>NC_072011.1:32821681-33527306 GCF_027791375.1 Indicator indicator | reverse complement strand
TCACTAATGTGCGAAACCGGTAAGTAGTAATAATAAAAAGTTACAACACAGAGCTTTGTAAATCAGTATTTAAAAAAATAAATGGCAATGCAGAACACCACTAGAGGGCTCTAAATCCTTTAATAACAGAATGTATTTTGGCTGATAAAATTATATGTGTTATGCATTTCAAAAACTTGAGAAGTTCATAAACAGTTAAATTGAAATCCCACAAATAAGCAAAAGAATGTTTTGCTGAGTGCAATTCCAGTCTTTGTTTAAGAAAGGCCAGTTCATGGGACACTGTTCTGCTGGTCCTTTCCTCTGGGAATTGTGCTAGAGGATTGATGACACCTTTCAGATGCAAGGATTGCAATTGTGTTCTTTACATTTTATTAGCCATTTCATGCACAGAACCAGCTCCAGAATCTCTGCATCATAAGTTAAAAAAAAAAAAATCCCAGCAGTTCATTGCCAAAAAAAGGCAGGGGAACATGTTCCTCAGAGTTCACCTTCCCAGGTGCTCTTGCAGAGTAGATATGCTGTTCTGCAGGAAAAATCAGAGGGCAGCAAGGATGAAGGCCCATCTAACCTTGGAGGTGGCACAGAGGCTAAGTTGGTCTATGCCTTGTATCAAAACAACCTCAGTAAAAAAAGGAAGGCATGTCCTTGTCATAGGTGATTCACTTCTGAAGGGACTGAAAGGTTCTACTTGCAGACCAGACTTAGAGAAGTCTGCTGCCTCATTGGGGCCAGAGTCAATGATGAGAAAAGTAAACAGATTGTTTTATTGGACCAATGAATCCAGTAGTGGAGTGGATTTCCCTCCCCACCCCAACGCTTGCCACCCCCCCAGGAATAAAGGAATAAAATTAATTACCATGATCTTGGTCAGGAGCTTCCAGGTTGTAACCATAGCCTAGAAGGGTGCGAACTGCTTCCCGAAGACTGTCTTTGTTTGATTTCTTTGTCCGATCATCCAAAAGAGCATAAGGTACAAGGCGAGGGTTTCGTCGATTTTTCACATCCTGCATAAGTACGAAAAATCATTTCAATTTCAGAAAGTGAGCTTTGTGTTAAAGATAAAATTGTTCTATAACAGCAGTGTAAAAATTGTATTTATGTCAACTGAAATCATGGAACTGCAAATAGAGAAAGGATTCAAAAAAGTTGCAATAGCCTAGAAACTAGTAATGATACTGAATTTACTGAAAAAGCAAGCAACAGGTAAATGAAACTGTATGGCTTTTATCTGCTTTAATTTTCCATAAAAGTTCCTTAATAGGCTAACAATACAAATTACAAGAACAGGGATGAATGCAAAGAGTTTGACTGAAAAGTTAAAAGGATTGTATTTCATACAGTGTTTATGAAGCATCTACATAACTAAAGTTCAGAGACATTACTGTACTGCAAATATATAGGTTGTTATTTAAATTATATCACTAAAAAAAAGATAAAAACCCCAAAGAATAAACAAGAGAACAAAACACTACTAAAAAATAAATAAATACGTGCAATACTAATTAATAAAATTGATAATAAGCCTGTGCCTTCCTATGTCAAATACTTAAAATATGTATTTTTCCAAAACAGAGTTTTGCAAAAATATGATTAATGTGCAAAATTTTTGTAACAGGTAATTTAATATAACCTCTCCTCCAAATGAAATTAATATATTGGTAAGGTTTAATATTTGCATTTCAGGTTGATTAACACAACACTGATTAGGTTTTCCTCTAGTGTAAAATTATTTTATTTCAAAGCATTCTGTAACAGGATTATTTATATGGCTAACATAAATTTTTGCGACTAAGGATTGTTTTCTTGTCTACAGCTTCTTCTCACATCCTGTCAGCGCTTGTTGGTAGTGAGAGACATGATAAAGAATCCTCCATATTCTTCCTAATATCTTATTTAAAAAAAAAAAAAAAGAAAGGAAAGGTAAAATTTGGTCCTGAACATATAAAAAGATATTGTTCTCTTGGTACAAATGTTAAAGATATTGACTAGCTTTTATGAGTGGTCAGAGTTATCAAGAAGTGCAAGAACAGTGCCTATTTTAGAAAACATTGCCTACAGTGTAAGCATCTTATTTCTTTTACAGTAACACAGTTCTACTTTTAAGAGTGTACGTGGTTTTCGTTCTACCTTTTCAGGCAGAAAAGCTGAGCTTTAGTTATATTCAATGAGAAGGACAGTGATGGGGTCAACACAAGGACTATTTGAGTTGACTACTTTCCATAACTATTTCAGACACTTAAGTTGACATCCTCCTTTTTCCAACATTTACTTTGGACCAAAGAATGGACCAAACGAATGTTGAAAATATTGAAATGTTAAAAAGAATAATTCTTTGATATAAGAATGTTAATATTAACATCAGAGATGAAATGCCATGGGTTCAATTATTTGTATTTGAAAGGACATAAAAAGAGAAATAACTTTCTCTGAAACATTGTCCAAAAGAAATTATGAAATATAGTCTTTAAATATTAATATAAAGTTTGGAACAACAGTTATGCAACTTCTCATCCATGATATATAGATAATCTAATGCACTGTTAATTGCTACAGAAACCATTAATACACATTAACATACAGGCAATCAATTGATAACAATGTATGATAATGAAATTTAGTAGAAGTGCTTTTAAAAATGCCTAAGCACAAAATTAGAGAAAAAAAAAATGAAAGACACACAAAAAAATCATAATTCAAGTTCATAGATTTTTTTTAATTGGGTCTAATTTTATTTAATATCATGACCTTTTTCATCCATTCAAGACTGTGGCTAACATCTTTAAATAAGAATAAGAGAAAGGATTTTTCTGTTAATAATCCTGTTCTTTTTCTTATATGTCTATCTACATTTTGAATGGTTTCCTTATCATTAAATGAAGAACTGTTATTGTTATACTCATCATAAGCTTTTGTACTAACAATCTTCTGCACCTCTGTGGTTTAAGTGTAGCTAATCAAGAGAATCATCTTATACAGTGATTGAGCTTTTCACAGTCACAATCAAGTCAACCAGAAAACTGATTAGCTAAGAGCAGTAATTTTTATTGAGTACGTTTGCAATTCATATTAAGACTTATTTCTTCCTATTCACTACTGAAAAGTTACTGGTTTGTAGTGCAGATTGTTAAAAGAATGAAAATTCAGCCTAAGTTTTTTAATTTGGCCAGAATTTTCCAACTTTGACAGCCTAATGCTCATCACAAGACTGCTTTGTACAGAGTGTATCTGGCAACTAGTTGTTCACCAAGTAATTTGAAAGAAAATCAGATGCCCTCCAGAGTTAAAAAAACCAAACAAACATCCCAAACTTAAGCTTGTTGACAAGTTGGTCCAATCTGGGTAGCACATACAAATTCTATGTAATTCTTTGGGTTTGAATTCAGAACATACCAGGAAAAAAAAAAAGCCTATATATTTTATTACACAACTTCATCTTCGTTTTATGTAACATAAACATTGCTGTAGTCTTTTACAATTTGATTTCGAGTTAGTTATTTAAGTAAAAAAACCCCATTGTAGCCATGGATGGTTGGAATGCCTGTCAGAATGTGGCCTGACTGTTACTGGAAGGAACTAAAACAAATGATGTTAAACTTGAGTGAGGTAATACTGACCATGACTTTTCATGCTCAGCATTACTTTATAGAGTGTGTGGTACGGTTTTATTATATACAGCAAATTACAAAGACTTATCCAAATTAGCACACATACACTAATTAGTAGGGTATAAATGAATTTGAAATAGGTGACAACCAGCCAACAATGGCACAGACTGAATACAGCCCTCAAAACGAATAGAAAAGAACTACAGAGAAAAATACCTAAACACATATACAAACAAATATCAGCAGTCCTTTTCAGACTTCCATTACAGGTAATGAACCCTGATGCAAAATAGTTCACAGAGGAAAAGACTGGGAACTGAGAGGTGCAGAACTGCATTCATTTGTTCGGTGAGTGTGTGACATGTCGATAACTAATCTAGTGCCCTGGATCTAGCAACTGGTCTTGCAACTTGCATACACAGCCATCATGTAAGAGTGTGAGTTGAACATGAGGAGTGTCTGTATTGTCTCCAGAAGCACAGAAAACCACAGCCAAATTCTATAAGCAGCTCTAAAAGAACCTATTTACAGTGTGGATAATAAAGCTGTACACTGTGAAATTAATTCAGGTACAAAAAAACCCACTTCATATAAATCTGTAAAAGACATTTGAATAATATAGTTTTCAGAGCTATAAATTTGATACTGCAAACCTGTGCACTCCTGGGACTTCCCAAAGCTCTGAGAATTTCAAAAAAACAGCACAGATCACTAGACTATAAGGGACAAAAAGACACCAGAAATATACGTAAATAAGTGCCTACCAAAAACAAAAACAGGAAAAGACTGAAAAGTGAAAACACAAACTAGAAAGAATAGCACAAGTTTTGTGATTTAAAGTGAGCTGTATAGATATATATTCTATGTAGTACTGCAATAATTGTTTTCTTGTAAGCAAGGATGCTAAGTGACAAGCACAAAGCAAACATAGTCCAGCATATATTCAGTGAAACAAACAGGCTACTCTTTACCTAGCTTCATCTATACCATGGAAAATGCTCATTTCACAGCTGTGAATTGATTTTGCTTGCTGCCAATGTCTATGGATCTTGCACTTTGACAAAGATTTCCGAGCAATCACCATGCAAATACTACTGGTGAGCTTGCCAGCAATGCTGTCAGGAATCCAGTGAACAGGATCATTTACCTACACCATATGTTTCCTATCTTGTCATCCAAAAGTCTAGCTTTTCTGAATTTATCAAGACAGCACATGCTTAATCATAAACTATTAAATTAAAATTATTTTATAGGGGAAAAAGGGAAAATGTAATTCTAAGTCCTCACAAAGCCATGTTCTTGGCAATGTTAACAAACATCCTAAATGTATCCACTCTCAGCGGAAGCTGTCTTCCTAACCTGGCATATTGACAGCTGAGTTCTGTCCATAGAAGTATGTGTATCCTTTGCTTTCTGATCTCTAAAGCTTGACTCTTTTTTTCTCCCTTTCCCCTTTCCTTACTTTTATATAAGTTGGTATGAAAAATTCTTTAAAAATACCCAAATGAAACATTCAGGTAATTGTGACAGCACATAACATCAAGCTCTGCACATACAAAACATAGCACAAATACGATAAATTTTAACTGACTTAAAGTAGGGTTACATTTCTCCTTTTCCTGGATCTAGCACCATTATTTATGTTTGATCATTTATCATTTCCTGAGTTCAGAGAAGACCAACATACCGGCAACCATATTCTTCCCTTAAAGGGACACTGTCAAGTATTTTCATAGTGATTTTGTACTTGGTTTTCCACTTACCCTTGCTACTTAATACACTCGTTTAAGGAGAAATATGTATTTTTTCCTACATGTTTTGTTCATTCTGCTTCTCTCATGGAGCAGTAAGATAGTTTGAGTCTGTCCTACTAATAATACTTACTTGTTTGTGATCAGTGTCATCACAGCTGTCAGCACAGTTCTGGGAACAGGATTTATTAGTTACCTTGTGCTCCCTCTGTTGGCTGGCTGCTTGGCTCTGCAGCAGCAGAACAAAAATACTGTGTATAGTCATGCACAAAGAGTAGCGACCTCTGGTTAATCAAAATACTGACAAGCAGTAGAAGAAAAAAATCCGGAACTCAGACGGCATTTTCCCCACCAGTTTATAACAGGAAATAAATGGTTTATACATTAACTACTTGGCAGTATCCCTTTAATGTTTCATATTATATAATGCCAAAATGCTGAGGGACGCACGGGGGAACAGACCTACTAGATCTTCTAATCCTTTCTCCAGACATAGCAGGATTGCTCTTTATAACATGTTAGTTCATCTATTTTCAAACATCTCTAAGCTTCTTTCCCTTAGGAAACTATTTCATAGCTCTGCAAATTTATTTGTAGCATTATGCAGCATAACATCATGCCATTTAATTATAGTACTGTAACATGTCATAGCAGTATGATGGGATGACAAAATGTAGCCTGTGAAACAAACTCATTGTTGGAGTCAAGCAGAAGCAGCACACAGCAGAATGGACAACAGCTAGCAGCTTGCCATGTGATATGTCTGATAAATGAGAAGCATCTTTGCACTGCACTCAGAAATGATCTCTCTTCTTTTGACTTTTAATGAATGGTGTTTGCTACTTGCACATTGTAAGCACTCTTGGTACTCAGTTGTCTCTCTTCTCTCCAGAAGAAAATAAAGTTCATTATTTGAAAAGAATAATTTTATTAAGTGGAAATCAATATCAATACCTCAAGCACAGCAGCTCCTACAGGACAAACTATTGGTGGGGAAGTTTTCAAGGACATCATCTACATGTTTAACTGTACATGAGATTACTGTAATTTGTTTCATGAGATTACTGTAATTTGTTTACCAAGAATAAAGGAGTAAAGTATACTGCTGATGTGGTTGATCTGTTTCCTGAAGTTCATTAATATTTCTGAGCTCCTGGTGATCATTAACAACCATTCTCTGTTGAAAACATAACTATGACACTGTTCACTGCACCATTGTGTTACACTCTCAACAAAAGCACTCCACTCCACACACAAAAGTCTTCAGTCAGTTTGAATAAATCAGACTCCCCCAAAAATTTGGATATTTAAAGCGGAAGCACTCAAGACTGTGAAAACCTGGTTAGGTGACTTTCAAACTCCAAATGTGATCAGTTCTATAGTACTTAAGCCTTTTCCTTTTAAATTCTATAGGTTCTTCTTTGCATGCCCATAATTGTCTCTGTCTTGATAAGGAAGAAGAGTTCAGTAGTGATCATATACCTAAGCCTGGCCAATATCTAGAGCAGAAGCATTTTTCTGAGACTCTTTAAGAGTTAAAACCAGAGCCTGATTAATACTGACTGCTCAAAACATCTCTGAAAATCTAACTAGAGGCCACTATTTATTATAAAACTTAACATATCTAAGTGATTGTGATAACCTTTTTATATAACAACTTATCTTTGGGCATCAAAAGGTATTTAAGTTATATTTGCAGGTAGAGGTGTCCATTTTTAAAACACTCATGGAAAATGGGTAATGTAAAATTCAGTAACTACATGATTAAGGGGTTCAAGAACCCACTATCTTCTCTGAGTTTTCTCACACCAGACTATAAACTGTAATAAGTACATGCAGATTTAATTTGCGTGTTGACTTTGTCATCCAGCAAGCAAGGCATTTATTAGGAAGGGCATCTGGAGGAATCCCGAGTTCCAAGGCTGGCCCTCATTTGACATTTGAAGTCAGGGATCAGGGATCAGTCCTGGGACCAGTCTTGTTCAATATCTTTGTCGGTGACATGGACAGTGTCATTGAGTGCACCCTCAGCAAGTTTGCTGATGACACCAAGCTGTGTGGTGCAGCAGACACGCTGGAGGGAAGGGATGGCATCCAGAGGGACCCTGACAGGCTGGAGAGGTGGACCCATGGCAACCTCATGAGGTTCAACAAGACAAAGTGCAATGTCCTACATCTGGATCGAGGCAATCCCAAGCACAGGCTGGGCAGTGACTGGCTGGAAAGCAGCCCTGAGGAGAGGGACTTGGGGGTGCTGGTGGATGAGAAGCTCAACATGAGCTGTCAATGTGCACTTGCAGCCCAGAAAGCCAATCATATCCTGGGCTGCATCAAGAGAATTGTGGCCAGCAGGTTGAGGGAGGTGATTCTCCCCCTCTACTCCACTCTGGTGAGACCCCACCTGGAGTACTGCATCCAGTTCTGGAGTCCCTATTACAAGTGGGATATGGACATGCTGGAACGTGTCCAGAGAAGGGCCACGAGGATGATCAGAGGGCTGGAGCACCTCTCCTATGAGGACAGACTGAAAGAGTTGGGGCTGTTCAGTCTGGAGAAGAGAAGGCTCTGAGGTGACCTTATTGTGGCCTTCCAGTATCTGAAGGGGGCCTACAAGAAAGCTGGGGAGGGACTTTTGAGGATATCAGGTAGGGATAGGACTAGAAGGAATGGAATAAAGCTAGAAGTGGGGAGATTCAGACTGGAAGTGAGGAAGAAGTTCTTCAGCATGAGAGTGGTGAGAGCCTGGAATGGGTTGTGCAGGGAGGTGGTTGAGGCCCCATCCCTGGAGGTGTTTAAGGCCAGGCTGGATGAGGCTCTGGCCAGCCTGATCTAGAGTGAGGTGTCCCTGCCCATGGCAGGGGGGTTGGAACTAGATGATCCTTGTGGTCCCTTCCAACCCTGACTGATTCTGTGATTCTGTGATTCTAAGTCAGCAGGTGAACTACAGAGAGCAGTTTGACAAGGAGGTCACAGAATTCTCATTTCCTATGCTCTCTTAGAGAGCCTTAAAATGTCTCTTTACAAGGCCACAAAATTTTGGATTCAACAGTAAGGACAGTATATTTCCCAATACACAGCACTGAGAACATAAGATAGACTTCATGATTCCTCTGACATTGAGTATTTAATTTCAGGTCAGATCAGTGTTTGGGAGGCAGCTGGCTTAAACCAAAGTTGTAGCCTGGGACAACTGCACTGCCTTTGAGAACCATAGTAAAACTAATCATTTATTACTATTCTTCAAAAGCAGAGTCTTCTATATGAATCAGCACATCAAAATACATGTAAAGATAATATATAAACACACTGTGTAGGTGAAACTCTTTTTCACTGCCACCCACTCCCACTACCTCTTTTGCACATCATTCCCAATCCAGTAACACTGAAAAAGACCTAGACACCATCATTTTAACTGCCTTTTAAAATTAACACTTCACTGATTCAGAAAACATAATTAACTGCAAATTCACTCAAATTAATATGCCAAAAATATTTGTCGGTTTGTTTGGTTTTGCTGTTTTGGGGTTTTTTTGCCTTTTTGTGTGTTTTTGTTTGTTTGGGTGGGTTGGGTTGTTTGTTTGTTTGTTTTTTCAAAAGTATACAGACACACAGGGTAGGCTAAATTGTCTTCAACATCTAATAAACTTTATTCCCCACATACAACTTTTTTTGTTTAATTTTCCCTAATGCTAGTTAGAAGTGTAACTATCTAACAGATGCATTTCATCTCACAAAATTCTTAACTTTGTCTTAACCAATAAATTGTGTTGCAATGCTGAATTTAATTTTGGAATATGTCAGGGTTCTATCAAAGCTGTAACTATTTCCCAGCTTTCATTCACCCTGATTGGCAAGGCCATGTATTGAAAATGTTCGGTTTCTGGAAGAATAAAGAATATCTGGGGCATGGTGCAAATTATTGAGTGTATTCTACCAGAATAATTTCTTTTTGAGCATATTGAGATATACTGACTCACACTGTTCCTCCTACCTGGTGACAGAGAACTTCAAAGAGCCACCTTCCCTTAAAGATGCAATAATTGGGGAAAAATCTAATCCTGTTGTAAGTAGGGAAGGTGCACCACCAATGAATTATCTGCCCAGTAGGGGATATTACATACATTATAAACATAAGAATTGGCTCATTGTTTACTTAGACCCTAATACAGAATATAGATTTCCTAAATAGTTGACAAAGTAGCAAAATGAGAGCTTTATAGTAAGATACTATAACAGACAATGCTGAAATGTTATGTGACACACATCACGTAAATGCAGTGTCAGTATGTGATGAGGTGAATTTAAGTGCCTAATTTAATATATATAAAATCAGATTGACCTTTTTTCTATATACAAAAGCTTTGCAAATAAAATGAGTTTCAGTCTTGCAGAAGAAAAAAAACAAAAATTGAAATATGCTGAAATGTGTAACTTGAATTTTTGCCAAAAATCAAAACACTTCTTTGTAGGCAAGAAAGAGTATGTGTCTACAAAACACCGGTTTCTCATTTTTGCCAAGTTAATGATCTTTTATGCCCAGAGCAAAAGCATGATTTTTTTTTCCCCAATGGGTTAATTTTCGTAAAATTTCACTGTGATATGCTACCACACATTCGTTAACAGAAGTCAAGCTACTTTTCTGTATATATAATTCACAAATAATCACAGAAAAAATAGAAAACAGGACTTCTGAGGAAAAATTGATGTAGTAACTGTTTTGAAAAATAATAAACTAAGATCTTGGTACACCAGATTGATAATTTTTTAAAAAGAAAACAAAGATGCTGAGTTTTGCTGTTAACAATCCAACATGTGTAATGTTTACTCCTCTCCTTTATAACTCATTGTGACACCTACCCATGCAGCATTCCCTTTCACTGAAACAAACCACTGAAGTACAACTGGAGGTTGTTCTAACCATTCTCAGTTAAACATGGCCTCTGCCAGAAATACAACAGATTAGCAAAGTGATTACTACAAGTTTACATTCTCATTTTCCTGGATAAACAAAATTACTCAATTGCCAGGATTGCAAACATCTTAATGATTCCTCTATTGAAAGTCAATGTTTATATTTCCAAAAATACTAGAGCATATTAACTTCCTGCATGCAATTTTCTCACCCTGAGATCTAGATAGCATACAAGAATACAACACCATTTTAAAAACACTCCTAGAAGATTTAGCAGAATTGCTTTAAGTATTTTTGCTCTCTCTGATTGACAGACTCACATTCATTAGCTGCTTCTTCCTACTTTTGTATACCTGTTATTCCCATTTAATTTTGAAACACCTAAGTGCAAGTGACTGAAGTTAGCACCTACCTGCTGGATACCGTATGTCCAGCCTTGCCTTATACGGTCCCTTGCCCATACATTGTGAGCATTCTCTGCTAGTTTATCTACCATAGCTTCTTGAGAGGGGGTCAGTTTGATAAAACTCAAATCCATGGGAGCAGGCTTATATCCACTCAACAACTGGTAGCTGTCAAAAAACACAGAACTTGCAATTAGTTTTCAGTAAGACAATTTTAATAGAAACTGCAAAGGAAAAAAGTGACAGATATTCAATACGTCTATAGAAATAATCTGTCTTTCAACATAAAGAATAATGATACACTGATGTTTAATTTGTTTCAAGCTAATTGCTTCTCAATGGGATGAAGTAGCTGGTAATGAAAGCTACCCAAAATGGTCTGAACTAAAAAATATTGTAGTAGTTTCACATATTGAAAGTAGCAAATTAAGATGTTGCTTATCTAAATACTTACATGAACACTATTATTGTTACCTCTGGAGCACTTTGTGTTATTATTAATTTCTATTTATCTCTTACTGGAGCAAGAAAATACGTTCTTCCTATTATATAAAGGGATGTGAGCGACGGAGCACGTCAAATGGCTTACTCAAGATGACATAGAAAATCCATCGTAGGAAAGTTTGCCTTTATAACACTTCATACCTTAACTGTCCTTCAAATCACAGGAGCATGCTTTTAAAATTTAAACATGACTTCCTAACAGAAACACAGCTTCTCTTCACTATTCTTAGTCCTAATAAGAAAGTGTGGTTTACTTTTATTAAGTTGTTCCCATCAAATTAATTATGATCATCTCCCGCTTATGACCAAACCTTCTTCAATAAAGGACATAATGCATATACTGATGGATGCAGCACATCAGGACTTACTAAATTTACAACAGAAAGCTACGACATTATGTGGCACCGCTATGGTGGTAGATGTTGCCTGCCTCCCTTACTTCAGTTGAGGGAATGTGCAGAGGAAGGTGAGATGGAATAGAAACATGGGGAGGGGGCAGACAGACAAAGGCTGTATGGGGTCTCTGTGCCAAGGTACTGGCTCTCTGGGGCTTCCAGGCTGCCTGTGAGGAGAGGCTAAGGCTGAGCCACGTCAGGCACAGCCAGCTCCTGTTGGCTCACATGGGGCCCCACTGCTGGCCAAAGATGAATCCTGTGGCAACGTTGGTAGCATCTCTAGGAAAACATTTTTAAGAAACGGAAAAATGTGAAAAACAGCCTGGCAAACACCAAGGCCAGGGGCACTCCAGGTACCAGGACTGGTGCTTTCTGCAACCCCAGGAGAGATCAGTCTGCAGCTGGTGGGTGTGTTCTGAATATCCCTGAGTATTTCTCCTCAAGCATATTGATAAAACAAACACTACTTTGGTCATAACAAAAGCGATCTGTGGAAAATAACAACATTCTCTCACTGAAATTATATGTGCTGGGTTGTTTAAAGAATTATTACTTTATTTACTAATTATTTTCTAAACAGCTTTGTTACATTCTTGCATTTTCTTTGTTTGCACTGACAGAGAAATCCAGAAAAAGAAATGGTCTTTAATCCCACTTACATTCTAAAATATTCAAATACTTTACAACTCAAATACTTTACAAATTAGTTCTCTTCTGTGATAACTATTCTAAAAAACATTTAAACAAATAATTGTTTGAAAATAATAATTGAAATAAAGGTAGTATTTAAGGGGGATTATAAATTATAAACATGAAGTTAAAACTTCCTTCAAAATTACCATGTTAAATACAAACAAACAACAACAAAATAGTCTGAAAATAACAACTCAAGAACATAATTTTTTCACAATCAACCCTTCACAGTTACCAACTTACAAACTTCTGTTACAGAATTAAGTACACATTGGGCAGTTGTGCTGCTATCTCCCAACATGATAGGTAGCTGTGACCAATATGGCTATGATGACAAAGTTCTGAAGGACTGACAGTTGGGAAGTACAATTTCTTCAGTCTTGAGATCTAGCTGCAGTTTTTCAAAAGCACAAAATCCAATTTACTTGAACAATCTTGCAAATGCATGTGCATTTCTGCCCAGGAAATTCAGAAATGCAGAAGGCACTAGACGTCTCTTGAGTTTAGTGCTATATGCAGTTATTTGGGGATATCAAAACTGAAGAGTAGTTTTGGGAAGTTAAACTAATCCTTTGCTTTTATTCTCATTCCTTCTTGTGAAGTGACCACATCAGGGATTCTGAAACTGGTATCTATGATATGTAAATCAGTGTAGTGTAGTATTCATCAAAGACTTGAGGGTCCAGTTTTCTGTAGCTACCCGATAGGAAAGTATTACGCAGAAGGCTGCAGGAACCTTGCCAGAATGGAGCATGTGCATTTGGCTCACAAAAAGAAAAAGACATGCTTTACTTAAACAAGGTCTTAGGGTTATTACATGGGCCTTAGGGACACATTGTATGGAATATGAAGATATGACAGTGAAAGGCTACTGTGAATACTAGAGATATGCAATAGCATGGGAACATCTATTTCTGCACAGAGCACATCCCTGCAAAAACCTATGAGTTGCTACCAGTATCAGCACTTTGCAACTAGCCCTTACTGTTTGTCTTTGTTACAAGACTAAGGACCAAGGAAACTAAATTACTCATTTAAATTCAGGAACAACAGATAACTCAGAAGTTCTCTCATACTGATACTGTGATCTTTACCTTTCAGTTTTTATATACATTATAATCATCCTTTATCCCACAGACTCAGACACATGCTGTGCTGCAGGGTTGTCATGATTATCACCTAGTACAATTCCATTATTTTCAACTGTGTTACAATTCCCAAATTATTCATTCCCAAACTGAGGGTGCATTTGGTGCTAATGAAAAAGCCAGGATACATTGGGTGGGCCATGAAAGATGATTTCAGAGTTGTGGTAGTGGAGGCCACTACACAGTATCAGCTTGAGCCCAGTCCTACCAGATGGGCTGTTGCCAGTTAAGCACTCAGAAAAGAAGTCAGATAGCTATATTAGTTCCCTCCAAGTCATTAAATGACCATTCTGGGACTTTCAAAAGGGTTACCTTTAAATATATGCAGCACAGCAAAATACATTGACAAGTTTACTCTAAAAATTCTTTAGCAAGTTTCTGCAGTACACTCTATATAGGTAATAAAAACTACGAAACAATAAGTGATTTCAATGATCACAGAAAACCTAATTGTCTGCACTTAAGATTGCAAACATCTAAAAGAAAAAGAGTAGATGAAGATGTGTGTAAATTTCTGAAAATTTATATGCATATATGCATACCAATAACACTAACAATACAAATATGAAATTGTTAAAATCCAATCCACTTAATTCACTCTGCCTAACAAAAAGATACATTTGAATTTCAACTTACTTCTTTGGAAGTTTCATTTTTTTCACTTTTTCATCAGCATGTTCATCAGCAATTCCAACATGGCAGCCTAATGCCAGCAGGGTTCTAGACACAGAAACCGGAGATAAATGAATGTCAATGCTTCTATATTCAGAGCTGCTGCTGTGTGTGTAAAAGGCAGTATGCAACAAATGAGATCTGTGGGATTAACAACAATATAGAAAGAACAACACCAGCCCTTTTTGCATATATAATAAGCTTTTGGATAGTGTTAAGAAAATGCCACAATATGTTCCTAAAAATTTTAGTACTTAAATTTTAGACTACTTCAAAATTAACTGTCATACAATCTGTTTTATCTATATGAGGCATCAGTTTAAGGATTCTCTGCCCTAAAAATACATACTTCTGCTTTGTTTATACTGCTTATGTACATGCTCATACCACTTTATATCAAAATATTTTTATGTTATTTACTTGAAAGTTCATGAAAGGAGAAAAGGCAGGAAATGTCACTTGTTATCCTTAGCATGTGTCTTCTTTACAAAGACAGGCTGCTGTTCAGAGATTTTAATTGGATCTGGATTTTGTTAGGACATGCTACTGAGCATAGGACTGACAGCAGAACACACGATAAGCATTAGGCTGAAACTGTCATCTTAGTGCTTGGTATGGATGTTGTATGTTAATCCACTTCAGAGAACAGGATACAAGCTAGACAGAGTGTCGTGTACCACAAAGTTTCTACCACAAAGCTTCTACACAGAGCCAGTGACTGATCCAGGCAGCCCATTCTGGCCTGACTCTGAAGGATGCAGCTCGTTTCAGAAAACAAACACTCTCTACAACCTTACAACAGGGTTGACAATATTAATCAGGTTTCTGATTTCTTCAGACCTCTTCCTTTCCTTAAAGCCACACCATCCACCAGTATAAATCTTAAATATTATTTCTCTCCAGAATCTGATCTGCAACTCAACAGTTATTTTTTATCTCCATTTATATATCAAGTCTTAGCTGCTTTATCCGAGGTGCATTACAAAAACATCGGCAATGAAATGACATAAGTCAGAGACCACTTTGGAGTCAGATCAGAAGTTTCTCAAAATCTGAAGGTGACAACAACATCTTCAATTGAATCTGATGGAAACACAAGAAATTATAAATGTAAACCTTGAACTCCATTCCCAGTTTTCCCAACTGGAAGAGAGTAGAAAAACAAGGTCTATGTTTGTTCTTGCCACTAGTAAAAAAAATATTTTCTAGTCTAGTTTTACCTGTATTTACTGCTCTTGGAATGACTGTGTGAAAAAAGAGTATAAATATTGTTCTAGCAGCATTTCTCTTGGCAGATGAAATGTTTCAAGGAGATTCTTACAGCATATTTTTAGTACTAGCTACATAAAGTAAATTCTACTGTCACAGCCTGTGAACCATAATTTAAAATTAGATGGTAAAATCAGGTAAGAAGAAATCAACATGCAGTGGCCACCTCCCGCAAAACACGCTGTCTCCTAAGAATATCCCATGCAGTTAAATCTCAGTTGGCATAAATCATACATAGTATCTATGCAGGTATCACCAGCATAAGTAAGAGGATGTATGTAACAGCAGAAACCAGTAGAGAGGAGCTAACTCCTGGTAAACCTAATTTTCTTGTAATGTAAAACAGGAATTTGAACCCCAGATTATCTCTATGCAGACACAGAAAATTCAAGGTGTATCATACTGGTAGAACCTGGACGACCCCTAAAGCACTTCAAAGCTAAACAAGAAACAACATAATATTGATACATGTAATTATCACAAACAACTGAGTAAACAGATAGAAATGGGGAAGTCAATCACAAAGTAGTAAGCATTAAAAAAACCCAACAACTAAAAAACCCACCAAAAAGCAAAATTTATACAAGAATGTGCAGAAATAGTATGAGCAAGTGAGCAAGCGTATTTTAATTCCATGGAATTTTCAGAGATAACTCATTCCTGAATCTTGACATTTTATATAGTATATAATGTTTATAGTTCATACAAGTATTCAATCATGCTGAAAAATATATAGAGTTTCAAATATATTGAAATTCTGTGTCAGATAATGACTCAGAACGTCCTTGTTTTCAGCCTATTACCTAGTAGAGCTAGCAGCAAAACCAGCAACAACAAATAACCACAACAAAAAACAAAATCCCAATGACACTAAGATTTATTCTTGATATCTTGCAACTACTTCATGCCATACACAGTTTGATGCCAATTGTAAAGACTATAGCATATAGCAGACTAGAGGAACTTCTAACAAAACATTTTCTTTTCCTCTTCCCCATTGTATCCCATTGAGGATGACTGCTAGTAAACAAGAAACATCTAGAAGAAATAGTCAAAGTAGCTTACAATTCAAGTCACCACAGGCTTCAAAAATACAAGAATTTACTAATACAAGAATGTAATGAAGACTGTGCTGAGTAAGCATACAAATTTTGAAAACCATTGAAAGACTGGATGTTTGGGACACTACCCATTTAATGAAAATGCTTTCTCTAGAATAAGTAATAAAATTACTAAAAGTAATTACTAATTTTTATGTTTATAAATCCACATTACTTTTTTTTTTGTCAGGGTTAGATTCAGAGGAGCATTGGGTCCTGAACCAGCAATCATGTACGAAACAACTAAAATTTGTTTAATATTTCACGAAACTTTAGAAGTGTGCATTTAATTCTGCAAGGATGATTTTTAGGATGCTTGAGTCCTATTATATAGATCATTCTAGCAAAAGATCCAACTGTAGAGAAAGTTAATGACATCACCTTTTGTAGTTTCATAAAATGGAAAGGAAAAAGGTATTCTAGATTCTTGACATGTTCACAGAGGTCTCAAAAGCTTTCCTTGAAATTCTAGTATCTAGCTGAAGACAAATAGGACCTTACTTTCTTGCCTCCAGTAGAGTTCCATTTATCTCTGAATGTTTTAATACTAAAAAATGCAAAAATATCTCTCCAGAAACTGTTTAACACTTGGGTTAATAAATATGCTTTTTGTCAAGAAATTTACTTACTGTAAATGGTAAATCAGTAAATAGTGCAGAGAAGCTGACCAGAGAAGGACACTATGAGAAATTCTAGGAGTACTCTACCTAGCTTTCTACTGTGAGGACGTAAGTCCTTTTTATTTTGAACGCAAACACTATACTGTACTATCAGTTTACATGTCAATATTTTAACATTGTAGTAAAAATATTCCAAGAAAAGTAATATCACATGCAGATAGTTATCCTATCATCCTAAAATCCAGCATGTTAATGCTCTGGACAGAAAATAGCAACTTTATTTTAACAATAAAAAAAAAAAAAAGAACAGATTGTAATGGGTTGCAAATAGGAGTGACTGGGGAGCCACATATAACACTGGGCATTTATCAGTATGAGAAATATTTTAGCATGTTGGCTACATGTAATACTACACATAGAAAAAATTACTTACACTAATAGTTTTTCAATGTATTTGCAGAAAAGCATGAACTCACATCTGCTCGACTGACAAAGCTGAGATGAGGAGTTGCATCTCTGTAAGCCAGATAACTAGATTACTTGAACAAACTCATGAAGATCTCACTGAAATTTTCTAGCATTCCATCTGTAAAGCTTCCGTGACATTCATGCATCTAAATGCTCATCCACGAAAGGAGAGAATGCTTACTATTTTTTTGTGTCAATACAAACAGATCACACAGAAACAGCAACAAGGGGACCTGAAGTAAAGCCCAAGTCACATCCAAAAAATATCTATTGACTGTCAAAGTGGTTTATCACTAAAGATAATTTAAAGTAAGTAAACTGCATTGAATTAAGCCAAGTAAGAGGCAAGGATGTTTTTCAAAGCTTGAATTTATTTCTTTCCTCCAAACTAGATAAAAATTGCCTGAGTTGCCATTTCAGAATCAGCATTACCACTATAATTCAAAAACTCCATAGATATTAAAAAGACAATCAAAGCAGTTTTCAGTGTCAAATACATTATTCATTAATGTATCTCACTCCTCCTTTTTCATATTATCATCCTCACCTACACATCAAATGGTAATTCACATGTCAATTTATAATTCTGGAATCTGCAACTCCTTAGGAAACTCTCACTATAAAATCCAAACTTTTAGTAACTTACTTCAGTGTTTCAAGTGACATTTGCAAGTTATAATTTCTTTCCTGCTCTGGAAGTTTTGAGAACTCCACTAAGCATGGATGTTGTCTCTTGTTGTCATCTCTCACCTGGAAAGACAGTAAAGAAACAAGTGTAATGTGACTTAAAAATTAGAAAAAAAAAATTAGAAGCCCAAAACACTAAATGCTTTAAGTTGATCCTGTCAGAATTAATGAAACTGAACAACACTTCAAAAGAGAAAGTATTCTGTGTTCTCAGTGCATGATCAAGTAAGGCAGAATTTGCATCTGCAGATTTCAAGTGGAATAAATGCTAATTTGTACATTTCATTACACAGACATCCATAACAAATATGCAAAGTTCAAGAAAAGTGTTATCTGTGTTGTTTTGACCTACAGCCATAAAATAGCAAACCATCTTCAGCACTATGTTTGAAAAACTATACATCCAGTTTGCATAAATATGTTAAGATGAATATTGCTGAAGTCCTTAGCCGATGAAAGAATATAAAGGATAAATCAACCCTACTTCTTAATTCAGCAAAAGTTTCTGTCAAAGTTGTGTCCAGTACTATACAAGCAGAATGCAACTATTCAGCAGTGAAAAATGACTGGAACATTACTTTACTTCTACTGTATTTTTCTATAAGAAGAACTAAACTACACATTACTACTCAATCGGGTTTATTTAACTTCATTAAAAACCCCTACATTTCTCCATAACATTTCTGAGTAATATAGTATTGCATTTTGATCTAAGTACATAATAATTATCAAACTGAATAGAAATCATTTAACTTATGTTTGGGATTGAAAAAAAAAAAGTAAATCTCTAAGGGATATTTATCTTTGTGTTATTGTATTGATCTTCTTTGGACAGGCAATTCAAGCAATTCAAGCAATTCAACTGCCAAGCTACTTGATCAAAATCATTAGCAACTAAAATAAGAAACATCTTTTAATGGACACTGAAATGTTTATTTGCAGATTTCTTTCTAAGACCAATGGTAATCTGCATTAATAAAGATTCAGTATAGTTTCCAATAAGAACGACGACTTTAAATCTGTGTACAGCTAATCTAAATCTTGGACATTATGTGTTTTCCTCAGAATTCCAATGGTAATTGAACTTCTTTTAGTGAGACTCCTTTCAATCTACAGATGCAATGTACAATGCTTGTAATATATATTCATCATATTTTGGAGGTAGCCTTCCTGCTCTTTTTTTTTCTTTTTCTGAGCACAACATAAAAATCTACTTCCTTCCATATATATTGTGTAAATGACGGAACTTTTGACCACCTATCAAGTCTTTATTTCTGTGGCTGGTTCTAAATGTACAGCAAAGTTCATCAGAAACAAGAATACGTAGATACATCTGATGATTTCAAGTTGGACATCTAAATACCATTCATATTCAGACTTATAATGAGGCCAGTTAACAAATATGATGGTTTTAAGACTGTCTTTTTAATTTTTCTTAACAAAGTTCAAACAGAGAAAGAATGTAAATAAATCACTATTGGGTGTAAGAAAGCAAAATAATGCTTATTCTAAACACTTCCATTGGAGAGGTAGAAATGTTTAAGAATCTCTACTCAAAACAAGGCTGGGGAGTTGGGGCAGTCTCAGCTTGTTTGGCTTCCGTATGCCTGCTGCTTCTTTTCTGGCTGAAGATAACATACTGACCTTGACAAGCTAAGTCTAACAGCCTCTCTGCTTTTTGACTCTCTGCCTTCTGCCAGCAGGATCTGGGGGGAGGCCCCTTGGGGAAGAACCCTTGGGGGAAGCAAAGGGGGCTTGGTTGTGCTTTTCTGTTGATTGTACATGTTTGTAAATATTGTGAATAGTGCATATTTGTACATAGTCATTGCATTTCATCATAGATTGTAGATTTGCTTGTAAATATACCTTTCATTTGCTTCCAGACTGAGCTAGCCTGGTTATTGTCAGTGTGGGAGGGGATTTCAGCTCTCACACTGTTACAACAAAAGACCATAATTTTGCTACATTGCCTTGCTGTTTTACTTTATTACATGTATAAAATACATTAGTAATATAACATTCAATACTGGGTACTTTGGTACATACAGATCTGACAAAACAGGCATGTGGAAGGGAATATAAAATACAATTTCCAGCAGTTTGTTTGGTTTTCTTATAATCTGGAGATACATTTATCCTTTGAACTTTCTGACTTGGTGAAAAATTGCCACTAGCTACTACATATAATGCATCTTGCTCTGAATTTTAAGCAAATGTACATCAAATGCAACTGAGATTAGAGGACTGAGACGGTGTGCATCTAAGCCAGCTATTTTCTGTTTCATACCTTCCCTCAATACTCATTAACTGCAGTGCATCAACTGAGATAACTAGAATTGGCATCGGTGGCCTAAACAGATGAAATCATCCGTGAAAAAACAATATGATAAAGGAGTTAGTCACCAGAAGGTGACCAGTGTATGCTTTGCCACATCACTGAAGTGATCACATCCAATCATGAAACAGTAAAGCTGGAGACAGAAAGCTGAAAGGTTTAGCTGCTTGTTTCATTCTGATGTAACTACAACATTTAAGTGCAAAACTTCATACTTACTATATACTGTTTAAATGAAAATAGTGTTCAACTGTGCGATTAAATTCTAGACGGTAAGTAATACACTAAAAGTTCCCACAGATTGCTTCACAGTTGGTATGATTATACAATAATTAAAATGTTTTGACAGATCAATTTAATCCCCTGGCATTTTGTGCTGATTTGCTGGGGAAACAACAAAAAAAGTATATAGAGATATTCTCTGTCAATCAAATCTTCATCAAATATAATTCCTACGCCCAGTTACATTACATTTCTTAGAAGACCAAAATCTTCTAGTAGCAAACATAGACTACATGTTTCTATATGTGCATACACATTTTGACACTTACATCTAGTACCTACTGTATATTTCTACATACTATTCACAGCAATAGTTCTTCATAAACAACATCTTTTGGTTTATGAAGCTGTTATCCAAAAAACTAGCTTGTATATTTCCTTATGAGCAAATTTAAAAAAAAAAAATTACAAAATAGAATGCATTTTGTATCAAAGCCAGAAGCTATGTATATTTTTTTCTGTCATACTCCACGAAAAGTAGGAAAGAGATAAGGTAGAGTACCTAAAATAGACCTGAGCCTGAAGAAATAGAAAGAAGGGAAAACAGATTTAATGGAATTTCCTATATGCAATATTTTCATGAAAAAATAATTTTTATAATTCTCAAAGAGTTATCTCAGTCAGTACATACAAGAAGAACCAAGAATAACTGCTTTTATTGGATTACTCCACCAGGAAACAAAACCTTTTTTAACCAAGGACAAACAGAAGTTAAAAACCCCACCATGTGCTTTCTGTACTGTCAGTTAGATTGGCTAAAAATTTCAGCACCAAAGAGTTTAATATCAGAATTTTAGTTCAGAATGTGTTGGGTTTGGCTGAAATGTTAGTTAGTTAGTTATAGCAGCATCTTCTATAGTGCTGCATTTTGTAGTGCTAGGTGGAACACACCAGCAGTGTTTTGGCTGCTGCTGAGCACTGCTCTTACAGCACCAAGGCTGTGCTTTTCCAGCATTCCTCCCACCCAACAGTAGGCTAAGGGGTGGGCAAGGTCTTGGGAGGGAACATAGCCCAGCCAGCTGACCCAAACTGACCAAAGGGATATTCCATGTGCTATGACATCAACTTGGATATAAAAGTTAAGGGAAAGAAGGAAGTGTGGGTACATTCACTGATGACATTTTCCTCCTAAGGAGCCACTACGCATATTAAAGCCCTGTTTCCCTGGAAGCAGACGGACATTGTCTTCTGATGGGAAGAAGAGAACAACATCTTTGTTTTCTCTTGCTTCTGTGTACAGCCTTTACTATCACTTTTGCCTTATTAAACTGCTTCAATCTTGACTCACGGGCCTCTTGCTATATTTTCCTCTCTTCTATCCCTCAAACAAAGGGAGTGATAGAGCAGCTTTGGTGGGCATGTGGCCCTGTGATGGTTTAAAACTGTCTTTTTAATTTTTCTTTGCAAAGTTCAAGCAGAGAAAGATAAAGAATGTAAATAAGTCACTATTGGGTGTAAGAAAGTAAAATAATGATTGTTCTAAACACTTCCATTGGAGAAATAGAAATCTTTAAGAATCTCTGCTCAAAACAAGGTTGGAGAGTTTGGGCAGTTAACAACTTGCTGGGCTTCTGTCTGCTACTACTTCTTCTCTTCCGGCTGAAGATAACACACTGACCTTGGCGAGCTAAGTTTAACAGCCTCTCTGCTTCTTAACTCTCTGCCTTCTGCCAGGGGGTCTGGGGGACTCTTTCTGGTCTGAGGGGGGAGGCCCCCTTTTGGGGGAAGCAAAGGGAAATTGGTTGTGCTTTTCTGTTGATTGTACGTATTTGTAAATGTTGTGCGTAGTGTATATTTGTACATATTCATTGCATTTCATCATAGATTGTACTTTTGCTTGTAAATACAGCTTTCATTTGCTTCCAGACTGAGTTAGCCTGGTTATTGTCAGTGGGGGGGGATTTCAGCTCACACTGTTACAATACAGGCCCCCAGCCAGGGCCAAATCATCACAGTTTGTTTCTAACTGCTTCTGGCCAAAAGGACCTAAAACCTTACTGATTCTGGTACACTGAAATCAATGTGCTAAATAGTATTATATAGTAATAATAAAAATAATTATTTACATAATTAAGAGAAAATTAAGTTGGAAGGTACATACTGGTCCATACTGCCAGCCAAGTTCAATCTTATTCATAACCCAAAGTTCATGGATGTTCTCCGCTAATTTTTCTCTGATCCTTTCCAGATGGGGAGGCAAAACAATCTAAAGAAGAAAGAAAGAAAAAAAAAAAAAAGGTTATTATATATAAATTGCTTGACAGTGCAACCCAAACTACTGTAACAGACAAACTTTGTACAATCGAGATTTCTCAATTGAACGAAAACTTAGGTTTAGTTAATGCAAGCAAGAATTCTTAAATCAAGAAATACTTCAACCTATGCACTTACAAGCTCCAGAGTTTGGCCAACAAAACAGTTTTAAACAGTTTTAAATCCAAAACATCCAAACGGTATGCAATATGTTCCTAACAGCTGGCTAGTATCTGCTCAAACCAGTACTATTTCTCAGCTTAAAAAATGCCAAAAATCTCAAGAACCAAGGTAATGTTGTGAAAAACAGAAAAAAAATAACCATTTAAGAACTGATTTTCATGTGGAAAAAAAAAGGTTATGATGACAGGATGGCATGCCAATCTACCTCCAAAATTTGAAATCAAGTCTGCCTCACCTCAATTATTCAATGCTGTGAATCATGATAATATTACCCAATTTTTGGTAAAAAAAGGATGGTACAAAGATGATAAAATGATCTTGTTTTCTGCAATGGTGGTCTTTAGTATCAAAAAAGTACTGTTCATTGCAACTATTTAAAAAAAAGGCAAGCTGTAACTTCAATGCACACCATTTACTACCCACAATGAGTCAAATGCCACTCTCAGTAACCTTCAAGTCCAATAAAGAATTAGAACTGAAACTGGTCTAAAAGCATCATCATATTGCGATCTTCAGCAATTGGAATTAAACAGTAATAAAAATGTCTAATAATAGAACAAGTTCAAATATTTTTTTTTTGGCATACTCTAATATTAAGGGTAAAACGTTCTTCACAGTGTTTGTGAACAGGAATATACGAAATTTCTAGGGCTTTACACACCAATTATGAGCTTCTCACAATGGAACATACTGACCAAACCCCCAAAAACCAAGCTTGAGAGAAGTTACAAATTCGTTCAATTAACACAGGCCCATAAGATGTGTGCAATCTTTCAGTTTCCATACCTGGCTGGTATCTACAGGAACTGGAGTGAAAGCTGCTTGCGACAGAGAGATAGTGGGACCCAGCAGGTCTCTTGTATAGCTACGATCTTGTTTGTACTCTCGGCTCTGCTCCACTTTAAGCTTCTCTTTTGGCAGGACAGCTTCAAAGCACGGGGCATACCCAGGTGGAGGAAGGAATTTGAACTCTCCATGGCGGCCTCCAAGCAAGAAACGCACCCTGTGAACATCGGAGTTACTTTGATAACTGAAACACCTCTGGTGTCAAACCTAATCAGTTTATAAACTACAGAACTACTGAACAGTATGTTTTTTTAAAATTAAAATAAAATAAAATACAACGTTACAGCTTCTTTGAATTGTTTACAGTCAAACTTTCTCCAAGCAATACTGGAGTTTATGAAGTAGAAGGTGCATAAAACATAGGGTAAAGTAAACAACTCTTTCTATTTAGTTAATTTTCACTTCTATAAAAGTATTCTAAATCACATAACCAAAAGAGAAGATACAAAGAGAGAATAATCAGTTTACTTAGCACACCTACAAAGTAAGCAGCAGCATTTTGATACTCAGAAGGCTGAGATTATAACCCTCAGTAATCAGTCAACCACCTCTGAATGATCTCCATTGAGGAATTCTCCATTCTCTCTCACTTGAGAAATAAGCCTGAAAACTCCATGGAATACAGTTCATTCTTTTCCCTCAAAGAAGACTAAATCCTTAGGACAAAATACTTCCCTAAAACTTGTACTTGTCATGATAGTAAAAACCTAGGGTAAAGCATTCTTTCATTCATTATAAAACGATGAAAAAGTCAATTAATGCAATGAATGATCTAATACTAAAAATTTTCCCAGATCATTGCCATCCAATAGGAATCAAAAAACCACAAAAAAACCTTAGACTTACTGCAGAACTGTTATGTCTCTTTTCCATTTACTGAGCATCTTATAAGATTTTTGTTAATGCTACAATAGAACACTCTCCAGAAACACCCTCAGCACTTTAATAATATCTGCCAAATGTTTCTGTCACGATAGAGATAAAGCATGCAGGTTTACAGTTTTGCAGTTCATAGCCTGCATGTCTATAGTTCTACCACATTTACCACATTGTATCTCCAGTATTGTTCAAGGCAAAGTCTGAAGAAGTGCATTTTGCATCTGGAATGAGGCTGGTATGCCCAATGTGTGACAGCTCTTAACTTCTGTAGTATTCACCACAGGCTCCGAATGAGCATTCACAGAGCATTGCTCTGTCTCCCGCAGAAATCATCTTTCAGCATTTACTTTTGCCAGTCCTCCTGAAGTTAGTCCCCATGCTAGAACATTACACAATTTCAAATACTATATTATCAAACTATTTAATGCATGGAATCAGAGGTCTGTCACCTCAGGTGTGATTTGAAATTTTTTAAAAAAGCAGTATAGCAACCAGAATACAGATTGTCTGATTTCATATTAACTTGCTGTCCAGGAAACAAAGTGTACAAAGACTTTTTTAAGGTAAGTGGAGATAATGTATCTTCAAGTAACAGTTATTGCTTCATAATGAATGAGTTAAGGCAAATATATTTTTTAATATTAAAGACTGATACTTTTCTTCCCATATAAATAAAATGCTGTCCTGGAGTGAAATTTAGCAATGCGTCAGCTAAAAAATTGTAATGAAGCTGTTTCTAAGGTCTGTCTGCAAACTACCCAAATGAACCGGTGTGCTAAAAAAACCAACAGATGTGTTATCTCTTCAGGAGTTCTTTGTAGCACTCATGATCCAAGAACTGGAGCTATGCCAAAGAAACAGATGTCAGAAAAGGAAATGAGAGCAAAGACAGCCAGGGAAATATTCACCTGTATAGGGGAGAGAAAAACAACAACAAAAACACAATCCACAAACAAAACAGCCTGGGGGAAAAAAAAACAACAAACAAAAAACTACACCAGATGCTAACTTGATTCCTGCAGAGAAGCTGACAACTGGGAAGAAGAGGCCATCTATGTTGAAATTCTCAAACATTCCTTGAACTGGCTGACCATTTATCCGGAATGAGATGCTAGGGGCACTCAGATCCAGACAGCAACTGATAACATCATCAGTTCTTAACAGATGTTGGTTGGGAGAATTTACTGTTCTTGCTACACAACCTATGGAGGGAAAGGAGACACACTTAGCAAAGTTTCTGAAAATTGTATGAGTTTAACAGCAGCCTACAAAAAGAGACAAACAACATAGCAGTAGAGCACAAAAACATTAATACAAAAATATCTAACCTGTAACACCCAAGACCTGATTTTAAGCTTGCAATGTAGTGAATAGAAGCACACAGTAATATCTACAAAGTTATTTTATTCAAAAATAACATAAATAAATAATATTTAAGTGAGAATAATTACTGATATCAATATAAATGGTTACGCCCAAGAAGAAAACTAAATTTTACTCCTCACAGTAGTAGAAGTGCAGGCTGAAAAACAACCATTAGTTGTATGTTTTAATAAAGAATGCTTTATTATTCAAGATAAAAGCAAGTATCATGCTTCAAATTATTTAGGAATTCATTGTCAGGTACTTTCTGTTATTAAGAGTCACATCATGGTAACCTTGCAAATTTGTACAAGGTGATACTACTGAGTTTCATTACCAAACTGCAAAACTGCATTTTTGTGGTATATACAAAGACAGCAGGAATTTTGAGACATATATATACAGTACTATATGTATTTTTCTTTAATCACTTTTCTATGAATTCTGAAGGATCACTGGGTTTTTTTGCAACAAATTGGACTTACACAAGCACACCTGCTTCCCAAGAGATGTAACCTATAGAATACAGAAACTGGAAGTGACTCTTTCTGAAAGGTACTTCTATCTGCAACAAAAAACTTATGGAAAAGCATGAAAATTCTATGAAAATATCTCATGTAGACATATTTTCCAAATACAACATATGCAATGTCTGCAGGAGATAAACCATAATACAGATTAAGAACAGAGCAGTAACTTTTAAACTCTGCTGTCTAAGTTCTGCAAACATGAAGGACTTAACTAAAAGCATTTCAAGGATGATTAAGGTGGTGCACCTAACAGTCACAAAAAATAATAGTAAAACCTCAACAATCTTCTTCAGATGAATTTTCATACACACAGCACTTTGTGGATGGAAAATTACTTCCTGATACAGCCACTTGATTTGCAGACTGTAGGACAGGTGCCCTTATGCAATCTGCTCCTCTTGATAGGGCATTCAGCAATGTATTTGGGAAAAAAAAAAAACAACACAGTTCTCAGATATCTACTCTTCCTGCTTCTCTACACCCTTTCAAGACAGGATATATTTAGGTTGCTTTACTTGATGTGAGAATAGTCACTTCCATTAGTAAAGACCCAGGAATGATGTGGAGCAATTCTAAAGGCACCCCACAAATAGAGAAATCTACAGGAAACACTGCAGAGAAAGAGTAGAAGTCACAGCATAATGAATAACTTGCAAGGAAACTATCTTCTATTAGGTCTACCTTCCAACACTCACAAAACACAGCAGAGAAGAACTTCACAACAGCTGAGAGTCAGTTTCAAATTAATCACAGAAAAGCAATTACTTAATGGCAGAGATAACAAATTTTCAAAGAGCTATCAATGAAAAGTGGGTACTTCATCTCCTTAAGGCATACTAGTTGAGACTAGATGCCTTTTTAGATGTTTAAGTTTAGCCAAATATAGGTTAATGGGATCAATGCAAGGCTGACTCTTCTCAGAAACATGCACTGGTCTTTGATGAACACACAGTCAAACCAAATGATCTAAGTGCCTTTTCTGGCCTCAGGCTTTAAAAATATATGAGTTCCATTTCTCCATTGGAGAAGTAATTGCAGGACTGAAGAAACAATGTAAATGAAATGTGATTCTGGTAAAGGCTTAGTCCAGAACAGATACTCAGGGGCAGAAATTGTTATTAATGCAGTAAAAGCTTCACTTTTATAATAATGTCATTGCAGAGACTTACCAAGATTCAGCCTGGGATAGTGAAAGAAAAATAAAGCTATGATTTTCAACATTCAGCTACTTAAAGACCTTCCAAGTTTGAGAGATATGTGTTACATGACAATGTCAATGAAGAAGAACTATTTTCAAATCCAACAGCTACATCCACAGCAGAGATTAATACACAAAATTTGTGTATACAAAGGTAATATAACTTTTTTGACTGGTCCAAATTATTGACTTGAGAACCATAAATAATTGTTCATTTATTCTTTTTTGACATTTCTCATGAAAACGTTTTAGGTGGGTAGAACAATTATTTTAGTTTTCAGTAATATTTTGTTTCCTTCCTAAAAGGGCCCCTAACTACAAAAGATTACTTCAGCCAGATCATTATTTTCTGGTTCTTCTGTAATAATTCTTTTTCTGACAAACTCACTTATGACACAGCTTTAATGACACCTTTAATTATGTATCATTGTTCCAAAGTAATTCTCACTATACATGAAAGGCAAAGTGGCAGCTACTTTCCTAAGATGCCACTCCAGTCAATCTGTTATTACTTAACAATACAATCCATTGCTATTTTAATTGGAAAATTCTTTTGAAATGTAAAAATGTATTCTTTTCCAAGTGCCAAGCCACAATGCCTCAAAAATTCAAAACGATGAATGATGCGTACAGCTGACTCACTAAGATGTCTCTCTTGTCTGCTAAGCAGCTTAAGAAAACTCACTTATATATTCATAGAGGCAAGAATTTCCAATGCACTGAGCCTAACAGTTTTCAGACAGTTCTACAGTTCACCATTATCCAATAATCTCTCAAAATTAAAGGAAACTATTTTCCTAAAGAGATGAAACCACAGAAGAAACATTTCTCAAGCAGTTTAGGACTGTTCAAGCATAGGACTACACATTCTAAATTATATCTGTGAAACTTTTCACAAAAGTTAAATTATATGAAAAAGTTTAAGAAAAGACAACAAGCTTTCTATCTTCTTATTCTCATTCTGCTGAGCTAACCCAGCTTGAAGAGTGAATAAATATTTGCAGAATCACCAGCAAATGGAAACACTTTACATACTTAGTTCATCTTCCTTTAACACAAGAATTTGCACAAAGAAATTACTATAAATATATACTTAATAAATAGATCCAAGCTGGGCTGATAACATTTTAAAGATTCATGTCTGACGAAACACACCATAATCAAGCGAGAAACATGATTCTGGAAGTCTTGATGTATGTAAATAAAATATCACTACAGAAAAACATCTGGTTTAGAAGGAAAAACAAAAAAAAGTTCTGTGAGTTCAATCTCTCAGGTTGTTTTTACCCTATCACACAGGCATTACAAATCCAGATGACTGTCATACTTCATTTTATTTAAAATTTTAAATAAAATCTTCATAGTTACTGTGAAAAAACAAACATCACCAAAATAATTCCCAGGCTGAAACACAAATTCTTAGTCTATCTGCATTAATTTGAATAAAACAACTTTTTCATCACACAATGTCAACTTAAAAACTATTCTGATACTGATTCTATATACTCCTAAAGTCAGCTGAAACATCCAATTCACTTTGCTGCTACTGAAAACAAATTCACTAGAACTGAAAACAGTCTAGTATTTAAAAAAAAAAAACCTAAGCAAATTTCTTAAAAAAGGCAAACCAAAAATCAAACAAACAAAAAATAAACTCACTACAAACAAAACACAAACCAGAATACCTGACCAAAGATGCAGACCATCGAAGCCATAGGAATACAAGTCATCGCCAACACCATTTCCTCCCCATTCTGCTCCTCCCCCTGGATATGGTGAGTAGCCTTCTGTTGAAGCCCAGCCCACTCGTAGATGTGTTGATTCTGCAGTCACAAAGGGCTCTAGATGGTCCACCATAAGTTCATAGTACCATTTTCTGTATTGGGCAGAGCCTTCACTAATCCCCAAGAAGATGTTGGGTCGCATGCTTAAACAGAAAGAATAAAAGTGGTAAATAACAACTTATTTCAAGAACATGACGAACCACTGCAGGCTTTTTATTAAATTCAAATTTCATGCTTCTTTTGTGTGATTAAAACAACAAAAACAAATTTATTTAATAGGATCACAGAAGCATAGAATACCACACTGGAAGAGACCTTAGGAATCATCTGTTCCAACTTTTCTTGGCAAAATCATGGTCTAGAGAAGATGACCCAGCACCCCTTCAGATGAATCTTGAAAGTGACCAATGTTGGGGAGTCCACCACTTCCCTGGAGAGATTATTTTAATAGTAGAATGTTGCCATTTAGGAAAACTTTCTTTTATGTGTCCAATTGGAATCTCCCCAGGAGAAACTTATACTCACTCCCCTTTGTCTTTTCCATGTTTCTTTTAACCACAAATTTTATTCTGCTTTCCTCATAAATCTATTTTTTTAATTTTACCTGCTCACATGGTTGACAAGGCGTGTCTGTAACAGCAGATCTCTTCCTGGCAGGAGATTATCACAGATTAGATGTTGATTAGAACGCACAGCTACTCCATGACAAACACAGAGAGAACACAAAACATCCAAAACCTGAAAATTAAATAGATTCTTTTAATTTTCAATATTTTTTATAATCATTGTGCATTACTTCAGGCAAAACAATGCTATATACATTGCTCCTGGAAGACATGTAAGGGTATGTAATTCATGCAACATAGCAGTTTTATTTTACACCAATTCTAAAATTCTCTTAACAATACAATTCTAAAATTCTCTTAGTAATATTAAGACATTTTTTTCCTGCATCCCTTGAGAATAAGTGTGCATCAATGTTTTCATCAAAAAACCTTTTGCTTCTTCAAACTGCTCATATGCCTTTTAGGCAATATTAAAGTATTTGAAATTTAACTCCTACATGGAACAACATGTTAGCTTTGTTCCAGTATGTTCACCTAAATATACTTTTCTCTTCTTTGCCTACCTTATGGTTTCTTCCATGTTTGTCCAGAAGACAGATGATTGATTTAATATGTCCTTCCTTAATAATGTTTAGAGCTTCTGGACTTTCCACCAAGACACAATGTAAAACCTCTAGAATTCCTGAGGAAAAAAAAAAATAAAAAAAAAAATTTAATCAAAGTGCATATAAAATCGTAACTGCACATAATACTTTCTAATGTGCTGTTGAGCAACATGGAAGAGTTTCAAAAATCGTTGTATATAAAAAAACAAAACCAAAACAGCATTGATATACTTCTAGTTTTCCTAAAATGACTGAAGGTAGTAAAAATCAGAAAGGACAGGGAAAAAAATGTAAATTAATGTGACATTTCAATAATAAATATGTAACAGTCGATACTCACAAATGAAAGCAAACTGGGTAAAATGATGGTTTTCAATGGAGATGAAGACTTTGCACTATATACATATTAAATATATAAAATAATTCTCTATATTTACAATTTTCTGTTTCTTCCCTTAGAAAATCATAGGAACAACTAATGGAATTATATACCTTTGAATGAGAGAGAAGAGGTAAATTCTTAGTCTCACTGTGTATAATTTTCTTTGTGTATGTGATAGCTATACTGGTAGCCACAGTGAAGCACGCTTTTAACAATATAAACAGTAATTAAATATGAAATTATATCACATAATGTAAGTGTGGTAAGCATAACCTTGGAATTTTCAGATCTGTATAGGTAGATTCATAATCTTAACTTTGTCTTAAAATAGTATACAAAGTTCATTTTCTAATCTTAACATTTTCAACAACAGAAGTAAGAATTCTTTGAAGGTGTAAACATTCAATAATAAATTACTGTTATCACTTAGGTTCAGCTGCTACAGCAATTTCTTCAATTACTGCAGCATCTGAATGTTAAATATGAAACATATTTTGGGCTAAGGGCAAATTCGCTCTGTTTCAGAAAAAAAAATCATATATGAATGTACAATATCTGTTCAGACTGACTCACTTTTAGATTGTCTGTATTAAAAACAACTTGTTCCAATTTTGTTGGTGGTGCTTGGGACCGGAAAGCAGGAAGTGTTTGAATTTTATAGAAATACCACAAACATTGTGATATGCAGAGTGCATGACAAATATGAGTGAATTTTTTTCCTTAATGAGCAACAGATGAAAGGAAGCATGTATTTTCAGGACAACATGTTGACTCTTTTAATATCAAACTGTAGAATACTAGAATAAGATGCATGCCCTTTAAAAAAATAATACTCAAAGCCTGATATCTGGTTCTGTAAGTCTTCAATTGGAGGACATTAAATTGACTTTATAATTTTAGTTGGCCTAGTTAATTCCATCTGGTACATATTTCAGAGTGAAAGACTAATTTAATCCTAATTTATGCATTGAAGAGACAGCTAAAGCATTTGCATTGCATTATTCAGTCAGCTCCTGTGGTATCTCACTTCCAAAATGTTCTACTCTCAGACACATTTACTTAGACAAATCTTAATTTTCTTTGCTTCAGTGAAGATCAGGAACTGAATCAATTTCTAATTTGTACATTGAACTCACAATTGCTGTTTATATATTTAATGCCTTTATTGTGCTTTCATAAAATTTTCAAGCAAAAACTGAAAATCAGAGTTTTATTGGTAATAGACTATGGCATTAAGTCTTTATCACAACACATTCAAGAGAACACTTGCAGGAGATGATGTAGCTGACAACTTCAACATTGAAGGTAAATTTAATTTTGGTGTGACTAACAGAGCATGGTGTTTCTTCCTCACAAACACTCTACCTTAGAAAAATGAATTAATTATTTTAGATGAAAATATGCAGACAGGTATTCTTAATTAAAAGACGTAATATTATTTCTCCTTATAGTAGACCTACCACTGTAAATTAAAGCAATTAAGATCACATCCCAATCAAGCCACATAAAGCCTAAAATTTGTGAAGCAAGCAGCCCACACAAAATCATAAGATAACTAAAACCCAGCATAATTATATAATCTTGTATAACTGACTCCTCCAAATCCAGAAAAAGCCTTAATTATAAAACTAACTTTGCAGGCAACATGGAAGCTATGCTACCAGAGCATGTGGGGAAGGAGTTCAAGTTGCCTAGTTCCTACAAGAAAACTCAGAACAAATGAGCATTGCAAGTATCAGTACCTTAAGAATTTTTGCTTCATGTCACGAGGTTCATTATGCAGTATGACTAGAATGTCAGATTACTTTGCAGTCTACAGAACTCATCTTGTACCTTACTACAATATTATAAAACTAAACATCTAGGTTTTAATTTTCAAACCTTATTTTTACTTCGAGATTAATTTTTTAAAATTCATACTTACATAACAGAAACTATGTAACACAGAACTTTTAGAGATGTCATCACAAATTTAATTTTCAACCTCCATGGTCGAGCGCAAAATTTTGCACTATTTCTGAAACTCCCAAACCTGAGAGTTTCAGTTGTAAAAATGAGGTCTCAGGATATCATTTCACCATGAACACATTGAAATTAAGAAGGTTGCAGTCAAATCCCATGCAACTGCATAACTGTGGGAACATTCTCCTTAGGTGAATGGTCTCACACCGAAGCTGGACCATAATGGACAAACCATCTAGCCTGTGATTTTTCAAATTTGTAAACACTTCTTTTGTTGGTTTTCCTTTTTCCAGTTTAAATTCTTTGTTGCTGAAATCTTCACGAAAGCAAGAAGATTGCAGCATCTGCAGAGCAGGTTTCTCAAACACTAATGTAAACTAACATGAACGTTATGACACATGTTGGGTGAGCAACCCCTGACTGCCTACCGTGACAGGCTGATCAGCAAATCTCTGGCTAGACACCAGTGCTATAAGCAGCTAACTGTAAGACCAGCTAAGACCTAAAGTAGCAACACATATTTAGCCTCCTATGTTCCTGTTGCCTCATACCTTGATTCAGAGCTTCCCAAACAAACCACAGCTGAAACAGATCAAGAGTGGGAAGAAACAGCATAGTTAAACAGGTCCTTCACTCATAGTCCTGAAGCAAAACATACAATTCTGACTAGACGGGCTTACATCAGCAAATGTTTCAAAGTCTTTATACTAGCTACCAGCTTGCCTCAGAAGTTGACAAAGGGGAAAAAAACTTCCAACAGAAGAAGCATCAGTGTATAACTGCTCTTCATAACTGCAATCATCTGCTGCAGATTTTACCAATCAGCTAATGAACATTGTGACAGTTTGCCCTTGTCTCTGACAGGGAGAACACTCCTACCACTCACATTCGACAACATTTTCCTATTCTGCTGGTCAGTTTATCTCAGGAACAGATTTATGGCAAATAAGCCACAGTGTTACAAACATAAATCCCACTTTATTAATATAATTTACTCTCTCATAGAAGGAGCTTCATGACTATTACACTGAACAAGTGTATTGACAAATTTGAAGCATGAAAACTAGTTAAATAAGGAAGCTAAAATACTAAAAAGCATACCAGAAGAGGCTTCCAGTCTTTCTAATCTGCTGATCAACCAATCAAGAGATCCAGAAAATTGAGCACAGTTTTTACGATTCCCTCGAATCAGAGCCGCTATTGGGGAAGAGAGAGAAAAAGAAATAAGTACACTTATAAATTCATTTAAACTAAACAAATCTCTGTCTTACCTTGACAGAAATGATTCACTAAGATTCTTATCTTTAATTATTTATGTCCTTCATTTAAATTTAAATAGTGTGATACTTAGATTTAAGCATAAGAAATACCCTTGGCATCAAGCTGATGTTTAAAGTATTTTAATTATTTTGGGTTTCAATCATCTCAATAATCCCTGGAAAATGCTCTATATGAAGCAGACAGTACTGACACCACAAAAGTCAGCTGCTACAGTAGAACCAAATTTCCACAAACCAGTATTCTTTTAGTGACAGGAAACACTAGAAGAACAGAATGAGAAGCCAACCACACAGGGAGTAAATGTAAAATTATTTTCTATTGCTACATTATATTTGTTCAAGAATAATAGGAACTAAAACAAGATAGCCATCCAGGAACTGTTTGTCATACTTTTGACAGGACTGTAGCTTCAAACTGATTTCAAAATGGTTTAGCCTCATCCTTTAAACTGAAGATTGAAGTAGATGGAATACACTGACCTGGTGGATATAAATGACTAGAAATCTTGGTGATAATAATAATAAATATTATTAGGGAAACCACATTATTTAAATATGCTCTGTGGATTTTTTTTTTTTTTTAAGTACATGCAAGGAACTGGAAATGCATAAATCTTGTTTCTATACAGTGGAAATTCTTTTCTACTAAAACAGGTACTTGTTTCTTCTTATCTGAGTATTACTCTGGAGTTAAACCAATCCAGGTAACCCATAATATGCCTTACCTAGTAATTCATACAAAGAATTCAGAATAGATTTCCATGCTTCTCCAGCTTCCTTCCCGGCTACATCTGCAAAATGAGCTGCACTGCTGTACACATTCAAGCGATCGATACATTCAAGAACAAGGTTGATCATACCCTAAAATTGGAAAGGCTCATATTGTCAGAGACAAAACAACATGATAGCATTGTTCAGGTGCAAATACACACCATTTTCAGAAATCTAAGAAAAGAAAACATGAAAGGCAAAACAACAGAAGTAAAGTAAGCAATCCCTATGGAAAGTTCTCCTTGACTGTGATAATAAAATTTTACCATTTAGGATGGTCAAAATAAAACAAAAAATAATCATTCCAAACTTAATTTTAGGCAAGTTTCTATTCTGCAAGATATTTAGGCATCTGACTCAATATAGGAAAGTATCATTACCAGTGAAATAACAGGCATATTAAACAAAATATTTAAAGCATTCTGCATCAAGAGATTACACCATAACAGAAGAAACTAATACATACTACAAGTAAATTATGCTTAGAATTCAGGGCACAAAGTCATATTAATACTGCCTTTTCCTTCCCCGCCTCCTCCCCCCTGCCCCCAGTAGATACAGCCTTAAATCCATTTATTTAAATATACAGGAAAACCAATAGATCTAAAGAGATTATAAATGTAGCAAATAGTTTGACTATTACATGACAAAAAAAAAGCACTGCAAGTATGCTCCAGATGAGACAGAAATGCTACTGACACTGAGAAAGAATAGAAAATCAGGAGTAAAACAGAGAAGTACCTCTTCCTGGAAGAGGTTCTGGCGATTCTTCAGTGCACGGAGCCTGTTTTGTTTGTCCTCATGCTCCAAATGGTCACCAGGGGGATGAAAGTATCCAATCAAGTCCTGAAGGCTCAGACTGACTGACTCAATAGGCAAATCGATGTTGGAAGACTTCACTTTCTTGTTGAGAGCATCAAGGCCCCTACAAGAAGATGCAAAGTCTCCTGAGAATTGGAAATTAATTTATTTGATCATTTGAACTATTTATTGGTTTAAAAGCAAAGTTCGTTTACATGTTAAAGCTCAATTCATTTTCTGACAGCTTTGTAATTTCTCAAAAATTGTTTATGTCTGACCCATTCATTACTTTATAATTCACCCCTCCCTTCTCAACAAACTGGAAGCAACAAAAATAGTTTCTCTTACTTTTTTTTTAAATACTGAAATCACATTTTAATAGCGTTCCTATGCATTTAGTAGTATCAAAGGCAGATCAAAAGATCAAGAGAAATTATTGCACTCCAGCATGAAGCTGGAGTGGACAAAGACAAAGAGCTGAAGAGGCCACAGCTAGTCCATAGAGGCTGTTAAGCTGTTCTTAAGCCATCTTCACTGCTGGAAGCTCTTCCACATATTCTGTCCCAGCATTTCATTAGCCTTTTTGTTTCCCTGGCATGTAATTCAGTCTTGGCCTTGCTGTGGATTAAAATCACCATTTCATAGAAGTAGGGGGCACATTGTTCTTATATATGTTGCACCTGTCCCACACTTACCTGAGTCCCCAGTAAACTCCATATTTCAATTTTTCCTCAGCACTGTGCTTTCTGGAACCCCGAGGTACCTTTCTCTTCCATTTAAACCTCACCTTCTTTGAAATGTGGCTGTTTCAGCTGAGACCTCACCAGTGCCATGCAACAAGTCTAAGACGAGGGTTTTCACTCACACCTTTCTGGCTCCCACACAAGCCAGGTAGTGGGCAGGGACTTGGGAGGGCAGCTGCACTAGCCAGGGGCTGCAGCAAGCCTGCCAGAAACTGCTGGAAGCAGCAGGAAGGGCCATGAGAGGCAGAGAAACCAGGTGTGCTGATGGCCTGTGAACAGAGTGCCCATTCTCAAAGAGCTGGGGAAGTGGCAGAGGATCCTGAAAACCTCTGCAAGAGCCAGCCAGGGCCCTGAAGAGCTGGGAGAGCAGAAGCCCTGACGGGGGCCAACCCTGGTGGCGCACAGTGGGGGAGAGTAGAAGGGGGTTTATTTCACAATCAAACAGTCTTTCTGCTCATAGGAACCCAGTGAGTGGGACACATGAGAGGGAGGGGCACAGTCAGACAGCTGGGAGCGCCTGGCCATTGGCACAAGCAGGCTAACAGGCACAGGGAGAGAGCAAAGAGAGATTGAGTGTGCCCCAGGGGCTCCTTTTGAATTAGCTCAGTAGCTGGCATGAGCAGGGCATGTGGGCAGGACACAAGGTGCTGCAGTTTTACTGAAGGCATGACAGTGGCTACTTGAAGGAGGAAGACTGTGCTCTCTGCACTCACCAAAATGGATATTGGCATCCAGGCCACAGGTTGTGAGGAATGCCATAGCCTTTCACAGGCAACAGGGGGCAACACTGACTGTGGGTGTGTGTGATATCAGGTTTTTGACTTGCTCAGCCAGGTGGCACGGCTCGAGGATGAAGTGTTGGAGCTAAGGGAAGAGGTGAGTAGGCTAAGAAGCATCAGAAAGAATGAGAAGGAAATCGATAACTTTCACAAGTTGATCTTTACAAATATAGAACAAGAGCCGAATCTTAGTGGGGCAGAGAATTCAATATCCTCTCATCAGCAAGCCCCCCAGCCCTCCTGCAGTAACTGTAGTAACTCACATGCAGGGTCAATGGGAACAGGTAGCTACCCAATGAAACTAACAACACAAATGGAGCAAATGTGCTCCTTTAAGAAGTGCGTCACTCACAGTGCCCTTGCAGAACAGGTATGAGGCTCTGCAGGAGGAACTGGTTGTGAGCAAGGACGAGGGCTCACAAAAGCCAAAAATGCCACAAGGGCCAGAAGTGCCACCAAGGCCGACTCGCCTCAGGTCAGCCATAAAAACTGACTTTGAAAAGAAAAATCGAAGGGTCATTGTCGTAGGTGACTCCCTGCTGAGGGGAGCGGAGGGCCCGATATGCAGACCAAACCCCCTTCATAGAGAGGTCTGCTGTCTGCCTGGTGCCCAAGTAAAGGACATCGTAGCCAAACTTCCCTCCCTTGTGAATCCTTCAGACTGTTACCCACTTCTGATTTTTCAGGTGGGTAGTGATGATGCAGCAGCAAGAGGCTCACAATCAGTTAAAAGAGACTTCAGGACCCTGGGGCAATTCCTAAAGGGATCAAGAGCTCAGGTTGTGTTCTCCTCCATCCCTCTGACATTAGTGATGGATGAGGGAACATTAAGGAAGAGCCAACATGTCAACTCATGGCTCCAGGACTGGTGTTGCCAACAGGGCTTTGGATTTCACAATCACAGCTTGGTATACAGGGCTCCAGAGCTGTGAGCAACCAATGGGACGCACCTGTCCCAGAGGGGGAAAAGGATTTTAAGGGCAGGAGTTGGCAGGGCTCATTGATAGGACTTTAAATTAGATTTGAAGGGAAAAGGGTTTGTTAATCTCATGCTTGCCTGTGACAAACATTGGGGCAGTTCACCAGAGGCAGAGGGATGGAGTGCTAGCAAGGGATCTCAACTTGTTGCCCTGAGGCAAGCCAAGGATAAAGCACTGGGACACCCCAAGGGAATCAAGGGGGATTCACCTAAGAAGGTGACACAGCCAGACCAGCTGAAGTGCCTCTATGCTAATGCACACAGCTTGGGCAATAAACAGGACGAGTTAAGGGCTACTGCGCTGCTAGGATGCTATGACATATTGGCTGTTACTGAAACGTGGTGGGATGATTACCATGACTGGAATGTAGAGATAGATGGGTACAAGCTCTTGCAGAAGGACAGCAGGGTAGGAGGGGAGAAGGTGTTGCTCTTTATATCAGTGAGCTGCAGGAATCAGTAGAGCTTCACCTGGGGAAGGATGATGAGCTGGTTGAGAGCATATGGGTGAAGATTAAAGGGAAGACAGGGGAAGGTAATGTTACTGTAGGGGTCTGCTACAGGCCACCTGACCAGCAGAACCAAGTAGATGAGGCCCTCCACAGGCTAATAGAAGTGGCTTCACATGCACAAGCCCTGGTCCTTGTGGGGGATTTCAACCACCCTGACATCTGCTGGAGGGAGAACACAGCAAACCACCATCTATCCAGAATGTTCCTGGAATGCAAGGATGACAACTTCTTCCTCCAAATGGTAGAGGAACCAACAAGAAAAGGTGCTACACTGGACCTTGTTCTCACTGATGGGGAACGGCTGGTGACCGATGTGAGGCTCAGGGATAACCTTGGATGCAGTGACCATGATGCAATAGAATTTAAGATCCTCAGGGCAACTAGGAGGGTGCATCCCAGGATTACAACCCTGGCATGCAGACTTTGATCACTTCAGGGATCTGCTGGCTAAAGTACTGTGGGACAAAGCCCTAGAAGGAAGAGGGGCCCAGGACAGCTGGTCAGTATTCAAGGATCACCTTCTCTGTGTCCAGAAGCGAAGTATACCCACAAAGAGGAAAGCAGGAAAGAATGCTAGGAGACCTGCCTGGATGAGTAAGGAGCTCCTGGACACGATGTCACACAAAAAGAAACTCTACAAGGAGTGGAAGAAAGGACAGCTGGAATGGGGGGCATATAAGGAAGCTGCCTGAGCAGAAAGACACCAGGTTAGAAAAGCTAAAGCTCAGGGAGTAGCCAGGGAGATCAAGGGGAGGGGAACAGTAAACATTTCCACAGGTATATTAATGAGAAAAAGAAGACTAGGTGTGATGGTTTGAAACTGTCTTTTTATTTTTTCCTTGCAAAGTTCAGAACAGAGAAAGTGAAAGAGTGTAAATAAGTCACTACTGGGTGTAAGAAAGCAAAATACTGATTGTTTTAAACACTTCCATTGGATAGGTAGAAATGTTTAAGAACTATTACCCAAAACAAAGTGGGGCACTCTGCACATTCTGCATTCTGCAGTGGGGGCAGTTGCTGGGCTGTCTGGCTGCTGTTTCTTCTTCTCTTCTGGCTGAAGATAACACACACTGACCTTGGCAGCTAAGTTAACAACTTTCTGCTTTAACTAACTCTGCTTTCTGTCCAAGGGGGATCTGGGGGGGAAGCTCCTGGGAGGGAGGCCCCTTTGGGGAGGGTTCCCTTTGGGGGGAAGCAAAGGGAGATTGGTTGTGATTTTCTGTTGATTTTATATATATATTTGTAAATGTTGTGAATTTTGTATATTTGTACATATTCATTGCATTTCATCATAGATTGTAGATTCTGCTTTGTAAATACAGCTTTCATCTGCTTCCAGACTGGGCTAGCCTGGTTATTGTCGGGGACGGGGGGGGGGGGGGGGGGGGTGAGGATTTTAGCTCACACTGACACACTAGGGAAGGTGTGGGCCCCCTCAGAAAGGAAACAGGAGAGCTGGTGACAAGTGACATGGAGAAGGCTGAGGTTCTCAATGACTTCTTTACCTTAGTCTTCATTGGAAAGGGCCTCCAGCCACACTCCCAGAATAATGGAAGATAATGGCAGGGATTGGAAGAAGGAACTGCCCATTGTGAGTGAAGACCAGGTTCGTGATCATCTGAAGAACCTGAAAGTGTTCAAGTCCATGGGACCTGATGCGATGCATCCATGGGTACTGAGGGAACTGGCAGGTGAGGTTGCTAAACCACTCTCTATTATATTCCAAAAGTCCTGGCAGACTGGAGAAGTCCCCATGGACTGGAAAGGGGGAAACATAACCCCCATGTTCAAAAAGGGAAAGAAAGATGACCCAGGGAACTATAGGACAGTTAGTCTCACCTCTGTGCCCAGTAAGATCATGGAGCAGATCCTCCTGGAGGCACTGATGAGACAGAAGAATAATGAAGACGTGATTGGGTACAATCAGCACGGCTTCACCAAGAGCAAATCCTGCCTGACAAACCTGGTGGCCTTCTATGAAAAGGCCAAGCAACTGATGTCATTTACCTGGACCTGAGCAAAGCCTTCAACACTGTCCCACACCACATCCTGGTCTCCAAGCCGGTAAAGTCTGGGTTTGATGGATGGACCATTCTGTGGATAAAGAACTGGTTTGATGGCCACACCCAAAGAGTGGCTGTTAATGGCTCCATGTCCCAGTGGAGGCCAGTGACAAGTGGAGTCCCCTCAGGAATCAGTGCTGGGACCAGTCTTGTTCAACATCTTTGTTGGTGACATGGACAGTGGCACTGAGTGCACCCTCAGCAAGTTTGCTGATGACACCAAGCTGTGTGGTGCAGCAGACATGCTGGAGGGAAAGGATGCCATCCAGAGAGACCTTGACAGGCTGGAGAGGTGGGCCCATGACAACCTCATGAGGTTCAACAAAACCAAATGCAAAGTCCTACATCTGGGTCAGAGCAATCCCAAGCACAAATATAGGCTGGGCAGTGACTGGCTTGAGAACAACCCCGAAGAAAGGGACTTGGAGTGCTGGTAGATGAGGAGCTCAACATGAGCTGTCAGTGTGCACTTGCAGCCCAGAAAGCCAATCACATCCTGGGCTGCATCAAGAGAAGCATAGCCAGCAGGTCAAGGGAGGTGATTCTCCCCCTCTACGCAGCTCTGGTGAGACCCCACCTGGAGTACTATGTCCAGTTCTGGAGTCCCTATTACAAGAAGGATCTGGAGTTGATGGAACGTGTCCAGAGAAGGACCATGAGGATGATCAGAGGGCTGGAGCACCTCTCCTATGAAGAAAATCTGAAAGAGTTGGGGTTTCAGTCTGGAGAAGAGAAGGCTCCAAGAATACCTTATTGTGGCCTTCCAATATCTTAAGGGGGCCTGTTAAAGCTGGCAAGGGACTTTTTAGGATGCCAGGTAGTGATATGACTAGGGGCAATGGAGCAAAACTAGAAGTGGGGAGATTTAGACTGGATGTTAGGAAGAAGTTTTACACCATGAAGGTGGTGAGACACTGGAATAGGTTACCCAGGAAGGTGGTAGAAGCCCCACTCCTGAAGTTTTTTAAGGTCAGGCTGGATGTGGCTCTGGGCAACCTGATCTAGTGTGAGGTGTCCCTGTCCATGGTGGGGGGGCTGGAACTAGATGATCCTTGAGGTCCCTTCCAACCCTAACAATTCTATGAATCTATGATTCTGTGATTAAGTCAACTCTGTCATTGTAAAAAGTTGGGGTTTTTTTTCTAGCATTTTTTTGAGTTAAACCCAGCAATGTAGCAAAGAAATTAATTTCTTGTTTTCACTGGTGCTCCATTTATGCAATCTAAAGACCATTGAGCTTCAGCTGGCAGAGGACCCTGCCATATCCACAGGAGCACAGTCCCAGCCCCAAACTATGTCCCTCTTTTCTTTCATTAGAGCCACAAAAGGATCCTGGCAACTTGACCCACAATTGCCCTCATCAGTCTTCTCTCCCAGGCTGCACAGCACAGTGATTGCTCCCAGGATTCATACAATATGGAGCAAAACTCCTATTTTATACTCTGGGGTTTTTTTTTGCTGGATTGAGAAAACACTGATAAGTATCTGGGGAGAGGGGAGAAAGGGGTGGAGGATGTTATTGTTTTCATTATGAATTGTGAACTAGGGCTGAAAAACTTTTAAATTTAGTAAAATTTTAAAATCAGTAAGAATGTTTACTGCTGAATAATAAAAACCTCTTAAAATAAATAATGTGCTGTTTAAAAAAGATAGATACAAATGTTGTCTTTAAACCTTAGTTTTTATTGTGAGCACATTATCTAAAGTGCAACTTTTTTACTGACTTAATGGGAAAGAACTGAGGCACACACATGAGAATAATTTTGATTCTCTCCAATTCAGCTTTTTCTTCCTGGAGTAGCATCCTGCCAAAATGAAATTGTTAAACACTACCTTGGACTCCCTGTGCACTCTGCAAAAACTTCTACTGCAATTTAGCTGTATCTTGATTTGTGAAACCTTATCATTAAATTGTCTTTCTCTGTCCTTATCTTTTACAGCATTCTTAGAAGCTTCTAAGAAAATCTCTTACTTATGTGACTTAGGGATTGCATTTCTTTTTTTTTATTTTAACTATCATACAACAGGCAAGAGATTTTCTCTGCTGTTAAGTACCTGGGCAAATGTTTTTCAAGAAATTGGCATGTCTGTGTCTCTGGCCATGCAACTTATTTAGGACATGGTTTATTCAGCTTCCCATCTCGCACTTTGTAACAAATGTGTTCCTGTGAAATTATTCCATATTGTCTTATTGCCTATCATTCTTTTTCTAATGCTAGTGACAGCGATAAGAGGAGTTTTTCATCAATTACTGAAGTTACAAAGTTACAAACATTTGAGAATTACCATTTTTTCAGTGCTATTTAAAAGAACACTTGGAGTAGGAAGATAAATGCAAACTGCATAAATCTTGCAGTATTTTTAAATGGATAACATACTATTAAATACTACAGAATACTAAATAAAGTAGAACACTATGAACTTCATCATCTTTCTGTCTTGTACAAGTTTCTAGTTGTAATGGTTTAAAGCAAAACCAATGGGTTAACCTGTCTGTTCCCCCAACACAGAAATGAGGGGAAAACAACACACAAAAAAAACCAAAGAGAATGAGATAAAAATTTACTGAACAAATGGGAATACAGTGCACAATTACCTTAGCCTATTTGAAGAAAAAGCATGGCAGAAAGCAGCAGTTAGCAGAAGCAAGCAAGCTAAAAGCCCAAGCCAGGGAGCTACATCCCTTCCTGTCCTGGTGCCATCTCGGCAGAAGACAGTCAACACCCAAAAAACCCAGAACCCAAAAGCAGCCACCAGAACAGGAAGCCTCCCATGTTACAATCCAAACTTCAAACCCATAATACTTTGCTCCAGCCAGCACTTTCATTTTGAAGCTGGCATGAGGCAGGATGGTACGAATAGCAGCAAACTAAGACTCAACCTATGACAATAGTTCTACAGTTATCTCCTCCTTCCAGGCTTTTCAAGGAAGACCAGGTTTTAAAAACATACTTAGGAAAGACAGCAAATTATGGCAAGGAAAAGTCTCTCTTTTATGTTTTGTTTACATTTTCAGTATGTTTATACATTCAAATCAAGGTTGAACAATAAATTAATATTAGAAGATAGAGAAAATAAAATGACCAATACCTCTCAAGGTATATCTCTGTTGATAACACATAAAATATGGGCATAAAGTCTGGCTTGAGAAGTAATCATCTGTTTTTTTCTGAAGGCTAAATTGTTAGCTGTTGTGTTAAAGGACACTGAATAAAGTGTAAGGGGAAAAATGAAAAGGGAAGAAAATACCATTTGAAAAGCACACCTTATAAACCTGTTGAAGAGGAAGACTGTACTACGGATGACACGTGCTGTACGGGATTCTTCATTCTGAGATCTGGACAATGTTAAGCCGTCATCCATGTGACCTTCATGGTGCATTATTGCCTGAAAATATAAAAATAAAAAGCAGTCACTGCAAATGTAAAATTCCTCACAAATAAGAAGTATGAAAACTCATATAGTAAGGCAGGCTAGAAAATTAAGAAGTCACATACAAAAAGAAGGTAATTAAAAACATAATTCTATGTTTTACTTCCTCATGTCCATGGCACACAGTACTGAGCCAGCAGGGTAGGTGCCATAATAATCTCAAAGCCACATTTTCTGTAAGCAATATACATTATTAAAAAAAAAAAATCAAAAGTCTGTTGTCAACTGTAAAAATAGTTCCCTTACATACCAGCAGAACCATTTCCTAAATATTATATTAAATATTTATAGAAAAAAAATACATGGAGATAGATATATATATACACACACACATATATCTGATGTACATGTATACATACACATATCTGATATAGACATATATATATGAAAAAATATATAAGTCATGACCTTCCAAGTGTACTAGATGTTACTCTAGCTTTGTACATTTGTCATGTAAAACAGTTACATAAAATAGGAAAAACAAAAAAAAAAACATTTTTTTGAAATCTTATTTTTTAAAAGAAGGCTAAAACATTGTTTCCATGTAGAGACATAATTTCCTGAAAAGTGTTTACAATAAACACTAACACAAATGTAGATTCCAGAAGATGTGTTAAGTTGTAAAAGAATCTTTTTCCTACTTTATTATGCTGAACTACTATTCTGTTTGGCAGTGGCTACTTTATCCATCAGGGCCCAAGACTTAACATTTCAACCCTAAAGGTAATACACTCACAACAGAAAAAAAATTACTTTGAAATAAAAGCCTTCTCAATCCAAAGAGCACACTGAAGAAAGACTATTAATAGTATTTTAGTTTAACATCAAACATACTCAGATTTATCAGTGTTGTGGGTTAAAGTCTACTGGCCAACCTATACACTTTGTTTCATTTTCAGTTTAAGAATTCAAACCATCATGTAACTTTTCAACATATGACTTAAAAAGAAACAACCTTTTACAACGAAACAGAAAACATGCTTAGAACATTTGAAGAAATCAGTTGCCTCCAGTAGTTTCCTTTGTTTCCCCACACATGCCTGCCCTATCAGACTGTGACTGAACAGAATGCATTTTATTTACAGTCTTACCTTCCGCTGCACAGAACCCATTCTTACAGACTTTGCATCAGCGGATTGGTATGTGAGCCATAAGCCTGTATCTACATGCTGTATGAAGCATATTGAATCCCCATATTTTATTTCAGGTGCACCCATTCCATCCACCTCTTTTCTTGTCCCTAGGTCCAACTTTTCCTGAAGAAGAAGAAAAAAAGCGTATACAAGAATAACCAGTATGTTAGCATTTGCATATAATATTAAACACTAGGCGATTGTCCAAAACAGGACCTAAATGAATATTTGAGATCCATCTTTAATGAAATGGTTAAAAAAAAGGTGAAAGTTTAACTTGTAGTTAAAAATTTGAGGAAAATATGGGGAGAGAGATTCCAACCACACAAAACCTGGGCTTTTTACACTAGGAATGCTGGATGTATTCATTTCACCTGCCTAGGAAAGGACCACAAGCATAATTAACAGTACATGTCATTACCAAAACTTGAAAGCTTACAAAACACCAAATACATTGAAGCCCCTGGCTGAACCAGGCATTAACACCTAGAAGCTCTTTCTTGGGCATTTTTCATTTTCCCCATCCTGGAAAAGATGAGCACTTCCTTAAAATTTATTGCTAACTGTCACAGAGAGACAGCCTTTAGTCTGTCACTGCCCATTACTGAACAACAATGGGCTCAGTATATCCCGAGAGAAGTAATCCATTTCTTTGTTTTTGTAGCTGGCCTGTTGATGTGCTACAAAAGAAGAATGACATGGCCATGCATCAGTCCAGCTGGTGTCCTATACAGACAGCAATCATTTCGGAAAATAAAATTTAGTATTCCAAACATAATTATAGTCTGTGTTACTGTGTTCACCAACATCTAGGTCTTCTAAGAACCAACTCCTTCCCCACAGACATCAAGCAGTTTATAAAACAGCCTATACCTCCTGGGTCATGGCAGATTATCCATTTAATCTCTCCAAAATCTTGTGGTTCAATTGGCTGATCTTTTGCCTGGGTGCACTAGTTGTTAAATCCAAAGGCAAATATGGAAAACAAAGGAGAAGTATATATCTTGTTAACTGTAGGAAGGATGTTAATGTAGTTATGCCCAAAACTCCCTCAACCTTCTTCACAGCTAGTTGGACCAGCATATTCCTCAGGCTGTCAACCATTAGTTCCATTTTAGGCAAAAATCTTCTCCATTGAGAGTAACCAAAACCACTGTGACTCATTAGTTCTGATTCATGTGATCGAGTTATTGACAGAAAACTATTCATCACTCTTCTGAGAAGAGAGGGAATACATCACACTTGTTGCCGCCCAAGCTAAGACTACTACAATGCTGCAGTAGCTGTTTTGCTTTCCCTTTCACAGCTTCAACAGTGAAGGCAGGTGTCTTAGGTTGAGTGGACAGAGCTATTTTACCCCTCCCCAAAGGAATAAAATAAAAATGCTCCACACACAGAATTGTAAAGTTAAATGGAAATACTATTCACAACTATATACAACAATACCAAATACATAAATTCATATTCAAATTAAAATTATCTGGTGTCCACTCCCTGGACAATCTGGTCCTTTTGGAGGACTTTTCTCTATGGTTAAGACATCCAGTCTTAAACCCACAATAACAGGTGCACTGGTGAGCCTAACTTCCTGTATTCTGCTTCTATACATGCTCACACATGCCTGAGTAAGAAGCTGCTTCATTTTCACCACTGTTCAAAAAACTTTTCTGTGAAAATTGCAGGTCTGTTCTAGGCCATACATTCAAGGTCCAAGATAATCCCCTCAGCCAAATACAGTTTCCATGTTCTCTGATTCTCCCGATCAGCCATAGAGGGCAAGTCATTTCCTTCAGTTCTCCAGACTTCTAAATGTTCTATCCTATTACAACCAGGAAAGCCTGGGAGAATTATAACAGAACATAAATGTGACTTGACAATTTGGGGAGACAGCTTTACAGGAAAATATGACAAGACTGTGGGTTTAAAATACTAAATAATGTCATTTACTAAAGGATTTTTTGAAGTATTTAATAATTAAAGGCTATGTAACTAGATTTTCACTCTGCAATTATGAATGTATTTTGAAGCACTTAAAAATTAAAAGAAATACTAAAATGAAATTATTATTATTATTATTGTTATTTCTCATAACATTAAGCCTCAAACGTGAACATAGAATATTTTACCTCAACATGAGGAAAAACTTCTTTACAGTGAGGGTGACGGAGCACTGGAACAGGCTGCCCAAGGTGGGTTGTGGAGTCTCCTTCTCTGGAGACTTTCAAAACCCACCTGGATGCATTCCTGTGCAGACTACCCTAAGTGATCCTGCTCTGGCAGAGGGGTTGGACCTGATGATCTCTTGAGGTCCCTTCCAACCTCTGATATACTGTGATACTGTGATACAGGTATAATATATTCATCATTTTAGACTATTACACTATTTCCAGAATCAGATGTTAATTTCACTACCTTGTAAATGCCAAATAGCTTAAGTGCCAAAATTATTAAAATATTGTCAATTGCTACATGCATGGTAATAACTGATTTATTAATACATCTGATGGCAATCACTGAGTTATCATGGGCTTCTATTTCAAAATTAATTCATAATTTTTTTTATATCATTTCTTTAAGTGGTGCAATCAACTCTTTCAAAATCTAATACTAATAGTTGGAAACTGAAAAGCTACCTATAATAGGACATTGCACACAAATGATGACACAGGAAAAAATAAATTTGGTCCTGCCACCATATGAAGAAAAGATAGCCTGACTTCAACCTCCAGGCATTTGAATTATCGTCATAACTAGAACATAGTGTGAACATACTCTGCTTCTACCTAGTAAGATTACTTTTTTCCCAAGTCTTCCTCCTCAGAACTAATTTCTGAAGATATGAACATCTGAATTCACAACTTTTCTCTTAATGCATTGTCAATAACATCAGGAATTATTATTTTAAAATATTATTGTGTATTTCCTATAAAATCTAATTACCATAACAGAAAGTGAAGGGGGTTGATATTGAAATCTTCGTTCCAATTACAATTATCATTAAATGCACTTTGCATAAAAACTGCAGTGCCAACAGTTTGCCAGATGTCTGTCCTCAACTGTGTAAGTGCAGCTCTGAGTGTAGGTTTAGAGTAACTTTAGTCTTCAGAAGAGAAGGCTGAGAAGGTGGGTGTCAAGATGAATGTGCCAGTCTCTTTTTGGTGGTGCCCAGTGATAGGATAAGTCAAAATGGGTACAAGCTAGAACACGGGAAGATCCACCTCCACATAATGAGAGATTTCTTTATGGTGAGGGTGACAGAGCACTGTAACAGGATGCCCAGAGAGGTCATGGAGTCTCCTTCTCTGGAGACTTTCAAAACCTGCCTGGATGTGTTCCTGTGTGGCCTGTCCTAGGTGATCCTGCTTTGGCAGGGGGGGTTGATTCGATGATCTCTAGGGGTCCCTTCCAACACCTAACATTCTGTGATTCTGTGAATTTCTATAACATTCAACTGATCTCTTTCCTGAAAAAAAATAAACACAGCATACAGGAAAGCATACAGTAAAAGTTGAATTAAATATAGGAGAGAAATCGAAAGCTAGAGGATGGTGTAGGGGCAGCAGGCATTAGAGCATTCAGTTGGTTGCTTCAAGATATTGAGCTTTTTTGAGAAGTGAAAAGGCATCACAAATTGTTTCTAAAAGGGAAGATTTGACTGGAGTGCTGGATTCATGCCAACAAATAGCAGGTAGTTGCAAAAGCACATATAATGAATAGGTCATTGGTGAAAACTATCACAGACTTTAAAAATATCATGTCACTGTTTAATAATTGCATATTGGCATAGCTATTAAATGATGCAACTTTTCAGCTCTTACCATAACCTGTCATTACGTAAGTATCTGCTAATTCTTTCCACAACAATGAAATACCTGTTTTATTTGCAGTCTAGATCCATTCTCAGACCATCAACAAAGACCAAAAATTTTCATTCATTACACTGGAAATACCAGAAACAATTGGGTTTTGCAATAGTAAGCTACCTCAGCATAATGAAGAGGTTATTAATTTATGAACATGAAAACATGAAATATTAAAACCATTTTTATGAATATTTTAAAAATTATTAATAATAATTCATCAATATTTCATGCACATTCTAGTGCACGGTCGTAAGAATATCCCATAAAGTGGTACAGTATAACAATTTGAACCTAATTAGAAAAAATATAAAATAGTTATTTGATTGAGAACGAAGGTACAATGCTGGTGTTTGTCCACCAGATGGTGACTCGACAAGACGCTTGTGGCTTTAAACAGCTAAAGAGACAAAATGAGTCAGGGCAATACAATAAAGAGACTTAAATCATTTAAGATCACAAATTATGACTCTGGGCATGCCGGGGAGGCTGCTTGTAAGGCTTAATTTACAATTCCACGCAATCTAAAGGTGTGGAGATTTAAACAGAACCATATCTGGTGCTAAACTCGTGAACACTGTAAAGATACACTTTCACTGTGAGCTAAGCTAGTGGCTACGCTGGCTGCCTGCTGTGCTGGTTCTCAGACGCGGCGGGGCTGCGGCTACTGGGGGCTGATCCCTGCCAAGGCTCAGGGCTTGCAGAGATCCGGCATGGCGCCCAGGGGCGGTCCCTTCCGGATGGTAGCGGCGGCTCCCTCCTGCGACGGCAAGGATGCCATAGACTTCTGCCTACAGGCAGGTTCCATTGGACGGGCTCCGGCGGCTCCCTCGGCGTGGTCCCTTCCAGACAGCAGAGACTGCGGGGTAGGTGGGGGGAGGGTGGCGCAAAGCAGCGTGGCTTTCCCCACCTCAGCTCAAAATGAGCGAGTGGCCGATTCTTCTCGGCAGTGACTGCATTCCCATTTCTAAGGTAACGAGGCAGTCCTTTGTGAAACTGTATGGGATGCTCACAGGTGGTCCCAGTTCTGAATTGCCCTAGGTCAGCTTGAGTTAGAGGGCTGCTGGGGCAGGCAACTCCCTTCTCCTGCGATTGGGTGGCTGGCACACAGAATGCGGGCACATGGTTCTCCTTTGTGAGCAGGCACACAAAGGCTCTGGCTCACAGGTCTGCAGCTCATGACTACGGTAGACACTGTTGGAACTTGACGGAAGGTTCAGGCTAGTCCTCCCCCACCAACTGGGTTAAATCACCATTGGTATTCAGTCCCTTTTAAGATGCAGTGGCTCTTTTCCTACAGGTGGGACTGGCAGTTACAACACAAGCTGGCTGTGGCTGCGGAGCAGCTTGCGAAGGACTCTGTGCGGGCTTCCAGGTAAACTGAGGCATGGTGGCACTTCCTGGGTTCCTGGCTTCTCTCCGGACTGCAGAGGCTGGTAGCATGCGTGCGAGTGAATGGAGCTTAATAGCAGAAGCAACAGCAAGGAGCAATAGAGCTCAAGAACAAAGTCAGGCAAAAAGCTTGGAAGCAGAGTGACTTGTTTACCATTTGGAGTATACTTACACATTACTTGAGCCTTGAATTGGGCCCACAGTCAACCCTGATTAGACCTTTCAGCATATGATCAACCGTGTGGCTAGAATTATGCCCAAACTTGGAAGGAGCACAAGCATAGCATGAGCATCCCATACAGTGGGTGCATGATGTTGTTTAGTCCAAAGAAGGAAGGTTGGGTTGTTTACTGAGGCTGGCTGATGACCTAGCCTTTTGTTTCCCAGCTCTGGGCTGAGCACCCACTCCCGAAATGAGGGGGAAGGGGGGATGTTGGGACAAGTTTTGGCGTAATTCTGGGCATAGGGTGCCTCCACGTCATTCAGTAATGCAATGCAACACCAATGTTCATTGGAAATCAACAGGTTTATTGAATAATATGCTAGATTTTCTCCACAAGGATGCACTCTTTATAAGCACTTTTATTCCATGCCTACAAGTACGGTAGCTAATCTTGCCACATTTGTGGCAGGCTAAATGGACAAAATCATTTCAAATAGTAATTTTTTTCACCATTAAGAGAGAACCATCTGAAGCCTTGCTTCAATTGTGTTATTTCACTCTTATGCTTCTGTTTAGTTATAAAATACAGTTGACAACATTTTGTTGATGTATTTCTGTCCACTGAAAAAGACTGTGGACAGGAAAAGTAGACTTCCTACAGAGTGTGTAAACATGTGCATGTGCTATATACAGAGAAGGTGGGCTGTCCCACAGAAGAGTGTGAAGAAAATAGGTCAATGACATGGCAGAACTGTGCTGGGGAGAAAGGGGACGTGATATTTGCATGGCGGAGAAATAAATAGGTTGTTCTTGGGCCTGGGGAGGAGAAGCATAAAGCTGACTACTATGTGGAGGATGAAAGAAATGGACTGCTTATAGCAGAGGTGAATAAAACTGTAGCAGATCCTAAAAACAGATTTGGCAACCATGGCAGCCAAGGTTTGACAACATCAGTCCAAATTATCTCTCACAGTACAGACAATTGGTCCACTTCTCAAGCACAGCTGAAGAAGGAAATGTTCAACCCACCACACCAGGCTAGATGGGGCCCTTGAGCAACCTGATGTAGTAGAATTTGTCCCTGCCCATGCCAAATCCACCAAAAGCATTCCAGGGTTCTGTGAACATTTCAATGGAAAAGTGATATTAAAGTAATGTTTTTTATCAAAAAAATCAGTATTTAGCAAATGCAAGAGAGAAAAATATTTCCACAGAACTTAAACACTACAAACTCAAGTCTATACAAGAGTCATATGTTTGGGGAATAAATTGTAGATATAGGTGGACCATCCCATTATGAGTGAAGTAGGATTACAAAAGAGAAATAAAGAATTTTCTGAATTTCAGGTGTTTGAAAGTCTAATATAATTCACATTTAACAATAACTATTAGGGCAATATAAAACACAACCAGACCACAAAGCTCAGTTCCTGAAAAAAAAAAAATAAAAAAAAATCAAGATACTCTTAGATCTTCAGAACAACCACGTCTTCTGAGTGCTGCTTGGCTTCTAATATTTTTAAGATTTCACATCTTTCTTTTGCTAAGATATTTAAAGAATTTTAAAATGTAAGAAGACTCTAATTTTTTAACTGCTTTACCAGAATGCTGTGTTTAGGGGGAAAAAAAGTACATGTGCATGTGTGTGTGCAATACGTCCAGCATCTGAGAAAAGTATTGTGGTTCACATAAGACATCTTATAAAAAACATCAGCACTCTGGTTCACTTCTGCTTACTTTTGCAGTACTGGCAAACTAATGTGTTTAAAATTATGAGTAAAGCCTTTGCATCTGAATCATCAGATTTACCATTTGGGCTAACTACACATAATAACACAAATGAAACTACACGCAATAACACAAATGGATGGTGTGCCCATATATGATCGGGAGAAAAGAGACTCCTAAAGCTGCTTACCTTCTCTACAGAAGCCTTCCTATTATTTCAAAATATTTATTTAATGCTCTTTTCAAGAGAAGGGAGGCAGCTAAAATTTTCAATGCCTGTAATCTAATAAAATGAAGCATGACACTCGTTTAAGTCTTAAGCAGAAGACCGGATTCATCTTTAGCAATGAAGACCAAATCAAATAATCCTTCCCCATGTCTTCTCCATAATTCTTTCAAAGCAAGTCTTTAGTTAAAATGAATGTTGATATTCACAGAATTCTATCAAATATTATATTTCAAAAAAAATCCATATTTAAATATCAGTAAAATTGTATCTGTCATGTTCTGATTAAGTTAGAGAGTCCTCTTAAAACACACTCACATTACTTCAAGAACTGATTACCATAAAATGTTTCTACATGCCCCAAAGCCTTTTATCTCTGCTGTGCTCAGTGCAGAATAAGTCTGGTCACTTAATGACAACTAAATAAAAAGAGGTTGACTTTTTATTTTGAATGTGATAGAATAAAATCATCTCAAAAGCTAAATCCTCTAAATAATTCCACAAAAGTCTTCCAAATTCATGTGAAAAAACCACAACACAACAAAACAAAACAAAAAGCCTAAAACAAATCAAACAAAAAGCTCCCCACACACCACCAATAAATTAAAAATCTTGAAATACAACATTGCATAATCCCCAGAACACATGTGTGTCCACTGCTTTGGTAATAGAGATGAACCACCATCTCCATATGAGCCAAAGATACACTCTGTTGCTAATAAATCTTGCTTTTTACTAAATAATACATGTAGCAATAGGGTGCAGTATATGTTTCCACTCTTTTTGGATTGACCTTACTGAAGACTCTTATTTTGGGAATCAGTGAATAAATTCTTTATCCCTCTTTGAAGGAGAATAACTACTGAAATCTACAGTAACTGCAACAGGAATTTCTCAATATAGTTGCACTGCATTGTCCTAAAATATTTAGGTATTTCCAAGGCTTTTCTAACTGGTTTAAAAAAATGCATTCTCTGGGTCTCAAAACAATCACAATTAAAGACTTTGTTATCAGATGCAAAAGTCTATATAACTGCTTTCAGTTATTTTTTTGTCTTCCTAAGCAGACAAATAACTAAAAACATATCAAGTAAATGCTACAGAGAAGTTATTGAATAATGCTGTTTATTATTACTGTATATTTTCGAACTTAATTTTTTTAAAGAGAGCCAACATTATTTTAGGAACATTTCCAGCAACATCATGCTGCAGGTGAAAAACATGAGAAATCAAAGGATATTAAAGAATTTATCACAGCATTATTTTGAACTGTTTACACACTATACAAAGTACTATTCTGAACTTGAAATGCTTATGAAAGTGTCAAATGAAGATTAAACCTATAGTAGCATTAAATTAGAATACAGTAAAGTATTTGATGAAAGAAATCACGATTTTCCAATTTAATTTAAATAACCCACAATACTTTAATTTTTGTCTGTCAGCCAGCAGTGAAGTACCAGGGAAGTTTCTCAGAAAAACAAGTAAGAAATAAGGAAACGGGTCAAAAGTGGGCAAGCAGTACCAAAAAAAACCCAAACCTACAAAGAGCTAGACAGCATTACTCAAAGAAAATATGGTAAAAGAAGGTTTCTAGACATTAGTTGCATATAGATAGATAGACAGACAGACAGATACATACATACATAGGTTTTGGGTTTTTTTAATCAGTGAAAATTTAGAAGGCTCCAACAATTCATGCAACAGAAAATACCTAAAGTTTGCTTACTTAAGAGATTGGAATTACTACTGGTTATATTAATGCTACACTGATTCCATACCTTGGAAGACCGAAGACAGAATGCTGTAGACTTTACATCCGCTTTCTCTTTGTCTGTAAGAAGAAGACTGTTGTCATCCAGGAGACTTAGATATTTTCCTGTTGTTATATGTCTTAGTCTGAATGGCTGTCCCCATTTAATGTGGCTGCCACTCCACCTAAGAAAGTTCATAGGAAACGTTTGGGTTTTTAAAATGAAACATAGATTTTATTTAATGGCAAAAATATTTTAACATACTGCCAGCTATTTGGTAAAATAATAAAATTCTAAATGTTGTATTATCAGAAAAAAACAGCTACTTTTTGATTATATCCTATAAAACATTTAAACTCTTCCTTTGCACAGATTGCCTTGGTTCAGACTGAACTCATCTTGAGAAGACACAGACCGCCTACAGAAGAGGTTTATGCTGTACACAAAGAGCTTAGATCTGCCAGTTCCCTCTCCAACATTTCATCTACCAGCAGCTGGGCTTTTTCCCTCTCCCAGAGCACTCTACTTTTAGCAGTCAGTACACTTTAGATACATTCTAATAGTGTTAAAAAATATCCAAATAAACAACCTTGTTTTTTCAATCATCTTAAAATAAATTTGCATATATCTTGGATGTGTGCATTCTTGTACTAGTCTGAAAACCTCTTAAATTAGCATTTACACAGGTTTAAATAATTTTTGTTTTCCCTGACACACACATGTAAGACATCAACGCACTTACCTATTCAATACAAATATGCATTTGTTTGAGCATATCTTCCTAGGAGCTCGCTATACTGCATGCAAAGTATGCAAAATCAATTTGGCAGACAGTTTTAAACTCCAGGAGTGTTTAACATGCAAGAATAATATGTGGCTTTTTTTAACAGGATTGTTTATGCTTCACTGATTAAACTTCTAAATCTCTTTAACTCATTGGTTTTAAAGAGACCAAAAAAAAAAAAATGGAGAGGTATTCCCCTCAACTATTTTCTTTTGTAAACTAAATAGTGTCTCTTGTTTAAGCCAAGGGATGAACACTTTTGGGAGGAAGAAAATAGGGAATTTTCGTTTCTTAGAAACGCATTTGTTTTCTTTCACACAGCAAAGTCAGTATATTCCACAAAAGTCCATCTAAGTATCAGTATTCCAGCACAACTCGTGTTTCTCAATTAAGTTAAAATGTCAGGTCATGAATCCTAGCCATTGTATTTCTGGGTCTGGTAAAACACATCAGCTCTGCAGCTTTCATACTTTGAGCCACACTGGGGAGCTGCCTTTTGTCCAGTCTGATTCAATTTCCTTTTGGACCTAATAGCTATGGACCATAAGGAAAAGACAATAAATGTAGAGCAATTGAGTCATGCCCCTAGTTTATACCTTCAGGATAGGAAAAAAGACTTTGTGCTTAGAGGAAAAGCCTTTTGACCAGAAAGGATCTTGTGAGGCTATTTCTCACTACTAAAAAATTATTTTCTGCAATGTGAGAATATGACTGTTGTCACCTTTTGGGGAAGAAAGCAACACTGAGCAATAGAATCTGGTGTCCCAAAGCAGGGCATCTCAAAGAGCAGGGTTTTTTTGGGGATGTTTTGGTTTTGGTTTTGGTTTTGAGAGTTCTCCACTAAAGAGGAGAGCTCAGAAACAATGATTCCTTCAGAATCATATAAAACTAACAGAAATAATGTTGTATCTGCAATCATTCTGTGAAGGAGTAGAATCGATGATGGTCTTCAGGTATACATATGCTGTTATAAATTGAGGTATTTGCATGAATAGTAATGTGCCTGCAATTCAGTAATGAATGCATATAGTTATTAGAATATCATACAGAAAAAAAGGGAAGTGACTTGCAGGAAAGAGTTTTACTCCTAGGATTTTATTTATGTGGGTTTTTTTTCCTGATAAGAAAGCCATGTTCCTTGAAAACAAAGATTACAGATGGTTTTGCTTAGTTGTTTTGACAATTCTTACCATTTCTTTCAGTCATATATATTCAAATGTTTACAATTCAAAAGTTTCTACATAATACTTGTCAGTGAGATATATGACAGCCGTAACAGGAACCTGTAATTTGTTAAATCCCCACCGTGTTCCACTACCACTGCTTATTAGGGAAGCACATGCAATGAGGAAATTAAAAGGCCAAAGATCATTCCACAGTTTCACTGTTGTCATTTAAGCATTCTCAAGGTCAATTTTAGCACAAAGAAAACATTTTCCTGCCCTATCGATGTTTAACATCATCCTATTCCACACGCAGAAAACAGCATCATTAGAGTGCAACCTTTCCCTAAGATGCCCTGATTTATCTCTAGAAGCGATTTATTTGTCACTAGAAAGACTATCACAAGCACATATTGCATTACAATTCAAGGGCAATTTACAATTCAATTACCTTAATAAGCAAGGTTCAATTCCACATTATGATGTCAACATTTCCACAGTGCAAGGTAGCATAATTTTTCTGTAAATTTTTGCTTTCTAAGACTTCCAAATAGCTTATTTAAGGGATTACATATATGAATTATGGAAAACAGTTCTGATTACGTTAAAGATGTAAATTGTGAATTCACAGCTATCAAAACTGCAAAAAACATGCACAGCATTGTATGTTAAGGCACTCTCTCTATAGGATGTTGTAATTTTTCATAAAAGTGATAAAGAGCACCTTTGGGAGATGATTTTTCTATTATCAATCCAGTTTTATAGCTATCCATCTGATTTTATAGGAACGGTCACACTATACAAAAAGCACCCAGATAAAAGGAATTTTTTTTCTGAGAGAGGTTTTACTTACGCAACTCTTAGAGTCTCTAGTCTCCAAAGGGAACGAGCATGAATTGACACAGCACCACCTTCATAATGGACAGTTCTGAAAACCAATCAAAGGCACAGACTAAACACAATGTTGGACAAGTTTATCGTATTTATTTATTCACTTGACTGTATATCTCATATTAAGACTGTCCAAACAATCATTGCATCTGACAGATTCAAGGGTTATCAGGTTCAAAACCAGTTCTTATTAAATAAACCGTCAGACTTAGTTACTCAAATTTTGGTCTAATTGTCTTTAGCATCTATTATTGTGATATTCATAGCAATGAGATTTATACAGTGCTCACTTAGACATCTTTCTTAGTCTTTTAAGGACAGAGAATCTAGGGGGGAAAAAAAAAAAGCACCTGATGATTGTAATACTTCTAGACTCTCACAAAAAAAAAAAACCACAAACAAAAAACCAACCAAAACCAAGTGATGATAAAGATTTGTAATCACTACATACAACTCACAAGAAACATAATGTTTTCTCAGAGCTTGTATTATTAAAATAACCACAAAGCTTACTACTTTGAATTACTTTAGCACCTCAATACTCACTACCACACTGGTAACAGTCTTTGCACATCTCAGATTTTAACAGCTTTCTATTTCCAAGATTTTATATGCAATGATTCCTCAAGTTCCTGCCTATATGGAGAAATCCAAGTGCTAAAAAAAAAAAAAATAAAAACAAAACAACCAAACAAAAAACCCCACAAAAAAACCACAATCTAAAATCAGGCCTAAAACATGGTGTGGGGTTTTTTTCCTCCATTATTCTATACACAGAGAAGTGATTTATATTGGATCCACAAAGAGGTTTAGATTTACAATCACTAAAAGTCCTGCACAGATAACTTGGCTTCTCCTCAAAGTAAACCCTGAGGAGTGGGATGGGTATTAAGCACTGCCACTCTAGATTTAGGCAGCTGTTTCTTAGATTTAGTAGTCACTTATGTAAAGAGTGCTGTCACTATGCTTATCAAATCAAGCATGTCAAGGAACTGCCAAGGAATGGCCCAGTTTCATGGATACAGGAAGAGCTTACGGATGGAGTAATGTCAAAAACAGCCAAACACATAACTTTAGGGAATATTAGTATATAAATTGTAGGCATTTTCCATTGTTTGTTAGAAACAATTTTTTGAGGAACACAATTTTGGAATCATGTATCTAGTAGTTACTAGGCTTTAACTTCCAAAGTCCAACAGCGGATGTGATACAGAGGGACTGCGTACTTAACAGAGAGGAAAACCCATCGTTAAAGAGACGGTTCAAAGCCAAAAGAAATAGTGAGTTGGAACACACTTCTTGGTACTACTAACAATATAGGAAGTTAGAGAGGTACTAAAATTCATCTTGGAATATGCTAAAAAAGTATTAAAGAAATGATCACTCCCAAACTGAAAAAGAACAAACACAAATTAGACAGAAAAAAAAATGAAAAATCCCAGCTTAGTACAGTATGAACCTCATTGGAGTTCTTGTACTCATATAATACAAAATGTAAACATTTTATTCAGTAGTTTTCAAGTCATTAAATATATGAGAAATTAGGTCAAAGCAAAGGCTTCAATTAATCAGAGTATTTGATTTTTACATTGGTACCTGGTAGAATTTCAGTGATTAAGTCCTTTTTCACATGGGAAACATACAGTTTCTCCATCTGAGAACTCTTTTTTCTAGCTTCAAATTACACACAGGAACTGGATCCATGTAATTTTAAACATCTAAAACACCTCCCATTGTGAACTTAAAAGAATAGTTTCCTGCTATGTGACTGTTTGTCCATTATTTTCTTTCTCTATTCCTTCAAAGGGGAGCTATCAGTTTTGAAGTGGTCATGTAAGGTGAGAAAAAGGAAGAAGAAATCCTAAACAAAAACGTGCAACTTGTTTACCAAAGGAAATTTTAAAAAAATCCTGTGACTGTCTCTTATTTCCATATGAGTGATGGTGTATACTAGCAACAGAGGAGTGAAGGCTGAAAGACAGTTATAGCACTTAAGGGATAAAACTCAACAAGGGAGCAGCAAACTCTCAGCAGAACACAAAGTGACAGTAATCTGGAGAGAGACTGAGAAAGAGATGGGAATGAAGGGTTAGAGATCAAGAATATCTACAGGGAAGCAAAAGAGAAGCCCAGAAGCTGGAATCAAGAATGGAACGGCAAGACTGCATGAGTAGGAAAGAAGACACAGGCTGCAAAAATCCAAGCTGGCACAAAGCACTAGAATAGGATATGAGCTCTTGTCTACAGCTAGATATTGTCTTTTCTATGAAAAAAAAAGGCAATAAGAAAAAGATGGCTTTGAATAAAAGGTATCTCTTCTTCACTGAACAGCAAGTCATTTTGCTCTTATCATAGTAGCAGCACGCATACTAACCACTGCCTCAAAGCAGCTGCATTCATAACCTAAACTATCACACACTTTATCCTAAGAAATCGGAAGTTCATTTTTAACTCCTTTCATTAAAGTAAATGTAGTAAACTGCTCTGAAATTGCCCAAACCAACTTCATTACAGCTTGTTTTAAATGAAAACATTATTTGATAGGATCCATCTCAACTCTTTTTATGTACTGTTGACAACAGTTCAACGCTGGAAAGGAAGCATGAGTCACGGCATTTTAATCCTTCCTGAAACTGACAGTGGTAAGCCATAGCAGACAGCACTATAACTAGGTCAAGTGAAACATTGCTTTTAATGATGTGTGACTAACCTACAAAAACTCTCTGACTTTCAAAGAAGTTATTACAAATTGATAGGAAAAACAAATATTTCAAATCATGAAGTGCACAGAAGCAGCACAATTCTTGCCAAACAATAAGGAAAAATTGCCAATTACAAAACATAATTGTGCATGAAGACAGTACAAATAACAGCAGAAGACTGCAACAAGAGTTACAATGAGTGTTAGTCTTCTCCTAAAATGCTTCATATACCCATAACACTAATTCCTGTCATTTTTTTAATATTCTTTCCAAAGCACTTTTTTTGTATATTCTACATCTATGGAGTAAAGATACTGACCCTTTTTCTTTCAAATGAAAATTTCTATGAGGAATTCAGAACCTTTGAGAATTTTCAGTTCATCTTCACTATAAACTCTAATCTAGTTAATTAGTTGGTGTAATGAAGTCATTTTATGTCTGGCCTACGGCTGTAAAATTTAAAACATCATTCTTTTCATCTGTTTAATTCCTCTTAACGTGAACAGTCACCAGAGCTGAGACTTGCCACCCGACTTGCCTCCCTGCACTGCAATAACACCACCACGGGCAGCAGCACAAACAGCGACCCAGACAGGAGCACTGGTCCCCGGTGCACCACCCAGGGGCTCAGAGCAGACACTGCCTTCGATGAGTTATTCGTAGAACCTTCCTCTCACTTGTTGAGATGAGATGCAGCAGCAAAGCGATGGTAAACATCAAAAAGAAAGCTTGATGTCTGAATCATCTCTAATTACAATAATGCATTAATTACACAGATTTACAACAGACTACCATGTATCAAAATTCCCAGAGAATCATTATTGAATTAATATTCTTATTAAAGTATTGCTGAGCAGAGAGAAGGCACTCATTTCAGTGGAATTCACAGACTACAAATGGGCATTAAATGAGGGTAAAATAAATTACATTAAGTGGCAATGTTTTCATACCACTAAATCCTAAGTTCCATAGCAAGGAGATAATGCAGTAAAACTCAGTAGCTTGGAATTACTCAAGGTACTAAAAATATAGCATAAACAATATAACAATACTGTACCTGGACCACTCCCTTCAATGATAGACAACACAGTACTGGTTTTAATTCGAAAAATTAAACACTAAAGAACTCTAAGGAATATTTCTAACTGACCTCATTAATGTTTATAAATACATGAAGGGTGAGTGCCAAGAGGATGGAGTCAGGCTCTTCTCAGTGATGCCCAATGACAGGACAAGGGGCAATGGGCGGAAGTGGAGGCGTAGGAAGTTCCATATAAACATGAGGGAAATCTTTTTCACTCTAGTGGCAACAAACACTGGAACAGGCTGCCTAGGGGGCTTGTGGAGTCTCCCTCCTTCCAGCCCCTAACATTCCCTAATTCTGTGAAATCACTTTCAAAAAAAATACAGCCACTATTATTCAAGGGTTGCTGCCTGTTTTGGGTATGGGGGAAAGGTCATTTATTTATGTCGGGTGAAAACTCTCAAAGTTCACATTTCTGCCACAAATAACTTTTCATACACATCAGATCTCAGCCTTTCTGAAGTACAATAGACCTCACTAGTTTATAATGCCATATCAAAAACTATTTTACTTGTCTAAAGAGAATGGTATAGAAGGAAAAGTGAAAAAGGAACTGTCACAGTGATTTTGATTGTCATTACTTTAAAGCCCAATCTGTCTATTTCTGTCCTATCTGACATTTCTGAGACTAAACCAAAACGTTTAAGATAATTTGCAAAACAATTATCATAATGTGATTGACCAAACACACTCTCAAAGGCAGGAATGCTTCTGGAATTAGCCTACACCTGTACATTCTTTTGTGAAGGCTCTATTTTGACAAGATGGTTTGAGAATTTGGAGTTTGTTCAACCTCAAGTGATACTTTGCTAAAGCCAGGAGCAATGCTCATTGTGCAATTGCAATTCACCACTCAATACCAATGTGCCTCTTCCAAAAATAGAATGATTGCATCCTACCTTCTAGTGATCAGTCTAACACCATGGCAGGACCCTATGAAGGGACACATGAGCTCAACAATTAATCAAGGAAACAAAAAATGGAGACACAAGAGAACTATTTTGTATGGCTGTTTTTGCCACTATGCTATGCCTATTCCAGTGCCAATTAGGATGACCTTGAATGAGAAGAAGCATTGTATGGTAATCATGCATCTGCACCGTCACTGTATCATAGGTCTCCACTGTGCTAAGTGCTATTCTACAAGAGTATAAACAGCTTGAGAACGTATGTTTTATTTTAGGCTTCAGGCCATCTTCAAAACACGTTTCTACTGAAATTTATGTAACAATACCAGTGCTTTAAGAATAGAGAAAAACAGCAGCTAGTTTTTGGAAACTGCCTAGGGGGATCCATCACATCAAAACAGTTTATTCATTCCCAAGATTAGATACTAGGTGACAATACAAAATAAAACTGATTTATTTTAGGACTGTCTCTTATTTTAGGACTATCTGATTATTTATTTATTTGAAAAAGCATAAAGAGAAGGTCTTTGCAGAAAAATGAAAGTGAGATAGAGGAATTGGTGAATCACAACACAGATGGAACTTTTCAGTGTTCCTTCACATTGCCATTCTGTAGAGCATATGCTGGAACAGAACAAACCAAGCACAGCCACAATAATCTCCCAGCAGACTACTTTAAAAGGCAATGAAAGGATAATATAGAATTATTATACTCCAAATAGATCACACTTTACCATCCCTTATGAGCAAAAGTTATGGAAATTAGATTAAAATGAAATATAAAATAATTTATCTTACAATTTAGTACCTGCCAAAATTACCCTTTTTAAAAAATATAATTCTACTAGCATTTAAATACAAATCAAAATAAGGTATGCATACATATTGAAAACTGAAAGTAACCACAAATTATCCTTTTAGATATTATTTTGAATAGTCAAGAGTTCTAATTAGAGATAGAAGTGTAGAGGTTTTAGGCAACTCAATTTACTAATAATTTAAGAGGAGAAAGTGTGGGGCACAGAGCCATTACACTTAATTCCATAAAAGTAAAAGCAATCATAAATTATATTCTAGATTTATTAGCAAAAATATTACAAATATTTCAGAAAATCAATAGAAGATCTTCAGAAAAGGAGAAAAAATATATATATGTGGGTGTATATATATATATATATTTTTTGTTATATATATATATATCCCTACCTTTTTTAATACTATTTATTATAGAAAGCTCATGAACAAGAAAATTACAGATCAAACTTGTTTTTTATGAAGGACTAAGCAGCAGTGCTTTTCAGTATTTCTATCAGGAAACACAAAGGTATAGGTACTATTGTCTACTAGCCCTGTTTCTTTTGGAGTACTAGACAGACAGGAGAAAAAAGCAGGCAGTACAGAAAGGAGAAATTCAAAAATTAATTTCTCAAGAAGAAATTAACAAATTAACCCCTCTTCCTCCCATGTTACGCACAAGCATATTGAATTACTTTTTTCTTGACTTGCAACTTCACACTCCCTTTGTCACAGTTTCTACACAATGTTAGCCTTGTTGAGAAAAGATAGATTTTTATTGTTTTCCTCAGTTCAAGAGAGACAAGGAACTACTAGATAGAGTGATGATTAGGGGACTGCGGCGTCTTTTTTATGAGGAAAGGCTGTTTAGAGTGCAGAAGACTGAGAGGGGATCTTACCAATCTAAAAGGCTAGTGCCAAGAGGATGGGGCCAGATTCTTTCCAGTGGTGCCCAGCAACAAGATAAAGGGCAACGGATACAAAATGAAACACAGGAAGTCCCATCTGAACATGAGGAAAGACTTCTTTACTTCGAGGGTGACAGAGTACTGGTGCAGGCTGCCCAGAGAGGTTGTGGAGTCTCCTTCTCTGGAGATATTCAGACCACACCTGGATGTGGTCCTATGCCACCTGCTCTAGGTGAGTGTGCTTTAGCAGGGTTGGACTAGACAATCTCCATAGGTCCCTTGCAACCCCTACTCTTCTGTGATTCTGTTAAATTTTAATTACTGAAGTGTCCAATCAGCCTATAAATCTGCAATTACACTGCAACTATAAATTTTAAAAGTAATTTTGCAGGATTTAGGCTGAAGCAAGAGCAAACACTACAGGATCCTATTTATTTATTTATCATCTTATAATTTAATCACTTTCAGGGTGAAGATAATAATAGCAGCAATAAACTCCAAGATATAATAGATCTATCATACAGTAACTAAAATTAAAACATGAACTGATCATATTTTAAGTTTCAGCATTTTGATATATCTTGTGTTCAAAAACTATTCTCATCTAAAAATGAGAATTAGCTAGAAAGCTTTGGTTAAGGTTGGAAAGGGTTAGTTGTTTTTTCTCTTTAACATCCAGAAATTCATTAGAGATTTTTTTCTATATTTTATGAGAGCTGAGTCCTTTGTCCTTCTCTTTAAAAATACATTTTTATTTGCAAACCAAGAAAACTCATTTGAAAATGAAGTTACCCAATATGCTACATTAAGCAAACTATTCCAAAACCGACACTATAGTTTAGCAATCTACAGCCTGAAGGTAGAAATAAATCACATGACACTGTCCTGTGGAAAACATGTTTCAGCTATATTTTATTAAAGCAAATACACAGGACTTTGATTCACCCATGCATTCACTCCACTGAGACATATCAGTGCCAGTCTTCTTACTTGTTGGATTCATTAGTTAACATACTGAGCCATCATCACTTCTCTGCTTTTATTATGAGATTTCTTATTCGAGAAAATAGCCATAAATTAACTTCTAGTCCACTACAATGGGTACACCTGAGATCAGTACCCACCTAGCAGCCTTGAGGGACTGGGCAGTATTCTTAACATACTCTGCCCCAAGGAAATTTTTGTGATTACAGAAAAAAAAAAAAAAAGACAAAAAAAAAAGCTATAAAGAAGTCAATATATTTCATTCAGTGTTTCAAAGTCAGCAAAGTCTGCAATAATTTACCCAAAAAATCACTATTTATTTTACATGTAGTAAGGGAAATCAGACTTGAAGAATACTGAAAAGAAAATGCATGAGGCTCATGACCAAAGTTCATGCCAACGATGTTCCTTCTTACAAGTAATACATCTCACTGCAATATGCTTCAAAAATCTGTACTATCAGTGACATTTAATATTGGTTCTGCAATATTTTTATTATCCTAATATATATGTTGGAAACCTACCTTCTTTGTTCTTCTCCATGTTCACCTGAAGGGACTGTTAAACATTCATCCATGTGACCATGCAACAACCTCAGAACATCCCCTCCTATGAGATATCCTTGAATAAAGAGAGAAAACCAAGCACATTTGAACACAGCAACATGTAAAACTATAGCACAAACTGTAAGAGGTACTATAAGTTTTATTTATTTTTTTTTCCATTGGTATTTGATGTAACATTTAAAAGGGGGTAAGAAGGGGAAGATATATCATACCCTGTGGAGCCAGCTGAACATTATTAAGTGAGAAAAGCTCCAAGACAGCAAGTAGGAAATGGTGAATTGGGAGAAAGAGAGCCACAACCAGAGGATTCTACCAGAGTTAGTGCAACTCAAAAAAAGACTCAAGGAACAAGGAAGCAAGTACTTCTTTCCAAGATTTTACAATAGAAAAAGTGGGAGAGTCTTCTCTGTCACTTTACCTGCTGACTTTCTCACTTAAGTTAAAAAGTCCAGTTTATATACTAACTAAACAAAGAGTTAATCAGTTAATTCATTAACTTCAAAACCTTTTTTGGTGTTTTTGTCAATTTTCTGTAAAAAAAAACAACCCTGGGACTTCACCCACTCTAAACTCTGCTTGACATAACATTCCCAACCTACAATCATGATTTATTTGGACTTCAAAGGAAACTCCTATACTGCGTATACCTCCACTATATACATAGGTTCAAAGCCAAACACTTGGCTCTACAGTGTACAAGGAAAGATATTTGATCACAAGCTAAAGCACACTCGTAGCATCACAGTGTTTGAAGAGCTAGGGCATTGCAGCCAGAAGCTGCAAATAAGGCCATAATTCTAATCATAGGGTCATAATCAGTAAGGATATTGACAAAAAAGATGTTTTCCATGAGTCTTTTTGCATCAGAGATGTGGCATTAAAAAGAAATATGATATTATGCTCTCCTACAAATATTATATTGTAATCTAGTATTTGAAGAATACTGAAACACAGTACAAATAAATGGTACTTTTTCAGTCTGTCAAGATAAATGTAAACACTTGCTTGTTTCCTAAACTAATTCTTCTTTTCTGCTAGAATTGGTAAATTTTCCACATTAGTAGGATGTGACAACATAATTCCTTGAGTTTAGTGTTAAAATATTTTTTTTAATACTATTGGAATGGTATTTTGAAGCTATGTTCATATCAACAAGTATTGCTGTGCAGTAATACAGAACTATACAGGGAAATAGTGTTAAAGATCCATTAGTCACACTGTACACATTTCACAGATTTATTTTCAGACAACAGGAAATCTTTGTCCTGAATATATATCATGGAACATTTTTCAAGATATATTTTTTAAACCTTCATAATCAATACAAAATTAGTGTTTAGGCAGCCAATTTTAGTATTGAATTTTTAAATTCTTGATTTTGACACAGGGGGTTATGCCTAGGTAACAGTACTTACATACATCAATTTTTACACAGACCTGTGTCTACAGAATTCTGGAGATGTTCTGTTGTTTGGGGTTTTTTATTTTTTATTTTTATTTTGTTTTTAAAGTGCCACCCATCTACTTCACAAAGTTAGCAGAATTACATGATTTGATCCTAAAACTTTTTTTTTTATTAAACAATAAACTGATTTCTACATAAGCCAGTTTTGCAGAGATGCATGTAAAAAGAAATAATTTTCTTTCAATTAATAATTTTATTTTAATAATTTTCTTAAAATTAGCTATTTCCAATATCTTAGTTCATTTTATGGACTACTTATCCATTCCGTTCACTCCAAAGTAATTTAACTTAGCTGAAGAATTTCACCATTAATGTATTTTTAATGAGAAGTTTTGATTAAGAGATGGTATTATAGTCTAGTTATTCCTACACACTAACATTTTGTTTATGAAAATAATAAAGCATTTTGCAGATACAAACAAAATTAGCTTTATTTTCCTCTTTCTGCTTTGAGGTAATTTTCTCCAGTTTGGCTACAGTTTTGCTAAGGCATATAGAATAAGGTCTTGCACACTAAGTGTCAGATTCACTCTCCCATCACAAGACAACTTAGATTACAGGAACGTTTGCTGACTTTGCTAGAATCCAGCCTTTGCTTGAATTCCTTCTGACATCAGCCAGCTGATCGTCTCTAGAAAAGATACTGGTTAACTAAGATAATGTTCATGCCTGAGAAAAATGAAATTGGAAAGGCATAGCAACAAAGAACAAGCAAACAGAGAAATGCACAGCTACTAAATTCATATTACATCATCTTCAAATGGTAAACTGTGGGTTTGAGTACATAATGTGACACTATATCATTATGAATGGAGTTCTGCTTCTCAAATACCCAGGCAAGTCTCCTTAGTGAAGTTCACTGACCAGTAACGTGTGGCACGGCACAAATACCGGGATTATTAACATGAATACCACAGCAGTGCTGCCAGTAATGGGAAGACAAGGAGTTTATAGCAAGGAGCAATAGGTAGGAGAGAAGAAAGCTTTCTCCTCTGATCAAAAGGAAGATTTTCTCCATAAAGTTTAGGACACTGTTAAGCAATGCACTAGCTTCCTTTCGGGTGCACTAGAAACCACAGATCGCACAAGAAACCACATCAGAGAATCTGAATGTGTGTAATTACACAGTCTACAAACACATTGTCCCTGAAATCTGCATGTGAAAAGATTCCAGAGCATTCCACAACTGTGTTTTAAAATATGCCAGATAAAAAGAACTGCTGTGAAATGTCAGTTTGCCTTTCTCAAAACTAACACCCCAAAATCCCTGGGACTGGAAAGGAACTGTAGCTTTAATCTTAAGGTTCCACTATGAAACCTACTCTAAAGAATTATTCTGTAAGATAGTAGAAAACATTAGACTTTACATCATGGCAGACTTCTTATAAAAGATGAGTGTTTTTTGCTTCTTTGTAGAACCAGAATGGCATAAATTCAGGGATCCTTGTCCTTTTGTGTCAGAAGCTGCACTTAAAAAAAACCCTTCCTATCTCCTAAATAAAATAATAAAAGCTGAAAGTTATTTCAGCCTATCTCCTTCTGTCTTTCCCCTCCTTGTGCTTTTCCTCTTGACCATATTCTCCCCACAAAACCAGTCGCAGTCTAAACTTCTAGAACTTTGTATCCTGCTTCCAGGCCTCTTGCTCATTTTTACTCAGTCTCAAGAACATGTAACCATAACTGTACACATCAGAATTGTCTGACACATTTTAAACCAGGACCAAAAGCTATTTAAAAAAAATATGAATGCTGTCATACCTTTATCAAAATGAGATTTGAATAAGCTGTTCAGCATTTAGAAAAAAATATGTAGAAAACTGTCAGTGTCACTTTCAATATAACTTTCTCTTTTTTCAGAACATCTGTGTATTTATTCAGTGGATTGAATGTTTACATTAAAAAAAAAACAACTACTCCCACACTTGGCAGAAAAATTTGATTTTACAGATATTCCATTTACAATCATTATTCCAATAATTAAAGTCAAGTCTATCTTACCTTGGGCAACTTCACTTCCTGAACTGATAGGTGCTACGCTCCAGAGCGTCTGCTGGAAGGCTGCATCAACATGCAAGCTACCATTGCCGTAAGAGAGATGCTATAATCAGGAAAGAGTGAGGCTCTTATTTGGGGTTAATTAAAAATCTCATTACAGTATGCAAAATTAATATAAGTCACTTTTTTGTTTCTTTCATGCCTAAATTGCTCTTATTGTAGAAGTAAACACAAAGTGAGATCTGGGTACTCTTCAAAGACATTAGAAATAAAGCTAAAATAATAACAGCATATTTGCCTCTAAGGGATGTACAATATATGGCAGAAGGGTCAGCTGCTTGGGATCTTAGACCATAGCAAACACTCTGAAGAACTTATTATTAAATGTTGTAGGCTTCCTAAACTGGTGTTCTTCCTTCTATACACAATGGAATTTTCCACAAAGTTTGAATATTGGGATGTGACATTAATCTGTATTTCAGGTGTAGCGCATCACTTATTTATTGTGTGTCACTGGCTTCCTGAAACTGCCACCATATCAAAGAAATCAAGCAATCAAGTAACTGACTTTGTGACTCACTTAAGGGAGTTCCCAAAATACGTTCTTGAACAAAGTTTTCATGATCCAAGGAAATCTGAAATGATTTTTCCCTGAAAGGCTCAATTCCCACCTAAGCATTCAATGGATGCTCCTCTCTTACTCCCTGTTGACTGCCATTGTTGCAGCTATTTACGCTGAGTGCCACAGGTACTTTCTCTTCTCAGTATTCTTCACATTTGTGTGTTCTAACTAGTTGACAATGACATTGTTTCAGAAATTCTAATCTCAAGGCATATCTAACATTGCATCCATTCAATATCCATGTAATGATGCAGGAATGTTACCTGTCAAGGAAAACACGTCATTCAGGGTAGGCAAAAGAAGAAGAGGATAACTCCTCTGTCACTTAGATCTGCAATCCACAGAGCACTTCTTGTAGCTGTGTGACTTGCACATTAATAAACTTATTTTCACACACAATAGTTTCAACCAAATTAATGTTCCATTTTATAGATAGGACACTGAACAAAAACACATTGCTGACATGTCTCTTCAGAGCACTTGCTATTTTTATCCATGCATTTGACTCAGTTGCAGCTCTGATTATAACCCAGATGTCTCAAGATGAGTCACCAGAGAATTACACCTCTAAAAGGTATAATTTATATAGGTTTAAATGACCTAATATAACACATGACCACCACAGCAGGAAAATCAAGAGTATATCTCTGCAATTCTCTTCTTTCCTTCAGTTATCTAGATTACTTGCAGCATCCTTTAATTTGGAGTAGAAGACAGGGGTCCTGACATTTACAATGTGATAAGCTGTTGTGTCCATCTCCTGGAACCATCCATTGCAAACAAAGAATGAAGCCTCAACCATGTAGAGAAAGTACTCTGTCCACGGATATTTAGGGATTTAATTACACCAAATGTATAGAAAAATTCTCAACAGATTGGTAAAGCCTGTCTTAATTACCTGATTCCTCAGTGTTATACTTTAAAATTTCAATGTTGTTTTTAAAGCAATCTGCTGCCTGTCAATAGCTTATTTAGAGTTTACCTGCTTGGTTTGTACTTTCAGCAAAATGAAACAAACTCCAAAAGACAATGTCCATGATATGGACATGATACACTGATGTTGAACAGCTTCCATACCTACGGTGGAGCTCTTTGGTAGCTAGTGTACCAGAGTACCTGGTACAAGTCCTAGGCTGTAATCATCATCTCACACTGTTACAGAGGCCCACGTGTAGCACATGGATTTCAGATAAGCAGTAACAACATTTTCAAAGCAGAACTACTTTGGGTTCAGGAATCTTGCTGTTTGTTCTACTTTTGGCATGAGTCTTCACCATTACAGGTCCTTCAGCCTTCTGCCTCATTCAAATAGTATCTTTTCTGTATGGGTGTCCAGGCTCAACCACAACAGCTAGATTTGTTTTCCCTACTAACATCCTAATATTAATCTCCCAAACCATCATTTAACTTGATGGTAATAGGCTGTTAACACCTGCTGTAATATAGGCTGTTAATCACCTTTCAGAATTAAATTGTGGTATTCTGTGAATAGAGGTTAACACTACATTCTACTGGCATCTTCCCAAGGAGGAAGTCCAAGACTCAAATCTCCCACAGTACCACAGGTTTCCCAACTGAATTTACCATAATGTCATAAACTCTGTAACGCTCTACAGAAAAGCAGCACAATCATGTCTCTGTTCCTGCATTTTCAGGAACAGTGTATCCAAGCTCACTGGAAAGCTTAGGAATTAGGGTAATTTCCACATGAACTCTTCAGCACTGATTGCAGCAGCATAGTTGCATTTACAACAGCTCTAAATAACTAAATTATGTATTTTAAATCATTAGTCTGCATCAAAGTTTCTGCTCTCCAAAACATGCATGTGTACAGAGATGGAACCATAGAGAAAGAAAAACTTTTGCCTGGGGCTTCTTCTTGGCTAAGGTGTGTCAGTACTGGCATTTCATCCAGCAGCCTCTATTTCTATATGTACTTTACATTATGCTGTAACTGCCTTCAATCTCAAGCCATTCCAAATAGCAAGAATAGCAAAATCCTAATACGTCTATTTTCTGGTACATTTTGAGAACTGTGTAGAAGGCACTTCCTAGAATGCTTAAGTAGTGCACACAACAGCATCAACGTTACTACTTCAAAAGTAAGCACCAGCTGGTGCAGAGATGGAGGCTACAGGCATGAATCAATTCAAACTATTTATCTTCTGTATATGGATATTCTGACAGCTCTTGCTATTTCCCCCTTTCTCTCTTAACTGTCTTAACAACGATTAGGACAAAGAAACAGCTTCAAACTATTTAGGCACCTATCCTCGATGATCCAAGAACCTCTGAAATGCTCTAAGTCTTCAACAGACATCATTTCCATGGCAGGTACACGTCAAACATATGCATCAGAGTTGGTGGGGGCACATCATATGCTTCTCTACTTTTCCTGAGTCAGCCTGAGACCAGGCAAAGCAAAACACAACAAACAAAACAAACTCGTTTGCTTATCTTTTTTTCTTTAGTTAAGAAAAGTATTTTGCTTTAAAACAATTATGAATTAGCAAGCTTCAGCAAAAATCCAAAAGCTAAACTAGATGCACTGTCTCTAGAATTAAAAGATAACCACTTGTTATCTTTCTTCTTATCGGGCATGATTTCTATTAAAATTTATTACATGAGTCAGTAAAAAGTATTCTGTAACTGAATATTATACTGACACTGTCAAAACAAACGAAAATATTCAGTCAGAAGAAAGGCAGGCATTGGAAAGAACTAGAAGTAACTGAATGTGTATAAAGTTTTTGTACCGTTAGGTTTTTTGTGTTTATATCTAAAAGCAGCAATACATATATATTTATTGAAACACCTATGAGTACTTTGAAGAAGTTTGAATAATGTGAATACAATGCAGAACAAAAAATTAGTTTCTAAGTTTTGACCCAAAGTAGGTGAAGTCCTGGAAATTTCTGATCGTTTTGAAGCTCTACAAAATCCTGGTTACTTTGCATTTCTTTTGAAATGGTTTAAATAACTGGACAGCAAATCCACAAGCAAAGATATTTTTTCCATTGATAGAGAATTGCCAGCACTATACTAACCCCTCCATTCATCATGAATGTATTATCAGCAGAGTAGTAGCTAAAACTCACACATACACAGAAATTACCATTACAACTTGGCCATCAAGAATCATCTAGTTCACTATAACATATCTGACAACAGGTAACTGCAGATGCACGGCAAGAAAGTGTACAGATCCCACAGAGGGATCAGGGTAGTCTGCATTCCCTCTCTTCAGAGTACCTTTTCTACTGTGCTATAAACCACAAAAAGCCTGAAGCTACTGTGCTTCCCACTGATTATCATTTAGTATGATTATTCACAAGAGCTTTCATTAACAAAATATTAGTTTTACAGAAATAATCATCAAAAGTTAGGAAATGTCAAACAAAGTAGCCTAAGGAAAAAGAACGGCTTCTGATGAATGGATCATATCACAGGCTTCAACAGTGTGATCCTGTGTAATTTTTTTCCACAAGTGCTGCCTCATTGTATATACAGAATTAAGGAGCTCACTTCATGGACAGTTGCTCAGTGCTCTGTTTTCTCATCAATGCACAGTCTGCACCCTCATGTTTTATTCAATTAGCAAATTCTTCAAAGCTTTGGAAAGCAAATTAATTTCCTTACAGGCTTTTCTCGCTACCAGTAATTACAGCAATGTGCTCTGATGGCCAAGAAGGCCAGTGTCATTCTGGGGTGTATTAGAAGGGGTGTGGTTAGTCAGTCAAGAGAGATTCTCCTCCACCTCTACTCTGCCCTGGAGGCATCTTGAGTATTGTGTCCAGTTCTGCCCCCCTCAGTTCAAGAAGGACAAGGACCTGCTTGAAAGAGTCCACTGCAGAGCCACAAAAATGATTAAGGGAGTGGAACATCTTCCTAATGGGGAGAGACTGAAGGAGCTGGGGCTCTTCAGCTTGGAGAAGAGGAGACTAAAAGTGTCTTCATTAATGTTTATAAATATGTAAAGGGTGAGTGCCACGAGGATGGAGCCAGGCTCATCTCAGTGATGCCCAATGACAGAACAAGGGGCAAAGGGTGGAAGTTGAGGCACAGGAAGTTCCATGGAAACATGAGGAAAAATTTTTTCACTCTTGGGGTGACAGAACACTGGAACAGGCTGCCTGGCCATTCCTACACTGTCCTGGCACATCAATCAAAGTTTTATCAGCACTAGGATAGTGTTCCATAATGTGGTAGTTTCAGGCTATGCCTTTAAATTTCTTCACAGATCTTGAGCAGAAAGTAGTAAAAATGTACATATATCACTGTTGGGTGTAAAAAAAGAAAATAATGAGAGAGCCAGAACGGACTATGAACTTTATTTACTCATTGTTGTTGATATTGTTTTAGATGAGATGGATAGTAGTAGCAGCCAATGGAATTGTTTTGAAGGAGTAGATTGTGGTAGTTTTTTAAAGGCTATGCCTTTAAAATTTCTTCACAGATCTTGAGCAGAAAGCAGAAAAATGTGAATAAATCACGATTGGGTGTAAAAAGGAAAATAATGATAATTCTAAACAATCCCACTGGAGAGATATCTACCGTAAGATTTGGTTCCAAAAACAATCTTGCTCTCTTCTTGCTTCTTCGCTCTGGGAGATACTAACTGGCTTTACAGACCTTGGCTGCTTCCTTATTGTTTTGACTGGTATTAATTTCTCTGCTTCTGTCTCTTCTCCCTTTTGTTCAGGGGAGTAAGGGGGAGGCAGGGAAGGGAGAAGCTGTTGCAGCTCCCCTACTCTTTGTCCAGAGGGGTCCTTGTGCTGTTTGTTAATTGTAAATATCTGTAAATATTGTAAATATTGTATATTTGTATATATTCATTGCATTTCATGGTAAATTGTAGTTTTGCTTGTAAATACAGTGTCCATTTGCTTCCAGCTGAGCTGGTGTGGCAAAGTTAATGTTGGGGGGGAATTTTCAGCTCACCACACATAAAATGCCAGTACAACTGTAAATGCAAGAGATTTCATAAAAATACATCAATGTCTTAATTCTTGCATTTTCTAATGCTTGTAGTTTAAAAAAAAAAAAATTGTGAGAAAATGTATATGTAATTTACATATATTAAAAAAAAAGGGCAATTTTGCCCCCCAACAATTACAGTAGGTGGCATCACACTGACACCCACATGAACCACAGAAGGAAATTTTAAAACCATTTCTTTAGGTATCTGCCACCTAAACTAACAGAAAAATACCACAGGAGTAGCCTGCCAGCATAATACAGGTGACTGCTGTGCCTTAATAGAATGAGTTTCCTAGACAGCTACTGACAGCAGTTCTCTAGCTTAACTGCTCCAAGGCTCCTCACCCACCAAACCTTTATTCAAATTTCGTTATCTCTCACCAAGCCAATCCAATCCAATTTCCCAACTCAGTAACAGAGTGCCTTATCACCCAGAATTAGGACCTCCTTCTGCTTCAATAGGTTCTGCTCAGACCTACAAAGTCTCAGCATGGCCTTTTCACTTTTTTCTTTCTCAATCTCTTCTTTGTCATATCAGCCAGCATTAGACTTCTTAACAGAAACTCACCACAACTCCTGCCCCCCAATTTTTTTCTCATATCTCGATCCCAGACTCTTTCCTCACTGGATCTTTGTCCATCTGTTTGGTTCTCCCCAGCCAGCCCACTTCCTTCTCTACAGATCTCTCCTCTTCTTCGTTCCCAGTCCTAGTCCAATTATTCCTGCCAAAAGAGTACAGCTTTTCTGACCCAAATTTCTATCAGAACTTTAGGCAGCAGGTGTCCACTTCTCCTTTGTCACAAGATTCTTGTTCCACATGATTTGTTAGTCCCTTACTGTCTGCCTGCTATTACCTGCCAATCTTTTCAGCCAGTCAAGTCCCACTCAGTTTTCCCTCTTTAGCACTTCAGTCCCAGGCTCCTGTCCCTGCTGCATCACCTGCCCTTTGTTTTCTCTACCTTCTCACAGCTTCCTCCTCCACATATCTTAAATGACAGCAGACAACTGGCAGTACATAAAACATTGAGTTCTCAGTTGTCAATACAGTACCTGACTTCATCCCTTCCTTGGGCCACCCAATACAAGGTATTTTGGGTTCCACCAAGGTTGGGGTGTATTCACTGTAGAGAGAGAGTTTATGCAAATCACAGAAAATGTTTGCAAGAGGTAGAAATTATTAAAAACAAACAGATAATACAAGAAAAAAAAATTAAACTTTCCCTGGGCACGAGCAAGTTGCATTGTTTCAGGGCAATATTTCTTTACTAAATTTAAGTAAGGAGAGGCTAGCTGACTTATTTTTCCTTTGGTGGTGGAGGTGAGGGGAGGGCAGGGGGAGGAAGCAGGGTGTTTGTTTTTATTTTGTGTTTTTGGAGGGGGGTGGTTGTTTTTTTTTTTTTTTTCAAGTTAGCAGGAAGTACACCTGTGATACCAAGAAAACTCCTTATAATTTCCTTTGTTATAAAGAATGTGATGCTCAGTATTTCAAGAAAACAAGATAAATTTCCTTAATGTTGTGAATTTTTTTTTTCTTTTCCCATCTTCAAGCTCAGTGAGTCTGACCTCTTCTGGATGAGCTACAAAAAAAAAATAACTCCAACTGATAAAGAATATCAAACCAAAAAATCCATAAATAAATGTGGTTATTTCTAATATGCAATTTTTTTACATTACTTGCACTTGATTGTAAGAACTTAAGAACAGGATTTTATAAGTCAGAGCAATTTGACAACCGTAATTATCAGGAGGATCTACCAGCCTCCAAAATAACATTTTAAATAGTATAAAGACTCTGTGGGAACCTCATTATGATCAGTGTAACAGAGCAGCTCAACAATATCTTGATTCCACTAATTTGAGATTTGTTTATGACAAAAAAATAAATGCTAGATTTGTGAATTCTATTTGATGCATGAGGATGCAGAGGGAATGCCTTTTCAACACTCAGGAACCTGTCCTCCTGTCAAAAAACATGACAGGTATCAGTTCCACCTTCCAGATAATTTGATCTAATTTGGATGATACTATTTCTGACAGGCAACATTGTCATCAGTTAAGTGTGACAAAAACCTTCAGGGAAAAGCTGATACTTCTAAGTTAAGTTTCCAATTAGTTTCATATTAGTGTCCAGTATTCAAAAATCAAACAAACAAGGTCATCTAAGTCAAAGAAATCAATCTAAAGGCTTGTCACTGATTTGCATAATGCAGCTGCAGATCAAATTACAGGACCACAACTCAGTAACTACTTATACACCACACTGCAGAAACTGTTGCATTATCTCTGTACCGCAGACTGAGCGTTGTGGTGATTTTTTTCCCTCTTAGTCAGAATAGCATTGACCTCATTGATACTAATTGTAATTTTAATCTTTATTTATGCATTTTGTACTTTTTAATTCAAGTCTAAGGAACTTTTCTTAAATTATGTTTATAAGACTAAATTACCCAAAGGCTTCATAAATTTGAAAGAAATTCCAATTAACTAAATTTCTAAACTATTGAAAATTGGCAATTTTGAAAGAAATCATGCCATATAATTAACAATAGGCATAGGTAAACCTCAGTGCAGGGGTACATACTATTATATACAAGATGGGGAAACATGTTGGAAAATCTGCATCTGTTGATCAGGCTACACTTCCTCAAAAAAAGAAACAGCAACTCTGGCCTGAGCAATATTTGAAGCAGAACATCTTTTTGCTCCATGCTAACAAGGTTCAACAGAGCCAAGTTTCCACTCTGAAGGACCTCATAATAGCACAGCACACACATTATATAAAATCAGAAGCACTTATGTAAGTCCTTTTCCTCAGAAATTCTACACAGAAAAACAAGCATCTGAAATCCTATTGTATATGCAGGAATAATGTGAATCAGAGCTACTGAATGACTGGCCTAGGGACACTGCTGTGACTCAACCATCAAAACCGCATCTCTGAACCTTTAGCTTACTATTTTAACCCTAATCTGCCTATCAGTTTAAGATTGCTGACTGCAATTAAAAATACGACTTTTCAGAGAAAAAAAAAAATCTTTTTGATGCAAAGTGGGGAAGCGCAACTCTAGGAAAGTCATGAAATTTTCTTATTACTTCATAGTGATTGACAACCAAATAAGATTGGAAAAAAAAATTGAAAATTAAGTAATCAAGCTGCACTCAGACAACTGCAAGACTAACATAAAGGTGCATAGTTCTGCTCTCCCCTTGTATTATACAAATTGAACTAAGATCACAGAATCACTGAAAACCTCCAGTTGGAAGAGATGTCACAGATCATCAAGTGCAACCTTTGACCCAGTACTAATGGGTCGATACTAAACCATGTCCCTAAGCACCAGGTCCACATGCTGCTTACACAGCTTCAGGGATGGTGATTCCACCACTGCCCTGGGCAGACCATTCCAATCTCTGATAACTTTCTCTAACTACATTTTGCAAAAATCATGCCCTATGATGAACATTCATCTGCTCTTTTTGCATGCACATCTCTGCCCCAGGACTGTTAACCTATTTATCTTAATTTGGAGAGAAACAGCAAATTGTTTGAAAACACAAAGCAATATTGCAATATAAAAAGGTGAAATTTCAACCCTAGTCCTAATATCACATTGACATAGAACATTTGATAGTAAACTTGCCCTTCCCTAAGATTTTAACTCTAAATTCACAACGTGCATAAGCCTAACCCTCAGCATCCTGCTGAACAGTATTCTCTTCCAAGGGATTCATCTAAGGAACTCCTCACACTCTGATGAAGTGCTCCTGAACTTGACTCAATAGAGCCTATGTGATCATTATCCACGCAGAATAATAAAAAGTAACATCTTTTCTTCACAGTCCTAACTATTGCAAAAGGTATCAGTTGCTGCATTCCTTTATGCGTTGTAGAAAATGGGGCCTATGACATTGCAGTAAAAATGAAATTACCATGTTGATGTTTAAACTTACATCCCTTGAAGTTATATTGCAGATGGCATAACAGATTAAGAGTTTAAGATGGAGTGACAGATTTCCTGCAAAATATTTGCTCACTGGTAATTGGCTAGGTCAGTCTTCACAAACTGTTTGAATTTTAATTCAAGTGTCATTGCTTTATTTGCAGTGGTAACTACTGAGAAGGTAGTAAAAACACAAGTATTTTTGACTGTTGAGCTACATAGTTCATCAGCACTTGCTTTAGTCTGCAAAAATATCTGTTAGCAAAAATGTGGAGGTGAGTGCACTTAAGATTAGAAGTCATTTGCTGAATCCTTGCTCCTTCTAGCTATGAAATTAAAGCTGTATAACTGAAATAGGTTTAAAAACTATTCATCAAAATCTAGTTCTAAAGGAAGAATATCAAGAACATAGATTTGTGCCTTTTTTCTATACAATGAAAGTTTTTTTTTTTTTTAGTATATTGGTATTTAGCATGGAATACACAGCATACACAAACACCATGCATTAAGGAAAAATCTGTCTCTCCAGTCAGCATTATGTTTCTTGTTATATAAAAGTACATATGACAGCCTAGAAAATCAACAAGTGAGGCACCACTCTAAATTCTGAACTGATTTACTAATTAGAGGTAAGTAACTATGAATTCAGGCACATACCTACACACATACCTGGACCAAATTCAGCATCAGCAACCCAGTTCAGCATTGCAATGGATGTCATAGAATCAGAGAACCATAGAATCAACCAGGTTGGAAAAGACCTCCAAGATGATCCAGTTCAACCGATCACCTAGCCTTAACCAATCAACTAGACCATGGCACTAAGTGCCTCATCCAGTCTTCTCTTGAACATCTCCAGGGACAGCAACTCTACCACCTCCCTGGGCAGCCCATTCCAATGGACAATCTCTCTCTGTGAAGTTCTTCCTAATATCCAGCTATACCTCCCCTGGCACAACTTGAGACTGTGTCCTCTTGTTCTGCTGCTGGTTACCTGGGAGAAGAGACCAACCCCCACCTGGCTACAACCTCCCTTCAGGTAGCTGTAGACAGCAATGAGGTCACCCCTGAGCCTCCTCTTCTCCAAGCTAAACACCCCCAGCTCCCTCAGCCTCTCCTCATAGGGTTTATGTTCCAGACCCCTCACCAGCTTCGTTGCCCTTCTCTGGACACGTTCCAGTACCTCAACATCTCTCTTAAACTGAGGAGCCAAGAACTGGACACAGTACTCAAGGTGTGGCCTGACCACTGCTGAGTACAGGGGAAGAATAACCTCCCTTGTCCTGCTGGCTACACTATTCCTGATACAAGCCAGGATGCCATTGGCTCTCTTGGCCACCTGGGCACACTGCTGGCTCATGTTCAGCCTACTATCAACCAGCACCCCCAGGTCCCTTTCTGCCTGGCTGCTCTCCAGCCACTCTGTCCCCAGCCTGTAGTGCTGCTTGGGGATGTTGTGGCCAAAGTGTAGAACCCTGCACTTAGCCTTGTTGAATCTCATCCCATTGGCCTCTGCCCACCCATCCAGCCTGTCCAGGTCCCTCTGCAGGGCCCTTCTACCCTCCAACAGATCAACACCTGCTCCTACCTTGGTGTCATCTGCAAACTTACTGATGATGGACTCAATTCCCTCATCCAGATCATCAGTAAAGATATTGAACAGGATGGGGCCCAGCACTGATCCCTGGGGGACACCACTAGTGACTGGCTGCCAACTGGATGTGGCACCATTCACCACCACTCTCTGGGCACAGCTCTCCAGCCAGTTCTTGACCCATTTCAGAGTGAATCTGTCCAAGCCACAAGCTGCCAGCTTTGCCAGGAGCTTCTTGTGGCAGACAGTGTCAAAGGCTTTGCTGAAGTCCAGGTAGACTACATCCACAGCCTTCCCCACATGCACCAGGTGGGTAACCTGATCATAAAAGGAGATCAGTTTGGTCAGGCAGGACCTGCCCCTCCTGAATCCATGCTGGCTGGGCCTGATCCCTTGACCATCCTGTAGGTTCTGTGTGATTGCACTCAAGATGACCTGTTCCATGACCTTGCCTGGCACTGAGGTCAGGCTGACAGGTCTGCCATTTCCCAGTTCCTCCTCCCGGCCCTTCTTGTGGATGGGCATCACACTGGCCAGCTTCCAGTCATCAGGGACCTCACCTGTGAGCCAGGACTGCTGATAAATGATGGAGAGTGGCTTGGCCAACTCATCTGCCAGCTCTCTCAGCACCCTAAGGTGGATCCCATCAGATCCCATGGACTTGTGAGGATCCAAGTGGCTCAGCAGGTTCCTTACCGCTTCCTCCTGGATTACAGGGGGACTGTACTGGTCCCTGGCTCCATCTGCCAGTTCAGGAGGCCAGTTGTCCTGAAGACAACCTGTCCCACTATTGAAGACTGAGGAAAAGAAGGTGTTAAGTACCTCTGCCTTTTCCTCATCTTTTGTTGCTATATTCCCCTCTGCATCTGATAAAGAGCGGAGGTTGTCCTTGCCTCTTGTTTTGCCATTAATATATTTGTAGAAATATTTTTTATTCTGCTTTACAGCAGTGTGCAGTCTAAGTTCTAAATGGGTTTTGCCTATTTTTTTTGCTACAAGAAAAAAAATTCATAAATTCAGCGTCTTTAAATAAAATCTTTTCGTTAACTAGATTTCTCATTAGTTTTGTCCAGACCAAGTTGCTTTTCCAGTAAGTCTAATCACAATTTTCATAAAAGTAGTTATTAAAAATAATTTTAAAACTTAAAGATGATCAGAAAGCTGTCAGAATACCTACTTACAAAAAATAACTAACTAAATGAGTTACTGAGCTTCTAACTGGAATTTACAATTATATTCTAATAATTGTATTCTCATTATTTTATGTGTTTCCAAAAGACAGGAAAATATTTTCAGTTTTATCAAAACACGAAACAAACCCCCCTTATTTTTAAGTCTTAACTCTTCACTTCTTTTTCTAAATATTGTAAAAAAAAATCAGAAATAATGTTTCATTAAAAAAAAGGAAGTACACAATATGGAGTAAACTTGAATGCAGATCTCAGAGATTCCTCTTGATATAGCTAAAAGCACATCCTCTTGAAAGATCCTTTTTTGAGTTGTATCTACATTTGATAAATCACTTGGGCTGATTTTAAAGAAGCTTCCAGTAGAATTATTTTCTTGTTTTCATCTTTCCTTTGTTTCCCCCCAGATAGCTTAGGTCTTTGCAACATCAAGAATACAAGAAGAAAATAATTTTAAAGTGCTGAAACATTAAAATTGTAGAACAAATGTGAGATACTTTGATGAGGAAGTAAGTTATTTAAACCGGTGATAAAAACAGCTACCATGAAAGGTTCTAGCATATTTCAATTACATTTTATTATTAAATATTTAAATTACATTTATTTAAGATATCTCAGTAGCTACATATGTTACATACCCCATAACCCAAAGAAAATATGAAACTTTCAAAGCCTGCAGAGTGATGCATACCCAAGTTAAACATTCAAAAATTTTAGTATAAGTTTTAATTTCTATATGATAGTGCTCTTAACCTCTGAACACTCACAGGGATTCTACACACCTCAATATCTGGAAAGAAGTCCTTTTTTTTCACATTTTATTTTTTACTTCATTAGTAAATTTTTCAATTTCTATTCCTTTATTGAAATAAACAGAAATTACATTAGTCACATATCTGTGTATGCTTTCCAGATCTTGTCTTCATTTGCAAAATCTTACTAAATGCCACTTTAAACACCTTAAGTGATACTTTTTTAGTAGTGAAAGTGTAAACCAGACTTTAGTATAACATATTAGTAACTGTTTTTCCTGTAGAGGAAGCAATGTACAGATACTCTTACAGGACTTACCAAATATCTTTCTGAAGAAACACTGACTAAAATAAGATCATCTCCAACACGCACTTTTTCTCCCTCTGATCGTTGCTTGGAAGCAGGATGGATGGTCCACCAGCATGCTTCACCTATATCATTATTGAGTGATAACAGAGAAAGAAACAAGAAAGAAAATGCCAATCATTATTAGCATTACTTTCACTTTTATCTCAGGTCCAAATTTCTGACTCGGCTTTCAGTTGGGTAAACCAAGTGTCCATGTGTTTTCCATAATAAATATCATTCCTGCACCACCTTGTCAGAAACTCAAGATAGAAATAACAATGCATATATGCAGAAGACAGAAAATCACTCTACTCTGGTAGAGTGATTCCGGAGTTGAGTAAGGAGTCAGCTTTCTGTTCTCTAGGCAACATGGTCCAGATTGTTTTTTTGCTAAAGAGCTTCCCCTTGCTCCATATTTTGTGAAAGATATTGAAGAATATTCTGCCAAGAATTAGGACCAAGGGCATCACTAAGGGCAGTAAAAATAAGCTTCTGCAATATCACTTTAAATAATATTTTAAAGTTCTCATAAATCTAAATTCAATTACATTCTTCCACTTCTATATGTTTGTGTCTCTAATTTCCCAGAATATTTGTAATTATTGAAGTCACTAAGTCTGTTCCCATGATAAACCTTGCTTTCAGATATACTTCTTGAAAGAAAAGCATGCATTTGTCAAGAAAAATCTATTTGATCTTGGAATGTTCAATTGCTGTTATTACTGTTATAGGTCCTAGCTGGAGCAAGGATTTAAAAAACAAGCAGACATTATTTCTAATTAAACAATTACACCAAACTGATGGCATTGTAAGAAACCATATCAGTCTTAAAAACACAAATAAATGCAAGTCACCAATAGTTCCAAAACTCTAACACAATCTTTATTTCAATAATAGAAGTAAAAAAAAAAAAAACAACAAACAATTAAGTAGAAAACTACTTCTATGGGAATAACAGCTTGGGAAAATTCCTTTACTTACATTCAATATTATATAACTTTCAATAGACATGTTCATATCTCATAGAAAAGAAATTATATAAACTAGTAGAAAATGTAATGTACTGGATGTGTAAAACATGGAAATATTATATGTATATTATATGTATTTATAGATGTCTCTTCTGATTTTTAGACTGAAAGTATTCCTCATTATTTATTTTTTTAAAATGCTGTTTACCTGTTGTGTCCTCCTGCAATCCTACATCAAATGCCAGCTTATCCATTGAAGATCGAGATGTAGAGAGGCAGCACAGGTACTATCAAAACAAAAAAGCATGCATTACTACTTGTACTCATATCTGAAAAATCCACTCAAATATAAAAAGCCATCAACCTACTATCACAGGATTAGCTATTCTTAAATCATCCCTACTGCTCAGTATCAAGAACATATATGCATTGATAAAGTGAAAGGCTCTCAGAGAAACTTGAGAAAGATATAAGTTCTAAAATGACCTCTTGATCTATTCAGGTTACCTTTCCACTGAGACAGGAATAGGGAGAGTTGAAATAAAGAAGCAGTTTCATCAATTTTCAGCTCCATAAAGCCTCACTTGTAGTTAAGGAGTTTGTAACACATATAATTCATCAGAGAATTGAAAAATAAAACTTCTGTCCAAAATATGTGCAAGAAGGAATTTCCTTATCCACTCATTCTCCAACATACCTTCAGGTTGCCAGCAGAGGGATTCAGTCACAACTTTTGCAATATGCAACATCCAAGGGATAAGAAATGAGAAACCACCAACTCAAAACAGACTGACGAGCAGAGAACTCATCACTACGGAGCCAGACTTAGTTTTAGCACTTACCCAGTTAAGATCAGCTTGATTTCTTATTTCACCCATCTACCGTTTAAAAAGGTTTCCATTATCCACAGGTAAAATGCCTCTCTGATAGGAGTAATTCTCCAGGTATCAGTAAATTATAATAGTCTGGACACTTTCACACAGAACTTTCATACAAAAAAGAACTTATTGGTGCTATCAGCCTCCATTACATACCATGCCACTGTAGGAATGGCGCAGCAGGATTGCATGCCCATAGAGTAGCGTTCGATGACCACCGCCTTGTGCAGACTGAAAGAGAAAGAGAAGTGTTGTACTGGTATGTCATAATAAAATAGGTCCTTTTGAGAAAAACAAAACAAACAACAACAAAAAATCCTTATCAATCTCTGGATAATCTATGACAGATAAGCCAATTTCCTAACAAAACTCTAGTCAGGCATTAGTTCAAGAACGTAGTTTTAAGAACGTGTTCTCTAGTTTTGAGTGCCTCAGTATATTGACCTTTCAAGTCCCTGGGACAAATAGAAGGCAGAATTTGGCAGGGACATCTAAAAGCTACTAACTTTTTCTATATTACAACTGCTCAATTCACTGATGAGGGAAAATGGAGTACTTCTTATGTTACCTATTTATTTGGTATAATATATAATCTAGAAGCTTGAATGCTTCCTTGGGCTGAAAGCAAGCATCCTCCAGTTTTGATGCATGTCACACTACACTCTACACCATTATTGTTAAATATCTCCACATTCACACATTTTGCTACCAAATTATATACTTTTCAATACAGCAGGTATGCAGAGGGAGCTTCTGGAATATTGCCCCTGTTTTACAAGAAAGTACTAATGATGTATCAAGCGCACTGAAGAACATCAACCTCCAGTCTGCTTGCCATACAGTGTTTAAAAACTCAGACAGAACTCTGTATCTGCTAGGTCAGGTAAGTGATCAAAAACATCCAAGCTAACTCTACAGGATTTAGGGGTTCTGAAAATTTAGAAATCATGACCAAGTAAATCTTCCTTTTGAGAAAAGCAGCATAAATTTTGAATGAAATAAAATTAAGGTAATAAAATTCACTTTACCCCACAAAATTGTGACCATTATTTTTCACAGTATTTTCATTACAGTTTCTATTTATCTCTAATCAATTTAATAACTCATGAAAAATAGATAAATCTTGTTACGTGACCAAACTTTCAACTTCTGCTGAAGATTTATTAATTCCTTAGATTGTGATGCAGTTGACTGACACTGGTCAGGAGCAGAGATTATCAGACAAAACATAAGACACAGTCAGGAACATAAGTCCATATTTCTCTGATAGAATGTCTCGCATAGCATTATACATGTCACACTCCTCAAGCAGTATTGATAAATGCATGTTTTTGACCCTCTAAATGACAACTCCATAAACAGCATTATTCTTTCATATATGGCTCCTAATTTAACTTTGTATGTGCAGCATTTATATACTTTATTTTATCACTGTAGACTGACCTTCTGTTTCTCTGGAGTATCAGATTCATTACAGAATAAATTGGAAACAATCATACCATGTTATCTTGCTGACAATGCTGAAGATCAATTTATGTGAATGGCTGTGGTGGCGGCATGCAATTATTTCCCCTCCTCATTTACTGGCTGTCCAACCTTATCTTTAATCTATTAGCATAATATTTGTTTATCTTTGACTTATTCAAGAAAAAAAAAAAAAAAGGAAAAAACCTACATCACTAAGTGGTGAAAAGGACATACTCAAAAAAACGTAATTTTAGCACTTTAAAGAAATTGCTGGGAATTTCTGGTTTTTATCTTTAATGAGAATGAAGCACCTTGATGGACATAAGGTATATTTTGACTTTCAATAAACTGTGCAACAGTCAAAATGTGAAGAGGCATATCCAATAATCTGGAAGACTCAATGAAATGAATTTTTATCAAGAACAAAAGTCATGGTCTTTGTTAAAAACACAGTCTTAATAGTAAGACATGAAGATTTAACTTTGAATTACCATTACCACTACAACTTATTTCCAAAGTCACAATGAAAGAATGAAACTATTTATAATGTCAGGCCCATTGTGCCAAAGATGAGTGCTGAATGTCTGCTGCTCAACTCATTGGGGAAGAGGGAGAAAACTGTTGTGAACATACTGCTTTGTCAACCTTTCAGATTTGCCAGGGAGCTTCATGAACAGGAGGCTAAGGTACCAAATCAATGAAGTCAGTAATATGGATGAAAGTTTCAAATTTCACTGCTATTTTTATCAAAATTATTGTGCTACTAGCCATAAATTTTATAGCTAACATATAAACTTACTTGCTGATCGTACAAAAGATGAGAGAAATAGTGTGATCAACAAAATCACAGCTACATTAACTTGCCCTTGTTTCAGCCGTATTGACTTGTCTGTCTAGCAGCTCTTTTATTAAATGCCTGTTTGTAGGCAACCAAGAGAAAGGTTGGGTCAAAAAAAAATTTCAATACCTTTTGTGAAAAATCATAGAATAGAACCATAGAATCAGTCAGGGTTAGAAGGGACCACAAGGATCATCCAGTTCCAACCTCCTGTCATGGGCAGGGACACCTCACACTACATCAGGCTGGCCAGAGCCTCATCCAGCCTGGCCTTAAACACCTCCAGGGATGGGGCCTCAACCACCTCCCTGCACAACCCATGCCAGGCTCTCACCACTCTCATGCTGAAGAACTTCTTCCTCACGTCCAGCCTGAATCTCCCCACTTCCAGCTTTATTCCATTCCCCCTAGTCCTATCCCTACCTGATATCCTAAAAAGTCCCTCCCAAGCTTTCTTGTTCAACCCCTTCAGATACTGGAAGGCCACAACAAGGTCACCTCAGAGCCTTCTCTTCTCCAGACTGAACAGCCCCAACTCTTTCAGTCTGTCCTCATAGGAGAGGTGCTCCAGCCCTCTGATCATCCTCATGGCACTTCTCTGGACACATTCCAGCATGTCCATATCCCTCTTGTAATAGGGGCTCCAGAACTGGATGCAGTACTCCAGGTGGGGTCTCACCAGAGTGGAGTAGAGGGAGAGAATCACCTCCCTCGACCTGCTGGCCACAATTCTCTTGATGCAGCCCAGGATATGATTGGCTTTCTGGGCTGCAAGTGCACATTGACAGCTCATGTTGAGCTTCTCATCCACCAGCACCCCCAAGTCCCTCTCCTCAGGGCTGCTTTCCAGCCAGTCACTGCCCAGCCTGTGCTTGGGATTGCCTCGATCCAGATGTAGGACATTGCACTTTGTCTTGTTGAACCTCATGAGGTTTTCATGGGTCCACCTCTCCAGCCTGTCAAGGTCCCTCTGGATGCCATCCCTTCCCTCCAGCGTGTCTGCTGCACCACACAGCTTGGTGTCATCAGCAAACTTGCTGAGGGTGCACTCAATGCCACTGTCCATGTCACCAACAAAGATGTTGAACAAGACTGGTCTCAGGACTGATCCCTGAGGGGACTCCACTTGTCACTGGCCTCCACTGGGACATGGAGCCATTAACAGCCACTCTTTGGATGCGGCCATCAAGCCAGTTCTTTATCCATCTTGTGGTCCACCCATCAAACCCATGTGTCACCAGTTTGGAGACTAGGATGTGGTGCGGGACACTGTCGAAGGCTTTGCTCAGGTTCAGGTAAATTACATCAGTTGCTCGCCCCTCATCTATTAATGTTGTCACCTGTTCATAGAAGGCCACCAGGTTTGTCAGGCAGGATTTGCCCTTCGTGAAGCCACGCTGACTGTACCAAATCACCTCTTCACTATTCTTCTGTCTCAGCAGTCCCTCCAGGAGAACCTGCTCCATGATCTTACCAGGCACAGAGTTCCCTGTGGCCTGTAGTTCCCTGGTTCTTCCTTCTTACCCTTTTTGAAAATGAGAGTAATGTTTCCCCTTTTCCAGTCGGTGGGGACTTCCCCAGACTGCCAGGACTTTTGGAATGTAATAGAGAGGGGTTTAGCAACCTCATCTGCCAGTACCCGTGGGTGTATCCCGTCGGGTCCCTTGAACACTTTCAGGTTCTTCAGGTGACCACGAACCTGATCTTCACTTATGATGGGCAGTTTTTCCTCCTGGTCCCTACCACTATCTTCCATGACTCCAGGAGTGTGGCTGGAGGCCCTTGCAGTAAAGACTGAGGTAAAGAAGTCACTGAGAACCTCAGCCTTTTCCACCTCGCTTTTGACCATTTCACCTGTTTCCTTTCTGAGGGGGCCCACACCTCCCCGAGTCTTCTTTTTACCATTAATATACCTGTAGAAGTTCTTAGTGTTCCCTTTAACCTCCCTGGATAGATTCAATTCAAACTGTGCTTTGACTTTCCTAACCAGGTCTCTTGCTGCTCGGGCAGCTTCCTTATGTACCCCCCATTCTAGCTGTCCTTTCTTCCACTCATTAAAAGGAGAGCCTCACGCCTATTCTGCAAGTGCACTGTAAGCAGTGTGCTGCTTAAAGCAGCGTGCTTGCTCCGTTTGCATTTGTTCCATCGGGCAGAGACCTGATCCCATTGACCCTGCTCATGTGGGTTATTACATGGAGGCTGAGGGGCTTGCTGATGGGAGGGTATCAAACTCCCTGCTCCACTAAGAGTTAACCCCTGTTCTGGTTTTGTAGAGGTTAGATTATGGAAATAGTCAATTTCCTTTTTGCAGTCTCTTATAGTTCTCAGTCTTTCCACCTCTTCTTTTACTTCAGCCACCATGTTCATCAGATCCCTGATCTGCTCACACCTAATAAATGAGTGGTTTTTTAGATAATTTTTCCCAAGAGGATTAAAATAATTCTTTTTAACCACAATTATTTTGACCATTTAAAAGTGCAAGAAAGTGTTTTTTATCTTTCTTAGAGTTGCAAATATAATTTCAAGCATTTTCCACCTAAATGTTTCTGAAAGGCAATAATCAAGCCATCCACAAGGAGGGAAAATGAAAAGATGATATAGAATAAAACAGGAGAGGCTGGAAGAGAAAGCTGGTACTACAAATGGCTTACGTTCAAGGGCCTGCATTCCAGGAAATGGACATACCTATAAGTTAATTTGCTATATTAAAGGTTAATTTCATAACTACTCAGTGTTCATGCCAGAAATTACATAGTAAGTAGCTGTTGGGCTATGACTGTCTACCGAAAAAAATCCATGTATTTTAACCAATAAATGAAAAAAAAAAAAATTAGAAGTTACCAACTGGGCTTCTATGGCAAAGAGGAAACATTCCAAGACAAGGTGTGCCACTAAAGTTTTACCAAGTTGTTAGTAACCAAATAACAATATTTCAGAAGACACTGCAAGTAAGACTTCTTGTAATCCACTATCTGACTAATTCAATCTGTAGTGCTCACATATCTGTGCACAAATCATATATGAATAGCACTATAATGTAAGCAAGTTTCTAACACCCACATTCTTTGAGTCTTATTTGCTTTATGTTTTTAATCTTCAATTTTCAGAGTAATTTCTAAGTTGCACAATTTCTTCCTTGAATAAAAGCAGGCCAGAAAAAAAAAATTTGTATTCAAAGAAGAATCTATCCATTAAAGTTCTAAAAGCTATGTCATTCAAGAGTATCAGTTATATGAACACAAAACTCTTCTCATTATATCTACCTCCAAGAATTCGGGATTTAAGATTTGAAAAGTCATCAGAACTGATAAACGCTATAGTCAATAAACTGAGACTGAAAACACACAGGGCAAATTCACACTGCTTGTGAAAACCTCATACAAACTGCCCACATCAAGTCTGGTATTTCCACAACTGGATTATAAAATTAATTTGGAGTCATCTCATTATCCAAAAATCATTGCAGAAAGAAAGGCAATTTAGGATACAACAATTCCAGAAAAAAAGAAAAAAAAAAGCCAATTGCCAATTAGCAAAATGTGCAAAGGATGGGAGCAGCACAACATGAAATATTTATAATTAGATTGAACAACATTGTGAATACTATGCTTTTATACATGGCTCAACAAATCCTTTATATCTGTACGATTTTGTATATAACTGTCATATGTACAGCCATGCAATAACCTAACAGATTAGAACAAGTATTTAAATGATGAGAATTCACACAGTAGCACTTGAACCACTGTGCTTATGGTTGCATCTTTATACCTGGAGCCATACATGAGAAGCTGCAGGAAATCATGGTGACACTGAACAAGCGTTTTGGAACCATTTGTGCTTCTGAGAACCTAAGTTATGATAAGAATTTTTAGAAACTTATGAATAGCCCTGTGGCATCCAAGGAGATTTTGAGTCAAATAGTCATTACTTTTCCATTCTTTTCAAGAGAACGGCCTTACTTCTACTGGGGAAAACATTTCTTAGACCTATGTGTACTCCACTACAAGCAGATGATGATGTTTCTTTGCTAACTTCTCTTCAGAGGTCTACACAATCTCCAAACGTATGGAAACAAAAAAGCTATGAGCTTCAGGGAGGTACCAGAGAAGACAAACATGTGAAAGAATGTACTTAAACAGGACTTATCTCAGTGTTTTGTGTGTACAGGCATAACTTTTGTAACTGTCATGATTCGGAGATCTAATGGTTAAGAAAGCCTGATCATAATTCCATTTAGCACCTGGCTATTCAGAAAATCCTGGTCACCCATGGAAGCACTTTAAAAATATGTTACTAGGACACAAGAACTGTGTTCATACAAGACACCACAGTGACTTTGTTTGAATAACGTAATGGCTATTCCTGCCTCATTCCATAATGAATCCATAAAAGCAGAATGAAATTAGTGGCACATGCTATAGGGACAATGATAGCACAATGACTAGATTGTAAGATAGTATAGTTTTGCTGGTCTTAAAAATTATAAATAAATAAACAGATAAAGTGAAGCAATAAACTACAAAACATCAGTAGTAAATCCTTCAAAAAGGAAATCTATATCATGTACAGTAATGGCAAATTATGACCTAACTGCAACCAGCTGCTTAGTCTGGTATTTTACAGAATCACAGAATATGTCCAGTTGTAAGACACCTCGAAGATCATCCTGTCCAACCCTGAACACAGCACTGAAGGGTCAACACTAAACCATGTCCCTACATGCCAGGTCCACACACCACTTGCACATCCCGAGGGACAGTGACTCCACCACTGCCCTGTGCAGACCATTCCTATGTCTGACAATCTTTTCATTCAAGAAGTTTTTCCTAACACCCAGCTTGAACCTCCCCTGGTGCAACTTGTAAACATTTTCTAGTCCTCTCACTTGACACCAAGGAGAAGAGGCTGGCCTCCTCCTCACTCCAACCTTCTCTGGACACACTCCAGCACCTCAATATTCTTCCTATAATGAGCGGCCCAGAACTCAACACAGTACTAGAGGTGTGGCCTCACCAGTGCTGAGTAGAGGGGCATGACCACCTCTCTGTTCCTGCAGGCCACAGTGTTTCTAATACAAGCCAGGATGCCACTGGCTTTCTTGGCCACCTGGGCATGCTGCTGACTCATATTCAGTTGACTATCAACCCATACTCCAGGTGCCTCTCCAAGTCACAGCTTTCCAATCACACAGCCCTGAGTCTGTAACTTACCATGGGTTGTTGTGACCCAGGTCCAGGACCTGACACGACCTTGTTGAACTTAACACTGTTAGCCTTAGCCCATCAGTCTAACCTGTCCAGATCCCAGTGTAAAGCTTCCCTACCCTCTAGCAGATCAACACAGCCATCCATCTTGGTGTCATCTGCAAACCTACTGAGGGTGCATTCAATACCCTCATCCAGATCATTGATAAAGATATTAAAGAGGACAAGCCCCAGTCCTGAGTCATGGGGGATACCACTAGTAACTGGGTGCCAGCCAGATATAGCTCCATTCAACACAACCCTTTGGGCCCAGCCATCTGGCCAGTTTATATTCCAACACATGGTGCACTTCTCCAAGCCTTGTGCCATGAGTTTCTGAAAGGGAATGCTGTGATAGACAGTGTCTGTGCTCCAGACCCAGACAAAGAAAACAGCAACCTAAATAGTCTAGATGGAACTTCAGACCACTCAATATTGCTCTGAATGGGTTTCTAAATGAATATTACACAACTATTTTCATGGCACTGAAAATGAACATGTGAGAGCACTTGTACACTAAAAGAATCAACATGCTCCCTGTTTTTCTTCACAAATGTTTTCCAAGGCAAATACAGCAAGACAACACAAAAAAATCCAAATGTGAGTTTTTATGGCTATTTTATATGTACACTTGAATAAAATAATGTCATTTAAAGTCATTGAAGTCTGACACTTCATTAAAAATGGAGCAAGCCTCTGAAACAAACCTAAGTTACTACTTAATTGCCTAAGTCAGCTGGGAAATCAATGCTTGCTGAATTTGTTGTTGTCACAGACTTAAAATGTTAACGATGGCTTAAAACTGCAAAATGTAATTATGGAACAGTGATTTCAAAGCACACCAACTTGGTATTTAAAATAAAAATATTGCTCACTTTCATATTTAAACATCAATGTGACATGTTTGGATGAGGAAAAATCTAATTGTTTCTACTAATGATGGTCTTCTTAAATTAAAATAGATGCTGAAGACAACAGCATGTCAAACAAAGGACATCTAATACTTCCATCAAAACATCTCCAAATATAAGTGCAAAATCATTACTGTCTCCCTCACAAATATGTTCCAAGTTTCATGAAGCTCTGTCACTTATTTCAAATATTTATAGTGTTAGAAAACACAGAATGAGGGAAAAAAATCCTATGTCTAAATCTAGACACTTAGTTTAAATGTATAAACTGAAGTATGTACTTAAACAAAGAATATTCTACAGTTAACCTGCTTTAAACTCTTTTAAAATAAAAACCATCATCTCCACAAAAGTAAACCAAGTAGGAAATTGCACATACCAGTGAAGGAAGCCCCAAAGAACTGAATATAAGCAAAGTATCTTGCTACATTGAGAGAACTTTCTCAAGGTCCCATCCTTGGGACTCATGTTGAGGCTGCCTAATTTCACACTAAGGAGCAGTCATTACATTCCAAAATTGTGTTTTGGATCTATTAGAAAAGACATTAAATAGGCATTGTGGGTCTGAACACAAGTACTGGCTTTAAAAATATATATATTACCATGCATTCTGAAAAGTATTTTAGGCCTAGGCCCTTGGACTATGTTGCTGTCAGTCAGAAACAACCTATGTGAAGATCACAGGTGTAAAGTTGTTGGCATTAATGCCTTTTTCAATAGGCTGATGAAAGTTCTTAAACCAGAAGGCTAATATAAGTATTTAATCTGAGCTGGCTCTTCAGAAAGGAAACTGACTGGACAAGGAACATGTGCTTTGTTTATCTATAATTCTTTAGTGCTTTCTGCATTTAAGCAAATTAAAGGCTCCCATTTAGTAATCTGCAAGACAGAATCGTAGAATCAACCAGATTGGAAGGGAACTCCAAGATCATCCAGTCCAACTGATCACCCAGCCCTAACCAATCAACTAGACCATGGCACTAAGTGCCTCATCCAGTCTTCTCTTGAACATCTCCCAGGACAGCAACTCTACCCCTCCCTGGGCAGCCCATTCCAATGGGCAATCACTCTCTTTGTGAAGAACTTCCTCCTAATATCCAGCCTATACCTCCCCTGGCACAACTTGAGACTGTCCCCTCATTCTGCTGCTGGTTGCTGGGAGAAGAGACCAACCCCCCCTGGCTACATTCTCCCTTCAGGTAGTTGTAGGCAGCAATGAGGTCTCCCCTGAGCCTCCTCTTCTCCAGGCTAAACAACCCCAGCTCACTCAGCCTCTCCTCAGAGGGTTTGTGTTCCAGGCCCCTCACCAGCTTCATTGCCCTAGCAGTAAAAGTATTTAAAGGATGTGGAATAATCATAGATCCTAAAAGTTTCTGAGTCCTCAATCAAAAGAAGAAAAACTGTGATGCCAGAGTTAACAATGAAGTGAAAGCTAAAATGAACTGATAGAAATAGCAGGGATGTCTTACGGTGTAAGATGATTTTATTATGGTTCTACACATAAATGTTTGTATGATACTGCAGTCATTTCTGTAGAGAAGAGGGTCCTCAAAATGTTTCCATAGCAATGTAAAAACTACATCATCTACTGATTTTATTATTAATATGCAACTTTTTAATCTTTTCTAGACCAATGTTAATGGAAGCCAGTATTTATCAAAAACCAGCACTGATGATGAAATCCTACAAACTGACTAGCATTTGAGACCACTACAGGTAAGTATTTGATGAAACCTCTTACTCCCCACAATCATACCACTGTCTGATTTTTTTCACACTGAATGCAACTTCAGATGACTAATGAGAGTTTCTTTCTAATGCCAGGCATTAGAAAGCATTTCATTCTGGAAAGCATGAAATACCAGAATCACAGAATCATAGAATCATTAAGATTGGAAAAGACCTTTAAGATCGAGTCCAACTATAACCCAATTGTCATGACCTCTAAATCCTGAAGCACCACATCAACACACTATTTGAGCACCTCCCAGGACAGCCTGTTCCAATGCTTCACCACTCTCTTGGTAAAGTTTTTCCTAATGTCCTATCTAAACATCCACTGGCACAACTTAAACCCATTTCCTCTCATCCCATCACTAGTTCCTTGAGAGAAGAGACCAATACCAGTCTCACTACAACCTACCTTCAGGTAGTTATAGAGAGCAATAAGATTTCGCTTTAGCCTTCACCTCTCCAGACTGAACCACCCCAGCTCTCTCCTGTTCCTCCTATGCCACTCCAAACCCCTCACCAGCCTCTTTGTTCTTCTTCCTGCAAAGTGTAGGAGCCCCCAGGGTGACACAAGGGCAACACTGCAATGATGTCAGTCATTGATGTCACTACAATAATGTGAGAGCAGGATCGCAGTGGCCGGAAGCACAGCAGCACTATGGCCCTAGAGCTGGAGCCACCACAGCAAAGCAGTGGCGATGGGCAAGGAGACAGCAGAACTGGTGGCACATTGCAGTGCAGAGGCACAGCAGGAAGTTGTCAGGCTTGCTGTCTGGTGAGCTGTCGCAGTGCTTCCCAGCTCTAGAGGTGCTGGACATGAGCAGGACAGAATCACAGAACACATCCAGTTGGAAAAGACCTCAAAGATCATCCAGTCCAATCCTCAACCCAGCACTGAAAGGTCAACACTAAACCATGTCCCTAAGCAGCAGGTCCACAAGCTGCTTGAACACCCCCAGGGACAGTGACTCCACCACTACTCTGGGCAGAGCATTCCAATGTTTCATAACCCTTTCAGTGAAGAAGTATTTCCTAATATTTCCTGAGGGCTGGGTGTCAAGTGGAAGAGGCCAATTTCTTTTCGCTGGTGTGCAATAATAAGACAAGGAACAATAGGCACAAGCTTGAATATTGAAGATTTCACCTCAGCATAAGAAGAAAGTTCTTTACAATGAGGATGACAGAGCACTGGAACAGGCTGCCCAGAGAGGTTGTGGAGTCTCCTTCTCTGGACACATTCAAAACCCACCTGGATGCATTCCTGTGTGGACTAACCTAGGTGATCCTGCTTTGGCAGGGGCGTTGGACTCAATGATCTCTGGAGGTCCCTTCCAACCTCTAATGTTCTGTGATTCTGTGTGATTATGTAATATCCAGCCTAAACCTTCCCTGGTGCAGCTTGTAACCATTTCCTCTAGTCCTCTCACTTGTCATCGAAGAGAAGAGGCTGGCCCTCTCCTTGTTCCAACCTCCCTTCAGGTAGTTGTGGAGACCAGCGAGGTCTCTGTAGGAATCCTGTCTGGATTTACATCACCTTGTGATTGTATCATGAACTGAGATATGCCCCAACAAAGGATAAGACTTCTCACCAGACTGCAGCTGCCTCGGAAGGCTGGGGGATGGTGGAACGATGCAATAGAAACGTGTAATGGGCAGACACCACTGGTACCAACTGTCTGTATTGTGCTCAGACAAGACCATCTCTACCCATCTACTCCAGAAAGGGAGGATGGTGATAAGGATTCTGGACTATACAATGAATTCACCACCTGGCATGATAAGTCCCTGATGTATATTGTGTATATGGACAGGTAAAAGGCAAAGGAGGTGGCTGAGGCCCCCTCCTCTGACAGACCTCTGTAAGCACACAAGGAATACACAGGAAGATTCCCTGGGGACAATACCTGGACACATACCTAAAAAAACCTGTGACTAAAAAACCGTATAAAAGACCTGAGCGATGCCTGCTCAGAAGAAGAAGACAACATCACATGCTGGAAACATCATGGGACAACACGAACTGAAAAGGACTTGGAAAACTCTCCCTCTCCCCATCTCTGGCCGATGGTAATATAATCTCCTTCCTGCTCTCTCTCTCTTGCTCTCTTTCTCCCTCGCTCTCTCCCTCTCTTTCTCCCTCTCTCTCTCCCTTCCTCTGTTCCATCCACTTTATTCTGTTAATAAAAACCCTCGCTTTGAGATTTGGCCTCACTTGCGCCTTTAATTTCATAATACGGGAACGTCCAAAAAGAACCAAGTATCTCTCACCCTCCGGACTGAGACATTCCCCCCTCAGCCTCGTATTCACCAGACTGAACACCAATCTAGATCGACAGATCAACATGGCCATCCATCTTGGTGTCATCTGCAAACTTATGAGGGTGCACTCAGTCCCTTCATCCAGATCATTGATAAAGATATTAGAGGACAGGCCCCAGTCCTGAACCCTAGGGGACACCACTAGTGACTGGGAGCCAACCAGATTTAGCTCCACCACTCTTTGGGCCAGATGAGGCTGGCAGAGCTTGATGCAGATATGCTGGCCCTACTGGGCCTGCTGGCCTGCACACTCTCCTAGTCAGGAACAACCATCTGTGCAGGCCCAGTTCACTGCCCAAGAGTCTGGGGCAGGCTGTGCTCGGCCGTTCCCTCATAATCCTCAATCTCAGCAGGATCCACTTCCCTCAGGTGCTGCCCACCCTCTTTGGGCTTCATGGGCTGCGGAGCCTCAGCCTTGGTGGCCACTGCCTCCATTGCATCCTGCCCAAAATCCAGGACCTCCACATCCAGGAGCTCTGAGAATGATCAGTAACAGCTTACTCAAAGCTAAAAGAACTTCTCTATGAAAAAACTTACAAACAAACAAAACCAAAAACAAACAAACCAACCCACCACCAAACAACACACAACAAGGTGCCTTTGGTCTGTAATTCAGCCAACCTAAAATCTGAGTAACTCTTTGATAATAGCTATGATTCTGATAGTGGTTATGCAAGTTTACATATCCACAGCTTTAGGACAAGCATTTCAGTTTTGTGGGATGAATGCTGGCCAGAGTCTAGAAAACCTCCAAAAGTGGTGAAAACCGAAACTGTGAAAACAGGCTGAGTCACTGTAAAACCTATGAAGTAACTTTGGAACAGAGCTAGAAGGCTTGTGAGACAACATTTGTCCAGGCAAAACTAAACAATTCACACTTAGAATAGCAGCACAGGCAAATTACATCTCCAGCATCAGAGACTGTAAAAATGCTACAAGCATCAGAGAACTTACACAAAGCTACAGAGTGTGAGCCAAGGAATTCTATATGTTCTTCCTCCTCATAGAAGTATCTCTTTTCTTTAAAAACCTTGACACAAAAAAAGGACAGAATTTCCTTTACAAAGTAACAACATCCAGGCCCAGAAGCCTTGAATTCTTCTACCAAACACCCAAAACACTAATGAGACCTTTTTGCAAGCACTATGGTCTTGGGTTGCCATTCCCCGTGGCTGGCACCAAACCTGCAGCATTTAGATGCTTAGAATTTAAATTTGAAAAGTGAAGTAATTCACTGATGTGACACTGTGTTAATATTCCTTTGCCCTAGTCATATCAAATAACAGCAACACCAAAGGGTGAATTCAGACTAATCTAAAACCTCTTCATTTGTCTTATTGCAGCCTATATACCATGTAACAAAAGAATTACAAATAGGAAGTAGAACCTCTCGAGACAGTATATATGCTATACATATTCCAGTCATTACACTTTACTTTTAAATCACTGTGCATGGAATTCACTATAAAACAGTAAGTGCTGCAAGAATTCAGGTATGAAGATTAATATGACTAATGGCTCTGCTGGTATCTACTCTTCATAATGATGGTCACTGTGAACACAAAAAGAAAAAAAAAAAAAGGAAAAAACTCCCAAACTTTTTTCATTAAATGATCAGTAGTTACTTTCTATTTTGTATCATGCTAAGCTGAAGAACAGAAAACAGTGAAAACCATGAAGACATCTTATTCAGATAAGAACCCAGAGATATTTTACTATCTATATTAAAAAGATTAGAATCATTGGTAATGATGACAAACATTTGCACCAGAACCATGCTAAATGATCCCAATTTCGGTAATACTGACCTGCCAGAAGGCAGAATAAACAGCCACATAATTAGAAATGCTTCAAATATATCTCATGGTTAGTATTTCCAATAGTACATTTCTGTTGACACTTTCCCAGCAATGGGAAATTTTACACCGATGAAAAGCATATATAACAGAGAAAATAAGTAATATTGATCATCTGTCTCCAGCCTTCTATGAAAACCAAACATTTATATTTATGGCTGAGGCGATACTTCCATTACAAACTCCTACTTTCAAGCACTTTGAGCAGTTTGGGAAAAAATTGCCCAAGAAGATTAACATTTACAATTTCTCCCTTAGTCTAAGTGAAGATTTTTCTTCCCCCCTACTCCTCCTCCTTCACTGCATAGGAGATAGAAGGAATTAATAAAAATCTTCCTGGTTATTTTGGAGCTAAGTAAGTGGAGGAGGAATGCATTTTTCACAGGTTAAGGATTGTGCTTAAGCTTTTTCTGTTACTGTATGATGCAAGGAATATGAATCATCATTTGCACTTCAGAAAGAAACTCCCAGAAAAAGAATAAGACAGACAGCCAAGTGGGAAGAAAAGATGAATCAGCAGGGGAGTCATGCTAAGAAAATTCTTCTGGTATCATTAAATCCAGCCCTCAAAATAAAATGGGTTATCTAGCCCAGAATTTGTCCTTTTTGAAGAGTGATAATGAAGAAAGACCATACCATAAAACAGTAAACTCTTAGGAAATCAAAATCAGTAAACAAATCACTTGGGAATAGACATTGATCATTAAAAGAAATAGTAGAAAACGGATAACCAGCAGATCTTGATTAAAATCACCGCCAATTATTCAAATATTAGTTATTCAGAATGTTTGCAGGCTCACTAAATGCCTTGTCATAGTCTTGATAATGAAAAAAAAAATTAAAACACTGCAAAGAGTGCTCTGCATATGCTTACAGATCTGAGGCACTTGAAGGGCCAGTGAGCCCTACTCATCCCACCTGAGAAAACAAACTATAACAATGGCTTTCTTGTGGCAGAAGAAACAATGTGCTGTCCCTGCTTTCCAAAATGCTCAAATGTTTTACTGCTACTTTTGTTACTGGATCATTGTCTCAAAATTCCTTATTTATTAGGTAGTGTTCCATTCTCTCTGAAAGGGTAAGGATGAACTGAGAATTAAAGGCCTGCCTTTGGTCCTTCATAACTTACATGAACTGTAACTCCAAGATGGAGTCATTGTAGTTTCTAAATCGAAATTTCAGTATGTACTATTTTAGTGAAGGCAAGTTTGATGCTGATGTTAAAAACAAAGAAAAAGAATGCATTAAATTTAGTTGTAAGAATTCACAGAAAGTATAGTACTAAATGTTTAACTTGCTTACCTTCATCATAAATTTCTGTAGAGCCATGAGAAGGGGAAAAGAAGAGAAAATGTGAAATGAATATTTGCTTTCAGGTGCTTAAAAAGGGGATTTGTTTTCCCTGAAAAAGTGAGTGGGATACACAGAACATTGAACTACATTGAAAAGGAACATTTATCATTGCTTTTAGCATAATTATAGCTTGTGCTAGAAAGCAAAACAGCTGCTCAGAACAAGGCTTTCATTATGTTTTTTAGACAATAGTTTTCTCAGGGTTTTTTTTACTTTAATTAATATAGCATATTAAATACTTATTGTTTAAAGATAAAACACAATATAGGTAAAACAAGAGCCATGACTGCCATCCTAAGCATCTTGATCTGCAGGTAATTTCTAAGTGCAATGTGATTTGTAAGGTCCTGCATTTAAACTGCAGTGCTGGACAGCAGCCACCACTATTGTAGTAACTCATCACATATAAATACGTAGTAAATTAGGAAAATTAAAATATTAGTAATATTTCATGCAGTGGATAAAATAATTCAGTACCACATGACCGGTGTCAGATTATGGAAATTTTCAGGTTAATTTTCATGGACATTGCTCAAAGATAAAAGAAGAGTGCTAAGTTCTATTACATGCAGTGATTTGGTTTTCTTTGTGAGAGTCCTACAGCCACCTTTTCCTCTTTTGACTTCATCAACTCATGTTTTGATATCATAAAGTTTTAACTTGAGGATTAAAGTTTGGCAGCAAACCTCTATTCCACATGAAAAGGGAGACTAACTGGAAAGCTTCCGAGCAAGACTGGGTGCTTTCATTTCATATATGCTTTTAAAATGCCAGTATGAGTTTTCAAAGATACACAAGATGTTCAATGGGAAAAAAAAAAAAAAAGTATAATCGAATGATCTCAAAAATGTTCAAAGACTTCTCTCCTTAAAAGTCTTCCATGTCTATTTAGTACGTATATATTTGGAAACAAACTGACCAAAACTAAAGACTATGCACCCTGTCCAAGATCCCCATAAAGTAAAGATTTAAAATACAGTCATTTAGTCATTATTATTCAATGCCACTTCTTGTCATTCCAATATTTTGTTTGCTTTTACTCCAGGAACTAACCAGAAGTCTTTGCTGAGCTGTCTACAGTGGCAGGTGGAGTGTAAATTCATTAATATAGAAACAAGTTAATTAACAAATTAATCTGAGTATAATCTTTCCCATATTTTTCAGTGCTGACTTTGGTCTGCCATTATGCTGTCAGTTTATCAAGATTAGATCCATCAAAGACCTCAGCCTCTTCTAGCTGTCATTCATCTATGAAATTTTATTCTGAGAACTATGCAACCTCACCACTTTTCCCATATTACAAATACATTTTGCAACAGTCCTTCTGTGAAAGCTTCTGGTTCTCTTCTTGATAGTTTAAGTGCTTGATTGTAATCTCTTAACTAGCTTCAAATGAAAGTGGATAGTTTATATCTTCCCTTGATTACTAAAATGACACAGCATCTTCTTGTGTTGGATTTTTTGGAATATAAGATTTAATAATTCATTCTCTTCAGTTGACATATTAAATAAAATATAACAAATGAGTGAGAAATAATTGCCATCTCTGTCATATTGTGTTCTGTAGTTATTCTGGTTCTTTAATAACTTTGAGGATGTCATTCTTGGAGACAGAAAGTTCCATAAACAGTCCTGCTCAAGGTAGAAAAGCTGAAAGATAACAGTGGGTGAGAGAAGTCTAAATGCAAGCGTCCTCCTACTGCTTCAAAACCACCAGGGGAAGAAAATAGGCTCAAACTTAAATCATTGGAAAAAAGCTTTCTCTTCATGGCAAATACTTAAAATAACATTATGTCCACAACTGTGAAGACAATGCCCCTGTGAAATTTTAGGCCAAGCCAAAGAAGTTACAAGCCATGAACTGTAACAGCCTCAGCTGTTCAGTTATCAGCAAATGGACAGGCAAAGGGTTCCAAGTACTACTGCCACTCCTCTGCAAGAATTTTCTCCAAGATTTTTAGACCAAATAGTTCTTAGCTAAAGGAGAATGCTCACTTTGAAAAACATTATCTCTCAGCTTGGAAAAAAAAAAACCACCAGCCACACAGAACAACAACAAACAAATAAACAAAAGCACACGCACACAAAAACAAAACAAAAGAACAACAACAAAGACAACCAAGGAACCCTGAAGCCAAACAACAGAAAGTACACACTTCATGTAAGCAACAGGCTGTTGCACAAGAAATTTCTCCAAGTCATCCTCTGCAGAAGGAAGAACTTTCACTTGCTCTCTGTGTCTCAGCACAACAGCACACATGAGTTTCAGGACTAACATTAGCAATTCAGAATGTGTATTTGAAAATTAAACAGAACAGAAAAAAAATTAAATTTCTTCATGTCATTCTAACATCAACTGCTCTTGCAATACGTTGTTTGCCAAACACTAACACCAAAGTGTTAACTTGATAAAAAGACACCTTGCTTCTTGGACAGTTTTTGAGTAGTGTATCATTTACAATGATTGCTCAAACGCTTTCTATTTTACCATAATCTCAACCTAATTCTTGGGCTCTTTGACTAGATGAAAAGAGCAAAATAATAATGCTATTTTATTTGGAATTTTTAATAGGAAAGTTGCCAAGATTAGTTTTTTAATACTTTTAATTTAGAGATTATCTGCTGTCTATATTTTTCATACTGTTCTTGTAGTATTGTATTTGCTTACATATAAATATCAGATCTTTGCACTGACTTAATCAAGAAGTACTGAAAACAAACTGAAAGTAAACAGTTTGCTGCCATTCACAGTCATTGTTATTGATACACGGAACACAGCTTGAAGTTCTCAGATATATAAAGTGGACTGATGGAGAAATATCAAAGGAATCCTAGTATGCAACTGGAAATGCCACTATTAAAAAAAATTAAGTTTGTCACATTTGCACACATATTTCTTCCAGAAAGAAAAAAAAATGTATTTAGAAAATAATCATATTTCTTTCTCTTGATGATGTGAATTAGGCTTGAGCTGCAATTAGCGTTTGCTACAATATAAAGTACACTAATGATGAAACTGTAGGTATGGTTGAAACTATGTGTGGCAAATGCAAAACTGCATTTTGATAGGCCTGTTCACTTTAACATCATACAGTGCTATCCACTCCTATTTCCCTTAATATCTCTATAAGAATAACTGACTCTGACACTGCTGATATTACTCCCTACATTGATTCACCTCTGCAGTCTATAGCTAAAATTCAAATGCAAATTCTTTAAACTGGATGATTAAATATTTGTGCATGATTAATGCATTTTCTTCACACAGTAAATTAACAAGTAAATCTCTAGGCAAGTACATTAACTTATTGTAAACAAAAAAGTTCTCAAAGAAATCAAGGCCTTAGAACATTCCTTTAGTGATTGAAAATTTGCACTGATTATAAAGCATGGACATTCATCTAATGACTTTAATGGTACTGAAGACATATTACTGTAACCCTTTGCCTTTGTTTTGCATCTGTTTCCTGTAGTCAAAATCCACTTGGTCTTGTTATATTTATCTACTCCACACTATCCTGAAAGCCAGAATTTATACACTTCTCAACTCAGAAGTCTCTGCAATGAAAGCAATTGCTTTGAAAAGCGTCTATAGAGTGTTTCCTTACTCTGCAATTTTCTTTGATCTAAAGAAACTGAAAATTAGTTTTACCAGTGGCATAAAACGGAGCTAACACAATAACTGAGGGAAAGAGAACAGGATTTATCATTATCTTCCACAGAAGAGGTTCCTTAGTCTCTTTGAAAGTTTCAGACAATTCTACAATATTATAGTTAGCAAAGCTTCGCCGTTAGCCAGTGTATGGATGAAAATCCTTATCTTTTGCACTTAAAACTTAAGATCCAATACATTTGGTTTCCCTTCAAGTGAGAATCTCCTCAAGAGTAATTAGTCTTGAAAATAATCATTCTTAATGGCTCATAAGGCCAAATTTTTAAAGTAATTCACCAACTATAAATAGGTGAATGTGTAAAAACATCCAGGTTTTGGAAACCACAGACGCCCTTGAAAATTCCTACTCCTAACACTGAATTCTGTTACAGTCCTAAACAATTGCTCTGAAAGTCAAGACAGACATTCAAGTGATCTTATAAGAGCAGAAGTCCTTTAAAAATTTAAACCCTTGAAAGTATACAACACATACTCTGAAAACAAACAGTTGCTAATTCACAGCAACAGACATTTTTAAATTATTTCCCTTGTTTCATAAATATATTAAAAGAGAAAAAATGACAGATCGTAAGGAATTCCTTTCACTATGCATTAATCAATTTCAGCTTATTTCATTACTGTTATTTTCTCTGTAAATAAGATATATTCCATATCTTCTACCTCAGGTGACATTTATTAAATCCCTCAGGTCAAATACTGGGGTTCCCTCCCAGTTGGTAGTTTAATTAGAAGCAGAAAAGGAATTTTCAAATACGAAATGGGGAAAAGGTGAGCCTTGCTTTCAATTATTTTTTACACTTGTTGAGATAACTTTAATCTGTTTGATTCTTCACTGAGGCAAACCTACAAGCCCTCAGAGTCACACTTGCCAAGAGACAAAATGAAAAAGCCACAGATTCAAGGAATACAGTAAGCCCATTTAACTCTTATTCCGCTTTGACTGCCAGCACACGCCTTAGAGTAGAATAAATATTTTGGAACAAAATCGCCAAAAAGAATGATAGTCATTTAGAAGGAGCACAGCAGAACTGGAGTAATGCCTTCCAAAATTTTTGTCAGCACTCTTTGCAAATTGGAAAAGCTGAGAAGTGGATGACTTTAGCTTATACTTTGAATGGCATGAAACAGCTTGCAGCCAAGGGCAGTTCCTAATTTGGTCGCTAATTTACAAAGCATGTCTAACTTATGCTCTGGGCTTGGGTTTACAGGTGTCTACAGATATATCAACATAACTGAACACACTTGCGTTAATTGGAAAATGGCTTATGAAGAAACACACATATTAGAACAATGTGTCTGGCCTCAGTGACCATACAACTGTGCAACAGCCAGCCATCTGCTGCACTCAGTATGTGTATCTGCAGTTCACCACAAGACCTCAGGTTACACTCTGGAATTATAGAGGGGGTTAAAAGCAGCTTTACAGAGCAAAGTGGGTCTCATCTGAGATAAAATAATTTTATATTTGGAGTAAAGCAAACATTCACTCCATCTTCATCAGATGGGAGGTTAGATTACAGAACTGGTCTATTAAAGAAAGTCTTTAGCTGATGTAATTTAGTTTTGCTGTCATGGGAACCATTTCTTTTTTAAATGGTTTAAGGACACATTTCTGTGAAGCAGCCTTTCCAAAGCATAAGATTTTGATAGCAAATCTCACTTGTATTTATGCAGTAATGCTACTTTTTCCAAGAACCCACTCTTTGAATACTTAATCAAAACCAAGCCATGTCAGAGTGTAATCAATAAACTTCTGGCTTCTGATTTTCCATGTATCATGAAGTACAAGGCCCAATGCTTTGTACACTACTGAATTTCTTTTTTATTGCTTACTCTATATAGTTCTATATAGTTTTGTAGAAACAAAACTACAGAATCTAAAGATTTAGAACGAGGGTCTCTCATTTGTAATCAAAAAAGTGGACAAAATGAGAAGGTAACCTGAGTATCATTGCAGCATAAAAATATTCCAATTCAATCTACTGGTTGTCACAAATATCAGATTCATAGAATAAGGATAATGTTATCATACTGATACAATTAGTTAAAACTAATACTTAATTACAGGTATTGTTTAATAAATATTATAAACATCTACATATATATGCCACATGACATAACTTGGAACATATGAGTAGAAAGGGCACTGAAACGCCTAAGACACCAATTAAATAATGTACTTACCTACAACAACCTCAAGCAAGCCTGAGACACTTCAGTCCCACTTACTATAAACATGTAATAATCACAGATTAAAATTCTATAATGTCTGACTGAAATAAAGTGATACCAGTGCTCTGTGTTACTGGCCAAATACCAAAATATGTCTGAGGTTGTTCCTGGTCATTTGCAGCTCAAACTAAGTATTAAGAAATCAAAGACACCTATCAGGGTCCAAGCTTTCAGAGAAGTTTCTAACATTTTAAACACGAACAAACAATTCTACACACATTTTTATGACTTACTAACTCATACATATGCAGATGTTGGAAGTAACATTGGAGAAAAACATACATAAATATGTCTCATATAGGGGAGTTATATCAGATGCCCAAACATATGCATGGTATACACAGACACATTAGGAAAGGGCTTAACAACAAATTCAGCAAGTAACTGTAACTGTGCTTTGGCTTTATTTGCTAAGATCTATAAATTACTATTATTATTATTATTCTGTAGCAGCTGTTCTCCATCACTAAATATTTTGTGTATATATATATATATACACACACATATAATATTTGCAGCTAGATGTGCAGCTAGGTGTCACATATTATTTATCAGTATTAATTATCTTACTATCATGCATTTCAGGATTACAGTGTCTGTACTGGAAAGACAGGGTGGGTTACAGAATGGAGTTATAACATTAGATAGCAAGGCTCAAAACCGACAGGCAATAATCGTACATTTATATTACACAATTATACAATTAAATTAAAAGAGAGAAGAGTCATTGCAGTAGCATGAAATTTGGTACAACAATTCAGGAATGACCAGATCCTGCGTGACCATGTATTTGCCTCTTTTTTTGAGCCATGCAAGTTGAAGGGTCACGAACACAGAGGGTATCAAAACAGACAGGCTAGACTCAGTGGTAACATGAAACATTTGGGATCAAGTGAATAAAAGACAGAATCACATACCCATTTTTCCACATCAACTAGCTGTAGAAAGAAAAAGCAAGAAATCAGTAAATTTCTTTCCTTAAATACAACATATCAAAGTCTATTTTGAAGCTAAGTTTCACATTTTTGGAATATCTAGTATGAATAAAAACGCAGAGTAGAAGCTCTTCTCTTAGCATCTCCTATTTAAAATCTCACTTTTTATTCTATAGGAAGCTATTTATATTCTGAAACTTCAAAATGTCTATGTAAATAATCAGATAGAAGGCAGAAAATGAAGACTAATAAGGAATTAATTCCATATGTATTTAGTACCGACCAGTCAAAAATGCAGAACAGTTTCCCACAAAACATATCTTCATTTCCTCAAGTCCTCTGTCATAATTGACTATTGTTCACTTTAAAAGGTTAGTGGCTGCTATTCAAGGTTTGCCTTTTTAATGAATGCTATATAAAGGAAAATTAGGGGGTTCCTGTCAAGCCCTGACCCTACAACTTGCAGCATAAGAGAATATGTTGTGTAAGAACAGAAAACAGCACACAAAAATGTCCTTCATTTTTCCTATGAGGGGAATGACGGAGTCACTCTTAAAGGTTAAGGTTTTGCATTAATAAAACTGTTTCAAGGTTCATTAAGTAAGCACATTTAAAATTACACTGAAAAGTGTTGCAGTCTCTAAAAGGATTGAAAACATCTACTAGAACACATTTCAATTTAGTACAGCACTACCTATTAAAAACTTAGTTGGCACCAACAGTAGTACTGAAGTAGATTTGTCTCTGGAAGTAGCACAAAAAAACACTGCAGCATAGTGAGCCTTGTGTAGTTTTACTGCAGGTGCACATTGACCTTTTGTTAGCAGATGCCACAAAAATTTAGCAATAATATGAGACAGTTTCTCTCAAACCCTGAGCAACTTCAAAACCATTTAGATTCCAGCTCACTTGTGAAATTACTGCTATAAAAGGCAATGCATTTAGCTCTCACCTATTAAAATAGTTTTATTCTAAGTAAATTTTATCACTTTTTAAACATATATTCCAATTAAAATGGAGTTTTATATTTTCAACGTTGTTCAGTCTTCCTAACACAAAATTTAGAAAACACTGTCTATCAACTAATTAACATGATAAATTTGTAAGCATTTGTTAATTTGACAATTCCTACCTCTCTTCTCAGATTTGGACTGCATTTAGATTTATAATAGAAATTCTGTGATTTGCCTCTATTTTATTGTTTTATAATAATCTTTACTGTGACTTTTGTAATTAGATACAGTTGCAGAAATCCCTCCTAAAAAACACCCAGTGTTCTAAAATAGATGCAATATATGAAAAAGATATAATAAATTAGAAAAGCAAGCAATGATTTAAATTAAATGCAAATGACACAACAAAGATCTCTTAAATAAAGGAGTAAGGAATAGCCAAGTTAGATTCAGGCACAAGTTTTCCATTTATTACCTTTCTTTTGATACATATTCTGTTTTGTTAAAATTGTATATGCACTGAGGACATAGCATGACAAACAATTTGACTGTGACAATGCTGGAAAGAGGCAAATTGATTCACACTTTGTTACCTTGCTTTGAAAAGCCCTCACCATCTCTCAGTTTAAGTGAAGAGGGCAGACACATTAGGCATCAGAAAGAATACACTCAAAGCTTAATGCATATTATTAGTTGTATGATCAATTGCCTGTAATTGTTGAATTGTCCATCAGCTTTCTTTAATTGACACCAGTTAGCCTCAAGAATCAAGGGCAGTATTTGCCAAGCAGCTATAAGCTCTAGACACTAAATCTGCATTGGTACACCCATCTTTAAATACAATTGCCAACAAGCTTCGGCATATGCCAAAGGCACCTTTATTCAACAATTTCTCAGGACAACCACTTGAACTATGCATATAAACTTGTGAAACCCTACAGTTTGTCATTTACATGATCACCATCCACAAAAGATAATGAACACACCTAAAGAAATCTGCTTCTGAAAGAATGGTGCAGAGCACACCACAATAAAATCTTGCCTTTTTAATTATAGTCCTATTCTAAAGATCTTCTGTTGTGTGCCTCTTCAGACACCTCCCAGATGTGGTGTGCTCCCTTTTCTCTACTTATCTGTGGGAGATCTTTTCCAGCTACTGAAGTCAGAAAACATTTCTTTCTTTCAGACCATTTTGTCCCAAGTTCTAAAACTTGCCTGTGCAACATATGTAGATATGATTTTGTTAGCTTTTACCCTAAGGAACCCATTCTGGAAGACTCATGAGTTTCAAGACATTTAGTATCCTATTTGGTGGTGAAAAACCAGCGCAAGCATGACCAAGGAGTATATTAATTTGCCTGGAAATTAAGTAATGCAGGTAAACATAAAAGTAAATGATTACTCATGAGTAACTGTCCTAATGTTGGCAAAATAAATGTAAAGCTTACAAACAAATGAAAAGAAACAATGGATATCTTAGCCTAGTACTTTTACCTAAGATACAATTCAGATAACAAGCAAGAAGAGGCTCCACAGCGCATCCACAGATTTTGCTTCACCCTGACAATGCATTTTTTGTTTGTCTGCACAGACCAGAATTCACAGGACCCCTTTGGATTTCCCAATATGTGTCTAAATTTTGGGAACACTAAGATTCAAAGCTCCTTTTTGCTATGTATAGGTTAGCACAGGGAGAGAACACAACAACAACAAAATGACCCACAAAACTAACAAAAATACATTAAAATACAAACAAACAAAAACCCTCACGAACAAGCAGAAGTCTAACCTTCCTTTCTAGGAGATATGTATGAAGGTTTTGCAGAGGAAATTTGGACAGGACAGATTGATGGGCCAAGGTCAATTTGTGAGGTTTAATAACAAGGCCAAGTGCCAGGTGTTGTCATAACAACCCCATGCAACGCTACAGGAGTAGGGCAATGTCTGGAAAGTTGTCCAGGACCTCAGGGTGCTAGTTGACAGATAGCTGAACACGAGCCAGCAGTGTGCTCAGCTGGCCTGTATGAGGAACAGTGTGGCCAGCAGGAGTAGGGAAATGATCATGCCCCTGTACTCAGCACTGGTGAGGCCACACCTTCACTATCAAGTTCAGTTTTGGGCCCCTCACTACAAAAAAGATATTGAGGTGCTGGAGCATGCCCAGAGATGGGCTTGGAGAACAGGTCTTATGAGAAGTAGATGAGGATTCTTTAGTGTGGAGAAGAGGAGGCTGAGGGGAAATCTCATTGCTCTTCATAACTACCTGAAAAGAGGTTGTAATGAGGTGGGGGTCGGTCTCTTCTCCCTAGTATCAATTCAAAGAATGAGAGGAAATGACCTCAAATTGTGACAAGGGAGGTTAAGGTTGAATATTAACAAAAATTTCTTTACAGAAGGGGTGATCAGATATTGGAATAGGCTGCCTAGGGAGGTGGTGGAATCCTCATCCCTGGAGGTGTTTAATAAATGTGCAGACACTGGCACTTTGGGACATGATTTAATGGCCATGGTGGTGTCAGCTTGGTAGTTGGACTCAATGATCTTAGAGGTCTTTTCCAACCGAAGCAATTCTATGATTCTATGATTTTAAGACTATTTGGTTTAGTTTCTTCTGTATATGAAATCTAGATCAGAAAGCTTAAGAGGGAAGAAACAAATCAAATTCTCTTCCCCTAAAGTCATATTTTACTGATCATCTGAGAAAGAAAAATCTGAGATCTAACGTTCATGGTAAGGCTGGGAAAACACCTGCCATCTACCTCCAAAATGGGAAACTTGCCTGGGATGCTAAAAATGTTTGGTTTTACACCATGCATCCTCATACATCCTCATTCTAAATATGGCATAGGCAAAAGAAGAGCCCATGTGCCAGGCTAGAAATATTTGCTTATCACAATTCTGGGTTTGAAATAGATAATGACGTTATTCCTGTCCTCGCCTCTCCCCGAGTATAGTCAGAACGCAAAAATACTGTGCCTGCAGTTCCTGATTTTTTTCCAGTACTTTTATTTGATCAAAGTACAGTTGATCAAAGTCAAGCCTTATTCTTTCTGTGCCTTACTTGAAATGGCCTGCTAACGTTTGCTTCTGATGATAAATAAGGTGCACTGAGGAGAAAATGACAGTATTAATTTCATACGCAAAAGTTTTTCACTTTATTTTTCCCCTGTTGTATGTCTCATTGTGGTAGTTTTAGGCTGTGTCTAGGAAAATTTTTCTACAGATGGAGTAGAAAAGTGATAGAATGTAAATAAATTACCATTTAATGTAAAAGGGAAAATAACAATAAGGTCTAAATAATCCCATTGGTCTGAAATCTAACATAAAGTTAGTTGTGTAAACTCTCTTTTGGATTTCTCCACTCTAGCAGACGCTAGCTGGCTTTTGCTTAGCTATTGCTGACCTTGGCTGCGTTCTTTGTTGTGGCTAAGTACTAATAAGCTACTCTCTGCTTTTCTCCTTTTTTCTCTTGTCCCGTGTACAGGGGGGAAGGGAAGGAAGATGAGGAAGCTGTTGGTGACACCCTGGTTTTGCCCAGGGGGGGTTCTTGTGTTGTTTATAAATTGTAAATATATGTAAACAATGTACATTTTGTATGTATTCATTGCATTTCATATTTTAGATAGTCGTTTTGCTTGTAAATATAGCTTCATTTGCTTCCATCTGAGCTAGTTTGTTGGGGGGTAATTTCAACCTACCACACTCATTCTCCTTTTAGCAGTACAGTATCTCTAAAACAGATGAGAATATTCAGGAATTTAAGTAGAATAAGCCTCTATCTCTTTTCACAAACCTTTCCACTTCTAGCTGATAAGTCCATCTGCATGATACAAAGGCCCACATGGCATGAAATGTTTTTAGCTCCACTGTTTTCTATCTCCTTTCTCTCCTTGCACTAGGAAGCATTTAGGTTATAAAAATCCAAGTTTGGAAAGACAGACCTTGCAATAAGCAAATGTTAACATTACTGGATATAACAGCTCTGTTTCTCTTCATGACACACCACTATCTGATGAAGTCTTATCCGAAGACTTATCCAAAGACTTTCCGAAGAAAATGACTGCTGCAATATTTTGTTACTTCAATGAGTTATGCCTGTCAGCTGTAGACAACCTTCAAACTAATGAAAACCTTCAAATAAACTACAGAAATAAGAAGCTAGAGTTTGGACTTTTTGCTCAAAAGTTTGATTAACAAATAATTCTTGCCTTATTGCATCTATGACTTGTCAAAAGAGAAAACTTTCTGGTCAGTGTGAGGACATTAAGAGAGCTCTTGTTTATTATATTAGGAGACTGAGGGCTCATTTCTGAGTCTTCCACTAGCAATACTGAAAACATCTTTGTCTCATACTAATAACTATTCTTAGCTTTCAGATAGATTATTAGGCTACTTTAGCATAAATCAGAGAGCTTAAATTGTCAAGACTGCATTTAACTGCCAATCTTCACCTTTTTTTTAAGGAAGTGCCTTGAAAATTTGGCTTATTCGTTAATATACAGAATACTTATTAAAATAAATAGGGAGCGTTACTTTTTCCATTTGGATGAAGGCTGAAATTACTTTCCCCCTCCTCCCATGCTGAGAAAATGATAAAGCTGCCAGCTCTCTGTGTTATCTTGCTGCTTACTAATACAAAGTAATTAATGAATTCAGAGTTCCACAGTTGGAGACAAATGATTTGAATATTCAAAAATTCAACAGTTAGAGTTGCATATCTGTCCCAAAATGCCTCCATCACTTCCCCACAGCATAGGAAAGCTTTTGAGCTCTGTGAAGAAACACGTATTTTCCCCATCCCTTAAACACAGAAGGAGAATTACATATGCAAGACATTTGCATGTGATGATTCCTTCACACGTAGCCTTTTGGATCAGAAGAGAAGGGCTGTATTTTGCTCCCTTCAGCAAATACTAGCCCACACAAAATTAAACAGCAGTTTGCTAGTAAGTGGCATGGAAAACAGATTTTATTAAAACAAGGCACTGGGAGAAGTGATTAATCAGCCATGACTGGATGATTAGATGGGAGTTAATAAGCTCATGATGCAATTTAGTTGGAACTCTGTCTAACGGATGGGTATCTGCAGATGGCATTTTCCTGAAAAATGAAGTTGTCAAATATTGTAGTCAAGGTTGTGAAATTACAATTTTTCATATTGCAGAAACAGTTTAACTTAGAATGCACACAAAATCAAATGCTTTCATTCTTTTAATAAGGGTTGACAAGGATTTATGAGTGCACAAATCTGAATAACTCCTAGTCTTAATTACAATGTTTTGCCACAATATAACTGAGACTTTTAAATAAAAGTTAAGAGAAATTTGCTTCTTTATTCAAAGACAGTAGGCAACTCAGTTTATTTATGTAAAGTTTGGGGCTTTACCAATAATTCAGATTACAGCTATGTACACTGAAAAAGAAGAGAAAAATACAACGATTGAATATCATACTATCCAGACCTCATCTCAGCTGTGAAATTAATGTAAAGTTGCATTTTTCTATGGTCAGAAATAAGACAACTGTAAACAACAAGAATTATAGTCACAAAAAAAATCTATTTCAAAAGACTTCTCACTGAGCTAAAGTACCAAGGTTTTGGATTTTCAAAAGAAATATGCTAATTTTTAATCCCTCCCCCCCCCCCAAAAAAAAAAGTTAACTAAGTTAAGACAAACAGTAAAAAGATAGCAAGTGACAAAACCAACCCATTTCAGTCCATTCCTACCATTGTCTTATGACAGTTTTCTATGTGCCCATCACCTTTTGAATATCAACTTTAAATGTCACTCAACATGTAAGAGAGCTTACTACTGTATTTCAACACAGCTCAGCATGCAACCACTTTACTGAACACTGATTTTAAAACCCTTCTATATACATCAATGTTATGATGTTCACTACTGTAATCCTAATCTCAAAAATATTACTCCAATTTTCACAGTACCTGAGATGACATATAAATACATTTAAAGAATCTAAACCATGAAACCATTAAAATCAACATATATACAAAGCAGGGAGTTCAGTTCATGATGCCTAGGACCTGACTTCTAATATTATTCTACGTAAGCGTAGCTCTCATCAACTACTGTCCTAAGCATCTGTACTAATCAGTCCTGAGGTATAAAAACATACAAAACTAGGAAAAAAATACAACTAGCAATATCACTTCTTAGTTTACTTATTGTAGCTCCTTAGCTAGACTGACTTGGCTTAAAAACTCAGTGTGTTTGGAGAACCATCTAGTGGGTAAATGAGTGGTTTAAGAGCTATTTTGGCTTTACATGGAACTATGTAGGAAAATGGACTCTTCAGCATTCTGGAACATCATTTGAATGTGCAAATTTGGAGGGGCTTATCCTTTTACTTTGTATTTTGCCTAAACATCATTAACTGTATCATTTCCAACCACTGCAACAAACAAGTTTTATGGTTGTAAATTTAACTGCATCATTTTCAATTTCTCTGTACTAAATTTCATTTAAAAACAAAACCAGCAAACAAAACAAAATCCTAAAAACTAAAAAAAAAAAACTAAAAAAAAAAAAAAAATCAAACACAACTCTTCCAATATGGAAGAGTATCTATGGAATTGAGTGGTAAAAAAAAGAGAAACAGACAAAGCCCTTATTTTCTCATCCCAGCTAAAAGCCCCACAGCACATCTTTATTTCCCGATTCTAATCTCTCTGCCTGTATTTCTCATCTGTCTTCGTGGTAGCTCATTACATCAGAGTGCCAGTTTCAGCAACTTCCACACTAATCCTTTTCAGTCGATAGCATTTTGTCTAGCTATTCTGTTTCTTTCACAGGACCACACAAAATCAGAACTAATTATTGTTGTAGTCCTTGTGTCTAGCACACTTTGGAGAATAAATACTAAAAAGCCCTACACTATTCTGATATACTCTAGTGAAAAATATATGGTGTCATTTTAAATGCAGAAACCGTAACTCTTTCTCACTATAGACGACATGCAAAAAAATCCTTACTTATTTCAGTGGCACATTTTTTTCTTGTAAGCAATCAAAAAGTGGACACTTGATGTAAAAGGACACATAAGTAACAGAAAGAAATCCATCTGCTTCCATACAGGATTAAGTGAGTTTGGTGCATCTGCCCTGCGAAAGTCATTAAAACACGATTCCTATAAGAAGCACATTACACTGCTAGTGCAGGTGAATGTTCTAGCAAGGAGTTCATATAGCATGAAGCCTAGCCACTAGCAGAGAAACTGAGCTTTCCACTCACTTTGCTGAACAAATAGCAAAAAAATTCCAGTCTCAGCCTCACATGTTTCTGTATACGCCTGAAGAAAAAGAACCCCAAGCACACACCTCTTGTTGGCAGAAAAAAAAAGCACAGCTCAGCACTCAGGAGCTCTAAATGCTCTCACCAGAACAGGCATCTCTACATCCTCATGACGAAGTGATATTCTGCCATGGATGGATGGTACAAGAATAAAATTGGGATGGCTTGGTAGCCTGGAGTGAAAAGAATGCTTTAACACTGATAACAAAAATAATTAAAGTTTCTGTGAAAGACAGTTTACCAAAAGCTCTGAATCTCTCATCCACACACAGACACACAAGATACTAGCAGGCAGAAGTAACTCACATATCTCCTGTATTTGTATGCATTAGTATTTGTATGTGCCATATATAAACATAGTCTATTCACCATAGTATGGGACATAACACACAATCCAGAGCCATCCAATTTCAAAGGCCTTATTTACGGTAATTATCGTGGAGGAATATAAAAGACATAAGGCAAAAAAGTAGCATGTTATTTATATAATGAGACTGCTGGATAGATTTCAGAAAACCCAAGCAAAGCAAGCATAACTCAAGGAATCACAAGCTCTTACTGGTTTCAAAAGAAAAGCAGGCTTTTTTCTAGCCAATATAAAAGATATATGACTTTGTGCTTGCTCACTTACAGTAAAATGTCCTTTAAATGGCAAACTAATTTAATTTTCTGTACCTAGTCACTGTGGCCAAAACTTTTTTGATCTCTGTAAAGTAATAAATGCATTAAAATAGAATGAAAGTTCAAACTAGCTGCTTCTTATAAATACAGATAGTACCTTCAAATTCTCCTTTTAGCAAAAAAAAAAAAATTATATTGAAGCATATTTTTAAAAATACCTCTGAAATATATTTCAAATAACAGTAAGTAGCAATGGTCTTTATGAAAGTTACCTCACACTTCATTTTAATTTGTATACTCTCTTGGCAAATTTTTATCTTAATAGCTGTTTTTTATGCATCACGTTGTTTGAGGATGATTTCAAAAAACTTTTAGGAAAAAAAGTCCAAATCATTTGCTGAGGCAACTGATGCTAACAACCTATATGATGTTTTTCCATGTCAAATAGGTCTGGATACCTCTAGAACTGTCACAATAGAAAGGTGAGATGGTGGAGAATTTTGTTCACTCTGTAAAATTCACTCACCTGTGCATCAACAATAGAGACTTAAAATAGGTAAGCTTGCTGAAGAGTATGCATGCTTGCCATGACTTTGGCCAATGTACTAGGAATAACCAGCGTGATCACCTACTTTGTCTGCTATATATCATGGTTTAAACCTGGCTGCTGGGGACCTAAATTGAGGTCCCTTCCTCCTACACAATATCCATGACTCCCATTTCTGGTATTGTTTATATCATCCAGAAATCTCCAAAGATACTGAATACAAGATATGGATAGACGGCCAGGCATTATTTCTCAAGAGAATTAGGAAAAATTTCCAGGAGCTGATATGATTATGGCGTTTCAGCACTTTTACTAGGAGAAATGTTAAAGCTCTTGAATCTGGTCAAGGAAGATTTGATTTAAAACCACAAAAAAAAACCTGTGAATAATCAGAATAAAAAGATACTGAAGCAAAATATTATTACAACACATTGTCATGGCCATTTCTAAATTATATCAGAAAGCTATGGATTAGTTTTTCTCAGGAAAAACAAGGCATTGAGCTCCAAAGAAGGATCACTGGAAAAAATTAATATCCAAGCTAAGAAGAGATGACCTAAAGACTTTTCCTGTCTTAAACGATTGCAAATACCTAAAGATTTCCATTTTCATGTTTCTTCTGCTTTTCTAATAATAAAAAGTTACACTTAAAACCCAAGTCAAAATAATGGCAAAATAATACATAAGCTGTACATAAGCTGTAGATCCATCTAGGACAGAGCAGCTATTATTCTGCTTGTCTAAGAGACCAGAGTCCATACACTCAGCACATATGTAATAATAGTTTTTATTTATAGGATTTTTTTACTACTTTCTCTGCACAAGATTCCGACACTTTTTTTGGTTCTTTCCTGTGGATGAACTAACAATAAAAGTAGTACATGCACATAGCACTCAGGTCCCCAGAAAAATGAGAAATTCACCTATTTAAAATGAAAAGTGTAAATAATGCTGCTTGAGCAAATGGATTGTGGGGTGGGTTTTTTTAAACAAAAAGCATGCAATCAAGCTATCAGTTTCAATGACTTAAGAAACTGCCAGGGCTCAGCATAGTATTCTAAAAGGAAATAACAAAACCTCAAGGCACAAAGTAACTACTCAGTGCCTAGGGTTAAAGAAACAGGGCACTACACATGTTCTTCCCTATGAAATTCACTCATTTTCCACTGTTGCCTTTATTACTAGCATTTAGCTGACTCAGAAGACAGAACTCAGGTCTCAGATAAACGGATCATTAATCTCACAGTATGGAAACCTTCATTTTTTTATTCTTGCACTAAAAATGTAGGTATTTATTGCAGAGGTAATGTTGTACATTTAATACATACTAGTTGAGAATTACAGTTAAATCCAGTTAGTGCACAGTTACTCTTTCTCCAGCATGAGGAAAGCTGTTCATTGTTCTACCTCAAGTCAGCATGAGATTTTGTTCATATTACTCAAGCAATTCATTACTGCTGACTTACCTGTTATATAATAAGAATACCTATTACATAAACAGCATTCAAGAGATTACACAACACAAAAAAGCAAAGCCCAAGAACACCACTTTTAAACACAGCAGCCTTAATGATTTCTAATGTAATGAAAAGCAATTGGGGAATGAAAAGACTTCCTTTGCAGGATTCTTTCCATTAGGAAATTGAGGTTATACTGAATCCAGTTTATAGTAACAACCTCTCAAGAAATTCTTATTTCTTGTCCTAAATGAAAGGAAACACAGTTATTCTAAATTTAAAAAAAAGAAAAAAAAAAGAAAAAAATACTACTCCAAGAATATAATAGTGCTTCAGATATCTGCACAAAATTGTGCCTTCTCCTAAACTTAAACTACCCACATCAGTCATTGAATGTAAAACTTGCATGTTCTAATAGTTACTTCAGACAAATACAAAGCTGACTAGATAAGTACCAACTACAACTGTAAGGGAAATCTTCATGTATTTTTCATAGAAACTACATACAGACACCAAATGCCAGTTCTGTTAATTCAACGCCGTATACATATTCACTTATTGGCTTTCAGAAACTTATTAGAAAGAAAAATAACGACACTGGCAACAATGTGATCTTGTTTGTTTATAAGCTACTATTTTCAAGATAATGATCTCTAATATCTATGTATCAATACGCAAGAAAGGTATAGGTAGATTCCTAATGTATTTGCACTGACACCACACAAAATTTGCAACAGAAGGATATTCATTATTCAGTGAACATCAGCTATCTGGCTTGGTATAGCTGTAGCTCTGTGTCTTTTGCTAGCATTGGGATTGAATAGATGTTGAGAGCATAGTAAACTACTCTGTAAACAGGTAACAATCACATAATGACCACACTTGGAGACTTTGTTCTACCTTTCTTCTGCAAATCTCAAAAGACCTGTGAGTACAGAGCACTATACATCAGTACAACTGCCATCACTCTGCTTTTAGGCATGGATATGAATGCCCAGAACTCTGACATTCATCATTATTCACAGCAAACATTAATAACTGTTTCCAGGAAATAACAGATAACCATTAGGCACCATTCTTCCAGCTTGCAGTGTGTAGGACCAATCAGTCATTGTGCCCTATAAAAGTCTCTTTCTGCTCACATATAGCACAGAAAACAGCCCAGACTTAGTGCAAATGTTCTGCCTAAGATATCTACAAAGCTCTCTTTAGCCTGTTTTCATCCCAGCAGAATACCCAAGCTCTCATCTTCTAACCATTCTGCAGATAATTTGGTTCTTTTTCCATCTTCTCTGGATGTCATCTCTGTATTAAGAGTATTAACAGCTGGCCCCCAAGACTCTGCTAAAGATAACCCAACAGAAAATCTGTCAATTGTTGTTATGATTAAAGAGTTTCAATACTTCAAAAATCAAAAGCTGATTTATTTTTTTCTTTCACTCTAATCTGCCCTATAGCACTACTTTAACATTGCACTCCCTTACGCTTTCTTTAGTTTCTGCTCCTGCCCACACATGGTGGGCATAAACAACAAGAAAACTGGTGCTATACTTCATATATATTGCCTCACACACATCCTTGGTGTGATTTTTGACATTACACCTGTATGTGCATGTTCTTTTGAATTTTTTACCTGTGGACTTGCTAGCTCTTGGTTTCAGTATTTACAAAGTAAGGGAAGAGAGGACCTCATGTGGAAGTACAGATCTCCTTAGTCTGGTACCACCTCTTCTCTCAGATGTTCTTAACATTCTCTGGCTGTTGCAGCTAGTCCTTGGAACAAATTCTCCCTGACAGTAAACACTTTGGATCATCCATGGGAATGCTCCTGGACTTAATTTCCCAAATACCATTTTCAGTCTCAGTACCCGGTATTTTATGGGACTGACTACACTATGCTAAAATTTGCTTTCTTGTGGAGTTTCCAGAAATACCAGAGACATGTTTCTTTCTCTCCTTCCAGCTTCCTTGAATGACAGATTTATAGTTAACCTCTACTTCTCTTTAACCTGTACAACTCCTGAGCCTACAATCACTCCTCCACACTTGAAGTTTATAGCACCTGGGCATGGAATTCAAATAAACCCCACAGAGCATATATGGAACACTCAACTACATCATAACATGTCAAATTAATTACACAGCAGAGAACATGAATTACACCACTATGATTTATTTATAAATACCTATTTGCTAATTAAACAATTAACTATACACTTAATCCTCCAAACTGAAGGGGGAAAAAAAAAAAAGTGTTGGTTCCCATAATTCTTATCCACCATGAGACATTTTAGCTCATAGGCCACACAGAGCAATGTCATTATTTTCAGAGAAGAATAGCACACATTCAAGCCATTTTAAGACTTCTTGACAATCTCATTTGATTCAGTCACAAATCCTTACAAGCTTAGCTATTCTGAAGGAGTGATCAAGCTTTATAGTTCACATTATGAGATCTCAAATTAAAACATTCTTGTAGCTCTATGCTGACCTGCAGCACATTGAAATTGTTGAGAATTTACAAATCTTAAGCTTCAGTGAAAGCTGCAAGTGTTCAGAATTTCTCAAAAATCAGATAATTCCTGTAGCAGAGAAGGAAAATGAAACAAAGAATTCATGAAGCTGTAAGCCTTTACAAGTCATGAGATCTGTGACATGGGGTGGGGTGTGGGGTGGGGAGGAGGTATTTTGCAAGATGAAAAAAAGTGACTATTTAATAACTTACGCCTTCTGCCTTTTCTTCTGTGTTGGCCAACATTTCCTGGAGGGCTCGTACTGAGAGAGACTGCTCCAACACAAACGTGCAGATGGACAAGTCTGGTGGAACATTCTAGGTTAAATTAAAAGATAAGATCACATTAGTGACAAATTGGCTGGATAGCACTTTCCAATGCTTCTGTTTCCCTTCACTTTCCACAAATCTGAAAAATCTACTATACCTTTGAGACTGTGAAAGCCACATACTGGGCTGCAACATTTAATACTTAACCAGCAAGTGAAGTGTTTCTTACCCTCTGTTCAGCATTTACAAGCTGACACCCAGGCTACTGGATCCCACACTCAATAAAAGAAAAAAAAAAAAAACCACACCTCAATAAACCTGCTTCATGTTCAGCAAAGGTTCATTAGGATTGCTGGGGCTGGTGCACTCACTGAGCTTGATCAGCCTGAATGGAGGGGAGAGAGGAAAAGGGGACCTTAAAAGTTCTCTTTACAAATCTGGTAGTGGTTACAGAAAAAATGGAGGCAGACTCTTCTTAGAGGTGCTCCTTGAAAGGAACAGCAATACAGGTTGTAGCACCAACATCACAATATTAGGGAGAAAAATTCACCTGAGAGGAGAAAACACTGTCAAAAGCTGCCAAGCAAATCAGTCAAATCTCTGCTTGGACATTAGCGTATGGAATGCTTCTTAGAAACTACAGTCAGATTGTGGGGGAAACGAAATTCTGTCTTCAGGCTATTGACAGAAGCCAGATCTCATCCTTATGATGGTCTCCAGGTCAGGACAAATTTTCTCTAGCAGAAATATCAGAAACTGAATATAAGAGCCAAGCCAGTAGCTTCTCATGCATGTTTCACCATACTCTATTCTATGCGGGAAAAAACTAAAGAGTCTTATAAAAATAAATATTTAACTTGTCCTGATTGGAAAACAAAAGGTCATTGAGCCATTGAAAAGCTAATTTTCCAGACTACCATCAAAATTCACAAGAAAATTGAAACAGATTTGTAATAGCAATGTCTAGGTTACAAAGTTGTAAATTAAAATTAGATTTTATGTGGGGATCTTTTCTTCTATCAAAATAATATGCAACTCCCACACACTTTTTCTTGCCTCCAGAACTTCTTTCATGTTTCTTCTCTTTCTTTTCATGCCACTTGCATATTTTGCTTTAGCAATATTTTTACTGACTGCTAGAAATTGGATTCTTTATGCCATGAATGCTGTAAAAGCATTTCAGCTGTAAAACTGCATATTTATTTGAACTGTGTAAAGTTTGAAGTCTTCTTCCAAGGCCCCAAACAAAAATTGTAAAAGGTAACTGCAAAACCATTTCATTTCCTTTTTTCCAAAAGATAGTTTACTCAGAATGCTTCATATTCTCAATAAATAACACACTAAATTGCTGTTCATCACTCCTAACTACAGTAACTCAAGTCCGTTTATTAACTAATAATCTCCCATTATTCTCCACTACTTATTTTTCAATAAAATTACTGTAAAATGGTATTTTACATTAAAGTTTTAGCCAGATTAAAAAGCAATAAACAGCATCCTCTTTTGTATGGGATTATGACTGATGTATGCAATGATAGACATGAAATGTCTTTAAGTCAACTCTTTTAGACTCAGGCCTCTACTTGTCAGCGTTCTCACTGCCATTTTTCTTTTGTAGTTGCTTACAACAGTCCTTTTCATGGTAGTATTTGGTCAATAGACAACTAATTAGATTCTCTTCAGTATATTTGTGTAATTTAAGCACTATCATAAGCCCTTATTTTACAAAGCAGGAAAGAGAGCACTTGAAGATCATGGATTGCAAGGTGTTGTTTCTGATAGGTAAACACGAGTACAATTTTCCATTCTAGAAAGCCTGACAGAAATGAACTGCCTCAATTCTCCCCAGTGAAGATTGACTGCTACACAAGAATCTGAACAAAACAAAGAGATGTTCTTCACAGTGTGCTCTTAACTGAGCCATGGTTACATTTTCTATATGCTTGGTTATAAAGTAAACATGTATAAGCAAACAAAGTATCCATAACAATGTTCCTACTGTTATTACTGCTACTTAAAGTAGACTTTTGCAGGTCACAATTTTGTGATGTAGCAAAATTTTTTACTACTAAACCTACCCTGTAAGTGATACACCCTAAAATACAGAAAATCCTACATAATTTCACTCAGTGATCAAGCAAACATAAGTAGGACACTTCTTCCTCAATTCCATTCTCCTTTATAATCATGACAGTCATGAGCGCTTTCTTCCCTCCACATTAAAGATGAGGAATGAAGTCCCAATGAACATTTTTAGCTGTTCTCATAGTAGGTGAGTAAGGCTCACTTTGAGCAACCATATGAGAACATCTTGCTTTAATTAAGTGGAAGAGGCACTTTCTTCTTACATCTAGTAAAATGTTAGAAACAAATTCCTTTTCTCAAAACAAAAGGGAGAGCACATTGTTGTGTCCCATCTCTGTTGCATGAATACCTAGACACTCAGCCGCTGTCAAAGAGCAACGTGTTTCCACAAAGAGATGAAGCAAGCTGCATCTACTGATGCTTGGGGAGAGCATGTGTATCAGACTCTGTCTCTTGCAGTTTCTCACCCAAATCCACTCTACTTGAAGATCCAACAGACACATCTGCATACAGTGTACAACAACCATAATACGGACAAACACGGTAGAAATGCAGAACTGTCAGCATATTTAGCTCAGTTACAACTCTGCTCACCCCTGCACAGTCCATTTTAATGATGATACTTTTAAAGCTCTGGATTTAGATGATGCTACTGACTGGCATACAAACAGATTGAAGGTTCCTATTCTGAATAGGCTCCTCCTAAAAAAAAAAAAAAATCATCCTAGGTAATTTTAAAAGCCTCATTTAAATAAACAGTGCATTTTCTGTCTCTTCAAAGCATAAAATAAAAATGAGGAAGGAAAAAACAGAGTCAGTTGCCAGTCCTCTGGTTATCTACCTTATCTCTCATATTACCTCACAGACAGAGGAAGGAGTATGAAAAAATAATGCTAATCTGTGTGATATGGCAGTTTAACATTCTCTACTGAAAAGTATCTTCATACAAATTACATAGTAGTTTTCAGTTCCCAGTGTGGAACTAGGGGCTGAAAAGGAAAATCTGTAGCAATCAGTTTGCAGTATCAGGCTTTTATGAAGACAGGTCAAATGTGTAGGAGGTATTTTACTGGCTATTAAATAATAGACTATTAAATCATAGACTGTTAAATAATAAAGAATGTTAAGGAAAGTATTTCGCTGTATATATGTGTACATATGCATATAATGTAGAGATATGTATATATTATGAGCTATACATGTCTATTATAATCTTTGCTGCAGTAACATTCTAAAATGGTTCATGTTCAAAAGGGGTTTGTTTTGTGATAGAATATGAAATGAGGTCCTTGAACAGCTGAGGGAATCTGTATCACTTATCTCCAAGCCAAAAGATCAGTGAAAAATTCTGATAAACAATGGCAATATTCAAATCAATTTACTTTCAATTTATTTTAATAGATTTGCAAAATCAGTTATATTTTACTGGTTTGATCAGTTATATTTTAATGTTTTTTAACATAAAATATACCAAATTACTTTAGAAGCAAAAAGTAGCAAATCAGTATTTCTCAGAGATGAAACAATACTGATTTTCTCTGCTAGTTCTTCAGATTTGTCTTCTTTTCAATTATTTGTCTAGACAATCTCATCTATTATCATTACAACCTACAATAATTAAATAATAATGAAAAAAGATTAACACACAAATCAACTGGAAATTTTATATTACATTTCAAAAAGTGTTTTAGTACTTCTAGGAGAAAAATAATAAATTACTATTAGAACCATAGAATCAGTCAGGGTTGGAAGGGACCACAAGGATCATCTAGTTCCAACCCCCCTGCCATGGACAGGGACACCTCCCACTAGATCAGGCTGGCCAGAGCCTCATCCAGCCTGGCCTTAAACACCTCCAGGGATGGGGCCTCAACCACCTCCCTGCACAACCCATTCCAGGCTCTCACCACTCTCATGGTGAAGAACTTCTTCCTCACGTCCAGCCTGAATCTCCCCACTTCCAGCTTTATTCCATTCCCCCTAGTCCTATCACTCCCTGACATCCTAAAAAGTCCCTCCCCAGCCCTCCTGTAAGCCCCCCTCAGACCCTGGAAGGCCACAATAAGGTCACCTTGGAGCCCTCCCCTCTCCAGACTGAACAGCCCCAACTCCTCCAGTCCATCCCCATATGAGAGGTGCTCCAGCCCTCTGATCATCCTCGTGGCCCCTCTCTGGACACCTTCCAGCATGTCCATATCCCTCTTCTAATAGGGGCCCCAGAACTGGACACAGTACTCCAGGTGGGGTCTCACCAGAGCAGAGTAGAGGGGGAGAATCACCTCCCTTGACCTGCTGGCCACACTTCTCTTGATGCAGCCCAGGATCTGGTATATTTCTCTATTGACCTTTTGTCATTTAATAGCACATTCAGCAAAATTAGGTAAAATACAATAACATCATTGTCATCTGCAATTTTAAAATCATATCTATGATTGGTTTATTTAGAAAATTTGAGAATTTTTTTATTATTTTTGTAATTTTGAACTTATATATTGTGCATATTAATTTTGCAAAGTAATATTTGTATGGTGAATTATGCTCTACTCTGTGAAAGGCAAATTTGCAAATTAGATAACCATACCCTTTATTAAAAAGGTGTTTTGAGTAAAGCTTTTGAAATGGTATTTAAAAATAACTCTAATCCAACCCACAACTGACTCATGGATACTGGATGTATTAATTATACACTATTTCAGTTTTAAGTGAATTACTTGCAAGTATACATAGTCTAGTGTGATGACAATGAAAGCAAGAGGTTGAGATGCAAAATTCAGTCCTGCTGTCATTACTCTTATGATCACACAACACTAACAAGCCACAATAATGTATGCCCTGTTCATATAACATGATGTATATAATCTTGTAAATGTAAATTGAAGTTCTGCCTCACATAAATATTAGTACAAGATCAAAAAATAATGTAGTACATCAGCCAATACAGCTCTGTCTCTAAGAATAATCAAACTTAGCTCATCTCTATTTCCCCTCTTAGTTATTTGCAAGCTTGTCAGCTGTTTTCCTAGGGTCATGGTTATTTTTATTTCTCTTCTAAATAAATTCCAAATGAAATGGACTCGCAGGTATTTCATCTCTAATTGTATACCAAATAAATCACACATCAGTGCCTAAAAGCCCACCTAACTAACCAATCTGATTTACAAAGCATCCACAGTTTGCATCATTGTCCAAAAAATTTTATGTGGGTGTTCATAACTTTTTTAGAAAAACTAGCACATTTACTAATGTGTAACTTTGAGAATCCAAGTAGAAGGACTCAGAAAATTAATTTTAGTACAGAGTTTAAGCAAAACATCTCTAGTCCTATTTGTGAGAGTACCCTGAAAGAAACTGAACCCATCATCTATTTTCAAGTTAAATTTAAATTTACACATCTCAGTCTTTTTGGCAGTCTTTTCTACTTAAATGAGATTTTGTCTGGTGACAGTGATGAAACATAGTCAGTATTACCAAGAAGAAAGTTCCATTTCTAAGATATCACATAGTTGGCACAGCTTTCCATGTTTTCAAGTTTCTCATTGAAAAGATGGACCCAGTGCAGAAATGCATGACTCTGACAAGCAAGTCCCATCAGCCAAACAGGATTAATCATATTCACTAAATTCCAAAACCAGAAAAGACAGAAAATGAAATATGAGTCTTACAGTTTTAGTTCTAGAAGAGAGGACTGGTCAATAACAGTGTCAAGTTCCTGCATCTTTATCATTAGCAGACCATGAAGGTTGCCTTGCCATCTCCTACAAAAAATCTTGCTTTCAGATGCTTATTTTAGTCTGAAATCATCCGTTTCTGCATGACGCATGTATAGGATATTCCACCTGACATAGTTATTTCAAAAGCAGAGAAGTATTCAACATTCAAATATTTTTTGTGTTACTATATCTAAAAAGTGTAATGCCTTGGTTTTGGTAGAGAGGTTTGACAAGAGAATGGTCTTTTGTCACAAGTATGCTTTTTGCTTTTTCTAGGGGAAAAAAAATGAAAATCTGGTGAAATTCTACTTTTTGAAAAATCACAGAAGCACAGAGTGGCAGGGGTTGGAAGGGACCCCTGGAGATCATCTAGTCCAACCTGCTAACACAGGTGCATCCAGATCCAGACACAAAGGAATGCATCTAGGTGGGTTTTGAAAGTCTCCAGAGAAGGAGACTCCACAGCCTCTCTGGACAGCCTGGTCCAGTGCTGATCTCAAGAGATGAGATCAGGAAGGCAGTGGCATGGCTAGAACTGAACCTGACAAGGGATGCAAAGAAAACACAAAATGGGCTTCTACAGGTACATTAACCAGAAAAGAAAGATTAAAGAAATCGTTCCCATCTCTGGAGAGATGGTGTCAACACACAAGGAGAAGGCTGCGGTACTCAATAACTGTTTTGCCTCAGATTTCACTATCAATCTTGCTCTGGCCCTCTCACGAGTCAATGGACCACTAGGTGCAGACTAGAGGGATGAAGTTCCTCCCACTCTAAGGGAAGATCACGTTCTGGACCACCTAAGGGACCTCAACATACATAAATTTATCAGGCCTAATGAGATGCATCCCAGAGTTCTGAAGGAATTGGCTGATACAGCTGTAAAGACGTTCCCCATGTCATGGGAAAAGTCTTGGCAGTCAGGTGAAGTTCCTGGAGACTGGAAGAAGAAAACATTGCACCCATCAATCTAAAGGGTAAAAAAGAGGACCCTGGAAATTACCAAACCATTAGCCTGGGAAGATCATGCAACAGATACTCCTGGAAGCTATACCAGAACACATGGAAGTGATTTGAGACAGTCAGCATGACTTCACCCAGGGCAAGTCCTGCCTGACCAACCTAGTGGTTTTCTATGATGGTGGTGGAACATTGGAACAGGTTGCCCAGGCAGGCAGTTAAAGCCCCAAACATGAAGATATTTAAGATCAGGCTCAACAAGGCTCTGAGCAACCTGATCTAGTGGAGGATATCCCTTATTGTAGAGGGGTTAGACTAGATGATCTTTGGAGGTCCCTTCCAACGCAAACAATTCTGTAATTCTGTGTCATATTCATCTATAAAAACTGGGAGAAGGGCTGGCAGGGGTCTGCTCCCTGGGGACTGGCTGGGTGTCTGTCAGTTGGTGGTGAGCAATTGTTTTCAGTTTCATCGTGTACTCTTCTGGGGTTTTATTTCTCTCCCTTCACTATTTCCCTTTTCATCATCATTAATTATAATATTTAAATTATTAAACTGTTATCTCAACCCACGAGTTTTCTCACTTTTACCCTTCCAATTCTCAGTCTTGCTGTAGGGGGGGAAGTGAGCAAGCAAGTGGCTGCACGTTTCTTAGTCGTCAGCTGGGGTTAAACCACAACAGGCTGTTAGTAACAGCAACCTTAAATGCTTGAAGTTGCAACTCCCAATATGGTGTTTATTTCCTTCACCAATTTAGGGCCTCATACATTCCATCTCTAAAAAGGGTAAATAGAAGAGTTTTTCACTTTTATAAAAATATTTTCTGTTTAACTTCATGATAATTCTGTAAATTCTACCTTATTATGCCATTCTTGTGTGTATTAACCAGAATTTTACAGTTCCCATTTATTCTCAGAGATTATATTCTATTTGTAGCTACTGCAGAAGTAATACAAAAACTTTGGGATATTATCAGCTAGGAGGGTACTATTGTTCTAGAACGTGGAAGCAAGCAACCACCCTTTGACAATTGCAGCATCAGAATGAGGATCTTTATAAAATACTGGTTTGCCCCTCACTGGAAAGCATAGTAGACTTCCAACAGGAAAATCTTCCTAATCTCTGACCAGATTTATTATAAAACATGCACAATACAACAATCATATTTCCAAGCAGGAATCCTATAATCTTTCAGGATCAAACAAGTAGGGCAAATGTGCATGTCACTTGTGGCTGTAGTAACTGCCACAGCCTGATCTGTCTCAATAGAAATTTCACCTCCACATAATAACCTACAGGACATTTTCTGCAGAGATTGTCTTACTGTTAAATTTATCCCATAGCTGAAATCTTCACAGTGGCATTATAACATCTAAAAATGAAATCCAAATAAAAATAAATCCTAATCCTTTCAGAATATCCTACACCAACTTTAATGTGCAATTCATTCACTTTTCAGTAAATATGAAAACAGTATAAAAGAAACAAAACCTGCTTATTTATCTCATAAGCTATTAACTGTAACACAGAATAATGGACACCAAACATTAACTTGCAAGGGATTTGTAGTAAGTTTTCAACTACTACGCTTTCCATGTTATGTTGCTGAAATCAGTAGTCAGCCTGTGTAACCAGGAAAATTACTATGTATCAAATATTGCTGGAATGGGGGACTATGAATTTACACTCTGAGTCACTTCTGACTTGTCCTGAAACAAAGATGCATCATAAACTCTCTAGTGGTGGGTTGAAAATTTCCCCCAACCTTAATTTTGCCAGACCAGCCCAGTTGGAAGCAAGTGAAGCTATATTTACAAGCAAAACTACAATCTACAATGAAATGCAATGAATATGTACAAGATATACAGCATTTACAATATTTACAGGCATTTACAATTAATAAACAGCATAAGAAGGCCCCCTGGCCAAAAAACAGGGGAGCTGCTAATAGCTTCTCTCTCCCTGCCCCGCTCCTCACCCCCCTGAACACAAAGGGACAAGAGAAAGAGCAGAGAGAAACGTTAGAACTTAGCCAAATCAATGCAGCCAAGGTCAAGCAGAAGCGGGTTAGTATCTCCCTGAGCAAAGATTGTTTTGTACAGCTCGTTTAAGTCCATTATCTCTCCAATGGGATTGTTTAGTTTTCATTTTTTACACCCAGTTGTGATTTATTTACATTCTACCACTTTCTGTTCAAGATCTGTGGAAAATTTTAAAGGTGCAGCCTAAACTACCTCATCTCTCCTGGGCAGCACAGTTTAAAAGGAACAAAGCATTGGCAGGTATCAAAATCCTTTGTGGCAAGACACAACAATGCACTTGAATTACAATACTAAATTGCATATTAACAGTCAATATTTTCTTTACATATGGGAAAACAAATCAGTTCTTATAACTAAAAAAAATAATGCATACATTCTGGTTTGAATCAATATTCATTCATGTGCTTCATGTAATTAAAAAAAAATTCAAAACAAATTAAATACAACCACATACAGAACTTTCAGTCTATCTCACCAGCATTACAGAAGCTAGATGTGATTTCAGCTTTAGGTGTGTCAGCCCCTTCTGGCTGGCAAAAAAATTCAGAAATTACAAAAACACTTTATGTGTAGGTGAATAGTACACCTTACGTCAGAGCTCCTTAATTAATTTTGTTCCTCTTTTATATGTTTTTTAAAGGTAATATGTCCATTCTTATTTAGGCTCAATTTTACATTCCCCAGTGTATTTTGCACCCTAGACTATTTCGATCTGATTTAACTGATTTTAGAAAATCATTATAGCAAAAATCATACATTTATTTAATATATATATATATACACATTCACCTCTGCAATACAAAGCAAATCAATTAGAATGATATCTTGAAAATGGTTCAGTCAAAAAGATTTATCATTAATCATTAAACTCTTGCAGTCTTAGTGAAACTCCAGTATATATTTAAGTGAGAAACAGAAAGAATGGATGAGTCCTATAGCAAGGCCCATCTGACAGGAAATTCTTCATGGATTTAGGGACATAGACCATCAGAGCTTAGCCACTCATAAAAATGTACAAGAATACTTCCAAGTATAAATGTATAATTCAAAAAATCCCATCATGTGTACTTAGAAATTGTGGTTTATCTGTAAATGTATAAAGCTCCTGCTTGAATACACATGGCACTGCATTTCAACATACACTGCATGATGTAAATAATAAACACTTATTTTACTACCCACCTTTATAAACTACCAAATGAAAAGCTTGGAACTAATTAGTGATTATCTGTTCAGTTTACCATCTGGCCTCCTTTTTAATGCAAAACAAAGAAACTCTTCTTTTTGTTGTAAAATCAGGAAAAGTTATGCTTGTATTTGTACACGGCAACCCTGCTGCTTTAGGAAAATCACTGCAAACCAGCCTGCATTTGGGTTTCAAGCACAGGGACACAAAACACATCTCCAACCTCCAAACTATTTCCACTTGCACCATTTCCCCCCTCCAATCCAGACTATTTGTAAACTAGCATCCTCAACTTTTTGTTGGAAATACTCTTGCTAAGATAGCAAGTTACAACATTCTCTTTGTTTATAAAAAAGCGCAAATCTTAATCATTTTTTTTTTGTGGGGAAGTAATCTGGAAACCTAGAATCTCAAAAATGACCACCCAAAAGAGAAATGTTTCAAAAAGTCTTAAGAAATGAGCAAAATTTTAAAGAAGTCTTTGGGTTTTTTTTTATTTGTTTTGTTGCACATACAAATGATATTACTTACCTCAAAGAAACACATACACCCATTAATAGACAGCCTTTCCTCATCCTTATTTTTGAGAGACCATAAGGCTAGGATTATTCACAGGAGTCTGCTGAGCCAGATTGTCTCACAGTGCTTAACAATACTAAGTACAAAAGTAACAATACTATGCCTTCAAGTGTTGAGCATAGTTAATTTAAAACTGCCACTTTAGACAAATGTTCATCTGCAAGGCTTTAAAAAAAGCATTTGCACTTTCATGTGTTCTTAGGTTGAAACATAATTATGAATCTGCTTTTTCAGGTTTTCAGATGCACATCTACATATCAGTCTAATTAAAATTCAAACTGCTTTATAACTACTCTGCATGTACTAATGAAGCACATTCTGCTATAAACCCATCAGAGAAAATATTTAAAATGCTGAGCCCTAGAGGACTTAGCAGAATATACCATTGTGTAACCTTGTGATGTTCAGCTACCCAGGCTATTTGTGATGATTTGGCCCTGGGGCCAAATGCCCACCAAAGCCACTCTGTCACACCCCTTCTTAGATGGAGAGGGGAGAGGGGAAGATGTAACAAAAGGCTGGTAATAAGATAGAAGCAATTTAACAATGCAAAGCACAAGAAAAGGCCACGGGCAGAAGCAAAAGCAAACAGAGATGTTATTCTCTACTTCACATCAGCAGATGGTGGCGGGTCATTCCTGGGAAAGCAGGGTTCTAATACCATGGGCGGTTGCTGTGGAGGACAGACACCATGGAAGAACATCCCTACAATTCCTTACTTCACTTAGTATATATATCTGAGCTCACATCATATGGCATGAAACATCCCTTTGGTCAGTTTGGGTCATCTGGCCTGGCTGTGTCCCTTCTCAAGATCTTACCCACCCCTCAGCATACTGTTTGGGCAGGGAAATGTTGGAAGAGCATAGCCTCGGTACTCATTCAGCAGTAGCCAAAACACTGGTGTGTTATTAACACCCAGATTTATAAGCACTGCAAAACACAGCACTAGAAAGATGCTCTGAGGAGAATTAACTCCAGCTCAGCCAAACCCAATACAGTAATGCAGCGAGCCCAAAGCTGCAAGGGCTATGCTTGCACTGAACAATCATCAGCTGCAAATTTTATCAGATGTGAATATACAGAAAGTTAAGAACTCCCACCTCAAAATATTATCTGGCTTTGCTCTATGTATCACTACTTATCCTTCAAGTACTTAGGTATTTTAGTACACTTAGTGCATCTGGTGAAGGCCATCCAATTCCAGTCCTTAACACCTACTCTTATTAAGAATCCCAAGACTTTTACACTAAATAAAGGGAAAAAAAACAACCTCATCAGCTATGTCATACACCGAATCACAGAACTGTCAGGGTTGGAAGGGACATCAAGGATCATCTAGTTCCAAGCCCCCTGCCATGGGCAGGGACACCTCACACTAGATCAACTTGCTCAGAGCCACATCCAGCCTGGCCTTAAAAAGATCCAGGGATGGGGCTTCTACCACCATCCTGGGTAACCTGTTCCAGTGTCTCACCACCCTCATAGGGAAGAACTTTTTTCTAACATCCAATCTGAATATACCCACTTCTAGTTTTGCTCCATCCCCCCTAATCCTATTACTACCTGACACCCTAAAAAGTCCCTCCCCTGCTTTCTTGTAGGCCCCCTTCAGATACTGGAAGGCCACAATAAGGTCACCTCGGAGCCTTCTCTTCTCCAGACTGAACAGCCCCAACTCTTTCAGTCTCTCCTCACATGAAAGGTGCTCCAGCCCTCTGATCATCCTGGTGGCCCTTCTCTGGACACGTTCCAGCATCCTTCTTGTAATAGGGGCTCCAGAACTGGACACAGTACTCCAGGTGGGGTCTCACCAGAGCAGTGTAGAGGGGGAGAATCACCTCCTCTCTCAACCTGCTGGCCACACTTCTCTTGATGCAGCCCAGGATGTGATTGGCTTTCTGGGCTGCAAGTGCACACTGGTGGCTCATGTTGAGCTTCTCATCTACCAGCACCCCCAAGTTCTTTTCTTCAGGGCTGCTCACAAGCTAGTCACTGCCCAGCCTATATCAGTAGCTGGGATTGCCCTGACCCATTTTATGAGGGCATTGCTTTGATCTGATTGTTCAAAGCACAAATAGATAAAGGATTGTGCAATAATAGCAATTCTCCTTTTTAATAAGAACAGTATTAAAATAGTAGAACTTAGAAGCTAAATCACAGCAAACTGGCAAGCTTTCACAAGACTGCAGAAAACTCAGCCAAACAGTTCAGAGGACTGTACACCACATATCTGATCTTCTTACATCTGTATATCAGACAAGATTTTCCAGCATAATATCTGCTCCATTTTATATTATAATCTTTAAATAATGAGAGGCATAAATAGTTACTTGGATATATATTTATAAATGAAAACTGAGTTAATGGGATTTCTCACACCTTAACTTGTTTTATACCAGAAGTTGAATCTGTTTCACTACAATAAAAAAGAAACAAGGCAAAGCAAAAACGAACCAAAAAACCCACATCCCAAACAACAACAAAACAACAAATAGACCCAAAACACTTTTAAAAGTGAAACTGTTTAGGATTGGAAGGGACTTAAAGACCAATCAGTTTTAATCCCCCTGCCATGGGCAGGGACACCTTCCACTAAATCAGGTAGCTCAAAACCCCATAGAACCAGGGTTCTTCAGGGAGAAGGCAACTCACTTCCAGGGAGGAGGCAACCACAACTTCCCCAGGCAACCTGTTCCAGTGTATCATCATTCTCACAATAAAGATCTTCCCAATATCTAATCGTAATCTACCCACTTTCAGTTTAAAACCATTACCCCTCATCCTATCACCACACCCTTATAAAGAATCACTCCCCAGCTTTCCTGTAGCCCCCCTTTTTGTATTGGAAGGCCACTATAACATCTACCAAGTGCCTTATCTTCTCTAGGCTATAAAACATCAACTTCCAGCTCAGCCCTCTTCCTGAAAGAATGAACAAACCAATACACAAAAATATTCACAAATTAGAAATATAACTGTACTCTGAAACTAGATTCAATAAAATGCCATTTTATGATAAGATGCATTTCTTCTAGTAAAGAGCACCATATTGAATTGCATAGCAAAAGGTGTCTCTTAATTTGTTACAAAGAAACTATCACCAAGAATAAAAGAAGAGCTGAAACGTAGCTCCAAATATGAATTAATGTCTTATTTAAAATTCAAATGCCTAAAAAAAAAAAAAGAAAACCAATACATTTGCAAAGCTAAGAAATAACAAGCATATTTTAGCTTAGTGAAGTGAGTTGAAAACCATGGATTGCTTCCAAAAGAAGTGAAGAAAGGGGAATTTTGAAAGTTTTTAAATGTGAACACATTAAACTGATAATTCTTATTAAATTGATGGCTAATTTAGCCCAACTATCATCAAACATCTTTTGTTAGTATGATGGTTTTTGTTCTCCTCAAAGCTGAGGAAACATATATGACCTTACAAAGAAACACTTGGTGTTGTAAACTTGAACAGAAGGGGGAAAAAATCATTAAGAAATTTTCTAATGGGCTGCCGGTGTTATTGTTATAATGGGATAAGTAGTAATAGTCAGTAGTTGCCAAAGTGGCCATTATTTTTGTAGTGTGAATTATTTAATGATTCTAGGGCAAGAAAGTGCATGCAAATAAGCTGTGCTAATAAAACATCAGCTACACCATCAGGAGCCACATCTTGAATGATTGTATCATTCTCAAGAATGCAAGACAGGATAATAGCTGAGGCTTGTTATTTATGCTTGGTCTAGTACTGGTGCATGGTTTCACATTTCATCCTTGATACCTGGCTGTATTGCATTAAAGTGCATCATAATCCCATTACAACTAGAAAACAGTCTTAAAAAGATGTAGAGAAATTGTTTAACTGGATCAAGAACCCTGCTGGAACCCGTTTTAAATTGTCACCTCTCTCTTGTATTGTTTTCTATGTTCTTCCTTATATAATGCAATAGTAGAATTGTATGGACACATACTTCAGGAAGAAGAACATTTTTATTTACTCTAATTTACAGTCAAATTTGCTTTAAGTATTTGGTAATTTTATGACTCAGTATTTATATCTCCAAATGACTTCAAATGAGCTCATCCTAGAAACTGTTTGCCCTTAAAAATTAAAACAAGAATGAGCTGGTTTTCTTTTGTTTGTTTTTGTTTTTTTTCCCCACCAAGATCATACAGAATGAGCAGAAAAAATACTACTTCACAAAACATGGGGAAAAAGTATCATCAATAAGCAAGAAGAAGAAATTTACACTGTATTCCTCAAATACAAGAATTTATAGGAGTTTTTAGAGCTCGAGCAACCTCAGCCTATAATCCCCTCACCTAACTACGCTAAACAGCTTTTTTAGCTCACGCCAACATGCCCGAAAACCTTCTCACCGACACCAAAAAAAGAACAAACCAGATACCAAAACCCCGCTCGCATCCAGACAACAACAAGCAAGAGAATACACATGCAACCAAAACCAATCCGACACCCCCATACATCTCATGCCATCCAAAAACCACTAACATCTCACTCAAAATCCGCCATATCTGCCCTTAAATCTCCCCACCCAATCACATCAATTCTTCACCCACACACAAACAAAAATAAACACAAAAAACTTAAAAACCTCATCACACAAATATCTAACACAATCACTCATTCCCCCCACCTTATATATCATCTCCACAATCTCCTCACTTTCTATATTCCCTCTCACACTTTCTTCATCACTCTAAAAACTACAAAATCAACATTCACATCAAAAAATACATCAAACCAACAACAAAACCCCCCCCCCCCCTCCCCCCCCCCACCCCCCCCCCACCCACAAAAACCCCCCCCCCCACCCCCCCCCCCCCCCCCCCCCCCCCCCCCCCTCCCCCCCCCCAAAAAATAATAAAAAAAACAAATCCCCAAAATATATTATATATATATTATACCACCCCCCCCCCCCCTATTATAAAACCACATACAAACCCCCCCACCCCCCCCCCCCCCCCACTGGCTTCCAGTATCTGAAGGGGTCCTACAAGAAAACTGGGGAGGGACTTTTTAGGGTGTCAGGTAAGTGACAGGACTAGGGGGAATGGAGCAAAACTAGAAGTGGGTAGATTCAGATTGGATGTTAGGAAAAAGTTCTTCTCCATGAGGGTGGTGAGACTCTGGAAGAGATTGCCCCGGAAGGTGGTAGAAGCCCCATCCCTGGATCTTTTTAAGGCCAGGCTGGATGTGGCTCTGAGTAAGTTGATCTAGTGTGAGGTGTCCCTGCCCATGGTGGGGGGGCTTGGAACTAGATGATCCTTGATGTCCCTTCCAACCCTGATAATGCTATGATTCTATGATTTTGTTTCCTTATCAAACATTTATATTTATAATAAAAAACAAGTAACATTCTTCCTTTCATATAAAGAAAATATCCAAAACCAATTTGCCCTCAGAAGGCACATTTTTGTCTTCAAAACATTTATCTGAGTGATTGTGAAACAAAAACCCCTCTTTGAAACAAATAGCAGATACGGTAGAGTTAGAGTAGGTTTAGATAACAAACTGATTGGACAAGATAATTTTGATATTTTTACTATTACCTTACTTGGCACCTTAACATAAATGTCATAGCATAAAAGCTTACCATAAATAGAATAACTTCTCTTTCCTGTGGTGTTAAAATCAGAATCTTCAAATGTGTCTTTGAATTACAATACACAAAATTGCACTGTGGCCTCCTACAACTAAGTTTGTACAAGCAAAATAACAAGCATATTACTGAGAGAGACTTCTGCAGCAAAGTTGTTTTAAAATGAGCCCAAAACAGAAAGCACAGAATTAGAGTCCTGCCAAAGGGCCATGACAAGAGAATTATTAAATTCAAAGGTATTTAATATACTTTATTTTACTGATAGATTTTCCTAGACACATTAAAGCACATCAAAACAAACAATCTTGTGACTATATTCTTGCTTCATGGATGACAGTTAAAACACTCAGCAGTACCTTAGAATTTGATGTGGATTCCAAAAAGCAAAGTCTGTTGCCAAATCCTTCTGCAGCAAGACACAATTTCTGTTGCTCCTTGTGAAGAGTTGCAGTACACTGCAGAACCACTTCATCATCCTACCAGAAAAAAAAAAAAAAGAATGGAAACAGAACAGTGGTTATGCTTCTGACCCAACAAGCTCTGAGAAAGCATGTATAAAATCATTGCTAAAGTCAGGACCCTGAAGTAATATTCCCTTGCAGTAATATAGTCAAAGAAGACCTTGGCAACAAACCTGAAAGAACAAAAGCAGACTCTTATTTAAATCTCAGTGCTTCAAAGTAACATAACTAAGAGCTGAAGAATCCCTTCACAGAAATATGGTTTAAGCTAAAAAGAAAGAAAACTTTTTTGTAATGAGTCTATTTTCTAGCAAAGGTTTTCTGGAAATGGCAATTAAAAGGAAAAAAAAAAAAAAAAAAGAGGGGTGAGAGGAGTTGATTTAGGATGCCATCCAGAGGGACCTTGACAGGCTGGAGAGGTGGGCACAAGCCAACCTCATGAGGTTCAACAAGACCAAGTGCAAGGTCCTGCATCTGGGTCGAGGCAATCCCAAGCACAAATACAGGCTGGGCAGTGACTGGCTGGAAAGCAGCCCTGAGGAGAGGGACTTGGGGGTGCTGGTGGACGAGAAGCTCAACATGAGCTGTCAGTGTGCACTTGCAGCCCAGAAAGCCAACCAGATCCTGGGCTGCATCAGGATAAATGTGGCCAGCAGGTCAAGGGAGGTGATTCTCCCCCTCTACTCTGCTCTGGTGAGACCCCACCTGGAGTACTGTGTCCAGTTCTGGAGCACTGTGTCCAGTTCTGGAGCCCCTATTACAAGAGGGATATGGACATGCTGAAACATGTCCAGAGAAGGGCCACCAGGATGATCAGAGGGCTGGAGCACCTCTCCTATGAGGAGAGACTGAGAGAGTTGGGGCTGTTCAGTCTGGAGAAGAGAAGGCTCCAAGGTGACCTTATTGTGGCCTTCCAGTATCTGAAGGAGGCCTACAAGAAAGCTGGGGAGGGACTTTTTAGGCTATCAGGTAGTGACAGGACTAAGGGGAATGGAATAAAGCTGGAAGTGGGGAGATTCAGGCTGGATGTGAGGAAGAAGTTCTTCACCATGAGAGTGGTGAGAGCCTGGAATGGGTTGTGCAGGGAGGTGGTTGAGGCCCCATCCCTGGAGGTGTTTAAGGCCAGGCTGGATGAGGCTCTGGCCAGCCTGATCTAGTGGGAGGTGTCCCTGTCCATGGCAGGGGGGTTGGAACTAGATGATCCTTGTGGTCCCTTCCAACCCTGACTGATTCTATGATTCTAAGTCCTTGATATAATTAGTTATTGATCTAATGCATCATATCTTTCCCTGAAAACCAATTTACAGAATCACCAAGCCTACCTATATAATGTAGATGCTGACTAAGGGAAGACTAAGAACAGGAATATAGCAATTACTAAACTTCCTGACACATAAACTTTCTTAATTCATTTTGCAAACATCTTCTCTTCTTGTGCTGTACAGTGCACAGAATACATGGCTTTTTTTGTTAAATAAATGACAATTAATAACCCTCCCATGCCCTTTTCTAAAGTTAATTCCTGGGTTGGCAAGATATGCTAACTGAAGTCACAAAGCAATCACAACTCCATTTGCTATATTTATTTTTGTGTGTGTAGATGGTTACAATAAATGTTCTTTAATTCAGGCCACAGGGTCACAGTGTTGTGGAACTTCTCACTCTAGTCAAGATGGAGTTGATAAAATTGGCTAGGAAAGTTAAGAAATATGTGATGACGTTTCAGAACAAGTGAAAGGTGACTACAGATAATGTTGCATTATACAAATCCAGCCATAAGTTATTCCGCATTTCAGTGCACATCATTAGAAAAGAATCTCATTTAAACTCTACCATGGATTCAGTCTTCCAGCATTTTACTGACTGTATGTTCAGAAGATGCCTACAAGATAGACGATTTGATTGTGTCACAGAAGTATATTAAGATACATAATCACGTTCCGCTTTAGAGCGGACTGGTAAGTGGGTAAGCATCTCAGCGTTGTCTTTCTAAGCTTGTGTTAAAAATCAGCAAATGTTCTCCAGTTCCACTATTGGGAGAGTTAAACATGCATAATTTCTTTATTTGAAATCATACCATCAAAGAGACCTTTACTGAAAGTCACTTTGCTCTTGCATGAAGAAAGCTACAGTGTGCATCACGATTAAGAAAAATATTTTGGGTATTCTTAAATCTTATGAGATGTCTCAAATTGGCTAACTTCCTTCTACTAGTTTCTAAGAATTTTCACATCCTTATGTTATACAGATGAAGTTTTAGATCATCATAATATCCGTCACTGATGGATTAGAACTGATGAAAGTAATTTATGTTTCAAATAACTGTAGCCTTCAAAAGTTAGGCAAATACATCTATGTGCCCAGATACACTTCTATCCACCTCATAACTCTCCTCATATGAGACTGAGAATTCAAGGCTAGAGGTAACACAAAGGAGCTAACAAGAATAAGAGTGTCTTCTAAACATCTCTATCAAATGCTGAGTTACTTAATATCACAGTAAACTAAAGTGGGATAAAAATTAAAGACATTCCAAGAATTCAGCTTCAATGTAATTGTAGAAATATTTGGTCTACTCAGAATCTAAACTCTTGAACAAACTGTGTTTTAAGACATGTAGAAATACTTGTGCGTGCACTGCCAGTATTAAAGGCATAGCCAAAACAAGAAAAACTAGTTTTTCACAACACAGGTCTTTGTAATTCATCAATGTAACATGTTAATAAACAATAGTGTGTGTCTGTCATATTCAATGAAACAAATTTAGCATATATTTGATCTAATTAATATATGATTAAAAAACACAACAGTATCTATATTCTGCCATAACAAAAGTATTTCATCTGAAATTCATATGCAAAACAACCACAACAAACACAGATTATACAGAATTTAGTATAGCCTTGAAAAAATTCCAGCACAGTTTGGAAGAAAAAGCAGTAACACAACCTAAAATCCCTGTAGACATTTCCACTGACAGATGACTTTCCTATTGTTTTGCATCACCTTGATGCACTTCTGCCAGTTTATTCCATGGAACCTGGAAACTTTTAGTATTTCCATCCCAACTCTCTATCATCATAGCAGCCATCATTAGTAAGCCCAAAGTGCTGCCTTGTCCTCATTTTCCCCTTTTTTTCATATGGAGAAAAAAAAAAGGTATCAAGGGTAAGGGAAGATAGGTGACAATAACTACACAAATTCTGTGCACACAGTGGTGTGTTGCAGCTTATTATCAAATGCACAAGACAATGTAAATCACCATAACAACAACGCACAGTCTGAGATATACCTGCATTTACTTTAAGAGTGAATCAAACTTGAGAAGCTGTCCACTTAGTTTAGGTACTTCAGTGGATGATTCTTTCATCCATTCTCATTCATCCTTAAGTTCACTCTGACCTGCTTTCATAACACTCTTGGGAATTTGGAAGTACAATTATCTCCATCCCACAAATGGGAAGGTAAGGAGCAAAGATGATGCTGCCTACCTACAATAACAGAGTGTGCCTGTGGGACAGCAGAAATGGTTCTCATACTGCTAAACCGATAACCTGAGTCAAAAAAATCTATTCTCCTTCCCAAATTTGCAAATTTAACTTGCTGAAGGCAACATGCAGCTAATGCTAATGTAACCATCCATATACACCGTTTTAGGATTGTGACCAAATACCATCTTGAAGTAATTCATTATTCCTGATAAATCCTTATGTGTCAGCCAGTACCTCAGTTAAGTTTTAAGATCTCATATCTTCTGGCAAAAAGATATTCTGTGTAATTTCAGATTTCAAAACAACATCAGATGTTGATAAGCACACTACTGAATTTATCACTGTCAAGAAGCATTCTGAAAAAAAACAGATACACGTTATCTATGCCAAAAAGCCCTATTTATTTTTTAAAAATTCAATTATGAAAAGAAAAGATAGTTATTGAATAAAGAGGAGCACACAACAGATTCTTAATTATATCTATTCAGTATGGGCTACATAATTATTTTCATGAAAACTTCATACTCATAGAAACTAAACAACTAACTAAAGGATTTAGCAGCAGTAACTTAAATTAATTAATTAAATAAATAAAATCAACCACCTGTAACAGCACTATAACAATTTTTACAACTGAAAATTACTCCTAAAACCAAAATACTGCCAGCAACAGACAAACTGGCAAAATGCATGCTCAGAATTGTATTCTGTAAGACCAGCTTAAGGAAGGAAAGGCACTGGTTTGCTGTCAAGGCACAATATTAAAACAGTGTGTTCTCAAAGCTCTTTGATAGCACTTAATTTCATCTGCAGAGACTATTTGACTTTTCTTTGAAAGACACACCAATGTCCTAAGATTATATGAAATATATACTACCCAGTCAAGAAAAAGGTTAGCTCCCCATGTAAAGATGTGGGTATCTTATGTTACAACATGAATGTTTTGACTAGGTATATTTTTCTAGGATCAGCGATTTCAAGTTATGACTGAACAAAACATATTTGTATATACATACATACACATACTATAGCATTCCTTGTAACACAAAGTGTTAGTCTGTCTTACTAAACTCTGAGAATTGATACGTCCTGTGTGAAGTCAGTTTTGCCTAATCCTTAACCTTCTCAGTATGCTAGTTCTATTAAAGGACTAAAACTGGCTGACTGAATTGCCACAGGTAGGCATCATCCATAGTGCTATAGCTGTTAGCACCTCTTCGGTAGTACATAGCTGTGACTGAGAGTGGAATTTGTGGCATTCATCTGGAAAGCTGCTAGTTAGTGGGGGTTTTGTTATTTGTGGGGTTTTTTTAAATATTCTTCGTGGGTTGTTTGTTGTGGGGGTTATTATTATCATGTACATTGCTATACCTTAAACTTTATAATTACACGTACTTCTAAAACTCCTTAATTCACATCTAGTACTGGTATAGCAGGAAGTCAAATGATAGAACAAGATTGAATAACCTCTTTATTTGCACTCTTTGAGAAGACAAAATAGAATTTCTTACTATATGTCTCCCTGTTTTAAACTCTATGCCATTACTATTTCCAAGTATTTTAACCATGCAATAAAAGCACAGTATTGGAGTTTCCAGTACTGCTAAAAATCTCTGCTGGAAGAATTGAAAAATTTGCAGAGAATTCAGGAAATAAAACATGAACTATTACTAATTTAAATAATTTGTTCTGTTCTTCCTAATCAGATCCTTTATACGTAACTACCTCCCTTAAAGATGTAATGCTGACTCTTGTGTTTCTACTGCTCCATGACAGTGTACCAATCCTAAAACTGCATATGGAACAATGAATGTCACCTTTGCAAAATTAAGCATCAAAGGTTAAAACTTACATTATGCTTGCACATTCAAACTCATGCCTTCTGCTGTTATATGGCAAATATTGCAGATAGCAGAATATATCCATCAACTTCCACACACTACAAATCAGCGCAGACTTTAATAGTTCAGTCTTTAATAGCTTCCTCAAACACCACATATGCACAGTTCTGCTTCACCGCATCCCATTTACTGTTCAGCTGTGCAACTGAACTGTGCAATGAGTAGAGGTGCCTCACAGGCTTTAAAAGTAGATTAAAAAAAAAAAATGTCTGCACAACCTGCTTTCTGCCTAAGGAAACTACAGTATTTCTTGACTTATAAACTTTACTTCAGCTTCCTTTTGCCTTGTTAGGATAAGCACTAAAGTGTGAAATAAAAGCTTTTAAGTCCTGTGGGCTATCAAATACAAGACTCATACAACTACTGGCAAATATGTGCTAATAAGATCCAGAAATCAGATGACCCCTGTGATCTGTCCTCTACCACTAGCTGCCCCAGAGCCTCTCACTTTCTGTGCTTTGGAAGAAGGTAAAAAAGCAACAGTGTAGAAGACAAGTAATGTGGCTTGCTTTCCCCAAATCTCTACTGACAACAAATAGAACCTTTGACTCACGGAATTTAGTAAACACCATGTACATATCATGTAAGAACTATGATCAACAGCAGTTAAATACCTTAAACAATCCTCTGGGAGAACCATCAAAACGAATGTTCAGAACACAGCATTATTTACTTTATCTGCTAATTTTACTCTTGGCTGATCAACACTTCAACAAACTATTTTGAAACACCACCCAGTTAGGGAAATGACACTAGAGCTTCTGACATATGAAGAAAAAAAAAAAAGAAGCCTGTGACAGGTAAGAAAAGGACCCAAACTTCCAATTGCTTATACCACAAGTCCACTATCTTCTTGGCAGCAGATGACCACTGTAATAGTTAATAGTAAAATAATAATTGTAATCTACTTGACCAATAGGAATTAGTGCGCAGACTCTCTTAAGGGATAACAATCTATAAGAAACTGAAAATGCTCTTACTGCACTGCACATCCTTTTCTGCAGAAGTGCAGGACAAAAATCAATTAAAAGACAGCAGTGCTGTAGAGAAGGACTGCTGGTTACATCGAGACAAAAGATGATCATGAGTTAACAACACCACCAGTTGTATAGAAGACCAAAAATCGGCTAATGTGGAAAGAAGCGCATGTGACTATAAGAGCAGTGATTCTCTGACTTTACAGTCATCACTGGTAAGGTTTCAGCTGAAGTAAAATGGCTACGTTGACCCTTCATTTCAAAAAGAGAAAGGACAGAGAACAAGAAGACTGATGATATCTATTGGGGGGGGGGGGGGAGAAACATAGGAGAAATCCAGAAAAATTGTTGGGATGTTGTCATGGATTGACTTGAACCTGCTGCTGTTATTCATACCATGCTGCAGTCATGCCAGCTTCAAAACGTGAAAGTGCTGACTGGAGCAAAGTATGAAGTTCATATTGCAACATGGGAGGCTTCCTGTACCAGTTGCTGCTTCTGGGTTCCAGCTTCTTGGGTGTCGTCCCTTTTCTGCAGGCATGGAGGCAGAAAGAGTGGGAGTCAGTAGCTGCTGGGTTTGGCTTTCCGTTTTATGCTGGGTTTTTTTCTCTGTGCATTTCACTGTGCTGCTTCTGCAAATAGGCTAAGCTAAGGTAATCAGGTATTGTATTATTAGATAAATTAATTAGCTATCATAATTATGCATTGTGATTATGATATCTTATGTTACATTAAACTCTTATCTCTTCATCTCAGCCCTGAGTTCTGTGTGTTACTGTTCCCCTCACTTGTGTTGTGGGAGCAGGCAGTTTAGCCCTTGCACTAAGCCATTACAGATGTAGTCTGCTTACAATGTGGGGAAACGCAGCAAAAATGGCAAGTATGCCAATGTTGTCAATAAAACACAGAATAGAGAATAGGTAAAAGTGTTCTACATTGCATGAAGAAAATTAATATTAGCTGGGGAAAAGTTGTCTGAGGACAGAAGACCATTTTAACAGAACTGTTTAGAAGCTCCATCATTATAAGACTATATAAACTGCTCAAGAAAACCTCTGTGAGGAGGATCTATGCGTAGCTAAACTTGCATTAAGATGCAAAGGAGGAGAGATGATTTTTCTGATCACACAATTCTAAACAATCTGGACGTATTTTACTGTACATAGAATCATAGAATCAGTCAGGGTTGGAAGGGACCACAAGGACCACAAGGATCATCTAGTTCCAACCCCCCTGCCATAGATTAGCCATCACACTAGATCAGGCTGGCCAGAGCCAGTTTTTAATTTTATCCTGTAGAAGGAGTAATTTTGTGAGAATTTAACATTATTCCAATGGAATTATCCTTTGAGACAGAAAACTCTGTGCAGAACAGATAGAATTCCAGAGGACCACACTAGCTGGTATGTCTTGATACACTACTATGAAGCAGGCTGCTAGTACAACCATGTTATATCCTCCTTCTTCCACAACAAGCTCCAGCTTAGTCATCAAAATAATTTTGCAAGATTACAGCAAAATCATGGTGATCTGCAGTTAAAGACACGTGGCATTAAAATATTTTTTTTTTAAATGAAACAACTCATTTTGAGTCATGTAGATTCATACTCAGCACTTGTCAGGAAAAGTGCATAAAATAATGACACAAAGAGCCTTTCAAACCCTAGTCACTATGTAAAAGGCAAAACATGTGTTATACAGCACTTAAATAGAGCAATGCCATATGGTAGAGCAGAATTTGTCTAGGATTGTGCATCAACACAGAGCAATGTACCAAGCATAGCTCACATCTCAGTCTATGGGTTCCACAGCCGCCAGAGGGAAATTAAGCACACGATCAGAAGGCAATGAACAGTTCCAGCACTCCCAAGTAACAAGAGCATCTTCTGTGCTCTGCCAAGTGCTTCATGGAGAAACAAACATACTACTGAATTTGATCTGACCAAGCACTGCAGTGATATTCATGTCTGTACCCCTCAATTGCACACACTAACCACCTCCTCAAATAAACTACATACTAGTAATACTAATGTGAACACAACAGTGAAAACAGGTGTACTATGTGTCATCTTAAAGCTTCCTCTTTGGGCTCTTCATTTCACCAAGTCAGCATGAAACAATGTCTAATTTGGTTTCAGTACACAACGGTCTTGAGTATGCATGTACTAGTATGCTCCTGACTGAGCTCTACTGAAAATGTCTACAAATGAACATATTTCCAATTGAGATGACTCATTTTATTATTTCTCACCAATTAGTTTTTGTGGTCCTACAATCCTAAAAAAATGGTAAATTCAGCTGTCAATAGCTAATAATAAATGTATCTGTCTTTTAAGCACAGTCAGCAATGGCTAACTCTGCATCTGACATAGTCGATGAAGGAGTGGTGGAAAATATCTGCAATAAAGTATGAATACCAAACTAAACACAAAACAATGAGTAGGCTGATTACAGCTTCTTAACAGTCTCAGTATGTCAAATTTATCTCTGATGTAATTCCACTTATTTTAGGAATTTGATAAGAATTCTAGTTCATTGCACCCTCACTATTTCCAAGCCATCTCTCTCTTGCAATCAAAGGAGTGACTACAGCATAGGACATATCTCTGCTATATTTGATCTTGCTGGTGTGAATAACAGTACCAGCAAACACAGAGGTGAAAGTATGCTAGAAAAGGTGTCCACAAGATTCTCCAGGCAAACAAAAGATTACATCTATAATCTGTGTCAAGCAGTTAACAAGCTGCCTCTAAACAAACACTAGGTATCTTACAACCCCATGGTGCTCAGTCTAAGCTAATAAATCCAGACTCTCACCAGTATCTGAAAATACTGTATCTGAAAATAATCACTGAAGGGTTTCAATATTACAACACTTTTCTGAGAGAAAGTTCATTAATTCTAGCTGGAGAACAGAGGCACATGTTAGAAGAAATAATTTGTTCAAGGTCACACAATATTTAGATTCAAACTGAACATATTGCTTTTGTATATTTTTCCTACCTTACTAACAGGTTCCACACCGAGAAGGCTCTAACAACACACCTCTCTCATAGACAAGGCTCTCTCACTCCAGCTCAGACTCTGAAAACCTTACCTTTGCATCATCCCTTTCATACAAGCAGGCTCAGGAGGCTATGACAGTAACGTGGCCATCTGCTTGAAGTCGCACATCCAATCCTAGATCACTTTCTCTTCCCTTGATCTTTTTTTTTCAGCAGTATTTCTTGAATCACTCCACTGCAGTGCTCTGCCAGACTGTTATTTTGTAGCTGCCCAATCAATCAGGCAACCTTTCCTCTCTAATTCCGATAGACTCACCTCACCTCTTTTAGTTGTTTTGTTTTGGTGTTGTTTTTTTTTTTTTGTGGGGTTTTTGTTGTTGTTGTTTGTTGGTTGGGTTGGTTTTTTTTGGAGCAAGGTTAAAGATTCATTCTAGCCTTCATCTGTTTCAGCCATTAATGCCCATTCATCAGTATCTCTCCCTGCCTTCATTCCAAAGCTGCTTTAACTCAAGAGATTCACCCTTTAATTTCATACATTTCCCTTGTAATGTTTTCACATTTAAGAATAAATCATTATACCTAACATGTTGCAGTTCATACAGAATGTGCACAAAACCAAAATAATTACTGTTTTCAGAGAGAGCTTTCTATACGTACTGCTGGCAAAGGCAGCAGCCCTTGGACAGAAACAAAGATGTTAAGCCCCAGCTGTTTCTGGGGAGGATGAGAGGGTCATATTTTTGTTGCCAGACAGTTTTGGACCACAAGATGAGGACCAGAGGGACAAAGTCCTTCCCACTGTAAGAGAAGATCAGGTTTGTGACCACTTGAGGAATGTGAACAAACATAAGTCTGTAGGACCTGATGAGATGTATCGCAGAGTCCTTAAGGAATTGGCTGAGGTAGTTGCTATAGGGCAAGGGGTAGAGGTTTTAAAGTAAAAGAGGATAGATTCAGACTTGATATAAGGAAGAAAAAATTTTTGTTCAATGAGGGTGTTGAAACATGGAGCAGGTTGCCCAGAGAGGTGGTAGGAGACCCATCCCTGGAAACATTCAAGGTCAGGATGGACAGGGCTTTGAGTAACCTAATCCAGTTAAATACATTCCAACTCCCTGCATGGGGGTTGGACTAGGTGAACTCTAAAGGTCTATTCCAACCTAAAGCATTCTATGTTCTATAATTCTGTCATTTTCAGTCCACTAACAATACTCAGCTTTACAAGAAAAGTGTTATGAGGAAAACATTCCTCAACCAAGGAACCACAGATTGGATTAACAATTCTTGTTAACTTTACCCAAATTCAGAGTCTTAACAGCTAAGTCATATCTATTCTACAACTTCAATCATTGTATGACAAACCACACTGTTATGAGTGCTTTTTTAATGAATCCTGCTTCATGAGAAAGACATTTTAGACAATAGTAATTGTGCTTTTTATTTAACTTGCCAGCTTTCCTTTTAATTAACTTTTATGATAAAACATTAAAGCATATTATTTTGTTTTTAAAATTATGTTTCAAACCATTGGTATGTAATCCATAACACTGCCCTGATAGGTCCTAGGAAAAATATAATGCCATTAATTAACAAATCTTCATTTCATCTGACATATCACAAGACATATCATGATCACAGGGCTTACTTGTGAAGCACTCCCTACACTAACAATGTGTCATTCACTGAACAGCAGAACACCTGAACCCTTCTTATCCTGACTGCACTATTTCCTCCTCAAACTGAACACAGGAAACACTACATTCCGTGTTTTGCACTGAAGCTGCCACGTCAGGTCTACCAACAGTCAGATTTCTGCCACAGAGCTTAGGTCCAGATCCTCGAGCAGACACATATCTATGGGGTGGATATGCATGAGATATTCCTCTGTACTTTACCAAGTGCTGCAGCTTGCTGCTACATAATCATATCAAAAAATGCTTTCTCCAGAGAAAACAATACATAAATTTTGTAGCAATTATCCACTTGCAATCTTTTTCATTAACTGAAAAATAATATTAGTATAAACTAAATATTCAACACAATCACAGTATATGTTGGATTGGTAAATTATGCACAATATATCAAAGTACACTGTAGTAGGCTTGGTTGTCAGAGACTTTGTGCAGGTATTAACAGAATAGTAAGTAGATCCCAATTCATTCTGTGCTAAGGTTGTCTTTTGAAATAGAAAAAAAGCACAGGGTATTAAAAAGGAATTTCTCTTTAGCTTGCAGGGCATTCATTAATCACTTATCTCGAATCCTTCATAATCTTAATGTGTAGCTGAATAGTTCATGGAAAAGCAATGAGATTCAACTGTATATTCCAGCACAAAAAAAAATTGCAACCAAGAAAAATGAAGGAATCTTCAGATGCAGAGGAAAATGGCTTCCTATTACCAGGTTCTCATGTCAGAAGGTATTTCTCACAAATTTTAATCAGGTGCAATGACAGAAGGCTGCAATGGATTGTAAGTCTCAAAAGTATGTTATTAAGCAGGTTTAAGAATATCTTAAAACTATTAAATGTTGAAAACAGGTTCATCACAGCTGAAAATACATATTCACAAATACTGATTTCATGCTGAACTCCATTTTGGCCAGTCTTACATGCAGTAAAAAATCTTGTCATTGCTTCCACTGTTCTTTGAGGGTACCAAGACAGTAAAAAGCATCATGTTATTATATGAGTTGCATCTGATACTAGAAGGCTTCCCAGAAATTGATACTAAAGAGAGCAAAATTAACATCTCTATTTCCAGTATGATGATGAATGCATAGACTGTTTTTCACAGGCTGCTATTTATCAAGTGTCACCCTTGCCAAAAATTGTACTACTACATTAACTATAAATTAGAAAAGTCTGAGAAAATAAAAGAACATTTTAATCAGGAAAGTGGATTCAAACAATGTTTTCATCTGAGCCAAAGAAAATCAAGGCTGACATTTTTAATGCTAGGGTTTGGGGGGTTTTTCTGGTTTCCTGCATGTTATATGACTAAAGAGCTATATTTTAATACCTTTTACGTTTAATGCTTAATCATAGAATCATAGAATCAAGAAGGCTGGAAGAGACCTCAAAGATCATCAAGTCCAACCTGTCACCCTAAACCTCATGACTATCTAAACCATGGCACCAAGTGCCACGTCCAATCCCCTCTTGAACACCTCCAGGGATGGTGACTCCACCACCTCCCTGGGCAGCCCATTCCAATGGCCAACCACTCTCTCTGTGAAGAACTTTCTCCTCACCTCCAGCCTAAACCTCCCCTGGTGCAGCTTGAGACTGTGTCCTCTTGTTCTGGTGCTGGGTGCCTGGGAGAAGAGTACAACCCCCTCCTGGCTACAACCTCCCTTCAGGTAGTTGTAGACAGCAATGAGGTCTCCCCTGAGCCTCCTCTTCTCCAGGCTAAACAGTCCCAGCTCCCTCAGCCTCTCCTCATAGGGCTTGTGCTCAAGGCCTCTCACCAGCCTCGTTGCCCTTCTCTGGACATGCTCCAGCAATTCAACATCTTTCCTAAACTGAGGGGCCCAGAACTGTAAGATGTCTAAATCACAGAACTTAATATATTAACTTACCTGCTTAGTATAGAGAATATTACATTTTTCATTCCTTCATGCATTTCAGCTAATGCTTAACGTCTACTCTTAAAGCACAGGTAATTCACAGTCCCATTAAAACTTTCTCATTGTCTCAAACACAGTAGGTGCATGTAACTTTATTTTGGATCATGATTATATTTCAATGCTTGCCCTCTAAATTTACTAATTTTAGTGTTTATTTACACAACTTTTAAGTACAGCAGCAAAGCTAGGCTGTCTGCATTTCAAAGAGGCTACGAACCATGAGCTCTTACATTTTTCTTTTGGCTCTCAAAAAGATAGATTACAGAGGGTGGAAACAGGAACAAGTAACTTGAGAGGAATACAAAGAAGTTGTCCAAGCAGCCAGGGATCAAGTTAGGAAAAGTAAGGCCCAGACAAAATTAAATCTGGCTGGGGATATCAAGGATAACAAGAAAAGGGTTTTAAGCACATCAGTGACAAAGGAAGAACAGGGTAAATGTTGGGCCCTCTTTGGAAGAGAACCATAGACCTGGTCAATGCAGGATATGGAGAAGGCTGTGGTACTCAAGGAATTTTTTTGCTTTGGTCTTCAATGATAAAGACCCAAATCACACCATCCAAGTTGCAGAAGGCAAGAACAGGGACTGGGAGAATGAAGATCCACCCACAGTAAGAGAAGACCAGGTTCACAGATTGATAGAATGGGTTGGAAGGGACCTTGAAGATCATCTAGTTCAAACCCCCTTGGCACTGGCAGGGACACCTTCCACATTCATGGGATCTGACAAGATCCAACAACAGGTCCTGAGGGAACTCGCAAATGAAGTTGCAGCCACTTTCCATATCTGAAAAGTCAAGGCAGTCTAGTGAAGTTCCCACTGACTGGAAAAAGATAAATATAACCCCTATTTTCAAAAACAGAGATAAGGAAGACCTGAGGAGCCTAGTTATTCTCACCTCAGTGCCTGGCAAGAGAGTGGAGCAGGTCCTCCTGAAGACTCTGCTAGGGTACAAAGGAGAAAGTGATTGCTGGCAACCAAAAGCAATTCTCCAAGGCAAATCCTGCCTGACAAGCTTGAGGATTTTTATCATGGAGTCGCAGCATCAATGTATAAGAGAAGAGCAACTTGATATCATCTTCCTGGACTTGTGCAAAGCATTCACCACTGTCCTGCACCACATCCTGGTCTCTAAATTGGAGGGACACAGATCTGATAGGTGGACCACTCAGTGGATAAGGAGTTGGCTAGACGGCCACTCTCCGAGTTGCAAGCAAAGGCTCAATGTCCAAATGGAGACCTGCGAGAAGTGGAGTCCCTCAGGGATTGGTACTGAAACTGCTGCTGTTTTAACATCTCTGTTGGTGACATGGACAGTGGGATCATGTGCACCCTCAGCAAATTTGCTGATGATACCAATCTGTGTGCTGCAGTTGACACACTGGAGGGAAAGGATGCTATCCAGCAGGACCTTGACAGGTTGAAGAAGTGGGCCCATGCCAACCTCATGAAGTTCAACACGGCAAAGTGCAAGGTCCTGTACCTGGGCCAGGGCAAGCCCAAGCACAAATACAGGCTGTGGGGTGAATGGATTGAGAACAGCCCTGCAGAGAAGGACTCAGGGGTGATGGTTGATGAGGCACTTGACATAAGCTGGTAATGTGTACAGCCTATGGAGGGAGACTGGTTTTCCAGAAAGCAAGGCACCTTCTTGTAAAATGGCCTTCCACACCTATCTTCTCGTCTCCTTAGACTGAAATAATCAGCTTAGTCTGGGAAGACCAACACTTAGGTGTACCAGTTTAGGTGAGATGAATCCCAGCTTCAGCATGCTCACAGCAGGTTGTCTGAGGGTAAAGAGGCAAGAGAAACATTTGCCTTCTGCAGAGGAGTCTTGTGTTTTCAGTGAACTGGCAGTATGAAAACCAAGTCACAATAGTTCAAGGCACCAAATGTAACAATATTTGGGCAAGTTTTGCATGACTATTGATATTAAAGCTATGTCTTAATAACAACAAACCAAAAGCACACTGTGGACTCTGGCTTCACAGTCTTTCACTGCTCATTGCCTGCACCAAACTACATTAAAAATTAAGGATGGCACAGTAATTTCACCCTGAATTGTGTGTAAAGCTCAGTGTTCAAGACAAACTGTCAACCAGTCATTACAGCTCCACTGGGAAGCAACTATAAGTTGGTGAGGCTTTGGCAGTCCAACTTCCACACAGCTGGCTGTTCCAGGAAGAGAATGGGATTGCTGCAGCCAAGCTTTAGGCATCTATGTCCAGAATAGAGCCATTAGGCTCTGCTTAATTGAGGGGAAAAAAAAAAAAAAAAGGGTGTTTTCAATACTCTCTTGACTAAAAAGGGAAACTGAATGAATATCCCACACAGACTTTTAGATCACATGAATCTTATTCTGAGGAACAGACTAATATCAGAAAGAATGTAAAGAAAAACCCAAACTGAATAGTTGGCATAAAATCTTGCACTTCTCATTTCAGTTGTCTTCATGTCTAACTTTTGTGGGCCAGCATGAGACAATATACTGAGATAAAATAACCAAAGTACAGGTCAGAAATCACTAACTCTTATGGTAACTCCACAGCAGAAAAGGATATTTTTTAAAAGAAGGATCTAGTATGTTTGAGGCATGACAGAGCATACTGTAAGCACTACAGCATACAGACCACTGAAACAAACATTTCTGCATATATATATATATATATATATATATACACTCACTGACATACACATGTATCAGCATCAAATCAGTATTACTAGTAGTGAAAAGTCAGAATTCAAGGTTTCTGGTTTACTTGGCCTCCAGCCTTAAAGAACTCATCTTAAATAGTAACGAGACATAAAAAAATCTGCCATTTCTTCACATGCTGTCATAAATCTTAAGAATATGTATGGCTACGTAAAGATTTTCACAATCCTTGTTGAGCAGGACATTGATCTCAACACTGAAGATGTAAAACAAAATAAAAATATCTCTTTGGAAAGAAAGACATACAGATAAAGGAAAATTACTTTAACCACAAACTCTGGTTACATATATATAGCATATTCTCCAATTCAATACTGATGTCATTTTGGTTAATCCTCAAGTATGTACTTGCTGCTAAACTAGTTTAAAGCAGAAGGTCACTAGGTTAGCATAGACAGCCATAATGAACAACCACTGGCTTCAGTACTTCAGAAAGGAAATGCTGCAACAGTAGTGTGAGAAACTACAAGTTAATTGACAAGATAATTCTCTGCTATTCTCTCATGAACTACGGGAGGGTATTTTACATCACTTGATGTGAAAAACTTTTTTTTTTCCTTCTAAGATAAACTGTTCTAAAAGTCTCTGCTAAAATTTCTTCTCTGCAAAGAAAACTAAAATACAAAAAATTATTTACAGGGTACCACTACAGAATTTGAAAGAAGTTTTGCTAATGTCATCAGTAGGAAAGTCTGGTAGTGAAAACATTAGCAAAGCGCTCAGCCAGTGGAGCATATACTTAACACTCATGTAGGTAAGCATAGAGCAGACGACCAGATTACCAGGATGCAAACCTGCAGTATTTGCTTGCTTTTGAATTGTTCTGACTGGAGCTTAAATGTTCAGGTGCAGTCTTTCCTCAAAGATAAGTTTGTAAGGATGTTTTAAGATGACTTTTCAAGACCTGAAAATGTGAAATCTTTCACACATGCTTAACTGGGAAATTAAAATATAAAGAGATGAAGTAATAAGAACAGAGACAAAATCACAAACTGCAAAAATAAAAAGGGCACCAATGTTCCAGCTTCCACTTTTGGCTTTCTCAAGAAATACTTACATTAATAATAAATCATTGTAGGACTGATTATATTTGCTGTATTATATGCTTAGAACTTTCTGAAAGGTGTTGCTTTTGGCAGAAACACACAGCACTATATTATATTGCTGATGGTAGGCAGGACCTAAGCAAAACAAGACTTAAATGATTACTAAAATAGCTAATATCAAATTGAAACTAATCAATTATATGTTTATTTTAGCAGCCTAGAAAAATATCTTCTGGTGACTGCATCTGTTTAATCTACCCAGATGGGCCTACACATCTGTTCAGTTCCATTTAGCAGCTTAGAAGAATAGGAGCAAAGTCAACGATAAAAGTAAAATCTGAAGAGTTTCTGACATCTCTGTGATTCACGTTTTGCACACGGACAAACTGTATTATTTCGTTTTTCAGTGGCAAACTTTCTTTTGCCAAATAAAATGCAAGCATGTCTGAAGGAAATGACAACACACATTGGACATGTCAAATCTGTACAAGAAATTCACCAGGGCTTTGTACATGCACATGTATTTGTTATTTGTGGCTAAAAGCTAAATCATGCACAAACACCACAACCTTACTGCAAAGGAAATGGAGGTTTGATTTGACTTATTTGGGTTTTAATGTGTTCCAGTTAGGTTGGGGTTGGTGGAAAGGATTGTCCTTCAACATTCAATTCCCTTTAATCTAGACCTTTATTATAGGAATACAGCTTCTCAAAATATTCTTCTTCAAATAATATTTGTGCAACTACAAAATGTTTTCAGAAATCCTGAGCATATACCTATTTGGTCCCCCCCTCTGCTGGACCCCTGTAAGCACACAAGGAATACACAGGAAGATTCCCTGGGGACAATACCTGGACACATACCTAAAAAAAACTGTATAAAAAACCTGAGCAATGCTTGCTCAGGAGAAGAAAAGGACAGACACAGAAGAAGGAGACCTCACCATGTAGCCTGGAGGCAGCAGACCAGGAAGAACCCTCTCTCTGTGCCCTAAGTTCTGCCTGCTGCAACTCATAGAGAAAAGACATCTTTACTGAAGACACCACATGTTGGAGGCTACTCAGAGAAGGACTTAGACTTGGACTTTGGGATCTCTCCCTCCCCTCCTCCAGGGCAGACAGGACAAGCCAACAAGGATGCAGCAGCACCCTTCCACAGACCCAAATCGTCTTGGGGCTGAGGGGAGGGTGGTAATATAATGCCTTTCCTGCTCACTCGCTCTCAATTTTTTCCCCCTCTTCTTCTGTTCCATCTACTTTATTCTGTTAATAAATACCCTTGCTGTTGATATTTTGGCCTTGTTTGTGCCTGTAATTTCATACCACGGGAATGTTCAAAAAAGAACCAAGTCTCTTTCCCTCTCTGGACCAAGACATCTTAAGCAACATATTTTCTTCTAAAAAAGAAAAAAAAAATAGGTTTTACAGTGCTCTTCTCTAAAAGGCTTTACAGCATTCCTCTTCAATGTTCTTGGCCTTATCTCTCAAGACTTAAATCAACTTTTTTTTTCACACCCCCCCCTTCTTGTGTTTCTCCCCCTTTCTCCCCCAAGTCATAAAACACAGGATGTATATACTAAGTCCAGAGTTTTTAAGACAGAGGAAAATATAATCAGATCAGCAACATTTCGCACTAACAGAGCTAAGTATCTGCAATTTTAACTAGAGGTGTGCTTAATTGTAGCATGCCAATCTAAAGGAAAATAGATCTTACAAATCCACTCAGAAGCACAAAAAAGCAACAAGAGTAAAGGTTCCCTTTAAAGCATATACTAAGAAATAACACAGTAAATTAGTGCTGAACACCCTTGCATGAAGGGGACTGGCACTTGCTGTAAATGCAAAGACTGAGGATGCTAAAATGAACAGCACAGTCATCTATAACCACATTGCAATCACATGAGCTGTCCACTCATGTGATTTAACTGCCACCAGATCATAACCCCTTGGCCACACATAGATTTCTAACTCCTCCAGTTCATTCCCCATGCTGCATATGTTGGCGTACAGGCATTGCAGAGAGTGAGCTGAGCATGCCAATTCCACCCTGGGGGGGTGGGAGGCCTGCTGGTCTTCACTAATACTAGAACATTGCCCCAATGATGCAAACCCAGTAACAATCCCATCCTCCTTCAATTCTAGTTTAAAGCCCTGTGAATGAGCCCTGCTAGTTCTTGTCCTAGAATGCTTTTCCCCCTTTTCCACATACTACCATTGGTACTGGTGTCCTATGAAATCATCCACTATCAAAGAACCCAAAGCCCTGCCTGTAGCATCAGTCTCAGAGCCAGGACTAGATTCTACTTCCTTCTATATCATGGATGGGTACTGGAATGAGGGAAGAGAAAATACCTTGTGCCCCAGATTCTTTCACTAACCATCCCAAAGCCTTGAAATCTCTCTTCATCCCCCTCAGAATATGGGATGCAGCTTCCTCCCCACCTGTCTGGAAGATCAGTAATGGATAATAATGTATGATGACTGCACCATGTTGGGGAGTTCTCTAGTTGATATCCCTGGTCTGAGCTCCAGGAAGACTGCAGAGTTCCCTATGTTGAGGGTCAATCCTGCATATTGGGCCCTCTGTTCCTGCCAGGAGCGAGTTTCCAACAACCAGAACTCTTCTTCCTTGTGGAAGAGGTTGCTATATGCACTCAGCTCCTGCCACTGCCATTGAACCTGCTGCCACTCACCTGCTTCATTTAAGCTTCTGTCTTCCACCTGACAGGTGTAGGACACAGGGGCTTCTCAATCCTAGCTCTCAACTTCCAGTGCTCCATATCTGTTGTCTAAGGGTAACTGGGAGGGTGAGGGAGGCCAGGAAGAGGTTTACCTGCCTTCCTGAGCAGGGACCTGTATCCATTCCCAGTCTGAGTTGCCACATTCTTCCTGGCAGTGGCTTTTGGCCATGCTATAACCATGTTGGGTCCTCTTCTGAGAGTTCTTTCCTCAGGCTTCACTGTTTCCAGGGAACCTACAAGCTGCAGACAGCTGCTGCACCACCAGGGCACATGCAAGCCCTGTTTGCTCACCCTGTGATCTGTGGGCAGCATTTCTCAGCTTAAGAGAAATGTTTTGCTCCGAATCCTCCTTTCATCTCAGACTATTTCTCTCATCTCTTTAAGGCAGTGAGCATATGCAAGTACACAAAGGAGGAAGATGTGCTGCACTACAAAGCACCAGCAACAGAGATGAGGAAGGTCCTTGTGGCTTCTACACCAAGTTTGAGAGAAAGTCTGCTGGAATACTGAACGAAACTAATTTTCCCCTAATGTAATTAATTTAGTGTGATATTGAATTTATGACTGTAAAAGACTTCTCAGCCAAAAAGCAGAGTAACCACTTTCTCTCATTGTTCCTGGAATGGGAGAGAAATAAACTGACAAAGAGTAGTTTTAATCTGAATTTAACCAATGTTTCTGTTACTTTTCCTTTCATAAGACAGGTTTGGAAGAGAAGGGATGTATCTTTTGTTCTGTACAGCTTTTTGTTTCATTGGTTTAGTTTGGTTTTAAGGTAACTGGCTGAATGTTATCTCTGGTCTTACACAATTTACTTAGGATCATCTTTTCCCTTTTTTAACTACTTGACATTCTCTGGATAAATCATAGATGGTTTACCTGTTGTTATGCAAAATTCCTTTAGTTATCTATAAATAACAAATATAAATACACAAAAATGGAAGTCATTGTTTATTCTGAAAATTAGACAACTTTGTCATATCTGCTGCTGAATCTCACAGCCAGAAGCTCACAAAAGTTAATTACCACAAAGTCTTCTCTACAGAGTAGGTAAAAGAAATTGTAAAACCACAACTTTCATGTATCATAGGGCAATTTTCAGTAATTGCATTGTTGACCTTGGTTTGCTTCTTTTTAATCCTAGAGTTCCCTAAAACAAATGTACAAAATCCAATGAAAGTGAATTAATTTGGGGGGGGACAACATTATGTGAAGGTTATTAACAGAAACACTCATTACAAAATTGGCCTATTGCTCTCTGGACCTGCAATTTGCATCTATGTGGTAGGCTGAAATTGCCCCCCAACTAATTTGGAGAACTACCCCCAAAATAAATCACCAGACTAGCTCAGTTTGGGATGGAAGCAAATGAAGCTATATTTACAAGCAAACTAAAATCTAGAAATACGAAATGCAATGAATATGTACAAAATATATGTACTATATATATATTTACAATTTCTAAACAGACCTCCCTGGATGGATCCAGAGAGACCATTCACCTCCTCCCACACTCCCTCCCTCCTTCCCTTTACCTCACACAATAATCAAAACAGAGATACCCCAGCAAGGACACAGCAGAGACAGAAGATGCAAGCAGAAGCAACAGAAGAAGAAAAGAGAGAAAGAACTGTTTATGCCACTACTCTATATTCCCATTAGCAAGCCAATGAATTACATAGCCCTTATCATTATTTTTCTTTTGTATCTAATGGTAATTTTATTTTACTTTCAGTCTTTGAAGTCAGGAACTAGGCTAAAGTTCCTCCTTCAAAATGGTAATAATCTACTGAAAAAACACTTGCCTCTCAAAAAACTATACATAATTTCCTCTCTATCATAAAATCTATAATTTTTAATGGGAATAGAAGTGTTTGATAAAAAAAAAAAAAAGTCCTTGTAGCATTTCAGGTAAAGAATGTCTTCACAGATATTTTCAGTGAGCTTTGATATTATTGTAGCTAAAAAATTGACCTCCAGTTAAAAAAAAAAAGTAATTTCCATCTGTTTCTTAAGAACTGGAGATGAGTCATTTTTGCCTCACCACTGCTGCTATCTTTTGGCATATTTTCCCATACACATGCCAAATTTAGCAAATCTCTCTCATCTCCAGCTACAGAAAATGACTGTGATTGCATTTAGATTCTGATTGCCAAGTTTTTACCTGCTTCAGTTTTATAATTTGAAGAATAGAGCCATTTAGTAAAAGTGTATCTAATGAATTTGAGTGTTTAATTCAGAGCTACAAACAACACACAAACTTTTCACTTTTTTCCTTTTTTTTTTTTTAAATACAATATTTCCAGGAGCTCTGATAACTATTGCTCCTTGACATGGTGAATAGCCATCGCACACCAGAAGTATAGTTTGTAAGTATAGTTTAAACTGAAGTTCCAAATGAATCCCACACCATTCACACTATGAACTAGGACAAGGGAACCTTGCTGAGGATCAAACAGCCCTTTCAAATATTCTTAGTGGACTACATATTATCATGTACTTTAGTATTATCAAATAATAGTTAAAGAGCGTACCAGGTTTCCATTACAGTTAAATCTGTAAAGAAACAACTTCAGGTTGAGTTTGACTTGATGTCAGGTTAAGTGTGAACACAGGCACATTTGATCATTTGATGTCTCATTTCTGCAACCTTCATGAATAGAGCTCAGGAATACCCATACAGGCCACAGGCAGGTGACCATATGTGAACCTCTAAAACAACTATAAAATGTTATGGCATAAAATTATTTAAGTGTAAAACTTAGGGTATATTCCTTTCTGAGCACTGAGAATTTGCTGTGATCTCTTTTTTTTTTTACATTGGTAAACTAAGGTAAGCTTATTTGCTTCTATTCAAAGCCATTCAAAACCAGGAATACAGGAAAAAAAGCTGCATCAGTGGTGAGCTACCACATGAAACAAAGCACTTTATCATACCAATGAAGTTAATGTTTTTAATATGGTAGCTGAAATCTGAAGCAGTACAAAAGCAGTTAGCAAAATTATGGGGAAAAAAATAATGGACTGAAAAAGAAAGATGCACAGACGCTCAAGAAAATACATATATTATCGATCCCTTTGCGATACACATCATAAAGTTTCAGGAGCTGCCCACCATTGTGCTGAAGCCAGACCAGCCATCAAGAAAGCATGGCATACCTGCCAGCAACCAGCACCAGTCTCTTGCTGTGCCAGGTGCACAAGAGTGCCTCAAAGCCTCACCCACTAGCATACAGCAGCAGCACTCCCCCCGCCCCCAATTTGGGTGGAACTCATTTGTACCTAGTTTATTGCCTCCTTTGTTTTGACGGTTCATGTCGAGTCTCCCCCTGAGGTCGAGTGCCATATTGCACCTCTCCTATGAGGAGAGACTGAGAGAGTTGGGGCTGTTCAGTCAGGAGAAGAGAAGGCTCCGAGGTGACCTTATTGTGGCCTTCCAGTATCTGGAGGGGGCCTACAAGAAAGCTGGGGAGGGACATTTTAGGATATCAGGTAGTAATAGGACTAGGGGGAATAGAATAAAGCTGGAAGTGGGGAGATTCAGGCTGGATGTGAGGAAGTTCTTCACCATGAGAGTGGTGAGAGCCTGGAATGGGTTGTCCAGGGAGGTGATTGAGGCCCCATCCCTGGAGGTGTTTAAGGCCAGGCTGGATGAGGCTCTGGCCAGCCTGATGTAGTGTGAGGTGTCCCTGCCCATGGCAGGGGGGTTGGAACTAGATGATCCTTGTGGTCCCTTCCAACCCTGACTGATTCTGTGATTCTATTCTATGATTTACTTTCCCAGATATTTTTCCGATTTGCTTAAAATTGTTAAAATTGTTATATTGCCTAAATACTACATTACATTCCCACTGTAAATATATATTCCAGCAGTACAAAGAACATATTTGTGGATTTTAGGCAATTTTTCATAGCAATAAAAAGTCATTAATATTTTATTAATATCATATTTACCATATTAATTTATTCATAAATCCATAAACCATGACAGTGGCAATCATTCCTGCATCCAGCTTCATGGTAGTAACTCATTAATGATAGGAAATTGATGGTCATTCCTGACTAAAAGAGAAGCCATTAAGAATATAGACTCTTTTAGAGGAAACAAAACCATAGATGTTTGGTTCTATCTAAAACAGTCACTAGAGACAAATTAATACCGGTCTTCTGATATGTGTCTTATGGGGAAAAAATAAGTGAAAACAAAAAAAGCCCACAAAGCAAAACAACAACAAGAGTCTGCTTTCTACAGAGATTATGTTGACATCCAAAACCACAGCACCACATCTGTCTAACATTGTTGGCAAGGCCCTACAGTCCCTACTGAGAGGCCAGTGACCAAATTCACACTGACAATTCCTCTGATATATACAGAGCAGGCACTGTCCATCAACGCTGCGGCTACGGGTGGGCAGGAATTCCATGACAAAACTAGCACAAACATCTCCAGTTTTTCCAGCCCTGGTTCTGTGGCTAAGTCAGTTGTTTCCCTCTAGAATCTTACACCTTAGTTCTAGTATGAACATCAGTTATATTACTGTAATAAATAATCCACAGAATTCCTCCACATTCATTTTTCAATTCTTCTTTTTTGTTGTATAGAATAATGCTAGAATAATGGATGGACTTTAAAGGCACTAAGCATCTAGACCTACTGAAAATACTGTTCCCACATCCTTCCAACACATATCCTAGAGACCATGCAATTTAAAGCTCAAAAAGTATCTGCGAATTCCAGAATTGCCTCTTTATTAACCTTGGATTTAAAGAGCAGACAGATGCTCTTTACCCCTCCCCAAAGGAGTAAAAGAAAACACTCCACAAGGATTAGAAAGAATTGAAAATTTAAATGGAAGTACTATTCACAACTAAATAATAATAATAATCCACAAAGCTTTTCTTTGTTGACATACTAACATGGGAAAGAGAGGTGCAAGATTAACAAACTACTTATTGATTAAAGAGGATATAAAGGAGAAAAAGATTCTTTAAACTAAGGACTATGAGATGGAGGGTACAGCAAAAAGAAACATAGATATAGTATAATCCAGTGGCACAAAATAATCACAACAGCTGCAAGCTTTACAATATGTGGCCACATGACCACTCTCCTGAACTACAGCAATTTGTCACACCCATAGATAACAGACTAAGGACATCATATATTTCAAGACCCTAACTGAAGGATGCTACAGATCCATATACAACCAAGGATCCTCCAAGATAACACTATCAAGAGGCTTTTAAAAGCATGGAAAGAGGAAAACACTGAAATAGTAAGTATACCGGAATTGAGAGCAGCAGAACAATAAAACACAAGAAGGAAAGGATACTTCTATGTTTGCTGTCTAGCCTTGTCCAACCCAGTCACAAAATAAAGGATACACTGAACAAAGCAAGCTATGGGAAACTTTCAAGTATGCTTAGTAAGAGAGTAAATGGGGGGGGGGGGGGGGGGTGTCCCAACACACCCAAAATGGACAACTACCTCCAGAATAAATCACCAGACTAGCTCAGAAATATTGGAAGCAAAAGGAAGTTGTATTTACAAAATGAATATGCAACTGTATAAGGTGGTAAGACACGTACAAAATATATTTACATATATTTACAGCTCAACATTCAGAATCACCCCCCTGGGCAATCCAGGGAGAGACTGCTTCACCTCCCTCCCCCCTCCCCCCCCCCCCCAAAAAGGAGGCTGTATGCAGCCAAACCCACTCCCTCTGCCCACCCCGCCGACTTCTCCCCAGTACCTCACAGTAGCAAAAACAAAGATTAACCTGGCAAGGCCACGAAGAGAGAGAGTGAGAAGTTTCAAGCAGAAGCAACAGGGAAGAGAAAGAACTGTGATACAAAATATAAGATTTTCAACACACCAGTGGGATGATATACTATTATTATAACTCTGTGTACAATCCCTAACATTATTAATCTTTTACTCAAAGCCTCTGGAAAATTCCTACTTACAATCAATGTCTAAGCTAGGTACTAGCTCTAACTGCAACAGTTCCTAAGGCTCAGCATAATAAAAAAAATTATGGAGAAATAATTTATATATTCTTGATAGAAAGAAGCAGGAAATTATCTGAATAGTCCTTTGATAAATTTAGCACTTAAGAGTTGCTGAAAGTCAAAAAACGTCTTATTGATTTCATAGGAGAAAAAAAAAGCCTCATCTTAATAAGATAGGATTTTTACTTTTATTTTTCCTTTTTTATTTTTTAAAATCATTACCCTCCTGCAGCAAAAAGGAGACTGGAGTAATGCCTCCAGACTTTCAAGCATGGATATGTTTTAGTGGAAAACGGTGGGGTTTACTGTGGAAAATTCACATTTTTAGTTGTAGTCTTAATAATGGTAAAAATTGCACTGAATCAACATAAGCTTGAAAGACCATTTCCGTTTCCACCCCTCCACAGAAAAAAATCAAACATCTTTCTGCTTGAAATGAAGTGCTTAAGTCATTCTTGCTATTATGTAAATTTAACATTAAACTGTTACTTCTCAACTGCCAAACAACTGAGAACTCTTAGAAATCAAAACAGTATTCACAAGCCAAAAATTGGCAAAGAGAAATGAGAACACTAAATACTGAGGCAGGGTATGGATTAAAACTGCAAGAATCTCTGAAAAATTAAGCATATTGTAAACATAACTTTTAAAACAAAACATATGAAAGAACTGAGGCAGATTTGGAGAGGAAACAATTCTGGTTCTTTAGAAGACAATATGACAGTGGTTCCTCATCTAGAGGTCCAATAGCAAAAGTCCTGACAGCCAATAGAACAACTTACAAGAAAGTCATAATGTGGACTGGACTTCAACATTAAAATGTGGGAAACCCTCTCCTCTTAACTAAATTAGCATATTCATTAATTTAAAACTCATTAGACATCTAAACCCTCCTCCTCCTTATAAGGCAGTAGACTATGCATCGAATTAAGCAGACTCTGCTTGGATAACTGGACATCGATTTTGCTATTAAGGTAACTGTTTAGGTAAACGTCTGCATTAGTTAAGCAACAAACTGGCAACACTAAAATGATAACGTGAAACGAATTTCTTCCTTCTAATTCTTGTAACAATCTGCAGTCCAATGTGCCAACCAAACAGCCCAGCTAGCAGCATAGACAGCTGATTCGTTTTCATCAATACAACAGATCATTCCAGGGAGCAATCTGCTTGTAATAAACAGAGTTTTTTTTGAAGAACTCTGAAATAAAGAAGCAAACTCCAGAGGCCTGAAAGAAGCATTTAGCTCTTTGGTGTTTACATCACATCAAATAAATGGGAAGTCGGCCAAAAAAGTATGGGCTGTGCCTAGCCACAGATGGAAAGACAGCAAGTCTGATGTGAGACAGATTAGACAACTCAGTATATAAAGCCGAACTCTGTTATATGTACTCAGTCCTATATCCTCACAAGATCATGCCACTTCTCTGCACTTCTGTTTTTCCATTCACATTACAAGGCTTCTTCCTCTCTTCTGTGAAACAATTCAATATCAAATGAATAAATAAAAAACACTTATTATGACATTGTTCTATTAGCAGAGTTAATCTAGGCCTTAAGTGGTTTCTGTATGTGATTTCAGACAGCATAGCAAAAACAAATCTCTTGCTTAAGGTGGCAAAACCATTTCAGTAAAATGCTGATGATTCATAATGTAATTTCCAAGGCATCATTACTGGAAATGAAATTTTCACACTTCAAGGTAATCCAGTTGTAAACCCTCTTTATTAAGTATAACTTCCAGGTAATAAGCACACAGAACTAAAATTTAAATACCATGAAGCACAGATATATTGACATACAATTAGAGATCACTTGTAAAACAGGACAGTTCAATTATTTGTAACATTGACTATAGAAAAAAATATTTTGAACTGTGTAACATCGTCTTTTTAAGTACATCAAAGTAAAAAAAAAATATTTTTCCTATAACACCACAAATTATTTATTTTTTTTAATCTCAAGAAACCATAACCTACTCATAACCATTATGATTTAAAATGGAAACTATACAGAAGATATTTAACTTCTTACATAATCTGAAAATGACAAATATTGTAATACTTACATCCCTACGTATTCATATTTTTGGGTTTTAGATTTAACCCCTAAAGTACGCTCAGAATGACTAATAATTTTTGAAGGGTACTTCCTTTGTCTTCTGGATGTTTTTTCTGTTTAAGAACAGTAATAACTTAGCTTAATAGAAATATAAAACCTTTCATTATACAACTAGAAATGCATTACTTAACATTATTTTTTTCTGTGACTAAGCAGTTGGTGGTAGAAATTTGCTATGCAGCTGTGTTTGGGGGAAAAAAAAAATATTAAAATTAAAGGAGTCCCTGTGGCAACTTCTAAATAAAGACTGATCTGACACTATGAATGTATTTGAAGCCTAAGTCATCATTAGTAATAAAACTAATTACTTGTTTGCTTCTATTATATATAATTTTCAAATTGATGGTTTCTCTTAGAAGAACAGAAATGTACCCAGACCTAAAGGATTTCTCCTAGAAAGCAAGTAACTAGTTCAGCATCCAGCATCAGAAATATTCTCATAAAGTTAATGTTATCCTTATGTAACGAGTGCAAAAATCAGGTGGCCCAGTTAATTAAAACAGACTCATGTGAATGCTGCAATGCTTCAAAATTAGCTTTAATCATACTGCTCTTGAAAGGTGACAGACACTCATGCAGGAAAAATAATCTCCTACTGTAGTGTTTGCTCTGCCTTTGGACAGCCATAACAATCAGTGAGGAAATCACTAAGATAATTTTGTATGTGTATGTGTGTTTCTCCTCTTGCTGTGTGTCTCATCTGCCTCTACAATCCATCTTGCCTTATGCTCAGGACACAGCAAAAGCAGGACTTCTATTATGCATCTGTGCAGTAACAATGCAGATTTGAAGTACAATAAACGTCTCTAAGGGCTACCAGTCTATAAACACACTGTATACAAATACACATGAACGTGCTCTGTGAGCTTTTGGAACACTGATAGCAATTGAAATGTCTCATGATACTGAGGAGGGAATAAGAAGTGGGGGGACGACTTTATTTTTAGGACTGACAGCTCTTATTCATCCAAAAATAAGGAACAGAAAGTTTCAGTATAGCTTTCCTCCTATTTTGTCAGTCTAACTTTTATTCCTTCTGTGAGCAAATTAGTGGAAAGCAAGAACAGTATTCCACTTACTCTACTCCTCAAAATGGAAGCGTGCAGTATAAACTCGCAGCATAAATTTGTCCTTCATCCAGCAGGGAGCAAAAGGAACCTGTTACTTGGCTACATAAGGCCCCAGTACAAGCAAAAAGCTGCCTTTCAATCCTGATAAAGCAGCAGACAACTTCTCCAGCAGAATAGAGGCACAGCTGTCATCCATATGGAAGCAACAGTTAGTATCAAGGGATAGGATAAGAGGAAATGGCCTCCAACTGTTCCAGGGGAGGCTTAGATTTAGATATTAGGGAAAATTTCTTAAGCAAAAAAAGTGGCCAGGCATAGGAATAGGCTGGCCAGGGAGCTGGCAGAGTCATCTTCTTTGGAGGTGTTCAGAAAACATGTAGATATGGCACTTCAGGACATGGTTTTAACAAGCATGGTTAGACTATGATCTTAGAGATCTTTTCCAAGTAAAACAATTATATGATTCTATGAGTCTGTCCTTAATCAGATTGATGATGTTTTCATTCACCATTGCAATAAACCAACAGGAAAAATAGAATTTGTTCTATTTTACAAATGCTGTATTACAGGAAAATGGAGTGAATGCCTATCAGCTCCTCAAATATTACATCTCAATTTCACATAAATATCAATCATCTTAGACAACTAAGCAATAGAAGAAAGCAGAATGAGGTATATAAAGGAGATAGCATAATTCTATGATTAAACTCATTCTTTACCTTCATTTTGACAACCTTTAGCTTTGGGACCTTGTGATACAAATCTAATAAAGGCTCTCAATCTGTACGGGGAAGTACACTAAAATAATGACACTGGATTGCAGATCTATTACTAAGTCTGTTTAAAAGCATATAAATCTGTCAGGTTTTGGTCACCATTCAATGCTTGGTTTTTTTGCAAACTCCAGGAACTAGGACAATCCATAGCACCCTACTTGTCTCAGTGATTCATCTCTTAACAGATTCCATTGCTTTTATTGGTGTTATTTCATGCTTTCATCAGAGGCTTCTTGGTTTCTCTGGCAGTTTCAATGACAATCTACTGCAGAGTAGAGTTGTCCTAGATTTGTGAAAGTCCCCATGTGGATTGCCTACCTAACAGAAAAAATATCAATACCTGTCCCTTGGGTTTAATAGGAGGAGTCCTAAACCCCTTCTTGAGCATTTGCAGAGAAGCACTGGTCAACACCACTCAGAAGTCACTGATCCACTTTCTGTCAGAACATAAGTCATTGACTCAAAGAGACAGCTGGGAAGCAAGATCTTGCATGGCATTAAGTTCCTAAATTATTAAATTACTTGAGTGTCTCATTAGTACTTTTGAAATACCACCTTTAAAACACAGTTATGAAGCAAAAATATTAGTAGTACCAGTATTCAGCATAGGGAATCAAAAGATCTGCAGGAATCACTGAAACTAGCTTTGACAACGCCCGTAATTGAATATAAGATTTCCAGAAATCATGCCTAGTAACTAACAATACTCTTTACCATCCAACATACACACACACATATATTTATAATAGGGGTATGAGAATGGAGAAACTTATGATGTAGGAAGAGATGCTACAAGGGACTTCCTATGTCAATTAACGAATCCCCTACTATTGCAGATATCTTATCATACTATTCCATTAAATTCCCTCCATGAACCTGTTTTCCCTTACACAGGTCTGAAATGGGAGGCTAATCATTACAATAGTTAAGAAATTTATTTAGTTTTCCACAGTGCATTTCATTTTTACCAAATGTATATGTTCATACAACAAAAAGGTTCCTCAAGCTTCCATAATTCCTTTTTTTTTTTTTCCTTCCCTGATGTATCATTCCTCTCAGAGCAATTAAATTTCCTTTCGGCCTTAAAACTTCCCTACACTAAGAAGCCACTGTCTTCTCATTTACATCATAAAATAAATTCTGTGTCATACATTTTCCTCTCTTGATTCATTTTGCGTTCAGTTTCCCTGAACAGATTGAGTTTTGCTAGCAATTTGCACAGCAGCATTAATATTTCTCTATTGGGATATTAATGCACTGAATAGAACATATATAACACATGATTTACAACTTTAAAACTGCAAAATAAAACAGTTTTAATTGTAAATTATCTTTGAGATTTCTACCTTTTAATTTAATGAAGAAATTAAATCTATGTCTATCTAATATTATTCTACAATTGAAAAGCTGCATTGATAACTTTCATGTCACAATGAGCATTTTTCTGCTTTGAGATATTTGGCTGACTGTAATCAAGTTTGCAAACCATATGTAAGAGATCAGTGACAACACAATGCACTGTTTTGAGCTAGAGGTATTTAGCAAGGCTTTTTTTTACTTCTCGCCTCTAATCCTTGGATTTGTTTATGGAATAATTGAAACTTATTTTCCTCTGCTACAAACTGCAATCAGAAAAATATCTCTTTTACTCACATATCAATTACATAAGAAATATTTTCATTTGAGAATATCAAAATCCCAAGAAATAACACATTTCAGCACATCAAACTTTTTCTTAGAAGTTTCAAACTGTGATTCCTAGCTTGAACATTTCATTTTTGTCTATTTCTGTGCCACATCTGAAAAACATAAATTCAGAAGACCAGTTTGCAGGATGCTTTATTTCTTCAATTCCTCCTTCCCAATATTTCTGGGAGAAAAAAAAAAAAAATCTCCTAAATACATAGCTTCTAGCATCAGTTACAACACTGAGCAATGTATTTTTTGATGAATGGTCTTCTGACACCATCTGAGTTTACACTAAAGGTTATCTCATAAAATGTGATACTGATTTATGAGCTTTTGGAGGAAACAAGACTTGATTCACAATAGGAATATTTTGCCACTTTATCTAGGGATAAATAATCCTTAAGCTTTTCTTTCTGGCATGAAACGTTCCACGGACCCTTACCACTCAAATTTTGGCTCCCCATCTTGATCTAATATTATTACGTTTTCCAAGGGTATGCAAGACACACCCACACAGTACACATACAAAATAAACCTTGAGAGTGTTATGCATAAATCTTGCACATTCAATCTAGAGTGACTGCAGAAAAGCATTTGCTTAACATTCCTACAACCTTTTTCTTTCTTTAATGGAGGGGGAAGCAGATAATATCAGCAAGGACGAAATATGCTATTGCTCTACAGAAATAAAAAAACAATTCACTGAAAAAAAAGATATGCACGGTAAAAGCTAGGTTCAAAGTACCCTATTTCTTTCTAAATATTATGATTCTTCATAGAAGACTTGACTTAATATACATAAAAGAATTCAAAGATGATGCCAGTATGCTAAAATACAAAATTATTATTAGCCCCATGGAAAAGCAACATCTATGAAAAATGCCAGGAAATAGTATATTTTCTGTCCTCAGTAGCTACAGACATGCATAAGGCATAGAGAAAAAAAAAAATCTATTAGACATTGTAAGGTTGTTTGTCAGTTCCTCAATTATGTATTTCATTTCAGTGCTGAACTGTGAAAAAGAGTGCAAAGGTTTCCTCTCACTAGGCATTACAAGGAAAACTAATACTGTCCAGGCCCTACTTAGTAAATCAAAAAGTGATCTTATATTTGGTAAATGTGTTGACTGCAAGGAACTCAGTGTCTTTCAAGACTTAATATAAATATTTAACCCTATGGATATCAACAGCAAATAGTAGCACACAATAACACATAAAAATATGTTGTAATAAATTTCAGCAGGTTGAGGCTGGGAACCAGCAGTTTGTTCTGTTTTTAAAATGAAGAAACATTGCTATATAGTTGGCCACAGTTATAAAAAACACATTTTTTCTGTGAAAAGGCAAACAACTCCAGGGATAACTTAAGATACCTAGAAAACTGCCAATGAAATAACTTCTAAGAGATTATATTTTTAAAAATAGGTACATATTGTTGCATGAAGTTACATGCAAATAATAATGTATGAAGTTCTGTTTCCATGGTGAGGCATTATAGCTATTTTCATGCAGTGAGTATCAGTCAGAAATTAAAGCCAGCGTTTTTTAAACTATTTTCAAACTTCTAACTCCAGTAGAGTTACAGATGTATTATGCCATGTGGAGAAGCAGAAGAGCACAACTTCAGATGTTGTGGCTTTCCAAGATACTGGTTACAAAATTACATTCACTGGTGGTGCACACAATCAGTATTTTTTAAGATAAATGTTTTAATTTAAAAACCCTCACTCATTGCTTAGCAGCAAAATGGGCAATTAAAAGGTCTGAGCTGAACTGAAAAGCATTAATCCATCTCATTCTCTAGTTTAGAGTTTCTTCAACAGGCAAGAGCAAACCCAGCTACCTGAGTTACACAGGCATCAGATGAATACAAATTTTTGAGAATGTAGTCCCAAACATTCAAATCATAGAATCAGTCAGGGTTGGAAGGGACCACAATGATCATCTAGTTCCAACCCCCCTGCCATGGACAGGGACACCTCACACTAGATCAGGCTGGACAGAGCCTCATCCAGCCTGGCCTTAAACACCTCCAGGGATGGGGCCTCAACCACCTCCCTGCACAACCCATGCCAGGCTCTCACCACTCTCGTGCTGAAGAACTTCTTCCTCACATCCAGCCTGAATCTCCCCACTTCCAGCTTTATTCCATTCCCCCAGGTCCTGTCACTACCTGATATCCTAAAAAGTCCCTCCCCAGCTTTCTTGAAGGCCTCCTTCAGATACTGGAAGGCCACAATAAGGTCACCTCGGAGCCTTCTCTTCTCCAGACTGAACAGCCCCAACTCTTTCAGTCTGTCCTCATAGGTGCTCCAGCCCTCTGATCATCCTGGTGGCCCTTCTCTAGACATATTCCAGCATGTCCATATCCCACTTGTAATAGGGACTCCAGAACTGGATGCAGTACTCCAGGTGGGGTCTCACCAGAGCTGAGTAGAGGGGGAGAATCACCTCCCTTGACCTGCTGGCCACCCTTCTCTACAGCTTTTACATTCACGACATCTTAAATAGGCCTCATCATGTGTTAGATTGACTGAAGCAGTTTATATATTATTTGCTCCACTAGACTAAGCATATGCCACTGAACTTGAAGGAAAAGCAGCTCTACCTATGAAACTATATTTGGCTATTCAAATGAAGAGCTATGTAATAACATCTGGACAGACCACTGCAAGCCCTCTTCAGTCAGAGGGCAGAACTGCTACGTTCCTCCACTCACTTCTGGAAGCTGCCATCCCGCCTCTGAGCATGATGCTTTCAGTATCCTTCTTTCAGAGGGTATTTTTATCTCTGCAAAGTAAAATTCACTACTATAAAACATATAAAATATTTACCTAAAATATAAAAATAATCTTGACACATTTATTCTGTTCTGAGTTGCTATTTGACTGTTGGAAAGTCTAAAGAACACAAAGACCTCATAAGGTTTACACTTTGTGGTGAAACCAGTTTCTTCACAAGTCAGTTCATTAAAGCAAAACTATTTTATCTAAAACCCATATTTCACAAATAAACGCAAAGAAAGACTTTGATGAAATGTTGCCTTTATTTCTCCTCAATGCTGGGAACATCATAAAAATAAGTACTATAGCTAAATTCAAATAGCATTCCTGCAAGTAACCTTAGCTGAGATGTAGATGTCTTCAAGCAGATAAAACCCAAAAAACAACACAAAATGAAAACACAACCCTCCCAAGACCAAAAAACCCCACCACCCACTACCACAAAAATTATTTTTTATTCTGACACATAGGAAGAGCTCTGGCACATGAAATAGACCCAAAAAAAAATCCCAGGTAAACTCAAGGATGCTTAGACAGACTTCTACCAGTAAGAATAACTTCCTGAAGCCTTTCATAAATTGAAAATGAGCAGATGATCATGGAAATTCTATCTGCATCAATAAATGGACAACAAACTATCTTGAAGGGCACAGTGAAGAAAAAAAAATCCTATTTATCTAAAAATATGAGCTAGTAGCTTTTACATTTTCCTTAAACAGTACCCAGCTTTCATGTGTTGAAGTTTATTCCAGGAACAAACATCTGTCCAAAGTTATTTTTAACAACAAAACAGGCAGATGACACTGTTCAGCTCTCTTGAAGGAAAATTTGCATAAAAGGAGTGTCAAAACCTTGAAAAAAAAAATCTAGTAGAGATAGTGAACAGTTAAGCCACATTCAATATCATTTGATACTAAAAGAGATAAAGCCATGATGAATGGAAATGCATCACGGCTTTACCTATACGAAATACATTTCACAATCCCAATCTAAAAGATTTATCTGTTCACTCTTCATGCTCAAAACGCAGAGTTGGAGAATTGCACTGATTATTTTTCATGGAGAACACCTTGCACAGAAATTATCTAAAAATTAGCATAAATGTTAATATTAAGTAGCACTTGCATATGTTTTCTAACTTACCATGATCTTTAAAAAGAAAATATAATTCTTTAAAGTGGCTTTACAGTTAAAGGCAATGATTATGCATAGCCACAAAGGGGAGAAAATGAGAAAGGTCAAGTATCCAAGTTTGGAGAAATGTCCAGGGTTTAGCAGAAAATTAGAAATACTCAGTAATCAATCCATGGTCTTTTGTCAAGTGCTACAACCCTACATTTTTAATCTCTTACTCCATATTTACTCTCTAACAACCTTAATCAGATGTTCCTAGGTACTACAAAGGCACCACTAGAGAACCTCAGTTAGTGCCTGTGAGAATCACTTGGTGTCTCTGCAATGACTCCTCCCACAGAAGTTAAATCTTATTAAAGAACAGATACATTGCATATAAATTTCTCGTGTGCATAATTGCTAGAATTGTCAGAAGTCTTGCATACAATTGGAAGGGGCAGTGGTCCCACAACATAAACTCTGAATTGTAAGCTATACACTAAAAAACCAAAATACCTTTCATAAAAGGCCATGTCTGAACAGCTTGGGAAAATATAAATTCTGATACTAATATGCAGTGCTGTTCATTTTAAACATTAGGCTAGCAAGTATACACTTGAGCTACACTTCAACTTGTCATAGTAGCATATGAATGAAGAGAGTTTTCTCTTGAAAGACCAAGGCAGACAGAAAATCTACTATTTTTATATTGCCAGTCTTGCTCTTCACAACAAGATGACACAGCAAAATATAAATTACATTGCAAATACATACCCATACTCAGAAGAAAAAAAAAAAAAAAAAAAAAAAAAAAAGAGGTAGCTGATGCAAAAGATAAAGGGACAATAGTTTTACTGAATTCCAAGAATTCCATCTCTGTATGTTTGGTTATGATGAAATACCTCAATTCCTCCAGCAGCCCCGTTTCTCCTATTTGGTTCTCCTCCTTCTTTACCTGTGAGCACACCTTCCTCCAGTCATCTCTCACCCATCCAAGCTGCCCCTCCATACACTACAGCCACGGAGCAGCAGAGCAGCAGATAGAAATAATCCATTAAGAAATGGAAAACAATGATCAGTTTTAAGTGACAGCAGTTACTTTAATCTCTTCACAACAGGGGCACTTGAATCATTGTAGCAGCACCCCAAGGGAGGGCAGAAGGCAGCAGTTACAGTAGAAGGGGCAGCAGACGATGCAACATTACAGGCTTGGGGAGAGCAGCTAGAAAGTCACCTGGCAGAAAACAACCTGTGCATGCTGGTTGACAGCCAGCTGAACACGAGCCAGCAGTATACCCAGGTGGTCACGGCCAACAGCATCCTGACTTGTATCAGAAACGGCATGGAAAGCAAAACTCCAGAAATCACTGTGTTCCTGTATCCAGCATTGGTGAGGCTGTGTTCAGTTTTGGGCCTCTCACTACAAAAAAAGACACTGAGGTGCACTGAAGCTGGTGAAGGGTCTAGAGAACAAGCCTTACAAGGAGCAAACGAAGGAATTTGTGTTGTTTAGCCTGCACAAAAAGCAGGCTCCTGAAAGGAGGCTGTAGCGAGGTGGGGATCAATCTCTTCTCCCAAGCAACAAGCAATAGGACAAGAGGAAATGGCCTCAAGTTGTGCCAATGGAGGTTTAGATTAGACATCAGTAAAGATTTTTTTCAGCAAAAAGTCTATCAAGCACTGGAACAGGCTGCTCAAGGAAGAAGGGGAGTCACAATCCCTGGAGCTATTGAAAAAATGTGTAGCAGTGGTGCTTAGTGACAGGGCTTAGTGGTGGCCCTAGTACTGCTAGGTTAACAGTTGTACTTGATAGCAAAAGTCTTTACAAACTTGATTCTGCCATTGCCTTCAGGGCCTGTGCTTGCTTTTGATCTGTACTCTATTCAGGTAGGGAGTGCAGGACATAGAGTGAACATCTTTCCTGCCCTGTATCAGAATGACCAAGTCTATTAAAGCCTTCCACCATCAGGTAAACATGTATTCAGGTAGGTGGGGATTGGCCTGTTGGGATTTTGTCGGTTTGGTTTGGGGGTCTGGTTTGTTTTGTTGCAGGGTTTTTATGCTAGTCTAATTTACAACATGACACTAACTTGCCTGTTTCCAAATCTCCCCAGTTAAGGCAGCTTTCCTGGTACCAGCTACCAGAAAGCCTACAAATTTGTCTTAAAACGACTGCCCACCAACTCTTCCCCCACTACTCTAATTAAGTGGAAGCTAAATTTTATTCCTGTCAGCTGGGTGGATGTAACTGCTCACTGTAAAAAGTCATGTCCCTTCCAGTCAGCAACTACCTCCCTTAACAGCCATGTCTGCTTAAGAGCCCAGAAAAAAAAAGTCTTTAGCAGGACATGCTATGTAGCTAGAGAATCTTTCTTGCATATACTGTGTCCTACACTGTGTTTCTTCATCTGGCATCCTTATGGCACTGGAAGGCTCCATTAGGCCCATGACACCTGAACTGAAAACCTCAATTACTGTCTGCTGATTTACTTACTATATTGATCACAAACCACTTTCTAACCTCTGAAGGTTTTAGCATTGGATGTTTCGTGTCTAGGTATAAGCTAACCTTAAACATGTCAAAACTAAAACTCATGTGAAAAGGAATGGTAATGTTAAAAAAAATATTTTTTTTCCTCTTTTAGCACAAAACACAACTTAGAGGTTGATCAGGTGTCACTAATGCTGGAGCAGAAATGTGCAGAAAATCAAAAAGCACGTTCAGATTTATAAAGATTCCAAATTGCTCTTTGATTAACCTTAACACTGCAGACATCCACCTTGATTTACCATTGTATTACTCCAGCTGGAGGTATGTTTATTTGGAATTATCTTGATGCAAAGGAAATCAGGTTCATTTCACACAAACCTATTCAGAGGTTCAGAATATAAGAACTCAAGAGCGGAAAGAACTCAACAGCTAACACTGTAAGAAAAAAATAAATTTGCAATGCAGCAGAAAGAGAAATAAGATATTATCAACAGATTTGTAGTGTAAAGCTGATTCTGAGAATTTTCCTATAAAGAGACCTTAACCTATGCAGAACTTGCATAAGTCAGAAAAGTGTGCTTCTCCTCGTGCACAGTGATAAGGAACTAAGCCTTTAGTTAACAAGTCTACACACATTACTTTCAGCCTTTATGTACTAAAGAAAGCTTGTCTAAGGTGGATCAGTGAGTATAGTGGGACAGTTAACTTTTTTCATAGTAGCCCATTAGGTGCTTTGCTCTGGATTTGTGACTAAAACAGTGTGGATAACACACTAGCATTCTAGCTGATGCTGAACAGTGCTTGCACATTATCAAGATGTCTCTTATTTCTCATCCTGACACTCCAGCAAGCAGGCACGGGATGGCCAAGAGGTTGGGAGGGAACACAGCCAGGCCAGCTGCACTTAAGACTAAGTCACCACAGTGAGATTTGGGGTTCACAAAACTCTCTGTATTTTCCTTTACATTGCCAGCACCTCCTTCTGTTATATCTATGCAAAGGATTGCTATTTTTAAATTTACAGGGCAGCAACATTTTTTGTATCTTCACCTTACATTAAGCAACATACCAAGAGTAGTATCTGAGTAGCCTTCAGCATATGTTTCACTACTTTGCATAATTAATCCAAGCCCTTTTCTGAAGGCAATCATGCTGAGGAATGTTCACGCAAAGAATTTTAACTTCAATATTATAGTGAGCAAGAAAGGTCCTTAAAATCTTGCCAAATTGCCTTTTATGTATCAAACACACTGTCTGCACTTGAAGTTCTGTCATTACAACATTTGTTTTGTACTCTTACATGTACTTTTCATTAACACTCTGCTGAAGTGGTAGTAACAGCAAATCAGTCATACTGCAATAACTGTTTCTCTGTATAGTTTTCCACTCCTTTTCTAATATTTCTTATTTGGTCTTTTATTGACTTCTGTGTACTAGATATCTTCTTTAGTAAACTAACTAGGAAAAACCTAAAGTATGTTTCCTGATTAAAACCTCCCCAATTAGGAGTCCTTAGACATAAAAATAATCATAAACAGTTTGCTCTGAATCATAAACAGTCTCTCACTTGTGTGTTTAACTTGTCTGCCACCACCCTACTAGAACCTCAGGCTGGTTTAACCCTTCTGTGAGATACAGACATATCACTCAAAAAGTCTGAGCTTTACTTCAAAGAATTCTGAATTAGAAAGAGAACACAAAACACTTTTGGCAGCACAAAGATGCAGGAAAAAACATGCAGTGTAACATGCAGGACTCAAAAATCCACAGCAAACTCACATCTAAGCTCCTCCCTTTTGCACTGATCCTTAGCATCTCTCATCCTTTACAGCTTGATTTGCTCAAATCCGTCCTGCTGCCACTTCTGCTCTGAACTTCACGTTCACCACAGAAATGTTGCTCACAAGGAGACGTGAGAAAAAAATTATGGCTGCCTTGAAGAATGAAAATAATTCCATCCTTACAGTTTTCTAATCATTGGAAAAGCAATGTATCACAACAGTCGAAAATACCCCCGAGAGCTTCTAATCTCCTATTCTATGCAATCAGATGTCTCTCGAAATAGCATACCATGCCTTAAAAAACAGCATAAAAAAAAGCAAACACTACAAACCACAACATTAAAAGTAGTAAGCAATCACAGAAACTATTCAGATTAAATACAAAGAAAGGAGAAAGAGAGTTCATTAATGACTATATAACTTCCACACAGCTTCATTGTTTAGAGCTTCTGAAGTTAAAGAGGACATACATTAAATGCTATTAAGAATAACTTCATCCCAAATGTACATATAATCTTATACATGGGCTCAGTTATCAGAATTAGGACAAAATACTTTGGTCAGGCATTTTGTTTCTGTGAAAGATTAGAAGCAATTTGGGACAGAGTTCAGTCAGTGACGTTCTCTGTTCTGTGCTAAAGGTTAAGACAACAAAATTACAGTAGTTCCTCCTGACCATATAGTCTATAACACTCCAAAAATTATAATAACTCTGTTGCTATTCATCATGATGCTGTCATGTCTGGATACAGGATTTGAAAGCATCAAATATAAGAATCTGGAATGTAGAGAAGAGCAACTGAACAGAGTCTCAGGTAATAACTAACAGTATATCTCCTGAAGTAGCAGCCTGTTACATTTCTAACTCTTTAACAACTACAACCAAAAAATCTGAGTTTCGTTTACTGCATAATTTGAGACAATTATTGATCTCTGCTTTTTTGATACATCGCACTTCTGATCAACCAACCTAATGAGAATTTTTATTACTATTTCTTTATAAAGAAAGATAATTGCTTTTATTCAAGTATTACAAATAAAAGAATATACCCAGGGCACCTACATCTTATGGGGGTTCCCCCTCACCCCTCCCCTTTTTAAAAAAAAAGTTCTGGTTAGTGGTTTTTCAAAGCTTCATCTAGATGAATGTAACCCTATAGACTTTCTATACTCCATCCACTGAAATTCTACTAAACATATAAAACAAGCAGAATACCATGTAGAGAAACCATGGTCCAAATTAGACGTAACTAGCACAATCTTCTTCCATTTACTGGCTACATTCTTACTTATTTCTTCTGAAAACATAGACCTAGATGCAACAGATTTGATATTAGCAATGAGAACCTCAGCATAACTCACTGTTATCCTCCTGCATTGATTATCGTGAATGTATATTCACAGACTCTGCATGACTAACAGCCCACATACTCCTTTTTCCCAGTATATACTCACGTTGTGGTTCTGGCCCAGCCAGTAGCCAAGCCCCATGCAGCTGCTCACACAACTGCCTCCCACCACCTGGCGGGATGGGAAAGAAAATCAGGAGAAAAAGGCAAAAACCCCATGGACTGAGTTTAACAGAACAGCACCAAGAGATTAAAATGACCAGAGAGAACAGTAATACTAATGAAACAGTGTATAAAGAGAGAGACACAGAACACACTACTGACTGTGGTGGCATAGCATAGCAAGGCATGGCTCAGACCTGGCCATGCCCCACCCATATCACACCACAATCACTGCTCAAAGTACCCACACTTGCTCTGGCCAGCCCTCACTGAGCTTGACATCAGTATAGTATTGAATCACTAGCTGGTTCAGCAGCCTATCTTGGTTGTGGCCCTCCCCCTCCCACCTTCTTGTGAGGAAAAAAAAAAACAAAACAAACGCAAACAACCACAACACAAAAACATAACCCTATCCTAGCCAAACCCAGCACCACCAATACAAACGTGTTTGGCTTCCACTGTTCCTTTCCATTTCCAGTATAAGATCTTGACGATTTCACAAGAATAGTACAAGAACACAACTCATTTCTTACTCAAGAAACCTGCTGTAAGCTTATAGCTGGTTATGTTGACACTTGGGACTGTCATTAGGAGATGACAGCATGAAGCCTATAAGAAAATTTCATCTCATAGATATTACAGTTATGAAAAGATTTTTAAAGAGTATAGTCTATCAAAATAGTTATGTTTGTTCACTATATATGCTACATTTTTGACCACACAGCAAAATTCTATCACGTATTTAATGGAACTCTGCACCTCTATCAGTTTAATAGCAACAAGAGTTTGTGCAACATTTTTCCTAAAACTGTTATTGTTTTGATATAACTTATATTTGTAATTTTCATAGTCTTCTCATGAAGAAAACCACAAGAATTCAGGCATAATAAAGCAACAATTGGACAATGTTGAAGAGCAACCACAAAAAGCCCAAGTGTTTGGCAAGGGTTTTTATAGCTACTGTTTCAAGATTTATTTCTCAAAACAGCTTTTACCGCATGTACAGTTTGCTTGACCTGATTCTACTATCAAAACACAAGTGTTTATAATATAAGGAGAGAAAGAAGAAAAAAAGAATATGTATCTTTTTTGCTAAGTTTCACTTCTCTCTTAATTTAAAAAAATAAATTAAAAAAATACACCACTAGGAGCAAGGTTTCCAAAAATTTCTTAATACCTGTTCAGAAATTCTTTTAAATTCATTTCTGCTGAAGCAAAAAAACACCTTGCTAACAAAAGGCTAAACCTACAAAGGTTCTTATGCAGCTCTGAGCTTCTTTCTTCTAAGAATTACATTAAAGGAACAGAGATGTCGCCATACGCTGTGACAAACCACACGGCCACAGATTTCAGGCTGAAACAAGGTAGTATTTGTTAAAGGCACACTAAACTACCTGCACCCAGCTCCTGCCAACAAGCTACACATTAAGTTGCAGGTAGGCAGTTTTGAGCCCTAAATTTGTGTGCATCTTTGGGGAGAGCTAGAAGAGGAAAGAAGTGACATTTCTGTGGAGAAGGATAGCAGTGCTGAGCAAAATAGTGCTTTGCCTCATTCAGAAACTGAGACTCATTTTTAATAAATAAGATCATAGAAAGAAAACATCTTTCTGTCTGTATAAATCTAACTTTATTCAAACAAGTAGTATCTCAAAAAGATCAAAATCTCTTAGTGCTTAACATACCAACTGTACTTATACTGTAACTACATGACCTACAAAGCTATAGCCAGAAGTCAATTGAAAGCCTTGGCTGGTGGTAGTTCTAAACAATTACTCAGCGGAGAAGCAAAGAAACAGATAAATTAATTAATTTCAGATTAACAGTGCTAGTTATTTAAAGTTAGAGAGATTTGCATTGTGCCTATACGAAACCAGTGGAAGAATAGCTGTGGCTAGGGGTGACAGAAAGAGAGGTGTGTGGCCTAAGTGCAGCTCTGGATGTGCTCAGCCATTGGGATGGCAAAGCTGTTTTGTTATGAAGCTGCTCAGCCCTAGCAGGCATTTCAAAAGGGAAAAGTGCTGTGACAGTAGCCACACTCTCTCCTCCCTCTCTGGATATGTGAAGGCCTAAAATTATTTCTTCTGTTTCTGTGAATTCATTAATTGTACCAGAGGTTTATTCTATGTATTTTCTGCTCATATGGATTATTTTGCAATTGTTCAAAGTTTCCTGAAAGCTGTTGGGTTTTCTTTCTGTCACTTTTTTGTAAAAGCTTTTTATTTCATTAAAACCTTGTTGGTGGAAGTGCACAACTGCATATATTAATAATTGCATTTGTTAGCTTGTTAGGTTGTATATAGTCTTAAGGCATTTTCATCTGCCAGAGGGCATTGTCCTTCTTTATTATTCTCAGGCAGATTGAATCTGCATTCAGCTGACTACAACCAAAGATTTCTAATGAAAATGAGAGTCCCATAACAGAATCTTCTCTGTCCTGTTAATTAAATGTGAAACTTTGTTTCTGCTCCCTCTATTTTGACTTCAGATGTATAGGCAAGGACATTGTAACTGGAAAGCAACATTTTAATCTGACATTCAGCATACACTGGGTCTCTGAAGCCTGAGATTGTCTGTGAAGCAAAGTGTTGCTTTTGAAAAAAAGGCAAAATCATTTATTTGGTTTAGGTATATAGTATTTCTGGGGTAAGAAATCTCGACAGGTTTATAATAAGTAGTCAAAGTGTTTGTTCAGTTAAACAGTTTAATATTACATACAGCGTATGGTAGGTTTGCATGCATCTGCTACACAAATATGACACATATTATATTTTTCTACTTAGTTATCTTTAAGTATCTTACTGTGGTAGAGGAATCATTGCCTTCTCTCTTTTTTCCTCCACTTCTTGTGGTTGAAACTTGCCTTCTGCCATGAACTTCAGAAGAAAGAACCCATTTCAGCCCCTGCCGCAGCAGCACTGCCGCAGGGCTGGTCTCTAGCTCCCTACAACCCTGACCTGCCCAGGCACAAGCCACACTAGACCATGCCCACCCGTGGGCTCACACCCCAGCCTGGCTTTGGCCCATCCCCAGGGAGGTGCTCTTGGAACTGAAGTGCACCAAAAAGGCAGAAGGGCTTCAGGGAAATTACCAGTTTCCATAATGTCAATTTAAAGGAACTGAGTTAGAAATCACTGCACAGATCATACAAGGGAATTCTCATGAGTAGCTTGTTCCCCAGGCTCTCATTTGTCACACTGAGAATTCCAGTCGAGGTAATGAAAAAAAAAAGATTTTTCTTCTGTAGAACTGGGAGAATGGAGTTGATTGTTTTACAAAGTCAGGAGCATTGTTTTTTCTCTCAATGTGTAACACTGTACCATTGATTTAAGCCCACGGTTGTTATTACTTTTCGGTTACATTTCATTCTAAAGCTGTTAATCACTGTGATTTCTCTAACACAATAAAAATTGACTCAAATGATAGATGTTAGCTTTTATTTAATGACTGTTTCCCCTACCCCACCCTTTTTTTTCTCTCTAAATAATTAATTTTTTAGAAACTTTCACTCTTGAACTTACTTCTTGGTGGTTTATCTGGTAGTTTCTTAACTGTGCTTACAGTAGTATTCTATTTATCAGAGTATTCAAGATGATATCTTAAATTATTTTTTCTTTTGCTCCAGATCAGAGTGTAAATTATATTGCACAGGTGAAAGTAAGTACTTTCAAGAAGTACTTGTGTGAAATGTGGAAAAAATACCATGCTGCATATACAGAGAAAATTGTGTCTCTTTTTTAGTAATGAAAAAAATAACAGAAATAGATCTTGAAGTATATTCACACCCTTTCACATGCAGTGTAGATACAGAGGAAATATTTCAAATTGGCTGATTTATTTTTCTCAAAACCAGCACCAAGCATAAATACCACCTACTTAGTGGGGTTCAGTATGAACCAGTAATGGGATACAGATATAAAGAAGGGAAATTAATGTAGGATATGTCACACCAGGTATTGCTAAAAAGTATTAATATCACTGTATTAATTTCCCAATGAGAATTCTTCTGTAATTTTGTCTGTAGTCCTTCTCTCTGTTGTTCAAAAACTCTGAATTTAAACTGTAAAGTAAAGGCTGTGGGCTGAATAAAAATTAGATTGTAGCCTTGAAAATTATTGAGGGAGTAAACATCAGGGAAGGATAAAAATTATTAAAGTTCAAGGGCACCACTGGGACTAAAATAAAAGAGTAAAAATTGACCCTGAATAAGCATAGCATGGAAATTAGAAGAGGGTTTCTAATTGTCAGAGGAATTCAGGTTGCTACTAGGTACAAAGAAGACAGAAAAAAGACACCTGTAGTAAAAGCTGACCTTGGTAGGTTGGTGGATCATTTCATATGATGTCTGTGATGACAGAAACATGGGTGGAAGAAAAGGCCCAGGAAGTTTCTTGCAGTTTTAGTTTTGTTCCTGTGCATGTATTGAGATTACTCCGCTGGAAAGAACCAAAAGGGTTATCCAGAGTACTTTGCTTATCATCCTGGAGACACTTTTCACATAATATCCCTATTTATTATATTTCTATTTCAAGCCATTCAGGAAATAATGACTCAGTAGTTCCTTTTATTAAATTACTGTGTTCAATGTTTTTTTCAGTTGATGAGGTATGCCTTACTGGTGTTCATGCATTAAAAGTGAACTTTATCAAGTTGAAATACTAAACTAGTGCAGACTTTTCCAGACCTGTGAATTATGACTCTGCTCTGGCATTGCCACCAAGAGTGGTGACACTAAACAACTACAAGAAGAAGCAAGAAGCAGCAGCATTCTAGGAAGAGAGGCAAAGGTGATGATTAAGGTGATGATAAGGAGGTGTGGAGGCATCCCTAGTAATTCTGGACAAGGACAGGTGATGTGAGCAGCATCAGCAGGCAAAAATGCAGCTTTATGTGGTGAGGAGGGGCAACAATGAAAGTGAAAAGTGCGAAGCAAGAAAAAAGGGAAAAGCTGAGAATCCATGGATGGTCAGACAGTCCTGTGAGAGAGAGAGATAAAGTATGCAGGAATGGAATAAAGTAGTAGCAATGAGTCTCATCTCAAAGAGCAAGGTGAACAGTAAGAAGCATTTGCTTCCCAGTGCACTTGACTCCATGGAGAAGAGTTTTGAGAGGATGATATTGCAAAAAACAGGAAAGATTTTTTTTCTTCCATCTTTGCTGAAAAGATGGGAAGTATGTGTGGATTTCTGAATTTTTAACTATCTTTCTACAATGCTTTCCTCTCTACGTATTTTTTTCTAATGTTACTTTATTATTGAGCTCTACCTTGTGTCTTGGTTGGGCTCATTCATTTAGTAGCGGACCAATTGACTTGCTTGTCATCTAAACCCTATAATGAGAAACTATTTGCTACAAGCTTTGTAAAAGACACAGGAAGTTCTCGCTGTGATCTTGTGTTCTTTAGGAAATCTCTATTTAATTTGTATTATGTACTCTTTTGTTTGTATGTCTGTGTCATGGACACAGTGCTCAAACATTCTTAGTTGTTTGAAATGGCCGTGCTGTGGGCAGTAAAAACTTCACGTGGACACATGCAAACTCAAAATCACACAAGTTGCCTTTGGGCAGACTGGGAAGTCCTTCCCTAGCTAACATGGGCTCCCAAACTCCTGTAAAAAAACCACAAAAAACAGACTGATTGTTACATGCAGTGCAAAACAAATTTACAGTTTTAAGTATATAGTCACATTTTTCTCTTTTTATGTTCTTGAATGCCTTGTCTGATTTTCCTTAGCATCTCTAGGAATAACATCCCCCTTTTTGTAAGATAGTGACGGCAAACAAGAACTATTTAAGCCTTTCCTTTTCTTGGCATTCCCCAGTTGTATTCTTTCCCTAATCCCAATGTGGAGAGTTTCAGAAAACAAAATATAATGCAGATTTCATAGCAACTCTATTTCTTGTCAGTATATAGTGCCATCACTCCTGATGAGTGCTGCCAAGGCCTTGAAAAAAATCCCACAGTCTAGAAGGATGTATATGTATGTGCTCTTATGAGGAGCAGCAGAGGGAACTGGTAGTGTTTATTTTGGAGAAAAGGAGGCTGAGGGGAGACCTTATCATGCTCTACCTGAAAAGAAGTTGTAAAGAGGTGGGAGTCGGTCTCTTCTCCCAAGTAACATGTGATAAGACAAAAGGAAATGGCCTCAACTTACAGCAGAGGACATTTAGATGAGATATTAGAAGAAACTTCTTCACTGAAACAGTTATCAAACACTAGCATAGGCTCCCCAGGGCAGTGGTTGAATCCCCGTTCCAGGGGGTGTATCGGTGTGATCTGAAATCCCCCCACATCAACAATAACCCGGCTAGCTCAGTCTGAAAAGCAAATGAAAGCTGTATTTACAAGCAAATCTACAGTCTATGATGAAATGCAATGAATATGTACAAATATACACAATTCACAACATTTACAAATATGTACAATCAACAGAAAAGCACAACCAAGCTCCCTTTGCTTCCCCAGAGGGGAACTCCCTGACCCCCTTGGCAGAAAAGCAGAGTTAGTTAAAAGCAAAAAGGCTGTTAACTTAGCTCGCCAAGGTCAGTGTGTTGTCTTCAGCCAGAAGAGAAGAAGCAGCAGCAGCAGCCAGACAGCCCAGCAAGTTGCCCCAACTGTCAAGACTCTGTTTTGAGTAGTGGCTCTTAAACCTTTCTATCTATCCAATGGAAGTGTTTAGAACAATCATTATTTTGCTTTCTTACACCCAGTAGTGACTTACTTACATTCTTTAGCCTTCTCTGCTTGAACTTAGAGAAGAAAAATTTAAAAGACAGTTTTAAACCATCAGAGTGGGTGTTTAAAAGATGAAGAGATGTGATGCTAAGGGACATAGTTTACCACCAGACTTGGCAGAGTTAGATAATGGTTAGACTTGATCTTAAAGGTTTTTTCCAAGGGTAAGGATTCAATTGTTCTATGATTCTATGTCTCTATGTATATCGAAAACTTCTAAAAGGGACCTACTGATAAAGAACGTTGATTTTGCATTCTCTCACCTTTAGGTGTAAGGTTCTGTGCACCTCTAATAGCATTTTCTGAATTAATTTTTGGAGGTTCTTGTGTATTAATTATTCTACCTCTCACTAATAATATTTTTAATAATAAAAAAGTGACAACAGTTGGCAAAGATTTTGCTGTATTTATGAAAGCACTATGTTAGTCTTTCAGACAGTGATCTATAAATCAGGATGTGGCACAATTATTAGTAATGAAATGCTGAAAAGATTCAACTACTTCTAAATACACAAAAGTGAAGAGGAAAGGAGAAAGAATTACAATGCCAGTCTATACAGATTCCTTTTGAAAGTATGAGGTTAGATTGAGAGTAAATGTTAAATTATGTTCTGTATTCCTTTACAGATCAGCTCTACAATGCTTTATCTGTAGTTCTACATATTGTCAGCATTGTGTGTCAGCTTTGTATATGGATGAGGTTATCTACAGTTATTACCTTATTTAAACAGATAAATTGTCAATTTTGAAGACTGGAGTACTTTCTTATGTATCTTTATTCTGTGAAACTTTCACATCTCTTTGACTAACAACTGGTTACTTAAGCTTACATAAGAATGCAATTTGATTATATAATAGCATGATTTTCCAACTTTACAAAGCAGAGGTTACTACCTTTCCTATTGAAAGGTCACATTATTCCTCTGCCATATTGCTCTTCAGGAGTTACATTAGAGTGAGTATTCAGAACAAACTCCAGGAAATAAGGGAATAATAATTGACACTCATTATGTTGAAAGAAATTGGTAGCTGGATGAAACTCTTCTCAGCCTATTAACAAGGCTGCTATTTAGTAGGTGACAATTTTGTTTGCTGTTGCCTTTGTGTATTAACTATTAGCTGTGGCTAGAGGTTTATCTAGCCATAGGAGTGCAAAAAATTGCTGTAGAAATATCTGTTGAATAGTGTACCATTCTGTAACTTGGCACTTAAGCATTGTGATAGAGTGGTGATAACCTAAGGAATTTGTGAAAGAGTTTAGCGTTGCCCTCTGATGAAGGATAACATATGATACTTGTTAAGGATAATATATACTTCTTAAGAATAGATGGAACTTTCTTTTAATGTTTCATTAAAAAATGACACTGCTGATAAATAATCCAGGAAGTTTATTCTGGGTTGTTATGCCTATTTTGATTCAGGGGAAGAGTGACACCGTTAATCTTGTCTGTAACAATAGTTCCCCTATTTCCATCATGCCAGTAATGCTCAGTGCTGGTGGACTGGCTTTACTCTTAGCTTGTGAGATCTGATAGGCTCACCCTTTTCTAAGGAAATTGCCTAACTCTGCTTTGGAACTGCTTTTCTGCTGTGGTGCTAAGAAAACTTAATCTTTAAGCTTCTTTCCTCCAATATTGTGCACAACATTGTTTTTACATTGCTTTTATAATCTCCTCTAGATTAACTGTAAGGCACCAAACAACCAGAAAAGGAAAAAAAAAAAAAAGAAAAACAAACAAAAGGGCAGGAAGGTACTTTTTTTATTTGTTTGGTTGATTTATTTTTTTATTGTTGTTCTTCTTCTGTTGACTGAACTCAGCCTACACTCTGTGTACTGACTGTGGCTCTCACCACTCTTTTTTTAGGCAGGGAGGGAGATACTCTTTCTGCTGCCATGAATGATGGACAATCCTCCAGGTGTGTGGCCAGTTTCTAAAAAATTTCTATAGACTTGTCTTTAACGCCTAACCTTCAACTGTGTTTGGAGAATGCAGTTTAAAAAGTTTAATGAAAGAATGAAGGCAATGTTACATAAAATAGAATTAGACCATTTTTGAACCAGTACAGCAAAACAAAACCCCCTGTCTTTCACTAGAAAAACAGACTCAGGATACAGTGAAGGATATCAAAGATCAAGGATGCCAGGAAAGAAGACTATTTCTGACCACAGTGGCCAGTGACGTAACACAAGATAGTTCTTCACCTAGCTTAAGGTCATGTTGGCGAGATGGAGAGACTGTGCCTCTTGCCAATGTTCACATGATGCTCACAAGCACACTGCAGCCTGGCAGATAGCAGGGACTATCAGTGGCAGATGCCTGGAACCTGGGGATTAGGAATGCTATTTCTGTACTCATATAATAGCTTCTCCTCCAGTGTTTCTGAAGCAAGTAGGAAAGGCAAAGTGTCTGAACATTGTCTTTGCATCTCAGCAAGAGAGGCAAAGTCACACAGGAACTCAGATTTTTCCTTCATGAGGAAAAGTAGTATTGATGAAATTTTGTAGCTTTCACCGCAACTCAGAATTGGAGTTGTAGTTGGAATCAGAGCAACCAAGCACAAAATCCCTGAGAGTCTGTGTGTCTTGCTGTAAAGCAAGGAAATTGCCAGAAGCTCACATGGCACCATGCTTCATTGGTGGTCTGGCAAACCTGGCAGCCCAGCAGAGAATGCCAGGAAGCAAGAAGGCTGCCAGCCCAGCAGCTTAGCCTGCAGAACAGGGAGCAAGGGAAAATCTGGGAGTTCAAAAGGTTTGGTGAAGTAGTGGGGTGTTTGGTGTGCGGTTGGGAACCAAGCTCCCTGGGTGACTCTAGGCTGACTGGTAAATGTCTTGAGCTTTCCAATGGGATATAGAGAATTTTTCAGGTATTTTAATGTGCTTGTTAAGGCAAGAAGAAACAATGTTTTTATGATGAGGGTGGTGAAACACTGGAACAGGTTGCCCAGGGAGTCTGCAAAGGCCTCCCCCCTGAAAATATTCAAGGCCAGGTTGGATGGGAATCTGAGCAACCTGATGTAGTTGAAGTCCCTTACAACCCAAACTATTCTATTATATTACTGTTATTATTATTGTTATTGTTGTGATTATTATTAACACTTTAGAACTCCATTTTCCCCAAAACACATTTAAAATTGAGTTTAGGTGGAAAAATCCTAACCTGGTAGTTGAATGTTTTGAAAGTCTGATAAAGATTTGTGTGTGTTTATCCTTAAGCTTTGGGAGCGGGTGAATAGGCAATGATGAAAGTGTTTTTTTCTTTATTGCCTCCCTTTGATCTGTTCATGTTTCTGGTCCACCTCACCTCCATCTGTAAGTTTATTCCATCTGGTATGCAGATTTGATAGTTCTGGATTGGATTCCTTCTCTGCTGTGCCTAGCACAGTGAGTTTTTCAGCCACAATGCCTAATTATTGAACAATATCATCTTTTACAGTATTTCAGGTAACCTCTGACAAGTAAACAAGAGAGAGGCTTTTTGATTATGTTATTATTAGTTATTTCTTAGGAAACATCTGAGAACTTGATCACAAGATACAATGTGTTGAGGCTTTTCTTTTTTTATTATATGAAAAAAAATTGTCAAAGATTTTGGGAAATTTCCTCACTACAAAAAAAAAAAAACAAAAAACAAAAAAAAAGTTTTCTGAGCTGACCATTGCTGCTTTATCAGAAGTATTTTCAGTAGTTCCAGTGATGTATTGGTGAGAACATGGGGGAAGCAGAAGACTAATGATGAGGTGTCACATTTTTAGATTATTAGAACAAGTCACAAACTCTGGAGAAGAATCATTTATCAAGTCAGACATTAAGTAAAAACTGTATGTATAAAGAGGTTTTTATTAAAGCATAGAAGATCTGGTTTGTATGCTAAGGCATACATTAGGCTTATGTCAATTGTTTTGCCTTTTACATCCACAATTAAAATAAGCAATAATACCTTAGGAGTTGCATGATTCTCCAAAAAGTAGTTGCCAGATCTTGAGCCTGGAGATTTTTATGACTTGAGCTCACTTCAGATACTTCATGTGCTCCATGCTGTCCATTAAGTGACTTTCTTTATGAATGGGGTTGTGTTTTGTTATTTATTTTTTTCTTAAAAGTTGGATGTACAACACAGAGAATTCATGTGCATGAGAATCAGGGCATTTATAAGTAAGAATGCATCTGGTGTAATTGGCAAAACTCTGCCTAATGAGTTTCAGTAGTGCAAGAGACATTTCCAAATGGTCAGATTAACCTCTAGCAATTTTTGAAACAAGGATTGATGGATTCCTGGACAGAACAGAGCTGCTAGATTATTTTTAATACAGCTTTTCTTAAAGTTATGTAACATATTTTAGCTGGTAGAAGACAAGCTTTTCAATTATTTCTTCCTAAGTGTAACTTTATTTTCTGTGAAAGTATAACTGGAAATAAGTAAGTTTTACAAAGATGTTGACAATGCAAATGATGCTTTAGAAAGTATGCAGAAGATGCATACCTAAATAAAATATCTAGCTACACTGTAATAAAGAAAATAAACTACAGCTGTAGAAAGGAAAAAAGTATAATGTTAAAAAAAATTATATGTAATGCACAAAAATTTGATATAGCATGTAAGTTAATCAAAGTAGAGAGGTGATATGAAGTCTTAAATTAGTCCTACTAATTTTTTTTTTTTAAATCATAGATTCATTGACATTGAAAAAGACCTCCATCATCATCAAGTCCAACCACCATGCCCACTAAACCATGTTCCAAAGTGCCATATCTATATGGCTTTTTTAATACCTCCAGGGATGGTGACCCCACCATTTCCCTGGGCAGCCTGTTCCAATGCCTGACCTTTCAGTAGATAAATTTTTCCTAACTTACAATCTATACCTCCCCTGATGGAACTTGAGGCTGTTTCCTTTTGTGCTATCACTTGTTGCTTAGGAGAAGAGACCAATGCCCACCTCACTACAACCTCCTTTCAGGTAGTTGTAAAGAGCAATAAGGTCTCCCCTCGGCCTCCTTTTCTCCAGACTAAACAATCCCAGTTCCCACATCTGTTCCTAGTAAGACTTTTTCCCCAGACCCTTCATTGCCCTTCTCTAGACATTCTCCAGCTCCTCAATGTCTTAAACTGTGGTGCCCAAAAACTGAACTCAGTATTCAAGGTGTGGCCTCACCAGTACCAAATACAAGGGGACAGTTACTTGCCTACTCCAGCTGGACACACTGTTCCTTATACAGGCCAGGATGCTGTTGGCCTTCTTGGTCCACCTGAGCACACTGCTGGTTCATGTTCAGCAGGCTGTCAAACACCCCCAGGTCCTTTTCTGCTGGGCAGCTTTCCAGCCAGTCTCCCTCAAACCTCTAATGATGTATGGGGCTGATGTGACCCAAGTGCAGGACCTGGCACTTGGTGTTGTTAAATTTCATATAATTATCTTGCCCCCTCAATCCAGCCTGTCCAGGTCTCTCTGCAGAGCCTTCCTTCCCCCAGGAAGATCAACATTCCTTCCCACCTTAGTGTCATCTGCAAACACACTCAATCCCCTAATCCAGATTACTGACAAAGATATCAAACAAGACTGGCCCCAAACCTGAGCCATGGCCAAGTTGGTGAACAGCCACCAACTGGATTTCACTCTGCTCCCCACAACTCTGAGCTCAGCCATCCAGCCAGCTATTTACCCAGGGACCAGTACAACTGTCTAAGCGTAACTTGCCAGTTTCTCCAGGAGGATGCTAGGTGAGATGGTGTCAAAGGTTTTACGAAAGTCCAGGTAGACAACATCCACAGCCTTTTCCTCGTTCACTAGGTGGGTTACCCGATCATAGGAGGAGATCAGATTGGTCAAGTGGGACCTGCTTTTCAGGAACCCATGCTGACTGGGCCAGATTGACCAGTTGTCCTGCACACGTCATATGCGTGCACCCACACGCCAGTGGAATGTGCTGCCCAGGGAGGTGATGGAGTCACCATCCCTGGAGGTGTTAAAAAAAAAAGACTGAATGTGGAACTTGGAGCCAAGGTTTAGTTGTCAGGAGGTGTTAGGTATTAGATAATAGGCTGGACTATGGGTTCTAAAACTTTGTGTGAATACGGCAATTGGGAAGGAAGCTTGCCTGTGACCTCCACCTCTATTTCAGATAACACAAGGACTTAACTTTATTTTCCAGTGGGGTGAGAATTTTATGTTTGCTAGTTCTTATTTCTCTTTATTTAGACTTATTACAATTATCTGCATCAACGCTGCTTAGCTCAGAGTACAGCGAATATGAAGTTAGCTGTACAACTGCCACCATGATGTTAAAGCATCTTATCAATGGCAGCATGCACTCGAGAGCAGCTTGGAGCTAAGACTAGGATATTGATCTGTCAGACTTCTGGAAGGCCTTGGCTCTTCTGCCATATTATGTGGACCTTGTCCAAGTCAAACACCACTTATTTATTATGATGACAAATATTGCAGTCTGGTTTTTTTCTGAATCTAGTTCTATTATCAAAGTATGACTACATAATATTTTTTCTTTTAGTGTTTTGATGAATTACAGTGTAGTCCAGTAAAGTTTATAGTACTCATGGCCAATCTATGATTTATTTTAGAGGTACTTTTAGAACTACTACTCTTATAAAACTTTATTATTTAATTAGTAAAGATGTCAACATAAAACTAAGAAAGCACGTAAATCCATGTAGTGTTCACACTGAAAATTTAGGGACTTTTGCTTCTCTTGTCAATTGTTTTCTGCTCAGCAGTCAGTAGCAGACATTAAGTCTGGGTGAAGCAGGCCAGTTTTAGCCTTAGCCATTAATTTGTGGCAGGCTTGTAGCATTGCTTGCTTAGAATTATACTCTAAGATCAGTATGTATTTGTAATATGCCTGATCATGAAACTTCATCTTGTAAGACAAATAGTATTTCTAAACCTAAATAATTCAATATGAACTTCAATTCACTCTTTATATGTATAACCTACTAAGTTAAAACTTTAATACAGCCTTGTGTGCCATTTGCCTCTTCCAAAATTTTATTTCAGTTCATACTTTTAAGAGTAAGCACCTTGATAGAGAAACCATCTTTTTCCTTGAAAGTTAAGTAGTGGTTTTAAGTATGTGCTCCTTAATGTTCCTGTATTGTATGCATGACATTCTGGGTACACAATTAAGCTGATAGTGAGGTGCTTATTACAGTATAATTTATTCCTAAGGTGCCAGAGATAAATAGCACTTTTATAATTTTGTATAATTTTCTTACTGTAGATAATTACATTAAAATAATTGTTTTAATGATGTGATTAGAATTGTACTATTTCATGTAAGAGCCATAACCTTTATGGCAGTTGTGTGTGGTTAATCAAAGTACATGGAGTGGGTTTGTTGCACAAAATAAAGTCATTCTAATTTCCAATCTTTTAACTTTATACTTTGTAACCCTCCAGTTACTTCATTTCTATGCCCTTGCCTAGGACCATCTTGATTTGGCAGAGATTTAAGTGTGTGTAACTTTATGTGCTAGAGACTTTTGTGGTGCTGCTCAAACTTTATACTGGTAAGTGACTTTGCAAACCTTTGCAGGAACCTTTTTTAGAAGACTACTTTCTCGTCTTTCAGCATTCCTGATTAAAGCTCTACACTTACACTTACCACGAAGTGCACACAACTAGAAGCTAATAATTAAAGTAGCTTTTTATTGAGCCAGGTGAATTATGCTGGCCTAATGGGAGTAACCATGAGACTGTCAATCCTGGGTTTGTCCTGTGTCATAGTATGTAAGTTCTTTACTGCTTTGTATATAAATGGTACCTAAGTTAGACAGCCAACACCTCTTAAATGGAATCTTCTTCCGTGTGACTGCCAGAAGGAAATGTGTTGCTCAGGCATTGTACATACATGGCTGCTTTACTGAAGGTAAATTTCCATCCCTTCCTTTCCTTTTTCCTTCAAATAGACTGCTGGCTTCAAAGTCCTGTTCTACCATTCACTTCAGCTCATGGGAAATCTTTCAGGTGACTTCTAAATAAAGTTTTTAGCAAGAAAGATCCTGTATCTGTAGTATTTAGTAACGGGTGCTGAAATAATTTTTAATTGTTTAGAGGAAAAATAATGCCACACAATAGTAACCTGAGTGCAACTACAGTGAAAACCTAGTTATCTTAAATTCTTTAAATATATTGCATTACTTATTGCATTACTGCCTTTCATTGCTGCTTTTCTTCAGTTTAATTCCTAGAAAATACTTGTCCAAATCTGCAGATAACTAGCAGAACCAGTGAGGGTAATGCTTGAATGCTTTTTCTTAACTACATCTAACTGCAAGATGTCTGCACTAAATAACTTCATTCATCAATATTCAGTTATAACATTTTGCAATAAGTATATGAATATTTTTTGTCACCAGACTATCTACCTTGCCTTTACTCTTAAGCTGAACATCTAAAGAAAGCCTGTGTTTTGTCATGGTTGCTTGCTATATTGCCTTGTAGAGGGCATACGACCATATCTAATGCCTGCAGTAAGTGTTCAATATCGGAATGTATTTGTGTCAAGCAGCTGCAGTGATAATAGGCTGCAGATAATGAAGTCTGCAGTGTTAAGTCTTCAGGGACTCTTGCTCTGATAAACCAAGCTTCATTCCACTGCTGCATTTCAAAGAATAAAGGCAGCAAAAATAAGCAGTGTAATAAATCCCAGATTAAGTTAGAGAGATGCACAGTGTACAAAAGAGCTTTTTGGTCCATGACTAAATACACAATTTTTCATCACATGTTTTCTGTCTAAGAAAGTATATGCTAATATTTTTGAAAGTTTCTTAACACCCCCAACTCCTAGCAACTTTAATCTGGGTGCTTCCCACCTTTATGAAGTATTTGTTGGTATGAAATAATTATCATTTTTACACTATTGCACTAATTTGGAAAAAATGTATAAGAAATCAAATTAGGTAGATTCTTATGTGATGGACTTCAGCAATGGTTTAACAGCTCAATTACTATAGCAAAGCTTGACAAATAGTTCTAATAGTTATTATTTATGTAAACTAAAAGATAACCTGCCATCATTTACATACTTAAGTGATTTCTTACCATTTCAAGTTATACAATATAATACTTAATCTTCCCTTACTGCACTGGAATCAAGAATGTTACTGTCAGGAGTGTCGAGGCTGAAGACATTAGTGATATAGTGTTGCTAAAGAATTACTGTATTTTTTAATGAAACTGAAAGAAGGAAAGCCTTGTCCATCCTTCCTTTTCTTCTTGTGTTTTGAATTAAGTCCCATTGCTTTTCATAATTTTCTACTTGTATAATAACAGAATGCAAACACACAGTGCCATAGGAGAATGCTGAAACAAATGTCAGATAAATCTTAATATTAAGTTCAATTTATATTTATCTAATTAAAGTGAAACACAGATCTGTCAAGAGGACTATAAAGCATTGGAATAGCTGCTGCACTACAACTATGAGTATGATACCCACTAGGGGACTTGCATTTACAGAAGCCAAGGTCTCTAATATATATTTCCTAGTCTAACAACACAGCCCAGTGCTTCAGGCCATGTGACCTTCTGATCATATACACCTGTTCTTGTGTTACCAGATGCATGTGGTCTTCACTGCTACCAGAGAAAAGACTGTTAGAAGAGAAATGCTTTCGTCAGACTTGAAGAGACAGTTAAAGTACAATGCACAAAAGAGTCTGAATTATTTGACCGACACATTTTTAATAGCTTTTCTTTTGATTTTTCTACTATCATATGCTTCCCACCACCAAACACCTAATGATGTACCCATCCACAGTAAGCATGATTGCAATGGATGCAATTCAAAAAGAAAATAGGCAGTGCCTTTTAATATCACTAAAGTAATAAAGTTCTGACATGTCACACACACTAAATACAAGAATTGACTCAACATATTTGAAAATGTTAGGTCCTCACAACAACCTGCATAATCCATAAAAATTGAAGAAATAGGTAATATTTTGATTTCAAAATGCTACCAAATAGTTTGAAATTAATTAGCAATAATCAAAGAACTATTCCTAATCTCTATAGCTCCTCCCAATTTCTTATACAGATGACAAGAACTATAATCAAGGCCTGAATTACTGACTAGGTTTGGAAACAAATCACTCCTATTTTACAACGTTTGTATCACTAGGAGATATTTTATGGCTTAACCTAAATTCAGGAATGCTTTAATACTGTTTTTGTGCTTACTCTAATGGCAACGATGGTCTTCAAAAACAAATTTTAAAACACCCCGGCAACGCATGTGGGGGCACTATTAACGCAATATAATCATAACCTTTCCTTGTGTTTCTCATGGATCATCACAAGTTATTCTGAATCCAAACACCCTACTATCTTGCCCAAAGTTCCATTTGCCACTCAGATGGTGTTCCTTTAGGGAACTAAGATAAACTGGAGCATGTGTGCTATTTGTAAGCCTGGAAATCCTCTAGAAGCACTTTCTATTTTTAAACTCATTCTTTAGATGGAATGTAGCAGCCTGCTGCACTTTCTTCCCTACCGAAAAGCACTATCCAACACATTCTGACTGTCATGAACACACTCTTGGTGAGAGGCTAGGAAGAATGACAGAACAAATCCAACACAGTGTATACTTAAGAGTGAAACTAGCAAAACCTTGAACATCAGACACCTGAAGAGACTCAAAAACAATTCGCATTTGTTCTTGCCTATAGCTATTTCCTAGGTATTCAGATAACAATTCATATTCTTTTATTTCACATAGTATCAGTACTCAGGTTGTAGATTTTTTCCAATTGAAGAGTAATTACACTGTAGATTAAACATGATGAACTCATGGGAAAGCAAACCACATCAAAATAGAACTGCGAGACCTTGTACCCTCTTGGAAAGATGCAACTCTGATAAAGTACAGTAACAGGCCATTTGGCCAGGCAGAAATAAAACTAGCAGTGGCCACTACTGCTGCAATCCAGAAGCAGGCAGGAGTCACCACATGCCCAGTTGACAGAGGGCACTCAGTTCTCGGTTAGAGCATCCAATATCATGTCTAACAGGTCTTGGTCAATTCCCTCTGCCAATTCATGCCTTCACTATGTTCCTCATGTTGGATCCAACTTGCTCATCTGCATGCCAGTCTCATCTAACACACAGCAATTTTACTGACTAACCTGGATACCTCACAACAGTGTTATAAGCACTGCATTGCATCTACTTGCTAAATCACTCAGCACAAGACACACACACACTAGAAGTGGACAGCACAAAAAGATTTCATTACTCTCCCCTACACTTATGGTAAACAGAGCAGGAAGGCTGGAGTGAGTTACTGAATTTGGGTTTCACTGGAATTTGCAGGACAGCACTACTTAGAGTCAGAGCTGTATGTAAAAGGGAAACACCCAAAGATGTAGTCTTTGCCTCTATCAAAAGCTATCTTCTAATTTTGGAGTCCCTTGAAACAGTTTATTATAAGGAAATAATAAACACAGAAATTAAGCATTTCAAAATGAAATGCTGACATTTTCAAGTTTGGGGAAAAAGATACCTTCTGGTCCCTGTCCCTACCTGCCACTTCCAAACCTAGCAAATATTAATCAGAGAACACTGGTTGACAGTAGGCTGAACATGAGCCATCAGTGTGCCCAGGTGACCAGGAGACAATGGCATGCTGGCCTGTATCAGGAATAGTGTAGCCAGCAGGACAAGGGAGGTTATTCTTCTCCTGTACTCAGTACTGGTCAGGCCACACCTTGAGTGCTGTGTCCAGAGAAGGGCCCCTCAGGGGCCTGGAACACAAGCTCTATGAGGAGAGGCTGAGGGAGCTGGGGGTGTTTAGCCTGTAGAATAGGAGGCTCAGGAGTGACCTTATTGCTGTCTACAACTACCTGAAGGGAGGTTGTAGCCAGGTGGGGGTTGGTCTGTTCTTGCAGGCAACCAGTAACAGAACGAGAGGACACAGTCTCAAGTTGTGCCAAGGGAAGTATAGGCTGGATATTAGGGGGAAGTTCTTCACAGAGAGAGTGATTGCCCATTGGAATGGGCTGCCCGGGGAGGTGGTGGAGTCACTGTCCCTGGAGATGTTCAAGAGAAGACTGGGTGAGGCACTTAGTGCCATGGTCTAGTTGATTGCTTAGGGCTGGGGGATCGGTTGGGCTGGATGATCTTGGAGGTCTCGTCCAATCTGGTTGATTCTATGATTCTATAAACACCAGTATCAGATTATACCCCTGCTCAGCATCATTCCCAGAAGGGATAGGATTGTTTTCCTGTGCAACAGCAGCATTACATGAAGACATTTAGTGTTGTCTTGTCCCCAGCTGCTATTATCTTTACTGAAACCCAATATAAAGAAGGGAGTGAATTCTGCAAATAATCCATAAATAATTTTACGATGAGATTTGAAAAAGTAGCATATTAGCGAAAGGAGATCATGGACAGACAGACTTCATTCTATTATTTTAGACCTAAGGCTAGATGAAGTAATGCACAGCTGAAAATATAACTGCATCTACAGTAGTTTTCTAGGCTTTTATGTGACTTCAGGAGCTAATAGAAATTAAGTGTTTTATCTCTATGAAGCCATTTGAACAGATGCAAACTGCAGGAACAAAAGTTTGTAGATCCAGTTGGTTAATAGCATTATTGTATTAGAAAAAGTAGAGCTCTCATTAGCCTGCCATTGTTTTCTGTTCTGAACAAACGAGCAATCTAATTTGGATGTAATCACACTGGAATCACTTCAGCATTTCTCTTCTCATTTTTTATCCCTATTGTACATCAGTCATTAAGGGTGTAAAATCCATTAATGCTTGCCTTTTGCAAATCAGCAAATAGCTTTCTCTCAGAACAGAGCTCTCTTTTAGTCTCTGGAAAGATGTTCTTTCGCTACTACAATGAGATTTTTAAAGGGAGAAACACCAAAGCACAGTCTGGCTTCAAAAATGTACCTTAAACTTACTGGGTCTTGAGTAAGATGCTAAATATTTTTCTGAATCAAAAGCCAAGAATGTTTCATAAAGAACATATTCATTTGGAAAGAATAAAATAAACAAACAAAAAAATCCCACAAAGTAATAAAAAAAATACATATTTGAACAACAGAAAACTACAATATATTCTGAAGATACTTCAGAAAACCATTGACTTACTTAAGTTCTTCTGAAAATCAGACACCAAAGTATGAAGCTAGGAATTTCATCTAAATATCCCATTTCAGAAAATTTTGGTTGAAAATTTCACATTACAAAGTGCATCAGTATCACCAGTGAACAGATCGGAATGCTTTGGAGTCCAAAAATACTCTTCCACAATAGATTCATTCAGGTGTTTTTGTTTGGTTGGGTTTTTTTTCTAGATATCACACATTACACATTAATTTGAATTTCAGTAACTATTTGATATTGCTTTCAGTGTACTAGATAGCAACACATCAATAATCCCCAAAACCTCAAGCTCACATGCCGGGATCATAAATGACCTAGCTGTGTGATATAATACCGTCATTTTTTTCCCCTTCCAATTTGAGGTGCTGCAAAAATCAAATTTTTTTAATGACAAAAGAAAAAAACATAACTAACCCATACATCTGAAAAACTACCTGGATTGTACTATAATTAATGGATATAATAGCCAGTTTTCTTAAATTTTCAAAACAGAGAAAGAGGAAATAAATCTGTTACCACATAACTTAACAAGTATTTTCCTTGTCTCAGATACATACACGATCTTCCATATTTTATACAAGTGCTAGAATGCCCAGAAGAAGCAGCTGCTCCCTATAGTTGCGTTCTTGCTCAAGGTATTTGTATTAGATGACCATTTAAATTCTCTTCCAGATGATATTCATATTCATAAGGGATAAAGAAAGTCTTCCTATTTAAGTGTAACTTTCTGTTTAACAGCCATGGTATCACATACAAAGAAAAAAAAATTACGTTCAAATATATCTCCCTGAAGATCAAAACACATGTGCTTAAGATCTAAGAAACAGTCCAATTATTGCTTTTTTTTTTTTTTTAATGGGCAGGATAGGAGCACATATTAGCAATTTAGAACAGCAGCTTTTACACACATTATAAAAAAATATAAATTTTGCTGGGTTTGGGAAGATCAATCTTAGTCAACCTTCATCCTTATATTTAGTCTTTTTATTCCTCCCTCTCCATCCCTTTATTATTTTTCCTATCTCTTCTTACCTCTTTGTCCTCCACGTTTTTATTTTTCTTTACCTAAGTTACTTTAGCTCTTCACTGCTCCTTTCACACAATAGTTCTCTCCTTATTTTGCCCTTTCTTAGAGCTCTTAACTCTGTTATTCCTTTCTAACCTATTTCTCATTTCCTTTCCTGCCCCAATATTCATCTGCTGTCTTAGTCACTATTTTTCTATTCTTTCCACTTCTTCCAACCCTGCACTCGTAAGTCCTGTACAAAATCCTTGGTGCATAAACAGAACTGTGGATTCTTCTTCAACACTTCTCCCTCTCTGTCTCTGTGTGCTGTTATATACAATATGAAACAATCAAGAATTTCCAATGCCGTTTAAGTTCTTGGTGTTTCCTATTGCTCTCAAAATCTAGTAGCTAAAACCTCATCCAGATGTTATCTGTGTCCTTTGTAAGCCATTGTAACATTAAGTTATTCCAAACAGCAAGGGCACAGATGTAACGATGTTAGAATTCAGACCTTACCCTCTTATAGAATCATAGAATTGTTAGGGTTGGAAGGGACCTCAAGGATCACCTAGTTCCAACCCCCCTGCCATGAACAGGGACACCTCACACTAGATCAGGTTGCTCAGAACCACATCCAACCTGCCCTTAAAAACCTCCAGGGATGGGGCCCCAACCACCTCCCTGGGCAACCTGTTCCAGTGTTGTCACCACCCGCATGGGGAAGAACTTCTTCCTAACATCCAATCTGAATCTACCCACTTCTAGTTTTCCTCCATTCCCCCTAGTCCCATCATTACCTGACACCCTAAAAAGCCCCTCCCCAGCTTTCTTGTAGGCCCCCTTCAGATACTGGAAGGCCACAATAAGGTCTTCTCGGAGCCTTCTCTTCTCCAGATTGAATAGACCCAAATCCTTCAGTTTTTCCTCATAGGATAGGTGCTCCAGCCCTCTGATCATCCTGGTGGCCCTTTTCCAGACATGTTTCAGCATGTCTGCATCCCTCTTGTAATAGGGGCTCCAGAACTGGATGCAGTACTCCAGGTGGGGTCTCACCAGAGCTGAGTAGAGGGGGAGAATCACCTCCCTTGACCTGCTGGCTATGCTTCTCTTGATGCAGCCCAGGATGTGATTGGCTTTCCGGGCTGCAAGTGCACACTGGTGGCTCATGTTGAGCTTCTCATCCACCAGCAACCCCAAGCCCCTTTCTTCAGGGCTGCTCTCAAGCCAGTCACTGCCCAGCCTATATTGGTGCTTCGGATTGCCCTGACCCAAATCACCTCTTGTAGCAAATCACCTCTTCATCATTCTTCTGTCTCGGCAGTGCCTCCAGCAGGATCTGCTCCATGATCTCACTGGGCAAAGAGGTGAGACTGATCTATAGTTCCCTGGGTCATCCTTCTTTCCCTTTTTGAAAATGGGAGTTATGTTTCCCATTTTCCAGTCAGTGGGGACTTTCCCAGACTGCCATAACTTTTGGAATTTAATATAGACTGGAGTAACCTCATCTGCCCGTTCCCATGGGTGTATCTCATCGGGTCCCATGGACTTAGAACATTTTCAGGTTCCTCAGATGGTCACAAACCTGATCTTCACTCACACTCACAATGGGCAGCCCCCTCCAGTCTCTTCCGTAATCCAAGGAGTATGGTTGAAGCCCTTGCCAGTGAAGACTGAATTAAAGAAGTCATTGAGAACCTCAGCCTTCTCCATGTCACTTGTCACCTGCCCTTAACTCGACCTGTTTATTGCCCAAGCTGTGTGCATTAGCACAGAGGCACTTCAGCTGTGCTGGCCGTGTCACCCTCTTAGGTGAATCCTCCTGGATTCGCTTGGCTTTGTCCTTGGCTTTCCTCAGGGCAACAAAGTGAGAGCCTTTACTAGCACTCCATCCCTCTGCCTCTGGTGAGCTGCCCCAATGTCACAGGCAAGCATGAGATTAACAACCCCTTCCCCTTCAAATCTAATTTAAAGCCCTATCAATGAGCCCTGCTAATTTCCGCCCTAGAATCCTTTTCCCCCTCTGGGACAGGTTCATCCCATTGGTTGCTTGCTGCTCTGCAGTTATGTAGTCTAAAAGGTGTGTTTGTTGCATACAAAGTTTGAGTCATATCGTTATATACCATACTACTCTTCCTGAGTGAATATTGAATATCTTGCTTTACTGGCAGAACTTTGTCTTGGGTTACTTTGTTAGTGGAGTATCAGCACTCTGAAAGCACCCAAAGTCCAAAGACTGTTGTTGTAGTTAATTGTTCATTATGTTCAGTGCCACTGGGCAGATTCAACCACTACAAATCCCAGAAAGGACAATTAACTCTTAACTGCAAACAGGGATTTGCCTAGACTTTTACTGTAGAGACCTGCAGACTGTTTCATCAAATATTCAATGAAGTAAAGCTTCCAAAGCCAAATAATGTCCTGACCTGCAGGTCTCCTGGGTTTTTCCTCATGGCTATCTGGTTTTACAGGCCTTCATCAAAGCTCTGCCAGATTTTTTTTTCTCCTACATTTTCTTGTAGGGCATTTAAGAAAGAAATTCACCTGTGACCATATTGTTTGGTTTCTTTTAATGCTGCTAGCGCAACACAGTGACCAGTAATTTGCTTTTTAGACATACAACGTTAAGTTAAACCTGGAACTTAAAAAGTGAGTAATTTAATATGAATGTAGTGATCTCCTCATCCTCGACACCTGCGAAGTGCCAGAAAAACAGTGCAATTCTTCTAATGCACTTCAGCACTGCTGTTTTTCCTAATGGAACTTACATGCTAAGTGAGGCTTTAATAATGGAACAATGAAGAAAAGTTAGACAATAAAATACACCCTCTTATCTCTTAATAAATAGTGTGTTATATTTCTGTTCATTAACACAATATGTAGTATTCACTTGATTCCCTTCATTTAATACATACTTATTTATCAGAATTTAAATATAATTTAAGCAAGAGACTGCATGCATGGAATTCCAACAGCCTTGCTTAATGCATTCAGTAGTAGTAAATTCTTCCAGATGATTAAGAAGTAATATTAATTGGTTCATAGTTCCCTTGACACAATCCTCTGATTAAATTCTCATGGGAGCACATGCTTACATTGTATGTTTATAGTTTCTGGGCAGGTTCATAGTTTTATGTTAGTTTGTGTATGTTGCTTGTAATATTATTTTGCAAGCAACTTCTAGAATGTTACTGATATTATTGGAAATGTACTCTAACAATGAGGAAATAATTTTCACAAGAACCTGCAGTAGTTTTGCGATGATGCCTAGGAAATTTTCCACAGATTGAGTAGAAAGTGATAGAATATAAATAAATTACCATTGGATGTAAAGGGAAAATAATCATAGGATCATAGCAATAAGGTCTAAATAATCCCACTGGTTCCCCCACAGACAGAAGATGCATAGTCTTCCTGCCCATGACTGGAGTCTTCAGAAGTTACATAAATGCCTTCTGTCACTCTATTAATTACTTTTTTCCTCAAGAAATAAGTATTTCACAAGAACTCTACTTTGCATGACACAATCCAAGTTACTAAATAAACAGGGTTAATAAACTAGAAGTCGTGATTTATTTTCCATGTACAAAGACACACAAAAAGTTACTACAGATGAATTAAATAATTAGTATGGCTTTCCATTTGTCTCTGCCATCTCCATAATTCACTTGTCATTATCAAATAAACATCAAGAAACCATTCTTTTTCCCTAATAGTATCCTCTACTAAATTGTTCATTGTTATAAACACCAATTCAAAATATTGCATGTCCCAGATATAACTTACTGATGAGCCTATGACATAAAATTTCTTTGGGAATCTACTACAGAGAAAGTAATTAATTACAAGCCTCATCTGTTAAAACAAATATAGTATGGAAAAAAATGGCAAAAGCGTACAAAATTAAAATCCATCATCCCACCAGTTCACAAAGAGGAGGGCAAAATATTCTTTTGTTCAATTCATTTTGGAGACATGGCAGACATTAGAATGAACAATTAATTCAGGCTTCCATTCCCAGTTTTCCAAGTCTGTTCACGTTGCTTTCACAGCACTATGCAAACAAATGCTATAACTCACCTCCATAATAACAGTATTGTCTAAGAAATTCTGCTATTTTGACATTTTTCAGATTTTAAATCTGTACCTTTTCTTTTCTGCATCTTCCAAGTTATTTTAAATACAAAGGAGCTTTTGCTTCTTTCCACCCTGTTTTATTCTCATATGAAGTCCTCTTTTTAGATAAAGATTTTGTTCAATCGTGCTACACAGATTTGGAAAAGATGTGGAAGGAGCTGGGATGAAAACTGAGATCCTCCAGGTGAAGTAGTGTGCAGACAAGTAAAACACTATTTGACAGTCAGAATATAAAGGGCTGCTTCAATTTCCCTTTCTGCATCCACTACAATGCTTTTGGTGCCAATACACATCTATTACACATTTCCTCCATAGTACTGAAAGCAGCAGCACTTCCATTCCGTACTTTTAATAAAGAGAGGAAATCAACACAAGTAAATAAAGATTTTACTCAGGGTTTGTAAGGAATATTACCCTTCAGAGTTTTCATTAACAATGAATTACATTAGTTTGCCAGAAGGCCTAGAATAATAACTATGGAAAGGAAAAGATATCCTATGATGATCCTTTGCACTGCAGTGGAAGGACTCCTGACAAACCCATTGATGAGAAATAGGATGGATACATAGCAAGATTTGCCCTAGTCCAGTCATGTAATCAAACAAAAACTCCTCTGTAGTTCCTAATTTATGGTATAAATACTTCAAGAGGTCACCAGATGGCTGGAAGAAAGTTTACTCATGTTTCTATACCAAAACCGAAAGGCAAGTAAAAATCACTTCAGGGAGCCACAGATGCATCAGCTTTTTCACTCAGAAACAATTTTCAATTTTATTATATTTTGCTAAAATATTTTTTCCTAGGTGAAAAAAAAAAATCTACTGTGAAAATCTCAGAATTATTTTTAACAAGCAGCAAACATTCAACATCCATTGTTTATCATTTGAGGTCTGTAACCATTTTTAATAAAATGTTAAGGAATGTTATTGTCTTTGTTTCTGATTAAATGTCTTAAAAGCATAAATCTAAAATAAATGTATTTCATTCATATCAGTATTCAGGCAACTCAAAAGTTCAGTAACTGTCTTTATTGTCCCAGTGGGCTTTTCATCTGCTTGATCATTCTAATGATGTCATCTGAATTAGTGTTAATCCTAACCATCCTGCAGAGGATAGAATTCAAGCACTAGTTATGAGATAAATCATGCAATTGCCTACTTTTTTAACAACTGCAGCAGCACAGAAATCAGGTGAAGCAGGTTCTATCTAAAAACTCTACCCAGAAAAATAATACTAGGTTAAGTACGCATTCTCAGATCTTTCCCTGCCATCAGCAGCAGCTTTTCTCCTTCAGTCCTCTCCTGCAGCCTGGGTAGCTAGCTGGATTCAAGTCTAGAACAGAAACGAGCAGTAAATAAAGGGACCTGCTAATCTTTATAGAAGGATGATTTATTGTCTAGCAGTTGACAGTGGTAAAGAACAAATGGCAAGTACAGAGTCTAGTTCTCTCCACAGGACACTATCACAGGTCGCAACAAGGGAATTTTGCTTTTACAGTTCCTCCAGGGTTGGCCAATAACTAGAAGATTGTTTTACTGTGTAAAAATATCCTTTGAACAAGTTAATACTCGATTCAAAAGCTACTTAATTTGAAAGGGATTTCTCTCACTATTTCTTGAGCAAGAAACCTACCTCACCTGCCAACCTCACAAGTTATTTTACTTCTCTTAACTCCATTTAACTCTGTGGTAAACCGTAACTTTTCCTTAGTTCTGCTTTATTATTGTTATCTCACCCTTACCTTTAATATCTTTAATGCATTTTATTCTGCCTAAAATGTGGACTGCATGCTCTAAAGACCAGTAACTAGTTGTCTTTTTTTTTTCCTCTTTCTTCTAAATGAATTCACCTAGTAGAATGGGGGTCTACATTCTCTACTAAGGTTCCCAGCAGTTACCATATTAGAAACAGTTACCTCTCTCCACCTTCCAGATGGCATGTGTCCCAGTGACAGCCAGAGTCCTTTTAACCAGCACACTGGAGTGACTATAATGATAGCCTTGGGAAATATTTCCTGTAAAATGTTGAGAAGTTGGCAGATGGGACAGAAGATTTTAAGACTGAGTTTTTGACATGAGTTAATTTGGAAAAATTATGGGTGTTATTAAAGCAAACTCTCTAGAGTCATGGAATTTCTAACGCTCTCTTCCAAGAGTCAGTCAAAGTAGCCAAGGAGTCTGGAAAACAAACCCCATAGCTACTCCGACATTGCTCTCACTTCCCCAACCCCTCTCCTCTGGCGCTGTTACATAATAAGACAACAGGTTTTTTAATGTCAGAGTCTTAGTTTACACACCTAAGAGAAAGACGTAGGATAATTGTATAGAAGGATGCCTATAGAAAGACTCACTGTTTAACCTTAGCAATCTGCCACTCTGCATAAATGTTGCTACAATATGAAAAGATACTTGCCTACACTGGAATGTTAGGAAGAGAAAACAGAGAAACTATTCTTAAAACAAAACCAAAACAAACGATTAAGCAGCCACTTAGAAGAGAAGAAAGTGCATCATGGATCTAAGAGGCAAAGACTTCAATTCCATCTCACTCAGCTTTCCTTTACACAAACCTGGGCCACATCTTCCTGAAAAGAAAACCAGTAAGCATTCTTAGAAGAGAGTGCAGAGGTACCCTATCCAAAGGCTTGAAAAGTTCACCTAATGTTTCTGGTTTTCCACACCTAGAACTTCACTTGGCACATGTAATAGATTTGCATCAATCTCTGAAGGTCTGTTGCTCCATAAACCAGCCAATATGCTATACTATTCTAGATTCTTTATGTGGTTTATAATCCAAACCTACATTAAAAATATTTTTTGTGTGTTAGTAATGCCAAATACAAAAAAAAAAACAAAAAAACCAAACCTTTTTAAATGTTCTTTTGATTCATCAGTTCTTAGAAAACACTAGAACAAAAGTCTAATTCTGGAAATGGCAGAGGGTTTGCACACTTATTTGCAGCAAATGCGTAACTTGCTTTAGTCAGTGCAAAATCCCTTATAATTTAAAAATTTTTAAACGTTTATCTTCTCTGACAGCGTAGTGTATTGGGTTTGGCTGCACTGGAGTTAATTCTCACCAGAGCATCTTCCCTAGTGCCGTGTTTTGCAGTTCTGCAGCTGGGTGTTGATAACACACCAGTGTTGTAGCTACTGCTGAGCTAAGCACCAAGCCTGTGCTTTTCCAACATTCCCCACAACAGTAGGCTGAGGGATGGGCAAGATCTTGGGAGGGGACACAGCTGGGCCAGCCGACCCAAGCTGACCATGCTATATGATGTCAGCTCAGATAAAAAAATACTGGAAAGAAAGAAGTGTTGGGGACATTTGTTGATGGTGTCTGTCCTCCAGAGCAACCACTAATGCTTATTGAAGCCCTGCTTCCTGGGGGGTGACTGAACATTGTCTGCTGATGGGAAGTAGAGAATAACATCTTTGTTTGCTCTTGCTTCCACAGTGGCCTTTGATCTTGCTTTTCATCAAATTAAATTGCTTCTATCTTGACCCACAAGCCTTTTGTTATATTTTCCCTGTCCATCTAAGAAGGGGAGTGATAGAGCAGCTTTGGTGGGTATCTGGCCCCGAGCCAGGGACAAACCACCACACATAGGTATAATTGGAACTTTAGCTTTCTGGGGGTCTATAAACCTAACTGCTGGATGCATATCTGATAATATCAGAAAACATTAAGCAAGTTGCTCCATAATTTTCTAGTACAGGAAACATGAAATACAAGGTACATTTTCTTGACTGTGCAAGAACATGTAGCTACTTGTGTAAAGAGAGATGCAATCCTTAATCTCTGTTGTCTTGCACCCTGTATTACGTAATTTACACTTGTGCAAAAAAAAAGCCCCAAAACTCTACACTACACTTTTTCTACCCTTGCTTTCTCTATGTGCTAATGCATGTGGCAAGGGGAAAGAGAAGGGAAGAGACAAAAATTACATTTACTTCACCAAATGTATGTAGACATGCAGTTCTGGTACGTTTCTTTATTTCTCAAAGCTAAATTGAGTTACTGTACACTTTATATTTTAGCCACTGTAAAGAAGATGTGGAACCTACCTTCAGTTGAATACATAACTTTAAAAGGCTTGAAGAAACAGACTGCAGCATGAAGGAGAGCATCAGACCAATGCATTAACACTCAATTAACTGAAGGAAAAGAGACAGGACAAATAGCTTCTGATCTTATTCAGAAAACAGACTTCTCAGAGGGCCAAACTGCGCACAGTATCTGTAACTGCTCCAATGGACCATTTATCCATGTACAATTACCATAGCATTAGATAATTCCCTCTGGAATTTCTCTGATCATTGCATCCTTTGTCCAACATAGGCATGGATTACATAGTAGCCGTCAATAATTTTATGAGCAAATATCTTTTCCCACACAGAATGAAACCTTGGAACAGTGCACAGAACAAAAGATGTTTGATACTCTGTTTCACCTCTGGTGTTCAGTACGTGCCCTGATGGCTTTACTGCACACCACTTCAGTCCACCCAACAGCAGGTTTCGTAGCCTGCCAGGTGCTCTCTCTAGGAGACACAACACTCCAGCACCTCAGAGCTTCAGAAGCATTGAAGAATGCCTTGCAGAAGCCCTCTAAGGTAAAATGTCAGCACCCTAATTTACAAACAGGTAAAAGTACTCAAGACCAACTGAAGATAAAAAAGGACCAGTTAATTAAATGCCAAACATGCATTGCCTGGGAGCAGTGCTTTTTTGGAATACTTAAAATTAAATAACAATTTACATTTTCAAAAAATATCCAATACTGGATTTGTTGCACCTGTGAGCACTTGGCAGCTCTCCAAATCAGGCCCAGGTATTTCAAATTGGATAGTTAAGAAAACTATCTATGAAAAACATCTATGAAAAGTTGGTCCAAAGTTGCCCAGAGTTACACAGAAGTGGCAGAAGAGCAGCAACTACAGACACTAAGCACTAAGGGTGCACAGTTTTGAAATTCCCATTATCCAGGTCAGCATTCCAATCAGAGCAAACAGTGAAGCACATGAACATCCTAGACAGCTATGTAAGACACAATCTGATACAATCTGATGTTTTTAAAACAAAAGAAAAAAAGAATAAAACCTAAAATTGCAAGTTGCAAATATTTAGTCCAAAATTGGTTTTGAGAACAAGATTAGCAAGCAGGCTACAAGTTGGTCTCATGGAAAGGCAAAGGATAGAATTTTCCTTATTTAAGTTATTTTCCTATATTTTTTAAGCATATGTAAATGTAGCTTCTGCTACCAGGAATAGGAAGTTTAAATTATAAATCTACTACACATTTTCATTTTGGTTATATTACAGAAATAAAAAGAAAAATTAATTTTTATTTTATTTTTTAAAAACACACATTAACTTGATTTTTAATATAATTTGAATTAAGGGTCAGTCTATTCTAACACTGACAGAAGGACTGAATAGACAAATTATAAATCCCATGCAAGCTTCATATACATGCAGACAAGACAAGAAAGCCAAGATTATCAGTGTCTTTGTTCAATGTATTCACTGACAGCTTTAAAACTGCAGGAAAATCACTGTGGGACCAACAAATTTTTCTTGTTTACACTGTGGATTTGAGACAGCTGAATAATGATAAATAGACATTTACAGCACTGGAAGTTGTGGGTTTAAAAGGCAGAGGGAACTCAGTTCAATACTGCTGCTCTTGAATTCTGTGGTGTCAGCTAAAAGAATGTTCAAATATTATAGAGGCCAAATCCAGACCATAGCCTGTATGTGGTACACCTCCCACAATGGTCACAACCTAGAACATCAATAAACTTTCCAAATAGATTCGGGGTCCTGAAATTAAATATTTTTAAATGTTCCTTTTCAATTAAATCAGCCAGACCTGAAATCAAGCTTAAGACAGACAATTAAAAAGTGCTCTACAGAGAGTCTCTAATCAGGAATTAATGAAAATGTCTTCATTTTATTATTCTTAATTTCTTACAGCCATAATAAATACCCAAAATCTATTTAAACAGATAATGGTTTTCATTATGAGAAACAAATCTCTCAAATGTCCAACTCTAATTTATACAAAGTATTTCAGAGAGTATTTTAGCAGTTTGGGGCCATAATGACATTGACAATTTAATGCTCTCAAGTGGTTTCCTGAAAAATTTGGTTGATCTAAGAATGAGTCAAAGTTTGGAATCAAATCTGAACAATACCAACCCTTACTGTGCTCTACCTGCCTCTTTTGTTCTTGTCATTACGGGATTCAACAGTGGAAAACCCAGTCTCAGGTCAGGGTATATTTCAATATCTTACCCAACCATAATGCCTTCAACCAAAACAAAGGCAGCTCAGGTGCACACATACATGCTTAGCTTTGCTTGGTATTTATTGACAAAACCTAATAGGGCTAACTGCACTAAAAACAAAGACCTGAATTCAGAGGGAAAATATGTCTGGATTTTTATCCAGCCCAGGTGGGAAAAGGACACACCAGGCATATCCTTTGCACATCAGGCATATTCCTCTGCAAACAGTGGTAGTCAGCACTGGCTTGTCACTTAAGCAAAGGCTTTTTCCAGTAAAGAGACATGTAGTTGTTAAGGATAAATGAGCATAGTACACCTTCAAGGATGATCACAGCAAAGAGTACAGTTTCTGAAAAGAGGTGCATTTGCATTACTGGAATTTCAACCAACTTCTGAAGCCCTAGTTTACAGTATCACAGAATATTAGAGGTTGAAAGGAACCTCTAGAGATCATGGGGTTCAAATCCCCTGCCAAAGCAGGATCACCTAGGGTAGTCCACACAGGAATGCATCCATAGTTTAGCTTAATTGAGCAATGAAAACCCAAAGACTGTATTGATTTGCATATTTTAAATCAGAACAAACTCACATGCAGGTACCTTATTTTAAGTTGGCCCATTGTGGTGGATTGAAAATTCCCCCCAAGGTTAAATTTTGCCAGACCAGCTCAGTTGGAAGCAAATGAAGCTGTATTTACAAGCAAAACTACAATCTACAATGGAATGCAATGAATACATACAAAATATATAGTATTTACAGATATTTACAATTAATAAACAGCACAAGAATCCCCCTGGTGAAAGACCAGGGACCTGCAACAGCTTCTCCTTCCCTGCCTCCTCCTTACCCCCCTGTACACAAAGGGGCAAGGGAAAAGAGCAGAGAGAAGTTGTTAATACCAGTTACAACAAAGCAGTGCAGCCAAGGTCAAGCAGAAGCAAATTAGTCTCTCCCAAAGTGAAGAGGCGAAAAGAGAGAGATTGTTTTTGTACAACTAGTTTAAGTCCATTATCTTTCCAATGGTATTGTTTAGAATTATCATTATTTTCCTTTTTGCACCCAATAGAGATTTATTTACATTTTACCACTTTCTGTTCAAGATCTGGAAAATTTTTAAAGGCATAGCCTAAAACTACCACACCCATAAAGAAAGACTGTGCACACACTCCTTCAACGATATACACTACATATTTTTCCCCAAGCAATAATTACTCATGCTTCTTCACACTGAGATGAACTACCTGAGATCATCCTTACGTAAGCAACAGCAGAAGACAAACCTTCAATGTAAAGAAATTTATTAAGTCATTCTCATGTAAGAAAACCCTTAAGATTTCCTACCAGTCTAAACATACACTGCAAAACAGACTCCAGTAAGCTCACTCATTTTCTATTTGCAGTCCCTAAAACTGAAAAATCAACAAGTTTTCATTCTTCCTCTGTATGCTGCCACCACATATACTGCTGTGGGACATTCTGCATGCCATGTAACAACCAGATTGCACTCAGGCTTGCCTGAATCAAGATCATCTGCAAAAATATTTATGCACTCTACACTGGAAAGATCATCTGACTTTATTAGGAAAAAAGCACATACTGGTTTTCTTCTGAAATGCATAAATGCATAAACAATACCTTATTCATTCCAGGTAAAAAGAAAATGTAAACAATCTGAGATGCAAACCAGGTGAAAAAAAAAAGAAACCTGATACTATTCTTATTGACGACAAGTTGAAATGTATATGTTATTTCATCACTTTCGGTAATTAAGCATCTAAAACAGATTAAAAGAATATATCAGTGATCCTTATTTGAGAAGGAAAAAAAATTTAATTGAAATTAAGTATTACTGAATTATCTGAGGAAACTGAAATGTTAGTTACCACAATAAAGAATAAAATACGGGGGCGGGGGGAATATGTCCCAAATCCCAAATATAATTTATAACTAGATCAAAATCAGAGATGATTATAAAGGAGACATTATTTCTACAATAAAATCCAGCAGTATAAAATATTTAATGAAAGTAGCTGAGATGTGCATACAATAAAGGATATGGGAAATTGCTGCATCTATTTTAACATAATCTCCAGTGAAGCCACTGCATAATAAAAATCACCTGCACACTGACAAAATTAAAACTGAGAAATGACAAAACTCTAATCTGTACCTATCTCACAGAAGAACTGCAAGCATTGATACTCTTGTAGGCTATGAATAGATCCAAATTCATCTTTTGGTAATTGGACATCACTAGAGAGTGATTTAGGGAAAACGTCAAAGGAAAAGAAAGTATGGGGTTTAAATATGAGGGTAAAGAGCCCCAGGAATATACTGCCAAAGAAAATTGCTAATTCATAAAAGGATATAAACTGCTTAGGGGTTTTGCTTTGCTTTCAAAGATAAACAATTTAGCTTAACTGTGTGTTTGCAGTGCGGTCACAAAGTACTTGATCTTAGACACGTAAGATGATCTCTCACTAGAGTGGTAACACAGGGCAAAAATTTTGACTTGTGGTAACATGGGAAAAGAAACCAAAGACCAGCAGTGGACTCTGAGCCTCAGCAGCCACAGCTAAGTCTGTGATGTGTCTCTGTTCAAAGACAGGTGCTATGTCACTTTCATAAAGAGTGGAAAATAAGACATGAAATGCTCATGTCAAGAGACAACATCTACAGTTTAAAGAGTGCAGAGATGGCAAACTGCGTCTACCATCACCACTTTTAGACAGCTCTTACAAACTCAGCATCTTCAAAAAACAGTAGGTAAAGCTGTCAGTAAAAAAAAAAAAAAAGCAGTGAGAGCCTTCACTACCAGGCAGTTCTGAGAATAACTTCATCTCAGGGCAGATACCACAGCAAAAGCCTTCTCAGTGCAAAACTCTTTCCAACAAAGGTACAGAACTCCAACCTCACAGGCCTCTGGTTGAACAATCTGGAGATATTTAGTTCAGTTCAGAATAGCATGTCAAAATCTGCCAGTTATTTTGTGCTAGGGATACCATAGTAACTTAGGAACATTTAGAAATATATAATCCTCATAGAATGTAACTATTTTGTAAACTAAGAACGATTAATTGTGTAAACGATTGAGGCTTGAGGAAGAAGTTAAGAGCAAACTGGTTTAGACTAACTGCCTCATCAATCGTGTCAGCCTAGACAACATGCACAAAGAAGTTCAGTTAGGGAGGGAGGATGGATGCCTCAGATGACCACCAGGGCATACCCTACAGCCCCCAGTATATAACGAGCATGCATGCGAGAGACTTGTCTCTGTAACAAATTCCATGAACTAAATTAATATGCTAATCACTTCTTAGAAAAATTGTTATTGTGTATGAGATATAAGCATATATTTTATGAATTTTACCGGCTTTGGTACACTTAGGTGGAATAATCCCCTATGTGTCCAGTGCTGAAATAAAGAGATGCCTGCTTCCTAACGCTTCATCAGTCTTAGGGAGTTTCTTTGCCATATTCAGTAGCACTAGTATGAAGTAAAACTAAACTGTACTGAATAGCATAAGCCTGATCAAACCATAAAAAACAGATCATTAGAGATTGTTATTTTGTAGAGTAGCAACTGACCTCCATTCATTCACGCAACGTTCCCATCACTCCAATACAAACAACACAATCAATATTTTGTAGCTTCTTCAAAGAGGAAAAGAAAGAAGAAGGAAAAAAACATGTCAGTGAACCCATCAGGAAGGTTATTCTTCTGCTTCTTTCACAAGGGGCACTGCAAGAGAACCGATGGAGATGCTTCCACATGACAAACTGTTGGGCAAGGATACCAGCAGCAGCAACAAAGAACAGAAAAGCAATTAAATATTTCTAGGGAAACAGATAGTGACTGAGTTTGTTGCAACCACATTTCTATAGGTTCATCCTACAATGTGGACTGCATTCTTTTTTCATTGCCTTGCTCAGGATCTCCAAGCGTTAAGTGTCGTCACTGAAAGGTGGTAATTGGCAATCTCTATTTCAGAACACCAGAAGCCCAGAGATGCTCACTGCTTGGTTACAACAGTACATCCTCGTACTTACAGACACTCTCATTTGCAGTGCACCAATAAAAGCAGCTGTTGTTTTCTCTGTTTCCTACGTCTTTACAGAGGGTGTTACAAACCATGTCTGCTGCCTGGAAAGTGTGCAGTAGCAGGTGCAACACTGGTTTATTTGCTGCCTGAGGAAATTCCCTTCATCTCATTGCCTTTCTATCCTGAGACTGGGATCTTCAAGAAGATCCTGCATTTGAATATATGGCTAGGAGGCAGCTAGCTATTATAATAATTAATTTTAAGCATATAGAGTGGCAACAGCTATTCATTTTTTTGTTTTAATGGAATTCTATTTCTTATTATTGTCAGATACAAGACAGCAGCCTACTTTTAATATTAATTAACTCAGCAGATTTTCATAGGTTAAAAAAAAAACCTGAAACAACACTTTACTTACTCTTTACAATAAGAATCAGATTATTGTTTTTTAAAAAAATAAAATTTGCAACTGCTGGAATAGAACCAAAATATTTTCCACCTCAAAGATTTACTGTGTGAACACTGGCACTAACTAGGCAATACCTTCCAGCACTCAAAGACAAGATGCCTGTAATTGTTAAGCACTGCTACTGCAACCCAAATCTAGACAGGATTCATAAGAGACTTAACTGCCTTAACAACAAAATGTTTAGACTGCGTGTCCTCCACCCTGATTAAAAGGTGAGCATTTATCCACAGCCTACTACAGAATGCCTGTCTCCTCACAGCACAGCACAATCCACTGCCTGTTCCCTATCTGTTCTGCTCACCTATGCATGCACGAAGGCCAGGGTTTGAATCACTTCTCATCCTGTCAGTCCTCACAATACTGGTATGCCAGGAGATGGAAACTCTTCCTCACTGCAAAATAGGCAGCCTGTGTAACCATGGAAGATCACATCTTCTACATCCACCAGGCTACAGTGTTGCCCATGAACATTTACAGTTGCTGTTGACTTATGCTGACTTGCCAGAACTGCACACCATAACTCTGAAAAGGCTTCTTCATGTCCAGCTGAACCACATTTCATTCTCAAATACCTGAGAGCAGCAACATTGTGAAGAGACAAAGGATAGAGTCAAAAGCTAAACCCCCAATGAAACATATCAGTACTTTATATCATTTTCCTTAAGGCATGCTGACCCTCCTTTCAGGTGAAAATCATAAGCATCTTTGACAGTATTTTTAATTTCTCAAATGCCTTCCCTGATAGCCACAGCTAGAAACAATTAGGCTGCTACTGCTGGGAAAGGTTAAAGAGCCTCCAGAATGCAGGCTATATGAAGATGCAACTGCTTGGACCCATGATTATCAAAGTCAGAAAATCTGTAATTGCAAAACCTTCCACAATAGTGCAAATTAAGAACTACAAAAAGGGAGAGCGTGGATGGGGAATATGAAATTGTAGCCAAAACACACAAAGAACCCCAGTTACTACTTGCAATGCTGAACAACAGATATTTTTTTAAAATTAAAGAAAGAAACTAACACAAAAACAAGAAATTATTATGAAAAGTTGTTTGTGTGGGTTTTTTACTCAAACCAGGTTTTTTTTCTTGAATACTGAACCTTTTGCATAATCCTACAGAACAAAATTTATTACAATAGTTGTAAAGAGTAGTAATTTCACTTATGATTCACTGCCCTTTCCAGTAGGAGAACTGGAGATCATTAATTAAAAGTCACATACAGTGGCTTCAAAGCAAACACAACGTGACACTTTCCTATGCAACATCCACTTCAGCTGAAGAATTCAAGTTGCTACCAAATTTAGTATCACTAGGCCAGACATTAATTCCCACAAGTCACAAATTGCTACAGGCTGAGGGCACACAACAGACAGCAAAGTGTATCCTTGTCCTCTTCCCTTACTGTTACAAATGCTGCTGGAGGTAAAATACTAAGCTAAATGGACTCTTGGTCATGAGTTACTCCTTCAGTTACTTTTATGTTCTTATGTAATCTATAGTAAATAAATAAATACAACACATAAAAGCACTGCAATTAAGGGTAAAAGCATTCTAGCTTACCTCACTAGGAGTACCAGTGCAGAATACAATAGAAGATATATAGATTTTTGAAATACACTGTTAGCAAGAGTTGAAGTCTTAGAATAGCTTTTCTTTTGCTACAACAAGCTCTGCTTTAGCCTGGAATTTTTGTTTCCTGAGTAAGGAAAACCTCTGACATTAAATTACACAGTGAAACTGCAGTCTTGCAAAATTTAACTATTTCTTTTCAGATTATTGTTTGCATATTGTAAGACCAATGCAGGCTGGGTGAGGAAGCATGTAATTACAAATGCAGTACAGGGCCTGACAAATAAAACCAAACCAAACCAAACCAACAAACAAAAAAAACCCCATAATCCTACAAAACAGCACAAACAATTGATACAGTTTTTGTTACTATTTTTACAGTGTCTTTCCATCACCTAAAGTGAACTAAATACTTGGGCCATCTTATGTAAGGCATTTTAACTATGAGTCATCCGTAAGTATGCTTTTGCATACTAAACAAGCTAAAAACAGTTGGTATTTCATGCTGACTAACATTCCTGTTTTGCTTATATCTCCAAATTTCATCTTTGTATGGTATTTGTGTGCATTTTAGAAACTCTGCATTATGGGTTGCACACCTTTGCTTGTTTGCCTTTTTATTCACCAGTACAGATGTGCATTCAAACATCAGGTGAGTTGTTAGATCCTGAGAAAATGCCAGTCTTGGTTCTCACTGGGACTTAACCACAACCATTAAATCATCTTTCCTTCTTCTTCCAACCTAGAAATACTTTAAAAGGACATCTATGTACTAACAGAAAGAAGATACAGTTAGAAAGGCATTCTTTTTCTGTACTGAAACAAAAATGGAAAAATCTAAACCTATGCAAAGCTTACTAGTGGTAGCTTCCACCAAAAAAAAAAAATATCCATTCTGTTCATTCTGGTTTCCTTACTCATATTTCCAACTACAAATTAACTGCTTTACCAGAACACAAACCAACCAAACAAAAAACTGTAAGGGCTTATTAATTCATTGTTCTTTCATTAATTTTGCCTGTACAAACAAATCACAATATGTAACAAGCTAGGATTTTGAAGTAGTCTTCATGACTAAAGATGGTCATTCTCTGTCATAGCAAATGGCAGTATGCTTTGACTCCTCATCCAGAAGCTATCTTGTATTTACACAATACAGTTGAAAAGAAATAACATTTAAATAAGCCCACTTTAAAGCAAAAATAATACTATCACCTATAATATTAGTACACATTAATAAAAAACATTTTGTTGGTGCACAGAAGAAACAAACATAAGAGTTAAAAATTGTCTCCAAAGCTACCTTGCATTCCCTTGGAAACGCTCTCTGTTTTCAGACACCTGAGGAAAATCTAACATAGGACAACCACTACTTTAATGAGAGCAGACCAAAAAAAAAAAAAAAAAAGACATACATCTTACTAGACTAGTTTCCTTCTATTTGACATTGAGCATCATTTGGAATCAAAACAAATAATGTATGGCACAGTCATTCACAAAGATGATGCAGATGTAAAACTTCCTTCTAGGTTTTGCAATAGATGTCTGGAGTACACTCAGCTTACCCATTAACACCTGAAACTTGGGACAAATGGACTAAACAGCTGCTGTTTCTGCTCACCTTTAACAGAACTTTCTACTTAAACATTATTTTATGTGAGGATGTGTATACTCCCACGTCACTTAGTAGAAGACTCAACACTCTCAAGTCTCGAGGATACATGTTTTATAGTTATTGTTGGGTTATGCAGTTACTCAGAATATTATGATCCCCCTGCCATTTTCTACTTTAAGAATAGCTTTTCAAAAATAACTTCTTCCTAGTCTTTTTATTCCGATATGCCATGAACATGGGAGCCACAACATATACTACTTTAAAGTAAATATTATCAGTACAGGTCAGACACTATTTTAAATTAACCAGGAAACTACAGTTTAGAACTTCCAATTCAATAACTGCAACGTGGGAGGGTTTTTTCCAACTATGGAAACTATAATACTATTAGCAGTATTATACATTTTATACAAGGACTTTTTCATGTCTTTCTGATAACAGCCACAAAATAAGTTGCACATAAAGTCACCCTTTTTTGTCCAGTCTTCTGTCCATTAGGACTTGAGTCTATGCACTGACTTCCAATATCCTGACATATAATAGCCATATTGTATGTTCTCATCCTCAATGGTATAACTCTTTAAGTCTCTTCTATTCCAAGTCATCATGAATCCAGAGGAGCCCAGAATGAACCCTTAGACATCCTCTGTGTCCCTGGGCACACCACTACATTTTCCCATCCTTTCATCTCATCTGTGTTTCTCCATCATACCTATGTGGAGCCTACACTCTTTCAGGCAGGAACTGAAACTCACTGCACTTGTGTACAGTAAGAGCACCCTGCCTCATCTGAGCCCCACAGGCACTATGCAACACAGTCAATAATTAATTTTGTCCCTCATTTCCTCTTGTATCCAACAGCTGTGATCTTTCCTTTTGTAACCAAATACACATTGTAGCTCCTTCCCTGTGTATTTTCATCCACAGTCATACACTCGCACGTAAGTAGTCAAGGGTTTGACAAAGCCAGAGCTCTTTCGGCAACGGACTTCAAATCAAAATTAGTGTTTTCTGCCAGCACCAGTCATCAACAGTTTCTTGTCTCAGTCACTTAAATATTGCAGCACCTATTGCTAGATGGAATATATCTTCACCACGTAACCATCTCTAACATACCTTTTTAAGAGTTCCCATTACGAATGTCCCTTACAGAGCTGAGATATCACAGTGGAGAAATCACAGGCAATTTTAAGCACCAGTTTAAGTGAGTACAGAAACTACACTTCAAGCAAAACTAAATAAAATTATGATTAAATCGCAGGCAGGTTATCTACACTACCTTATCACATCGCTATTACTTGGTTGTGGTCACCAAGGCAGCACCACTAAGATACATTAAAACATCTTATCTGATGTTAATTTCTTCAGTGTGAGACATGATACTAAACAGTGACAAATACAGACAGATTTGTTATGGTTTCTCTGACAGCTTAGGGACCCCATCCATAATCAGGAAGCACTGACAAAAGAATTGCTTTGGTTGAGATCAAACTGTAAAACTTTCCTGTTAAAAGTCAGATTGTGGCAGCTCATAAAATGGATTTACACCATTCATATAGTCAAGGAAATTTCAGCTTTGCAAACTTAAAGTGATGGAATATTTCGTTGCAACTACCTAAAAACTCCAAATATTTCTTTGCAGAAAGGCTCAACATTTACTTCTCTCAAATCAAAGGTGAGTTTAACATTTTGAATTGTGTATATTCTTATCTTAATTTGCAGAAATTACTCTTCTTGTTTATTGTGGCCAACACAGACAGTTCATGCTCTCTTGCCTGGACCAATATGGGTTCTACAACTACTGACAAGCCATGGGGTGAGCCAGGCTGAACTCCTGAGACACTGAGAACTCTACTTCTGTGGAAGTGTTCAAAAGATAGCTGGACTAGATCATCACATGAGGTCCTTTCCAGCCTCAGTTATCCTCTGAGAAACACAAAAAAATGTCAAGTGTTTCATTAACAACAATTTTAACTCTTCAGACTGCATTCATTACCAAGAAAATTGGTTCAAATAAAATACTTGCTCAGTGCTCAGGAGTACCCAAAACCAGCTGCAAAACAATAATCATTAGAATTAATTTGGGCTTAACATTTTGACCAGTGTCCATGCAATTTACATCAAAACAAATGCAACTCCATCTTCAAACTATAGATGGAAAGCTGGACACAAATACATACACTGATTCACATTTTAAGAAATCCAGTTTTAGAACCAGAAGATACAGGGATTACATGTCTTCACTGTAGCTGAGGGTTTGTTATACATAAAGAGGAATCTGGGAGTTGTTTCGTTTTCCAGCAACATTGTACTTAAGGTTCCTATTCAGAGGATGAACTTCCAGAAATCAGAAGCCACATCTCTTCAGCCAATATGCTGTCAACTAGACCACATTCTCTCCCTAGTAATCCAAGTGATAGATCCTCATTATCTTCACTCATAATCACGTTCCAGAGAGATTATTAACAAAGTGCCAGGATAGACAGGCAAGAGTTAATCAATGATTAAACTAATTAAATATTTCAAAGATCCCAAATTTGTTAAGCAACAATTACCCTAAATCCATCATACTTGTTCCATAGTTAATCTTCACAACCTCTTTGTAGTTAAACATGATGGCACTTAATTCCTCACAGTTACCTGAACTCCACTATCTTACAAGCCCTCTCACTAGATTTCCCTTCACCTGATCCAAAGGAAAAGGTAAACCAGAAAGAACAATTAATATAAGAATATTTGTTTTTTAAAACTTAATTCATATTCAAGTGAAATTGTTAAGAGCAGTAATAAATTCTTACACTTCTCATGTTTTACAATTATCTTTCAGGAAAAATATGAAGTCCCTTTTCATTCTTCATCTTGCAAGCTCAATGACTAAAAACATTGCCTGACTCACCTCGTGTTTAGCCTGGTTTGCCAAAAATACTATGCAGCTGAGTTATGCAGTTAATGTACTGAAATGTACCAGAACAAAGCAACAGAATTTCTAATGCCCAAACCTGAGGAATGGGAAGGAAGGGAAAAAAAAAAAGAATTCACAAAAAACTTTCAAGATGATTCGTAGTTTGATAAGTTCCTTATGCAATCTTAGTAATGTAACATGCTGTTAAAAACAAACAAAAAAAACCAAACAAAAAACCAAACCACAAAAAAATAATATACACACACAAAATCCTCTCAATCTAAAAATGATCCTTCTCCGTAAGAAAAGTCTTAAATTTCAAACAATACTGGAGAGGAGGGTACCACACTGCAAGCTGTACCTCAGTTCAATAGATATCACACTGACTAATCAACTGGGAATGGTACTTCTATCAGGTAATCCTCAATAAATCTGTTTGTCCCCCGGATCACCTCCAAATCTCCTAAAAGCAGATTCTCTCAACCTCGTCAGTTCATGAGTATTACATGATGATGCATCAATTACAATGACACTTTCAATTGACATATCCCTGATTTTTAGATCATGATGGATTTTGTGCACTTTCTCTTTGCAATTATTAATCATAGAATCATAGAATTGTTAGGCTGGAAGGGACGTCAAGGATCATCTAGTTCCAACCCCCCAGGAGGCAGGGACACCTCACACTAGATCAGGTTGCCCAGAGCCACATCCAGCCTGGCCTTAAAAACCTCCAGGAATGGGGCTTCTACCACCTCCCTGGGCAACCTGTTCCAGTGTCTCACCACCCTCATGGTGAAAAACTTCCTGACATCCAATCTAAATCTACTCATTTCTAGTTTTTTCCATTCTCCTAGTCCTATCACTACCTGATATCCTAAAAAGTCCCTCCCCAGCTTTCTTGTAGGTCCTCTTCAGGTACTGGAAGGCCACAATAAGGTCTCCTCGGAGCCTTCTCTTCTCCAGATTGAATAGTCCCAACTCTTTCAGTCCTTCCTCATAGGAGAGGTGCTTCAGCCCTCTGACCATCCTCGTGGCCCTTCTCTGGACACGTTCCAGCACATCCATATCTTTCCTGTAATAGGGGCTCCAGAACTGGATGCAGTACTCCAGGTGGGGTCTCACCAGAGCAGAGTAGAGGGGGAGAATCACCTCCCTCAACCTGCTGGCTATGCTTCTCTTGATGCAGCCCAGGGTGTGATTGGCTTTCTGGGCTGCAAGTGCACATTGACAGCTCATGTTGAGCTTCTCATCCACCGGCAACCGCAAGTCCATTTCTTCAGGGCTGTTCTCAAGCCAGTCACTGCCCAGCCTGTATTTGTGCCTGGGATTGCCTCGGCCCAGATGCAGGACCTTGCACTTGGTTTTGTTGAACCTCATGAGGTTGTCATGTGCCCACCTCTCCAGCCTGTCAGGGTCCCTCTGGATGCCATCCCTTCCCTCCAGTGTGTCTGCTGCACCACACAGCTTGATGTCATCAGCAAACTTGCCAAGGGTGCACTCAATGCCACTGTCCATGTCACCAACAAAGATGTTGAACAAGACTGGTCTCAGGACTGATACCTAAGGTGTCACTGGCCTCCACTGGGACATGGAGCCATTGACAGCCACTCTTTAGGTGTGGCCATCAAGCCAGTTTTTTATCCACTGAATGGTCCACCCATCAAACCCAGACTTTACCAGCTTGGAGACCAGGATGTGGTGTGGGACAGTGTCAAAGGCTTTGCTCAGGTCCAGGTAAGTGATGTCAGTTGCTCGACCTTCATCTATTAATGTTGTGATCTGGTCATAGAAGACCACCAGGTTTGTCAGGCAGGATTTGCCCTTGGTGAAGCCGTGCTGATTGTACCCAGTCACCTGTTTGTTATTCTTCTGCCTCAGCAGTGCCTCCAGGAGGATCTGCTCCATGATCTTACTGGGCACAGAGGTGAGACTGACTGGTCTATTCCCTGTTCCCTGGGTCATCCTTCTTTCCCTTTTTGAAAGTGGGAGTTATGTTTCCCCTTTTCCAATCAGTGGGGACCTCCTCGGACTGCCACGACTTTTGGAATATAATAGAGAGTGGTTTAGCAACCTCATCTGCCAGTTCCCTCAGTACCTATGGGTGTATCCCATCGGGTCCCATGGACTCAAACACTTTCAGGTTCCTCAGATGGTCATGAACCTGATCTTCACTCACAATGGACAGTTCCTTCTTCCAGTCCCTGCCATTATCTTCCATTACTCCAGGAGTGCGGCTGGAGCCCTTGCCAGTTATGGTAGTTTTAGACCAGTGAAGTCATTGAGAACCTCAGCCTTCTCCATGTCATTTGTCACCAGCTCCCCTGTTTCCTTTCTGAGGGGGCCCACACCTTCTCTAGTCTTCTTTTTACCATTAATATACCTGTAGAAATTTTTACTGTTCCCCTTGATCTCCCTGGCTAACTCCCTCCCATTCTAACTGAGCTTTAGCTTTTCTAACCAGGTCTCCTGCTGCTAAGGCAGCTTCTTTATATGCCCCCCATTCTATCTGTCCTTTCTTCCACTCCTTGCAGTACTGGGCTAATCACAACACACTGAGTTTCATATTCTGTTTGTATCTACTATTTGTTAGATACTGTTAGAATATACACCGTGTAGAAATCCAATCCCTGGCAGAAATTACAGAATCTGAAAGCAAAACATGCAAACAACAGCTAAAAGAGGATATTAAAAGAACTCTGTTGAAATAGCAAAGCTACACAGTGAAAACCAGGGAATCCTAACACTGCCACTCATTTGAACTTGTTCATGCATTCAATGAAAAAAAAACAGTCCTTGGCCACCAGAAGCTGTGAACTCAGAATATTCTGTTAGCATCAAAGTAAAAGGTTCATGTTTCCAAAAAAATTGCCAGGTACAATGACAAAATTGCCTTCCACAGACCTGAGAGTTTGATGAGTGAAACACAATCCATTCTAGACCAGCTTTCTCTTGCTGCTGAGAAATTTGAAGCTGGTGTAAAACAAAACACAACAAAACACAACAAAACACAACAAAACACAACACAACAAAACACAACAAAACACAACAAAACACAACAAAACACAACAAAACAAAACACAACAAAACACAACAAAACAAAACACAACAAAACACGACAAAACACGACAAAACACGACAAAACACGACAAAACACAACAAAACACAACAAAACACAACAAAACACAACAAAACACAACAAAACACGACAAAACACGACAAAACACGACAAGACAAAACAAGACAAAGCAAAGCAAAGCAAAAGCAAAAGCAAAAGCAAATCAAAGCAAGGCAAAGGGGGAATTAATTTCTCCTGGAAGTCTAAACTTTGGTTTCCCAGTTCTGATTTGTCTCCTAATTTGCAAGATTGAGTGCAGTGATGGAAATCTCTTCTGCAACATAGTTTCCCTTGGCCTGCCTTCCAGATCAGAAGTGCCCAAGTCAATGTAAATTCTTTTCTGTTCACATTACTGCAGCCTTCAGCAACACATTCAGTCTTAATATGTATTTATTTATGATTTTACTATACTGTACCTCCTTACTGAGTTATACACATTACAGACTAGAGTTATCTTCCCACCTTGGGTTAAAAGAAAAAAGTTGACTGAAAAGTAAAAAAGTCACAAGAATCTTAGAAAAGACAAAGTATTAAGTAATATACAAAGTCAGTTTCCATCTCCTCACAATAAATATTATAATGTTAAAACAGCCAGAATATTTCTTCATCTGTAGCCAAAGGAAAAAAAGTGTGATAAACTATATTTTTTTAATAATAAAACTACAAAGAGTTTAAGACTTTTATAACACTTCTCTCTTTAGGGTACAAAATCTTTAATATGAAAATACATTTCATGTAAAAAAATATATTAAATCCAAATCAAGAAATGTATTAAAATTTACTCCAGCAAGAATCTTACCAAGAGAACAAAACAATGTATACCAGTTTTAAAAGAGGGCACGAGGTTGCATATACATTCTTGCATTTTTCTCGATACCATCTTCTTCAAGAAAGAAAACTACCATTTAGGCTCACTCCTCCAGCTCTTCATACAGAAAGGGAGTTATGTTTTGAAAGAATTGAAAGTTTGAACATGTGTTTCAATTCCAGATATGTGTTAGTTTAGACACCAAAAAAGCCGAATACACTAATGTCTACAAGATCAAGAACAATCATGAATCAGCAACAAGAAAAACAGAAAAGTAAATTATGCGTATTTGCAAGCAAGTTATCAATAGCCATGATTTTCTTTCTTCACTCTGAACCAAATTAATTCCTGTGCTTAAAGGGAACAAAAAGAAAAGCACCATACAGTATCTTACATGAGCATAGTCATGAGACAGCCATCATTTGTAACAATTCCAATAACAGAGAAGTCTCTGGACAAAACAACTGGAAAACAATAACCACTGTGGAATAAGACATATGCAAGGGTGCATAAAAGGTTTGGTTCTGTGTATGGAAAATTTAATAAGTATGAAGAGAAACTTACAGACTATTTTGAAAGAAATAAGCTAGAAAAGGACTGTTACCAGATACTGTCAAGCAAATCATGTGTAACCAAAAACTGGTTAAAGATATTTCCATTCAAGCCTTTCAGTTCTACTGTAAGTCAGGAGTGGAGTGCTTGACAAGGCAGAGTAGAAAAATGCAAAGAGAAAGTAAAGACTGGAATATTCCATTGCCTACATTTATTTTCTCAAGGTAAGTTATTCTCATAAAGTCAGAAAACTAGCAGCCCTATTTTAATATTTACCTGCTCCCTACAATAAACCTGAAAGTGTACATAATTTTCACTATTTCACCACTGCCATAATTAACATGAGGCTGAAAGAGCAACACTGCACAAGAGTTCAGTTCCATGGAGTGTTGACAGGCTTCAGTTAGGCTTGCAAACACCCAGTAAAATCACAGAGCTTAAGGTATTTCAGAAACTTTGTGAGTAGACAGTTTCTTATCTTGAAGTGTTAAATGAACGTTTCTTCAATAACTAAAACAATGATACTCACCTAAGAGTAAAAAGATTCAAAACAAGACAGATTTCCCACTCTTACAATACGGACCAAGAAAAAAAAAATCTGAAAAGATATAAAGAAAAATATAACACTAAGAGAGTAAGATAACTAAATAGGAAATGTAAGTTATTTCTATGTATGAAACACCTATAAAGCAGTACTCCTCCACAGCATGTATGACTTCCTAAGTAAATTAAACCATATCTCAGGTCCAAATTGGAGCTGATTTTGAGTTCCATGGCAGACATAATAGTGTTTTATGCTGGGCACAGCAAAAGCACACTTAACACAAAATACAAATAGTGGTCTGCAAGAATGACATTTACCTTCCTAACAAAGACTTCAGGGAGATTTGTAGTAAAAGAAAAATCTAGCTTTCTTCTCAGTAAAGACTGACATAAATGACAGATGATTACCTTTGCTGAAGCAGACAAGATGGTGCACCTATGTGGCAAAGTTGGAATATTTTGCCAATAATTAGAGGTAAATATTTTGAAGGACAGTTAGCAATGTCTACACAGTTTTAAACTAATTATGTAAAACCCTGATCACACACTTCTGGTGCATAAGCAATGTGAATATCAATTGTGCTGGAAATGCACTCAACACATTTAGGTTGTTACATACTGCAGCACACAAAGCTATTAGTTTGTGATTCAGTGTGGTTAAAATCTAGAGGAGGTTTGACAGTAAAGTCAGGGAGAACGGAACCAGACATATAAAAACCATACATAGCCATACTGAGATCCTTGCTATCAATGTTTAAGGCATATGGAGTAGAATATTCCGATAGATATTATACTAAAATCACTTCACTTATATTCACATTGAATTATAATTTAAGCAACAGATAAGAGAGCCAGGTTCTTACTTGAAGCAGTCTTTGTAATACAGGATTTGTTTTTAGGCTTCTGGCCAAGAAAAAATATTGGTACCATAAATAATTTCTTCTAGCCTTTTACTAAAAAAAATAATTCTTCATGACCTGTTATACCAACCTGGCCTGTTTATGTACTTCCTTCATTTAAATTACTTATTCCCAAGGCAGGGAAAAGGAGATCCAGCCAGAAATTTTGAAAATAGTATTAGGATTTTCTTCAGCTGATTACTGAGTTTAAAGGTATATAAGGCGGCTACAAATTCACTCACAGACCTTGTTTCTTTGCCTTTCCCAATAAAAGAAATTACTAGGGAACAACCACTAATAGCAAACCATCACTTTTGAATAAGAACTTACTACAACAAAGAAGGTTTCCCAAGCTCTACATGTTGTTCCAATTGTCAAACTGTAATTCTGCAACAGATATGAATCATCATAAAAAACCTTGCTTGTCAACAAAAAGTCACACAGGTACCTAAAGAATAATTTTCTTAGCATTCATGCTCCCACACAGTTCACTACCTTTGTTGAATGTGTTCTCACCTATGGTAGTTTATTCTGGTAGTAAATCAAAAAGTGCAGCAAGGCTTTTCTTTGTAAACAAAATGCAAATGCTGTATGTGGAAATATATGTCCCCCATCACATTCTGAAGGTCAAGCATTTCTCACACACTATATTAACCAGATTACTTTCCAGGATTACAGCTCCGTAAAACTGATAGCATAACTCTCACCTATATTTTTTTTTTTTCTCAGAGTCAGAAGAACATAATTCTGTGCAGAGGGCCAGGGCAAATAACTCCTCAAGCCAGGCACAGGACTTCTGCAGTGAGGTGATTCACCAAGCCTGATGATCAAGATGATCGACCCCCAAAACAATTTGGTTTGGAAGGGAAGAATGTTGTCACTGATGCTCTTTTATGTTTGCAGCTGCCAAGCAAAAATTAAACAGTAGAACAGAAAGCAGAATACAAATTGGGGATAAAATTCTGCTTCACTAACAGTTTTATTGCATAAGGGAAAAAAATTCAGAGACTTCAGCAGCAATTACAGCAGACATGCAAATTATAAGATGGAATTAATCTAGAAATCTCAAAATATAAAACAGCAATGTATTACTTCTGACAAAGTGATGCCTGTAACAAAGAAAATATGTCGACATTGCAGTTCGATAGACCTTTAAATGACATTCATTTAATTTTCAGTAGATTGAAGCAAGTATGAAAATTCTTAGAAGAAAAAAAAAACACCTACATTCTCAATTGTCTCTAATCAATAAACAGATGTAAATATTTCAGTATTTAAAAATGCAAGCATGCATTTTTCACTGAATTGAGCCATACATTTCACCTAGAAAAAGATATTTCCATTCAGCTTTAGGAACACAAAAATCTAATTTTCACTATCTAATTACTCATATTTCTCCTCCCACTCCATGGAAAATGAAAGTGTTTCTTTTTGTGTCTAAACTCAGCTATATCACACCTTCTACATAAAAGCATCTATTTTATTTTGGTGAAAAGCCAGACAAGTAGCTATGCTTCTCATGAGGATGATAAAGCTCACCTACCAGAGTTGACATTCCTTCCTCCTACATTCCATCCTTCTTATTTTCTAAACAAATTCTGTTCATTTGAAATTAAGGATTTTGAAGTTTTTCAGCTCATTGAGTTGAAGCTTTCAAGAGGCCAAGTATGCAAAAGAGAAGGAGAAAACACTGACATTAACACAAACAATGTGGAGAAACTATTACTGAAGTTCTCATGATAGACTTCCCTCCTACGTAGTAAGCTTGACATTAAAATTCTTAATAAATTTATATTCTTGTCTGAGAAAGGAACAAACAAAAAAAACCCCAAACAAAATAAAACAAATTTGACCTTATCATTTGTCAGATCAAGAGAGAAATTAAAAAGAAATAAGAAAGAAAAAGAAATTCCCAATTTCTGAGCCTCCATCAGGAAATTATACTTCTACCAATATAAATGAATGTTTAAATTCATAACTGAAGACAACAGCAAGTCTGACACAGGCTTAGATTGAAACTGTGTCAAACTTTAAATTAGGAAGTGTAATCAAATTCAGTATCAGGGATCTCAGTGGCCATGACAAGAAAAAGGAAGAGTGAGAGAGATAAACAAAGACTCAGAGGTTAAACAAGCCCAAAGAAATGTAACTTCAAATGAACCAGCAGAGAGCATACAGAATAAATGCAGTACTTTTCTTGTATGAGACACTGCTAAGAGATTTCAGAAACAGAGACATCTTGTTGCAAGTAATTTTCTGAAAATATCCCAATGCAACAGCATTTTTTTCTATAAGATTCTTCTACCATCAAAAGTATGAAAAGTAGGAACCTTTAAAATGCACATTCACTATTATGATGGTTTTAAGGCTATACCTTTAATTTTTCTTAACAGAGTTCAAGCAGAAATGTGAAAGAATGTAAATAAATCACAATTGGGTGTAAGAAATAATGATTATTCTAAACACTTCCATTGGAGAAATATAAATGTTTAAGAGTCAGTACTCAAAACAAGGTAGGGGCAGTCTCTCTGTGTCTTTCTGTCTGGTGTTTGCTGGGCAGTCAGCTGGCTTTGGGAGATAACACACACACTCGCATACTGACCTTGACAAGCTAAGTTTAACAGCCTCTCTGCTTCTTGGCTTTCTTCCTTCTGCCAGGGGGGTCTGGGGAAGAAGCACGGCCCCTTTAGTGTCAGGAAGCTTTATTGTGTTTTTCTGTTGATTGTACATATTTGATGGTCACCGTCACATTCCAATGGATGTGATAAACAGAGCCTCCACCATGGCAAATCCCATCAACAAGAAAGAAACTCTGCGTTTCTTAGGCATAGTGGGATTTTGGAGACTGCACATTCCTGGATACAGTCAGATTGTGAAACCTCTCTATGATGTGACTCGAAAGAGAAACAGTTTCCAATGGGGTCCTGAGCAACAAGCAGCCTTTGACCAGATCAAGCGAGAGGTAGTCCAAGCGATGGGTCTGGGACCTGTCCGAACTGGTCCAGACATTAAGAACATTCTGTACACGGCCGCGAGTGACAATGGTCCAACCTGGTGCTTATGGCAAAGAGCTCCAGGGGAGACACGAGGACGTCCTCTTGGTTTCTGGGGTCGTGGCTACAGAGGCTCAGAGGCAAACTACACTCCAACAGAGAAAGAGATTTTAGCTGCTTATGAAGGAGTGAAAGCTGCTTCTGAAGTGATTGGAACTGAGTCACAACTTCTTCTAGCTCCTAGATTGCCAGTTCTGAATTGGATGTTCAAAGGCAAATGTTCTTCACCACATCATGCAACGGATGCTACCTGGTCTAAGTGGATGGCTCTGATAACACAGAGAGCTCGAATGGGAAATCTCGAAAGGCCTGGTTTGGTGGAGGTGATCACAAACTGGCCAGAAGGCACAAGCTGTGCAAAACCTCCAGAGGGGAGAGTAACTCGTGCTGAGGAAGCTCCTCCTTACAGTGATCTGTCTGATGATGAAAAGAGATATGCTTTGTTCACAGACGGTTCCTGTCATCTGTTTGGGAACAAGCGGAGATGGAAATCTGCAGTCTGGAGTCCAACACGCAGGGTTGCAGAGGCAAGAGACAGAGAAGGAGAATCCAGTCAATTTGCAGAGGTAAAAGCTGTCCAGCTAGCTCTTAACGTAGCTGAACGTGAGAGATGGCCAAAGCTTTATCTCTACATGACTCATGGATGGTAGCCAATGCCTTGTGGGGTTGGCTGAAGGACTGGAAAAAGAATGGATGGCAGAGAAAAGGAAAGCCAATCTGGGCTGCAGATCTGTGGCAAGACATTGCTGCTCGCATTGAGAGAATCCCAGTGAAAGTGAGACACATCGATGCTCACATTCCTAAGAGCAAAGCTACTGAGGAACAACAACACAACCATCAGGCAGATCTGGCTGTAAGAGTTTCCCAAGTGGACCCGAACTCTGATCCTGATCCTGATCTTGACTGGAAACACCGAGGTGAGCTGTTCTTAGCTCGGTGGGCCCATGACTCGTCAGGACATCAAGGCAGAGATGCAACCTACCGATGGGCTCGTGACAGATCCATTGACATTTCCATGGATGCTATCACACAAGTCACACATGACTGTGACATCTGTGCTGCTATTAAGCAGGCAAAGTGGATCAAGCCCTTGTGGTACGGTGACCGATGGTCCAAGTACAAGTATGGTGAAGCCTGGCAGATTGACTACATCACTCTACCTCGTTCTCGATCTGGTAAGCAGTATGTGCTGACTATGGTAGAGGCGAGCACTGGATGGCTGGAAACTTATCCAGTTCCTCATGCAACTGCACGTAACACCATTCTTGGTCTGGAAAGACAAATGCTGTGGAGACATGGAACTCCAGAGAGGATTGAGTCAGACAACGGAACTCATTTCAAAAACAATCTTGTAAAAAACTGGGCCAAAGAGCACGGCATCGAGTGGATATTCCACATTCCCTACTATGCACCAGCTGCAGGGAAGATCGAACGCTACAATGGTTTGCTGAAAACCACTCTCAAAGCCATGGGGGGTGGATCTTTGAAAAACTGGGAGAAACATTTAGCACAAGCAACCTGGTTGGTGAATAGTAGAGGTTCAGTGAATCGAGTTGGACCTGCTCAATCAGACTTGTTACAAAAGGAGGAAGGTGATAGAGTTTCTATTATCAGAGAAAAGAATCTCTTAGGCAAAACTGTTTGGGTATTTTCTCCTTCAGGAGAGGCCAAACCTGGCCGAGGGGTGGTTTCTGCTGAAGGTCCTGGGCACACCTATTGGGTGATGCAAGAGAATGGTGAAATTCAGTGTATTCCACAAAGAAATCTAACTTTGGCTGAGAGAGTCTAAGTTCAGAGTGCTGTACAGATGCGACATCGTGCCCAAGAGGAAAATCCATGAGATCTACAGTGCACGAACCCTAAGAACCCTCAGGCATTAAAAGCCATTAAATCTTTTAAAAGAAGATTATTCCAGCTCTTTAGCAATGAAGGGTTATGAAATTACCTGTAACACCTGAAGAACAGCTCTCTCCATCACCATTTCATTCTTACTGAGCACTTTCCTGAATCACACACTGAATTTTTTTTACCTTTCTATTTCATGGAAAAGAATATGTGCATTCCATCTCCCTGGTACTCGTAACAAGACTACATAAATGCACGTAACTGCCTATGCATTAGCATTGCAAAATCCACCTCATAAACATGCAGAAAATAGTAAAAAACATGAAGTCAAATGATTGATGCTTACTTTCAGCCTAATCCTCAGCATGAGAACCACACATGTTCTCATGACTGTTGTAAGGCTAAAGGATTCTTACCCATCTGCACAGGTACATAGGTAGCTGCTGTCACCACTGGAACCAAATGCTTTCTCAGAGTGTTTGAGGATGAAGGTCATGGGTGCTCAGAGGTTCAATCATCTAGCTTGTGCTTAGCATCCATCTGCTAAATCAAATGAAGTTATTCCACTTTGCAAGTAGAAATTAAGCACTCTATAGGCGATTTTCAAATGGTTTATCAGAATGACTACACATCAGCATGGAGTACAATGAGCAGGAGAACCATTTTATCCAGTAGCTTACCGAATCTTAAATAGATCTACCTAATTACCTATGCTTACTTCAAACACTCTTCAAATTCCATTCATTCCTCCACTGGATTCCTATATAAGGAGTTCTACTTGGCCATCACAGGAATTGAAGACGTTCATACACCAAGGGGAACTAACAGGCATACTCAGCAAAGCAAGATACCGTCCTATTTCCTTTTTTTCCTTCTATGAACTCAAAGATTGCAACCCACACAAAGCCCAGGCAGTGGTTTTTTTTCCAGTTTTGCCTAGTTTGAGAGGCAGAAATATAGGTGTAAGAGACAGCCATTTCTGGCTTAATTCCACTAATACTACTCCACTTTCTGGCAACCCCCAGGAAGAGTCACAGACAGCCAATGCAAAATTCGTGTTGCTTGCTTCCATCATCTCTTTGGGAGATGGATTTAAGCAGGGACATTCTTTAAATTCAGTGCACTCAGTTTTCACAGGATTCCAGAGAAGTTTTCACAGAAGTAAAGAGACAGGCTATGCCAGTGCTCAGCATTTGATTCTACTGGCTAATATCCATCAGATATTATTTCCCAAAATCAAGTGAAAAACAATCAGGTAATATAGATACTGTTGTACAGCTTTAATTACTCAGAAATCCTCCAGAAAGCTGCCTCACAAAACATCACAATCTTCGTATTCCTTCTCTGTGGTCCTACACATTTTGTTAAAAATACGAACAAAAGCAAATCAAACAAAACAAAAAACCTGCCCTGCACTAAAATGTCTTGCATATTAAAAATTAACTGATCCATGCATCTTACAGAATGATACCTTGTCAACTTTTACCATGGTCTCTCTGGGAAGTCTACTGCGTTACTACATAATCTACTACATTTCCAATTTTCTTCATGCACATGGTTATTAAAAGGAAGTTATTCCTGACTATGATAAATTTTAAAGCATGCCACAACAATTAAAGAGTGAACCCAGCTTTCTATTTAAAATTTAATGCAGTTGCTAGTAAACACTTTAATATTTCTATAAAACTGACCATTATAGCATTACATTTAAACAGAAATTAAAACTGCCAAGTAAGTGAATACAGCTCACCTTATAACACCTTTCCTGTCGTATCTTTCACTTTCCAAACAGTAGGCACATGGATAAGAGTTTGTTTTTATTAAGTAATTCTGAGAAGCTATGCAAAGCTTCTACTAAATTACAGTACATGTCTCATACATCTGTTCAAAGCTATAGCTGAATAACATACCCTCAGGCTCTAGAAGAAGCAACATGTGTAAAGAGTTTAAACCTTTCACCTGACAAGTTACACCACCATGTTAAAAATGACAAAGAAAAGTAAGAGTTCTTTCATAAGTGAATACAAAATTAGTTAATGAATCTCATGCTTACTAACAAGAGAAAACAGCATAAAACCACACTGCAGTAAAAGCACATAGAAGCTCTTTGTTAGAAACTGGGGTGACCATTTCTGTGATGATGTTGCAGAAGGTAGCTGCCCTCAAGTGTATTACAAGAACAAGGAAATACCACTGCTGTGCCCCTGATGGGCACTGAATATTGCAGTGGTTGCTTTTAAAAGGCTTAAACTGTTAACTGAACTAGTACCTTCATGCCTTTTCTCATGTGCTGAAATGTATCAGGGAACAGGCCACCACTTCAAGAGGTCTTCCATTTCCAGAGTGGTATAGGCAATATAGATAGTCATGGCTTAAGTACCCTACACTTGCAAAACACAGTGTAGGTCTTCAGCAGAATACAGAATACATTCAGTTGGAAGAGACCTCAAAGATCATCCAGTCCAACCCTCAACCTAGCACTGAAAGGTCAACACTAAGCCATGTTCCTAAGCACCAGGTCCACATGCTGCTTAAACACCTTCAGGAACAGTGACTCCACCATTGCTCTGGGCAGACCATTCCAATGTCTGACAACCATTTCAGTGAAGACTTATTTCCTAACATCCAGCCTAAGCTTCCCCTGGTGCAGCTTGAAACCAATTCCTCTAGTCCTGTCATTTGACACCAAGGAGAAGAGGCTGGCATGAATTCAGACAAAATACAGGAATATTAAGGTGCTCAGATTATGTACTTCTTTAGCTACTGCTTCTATTCTCCTACATTCAATCCCCTAGCAGAAAATGTACATCAAGTTGGTTAATGAAAGTAGAACTCAGCTTCTGGTAGTTTTATATATCAACAAGCTCCACTTGGGAGCTATGGAACTTTCCTCACAAAAGAGAAGACCACTTTTGTTCAGAGATGAAGTCTAGAATAGTCTTAAAAGTACAGAATTACCCATTCAACCTCAGAAATTACTTGCTTGAGAATTTACTCTTTTGATGATCTGTTCACTTGCAGTAAATATCAAAATTCTTGTGATTGACGGATATAAGAGCAAGCCTCTCACCAATATAAAATACAAGCATAAAATTGCTGGAGCTTTATTTGTACATTAGTACATGAAAGGGATACCCACCTCCAGAAATTCACAGAGCTCAATTTCCAAAAATGGTACACTAAGGGATTCATCACACAAGCCATAAAGCAAATCTAACAGCATCATAGCTAGGAGCAATTCCAATTGGAAGATTGAATCTTCCCATGGAGTTTTGTGGTAGTTTTCAGAAACAAACTTGCATTTACACAGGAACAAATATTATGCACACATTTCTATCTGAAAACAAAGCCTGGATACGAGATATACAGAAATCAGTAGTTCTCCCTTCAGGGCAATCACAGTTTTGAGACCTTGAACTGCACTTCACAGCACTGACCATGAGAATCATTAAAAATGACATATGCGAAAAAACACGGCTCTTCAAATTTGTGCGGGAAAAAATATTCTGTTCATTTGACTAATGTATTTATTTTATCTATCCTTATCAACACTTACTATATAGAAGTAAATGTTTCCGTATTTACAACAATTAAGCAGAACTGCCTTCTATGAGCCTTCTATGTAGCATTTGCAAGTATTTGATAATAAGAAATATTACTCCTTTTGTGCACAAAAGAAAAGAATACTTAGTTAGGAACAATATAGAAAATACAATGCTGACTTCTTTCATCAATCATAATTGCAGCAACCTTAGTAAGAGAAAGTTAAAATTCTTCCATTAATTTCAAATTATTTCATCCAGATAAAACATGTTCATTTTACAGTTCAACAAAGATTGTTTTTATACTAGTACCATGGCATCAAACAGAACAAATATATGTCACTTAAGTTTTATTTTGAAGTACAGAAAGACATATGCAGTTTCTGACTTTTGTCATCCACACAAAGCCAAGTCTACTTTCTCAGTCAGTTCAGGAAATTTAAACAAAAGGTGTAATTCAGAAAACAAAACCAACACTAACTCAGTGGTTTAACTTAAAGCACCCATGAGTATAAAAATCAGAACAATGACCAAAAAAATTGCTGTATTTTCAGTTTAATCCATGTACTTCCTGGATGCAGCTCACTGTCAGTATTTCCCCATACAGACAATTTCCAATGTTTTACTTTGCTTCAGAGAAATACTTCTACACATTCCTGACCCTGCACAAGACTGGTGTACTCCCCTCACTTAGAATCACCCTGTGCACTTTCCGCACAGCTATATAAGAGGAAAACTACCTTTACAATATGCCTGTAATACTGTAACATTCAAATAGAAAAGTTCAAGGCAGACATAGCTCTTGAGACTATTCTAAATCTTGGGATAGAAATGAACTGGAATTCTCCCTTTACAGTCTGTCCACATCTTAAATTCCTAGAACTGAATTTCCTCAGGCCTTCATAATGCTAAAGAGTACCACACATCAAAATACCTCCAGACACCAGAAGGAAGAGCAAGTCTTTGTCTCTCAGAACATTAGCCAACCAACTCAGAGCTAGCAAGAAATTTCCCTGGTGGATCAGCTATTTGCTACAGAGCTTCCAAAGCTTTCTACTCATATATTCAACAAAGACAACCTCCGGATGCAGAACAGACTAGACAACTGATTTTTATCCAGTAATACTATTTTAATAGTTTTCAAACCATTTTGGAATCAAAAGGGTTTTTTTTTTTTCTTATAACATGTTCACACATAATTCCCAAATAAGAAATGGACTACATGCCCTAGCTAAAAACTTGTTCACTACAAGCAGTCTGCCCAGATCAATTCCAAAATAGAATTTGACATCATATTCAGTATGTGTACTGCAGTGCAGTGCCTTAGAGAAGAAGGTACAAATGCTGCAATCTCAGCCACACCACCCTGCACATGAGTTGTTAAACAGTGGTCTTGTGTCAGTCCCCAGTGAAGCATCAGAAGTCACATACTGATATAGGTACAAGAAATATTTTTTTAAATAAACATGGATGAGCCAAAGCATTTTTCAGAGTTCTTTCCTTCTAAAATTGCTCCTAATATTCGAGATTGCTTTTGAGCATTTTCTTCAGTGCATTCTGGCAGCTGTGTTTGTATGTTTGATGACTGCAGCTACCAGAATCTAACATATTTTGATAAACCCCTGTGGTAGTTTTAAGGCTGTGTGCCTTTAATTTTTTCTCTCAGAGTTCAAGCAGAAAAGTGAAAGAATGTAACCAAATCACAACTGTGTGTAAAGATAAGCAGCATATGAAAAGCATCATGGGATTTAAATAAAGAAAAAGCCTATTCTATTTCACTGAGAGAGTCACATAACAGTTCTCTTTATGTTTAGTTACTTATTTTACAATAATCGCCAGATTGTGTTTTCCGGATTCCTTTTGTGTTCTCTAATTCCACAGAATCTTCATTCAAGATGGTATCTATGCATATGATTTTGTCAGATGTTAAGTGACATTCACTGTCTAAATGCTGCCATAAGGAATATCTGGAACAGAAATGACCCTGTAATCAGAATTCCTGTCCTTGATATGTGACCACATTCCATTCTTCATTTCAGAATAAAGACAAATTCTTTACCATAAACCCCGTTCTTTTATTATCTGAAGTACTGAATCCCAGCACTGGGTGAATAAGATCTTTTGCATCTCAAACATGAGTTCTAAATAACATTTAACTTGATTTAAAATTACTTTTCCAACGTTGCAAAGTACCCTTACACTTTTTTCTGATGATCACACCCAGAACAATTAAGGCCATGTAAAAAATAAGGCTGCACAGAATATGTTTACACAAGCAAAAGATCCTATTTTACTGCAAGGTGCTAATGAAACAAATGAAAAAAAGCATTGGAAGAAAGGACACAGTGGAACGACTGCATTCTAATCTAAAAAAAAAAAAAAAAAAAAAAAGGGAGAGAGATGAAAAGGAGACAACCACAACAGATCTGGGGAAAATGTGCTGCTCGCACTGATTTCTGAGAGGCATGGTAATCTTCACTGTCTCAGAGGACAGTGAGAAAGACCATAACCCTGTAAGTCTTACTTTAGCATGTCCTGGTGATGCCTCCTAACATAACCTTCTGAAAGAAGACCTGCCTCTAACTTAAGGAACTCCACAACTCCAGAAAATATTCATACAGGTATCAGGAACATCACAAGATCAGATACTTAAATTACACATTTAGGTACATACTGCTCCCAAAATTCAGAACACCTTTAACCAATGTAAGAGATATCCATAGGCAGTATTTTGTTGAAATTATTTTAAACCTATCATCAGCTTACCACCCTATTCCACATGAAGGCCTTCTCTTACAGGGGTTCTGCACCACAAAAAGCAGTCCTTGCATGTTTGTATTATGGAATATGCATATGCATTCAGCAAAAACATTTCCTCTTCTTCCCTGCAACTGAACTATTTCCATTCTGGTCGAATTACACATCCTAAAAAGAAACCCAGAACAGAAACAAACCAAAACAAATAAACCCAGGTAATTTTCTATTAACTACCAATGTTTATAGATTGTTGAATAGAAAGCCTAAATAATGGGAATTTATTTTGGACACAGCTTTCTCTGTTACAACCTTGGGGAAAAAAAATCCTCTACAGAGAGTTAAGTGCTTCCCAGACACACAATTAATAAAAGCAAGAGCAGGACACTTGCACTTCTTCGTTCCTCTTTACTCCTCTGGCACAGCATGTGTGTATGCAGTGGAAGAAGTCAAGAGAATGTACTTCAAAGCCTAAAAATGGCTACCCATGATAAAGGTCATCTCCACCTGGAGTATTCAGTGCAGTAATGAGATACACTCATGTCTGTGGAGAAACACGTAATTTGCAGGACTACAGATTTACTTGATGAGAACTGAACAGCGCAGAGTGGAATCTCAGTCTGTTGGAAATTATCTCAATGTAAAGACTGATGCTTTCAGAATTCCAGGGCATTAAAATGTTCACTTCTCAGAAATTAAATATTAAACTCAAATCATTCACAGAAGAAAGAGAAATCCACCCTAGCAGCAAATTTGTAGGAGGGAATGTACAATGCCACTCTATCAAATACTAAAATAAAAGCAGCAGATTCAGATTAAGAAGAATCATTAGGCAAACAGGAATGTGTGAACAGTAAAGGAAAAAGAAACTACCGTCTACATGTAGATGGTAAATACAAATTCAGTTTAGTACCTTAATGAAAATAAAGGGATATTTTTATTTAATAAAATCTCCTAGAATCACAGAATTATTGAATCACACAATCACAGAATTATTGAGGCTGGAAAAGACCTCTGAAATCAAGTCCAGCCTATGACCTAACACCACCACATTGACTAGACCACGTCACTAAGTGTCACATCCAATCTTTCCTTAAACACCTCCAGGGATGGCTACTCCACCACCTCCCTGGACAGTCCATTCCAGTGTCTAATTACCCTTTCCATGAGGAAATGCTTCCTAACATTCAACCTAAACCTCCCCCGGTGCAGCTTCAGGCCATGCCCTCTCGTCTTCTCAAAAGTTACCTGGGAGAAGAGCCCAACCCTCACCTACGACTTCCCTTCAGATAGTTATAGAGTATGATAAGGTCCCCCTGAGTCTCCTCCTCTCCAGGCTAAACAACCCCAGCTCCCTCAGCCTCTCCTCATAAGACTTTCCCTCCAATCCCATCACCAATATCAACGTTTTCCTCTGGACCCCCACTTTTTAAGTGAGGGTCCCAGAACTGTGCACAGTACTCAAGGTGAGGCCTCACCAGTGCCGAGTACAGGGGCAGAATTACATCCCCAGTCCTGCTGGCCACACTATTCCTGACACAGGCCAGGATGTCATTGGCCTTCTGTGCCACCTGGGCACACTGCTGGCTCATGTTCAGCTGGTTGTCAACCAGCACTCCCAGGTCCCTCTCTGCCAGACAGCTCTTCAGCCACTCATCCCCCAGTCTGTAGCACTGCATGGGGTTATTGTGGCCAAAGTGTAGGACCCTGCACTTGGCCTTGTTAAGCCTCAACCCACGGACCCAGCCTGTCCAGGTCTCTCTGAAGTGTCTTCCTACCTTTGAGCAGATCCACACTCCCCCCCAGCTTGGTGTCATCTGTGAATTTACTAACAGTAGACTCAGTCCCCTCATCCAAGTCATCAGTAAAGATGTTGAATAGAACTGGGCCCAGTACTGATCCCTGGGGGACACCACTGGTCACCAGCCACCAACTGGATGAGGCACCATTCACAACCACTCTCTGTGCCTGGTCATCCAGACAGTTTTTAACCCAGCAAAGGGTGCACCTGTCCAAGCCAAGAGCTGCCATCTTGTCCTGGAGGATGCTGTGGGAGACTGTGTCAAAGGCTTTGCTGAAGTCTAAGTAGACCACATGCACAGCCCTTCCCTTGTCTACCAGGCAGGTCACCCAGTCACAGAATGAGATCAGATTGGTTAGGCAGGACCTTCTCTTCTTGAGCCCATGTTGGCTGGGCCTGATCCCCTGGTTGTCTTGTACATCCCATTTGAGGGCACTCAGGATGAGCTGCTCTATAGCCTTGCCAGGCACTGAGGTCAGGCTGACAGGCCTACAGTTCCCCAGATCCTCCTTTCAGCCCTTCCACTGGCCAACCTCCAGTCATCTGGGACCTCCCCAGTTAGCCAGGACCGGTGATAAATGATGGAGAGCAGCTTAGCCAGCTCTTGTGCCAGCTCCCTATGCACCCTAGGAGGAATCCCATCCAGACCCATTGACTTGTTAGGATCTAAGTGGCACAGGAGGTTACTAACTACTTCCTCCTGAATTACAGGAGGGATAGTCTGCTCTGCATCCCTGTCTACCAACTCAGAAGCACAGTTGCCCTGAGGATAGTCAATCTTTTTGTTAAAGACTGAGGCAAAGAAGCTGTTAAGTACCTCAGTCTTTCCCTTACTATGTTCCCTCCTTCATCCAATAAGGAATGGAGATTTTCCCTGCCCCTCCTTTTGTTATTAATGTATTTATAAAAACACTTTTTATTATCCTTAAGAGAATTGGTCAGATTAAGTTCCAAATGAGCTTTCACATCTCTCTTTCTACTTGACCTTACAACATCCTTAAATGCTTCCTCATTCACCTGTCTCTTTTTCCAGAGTTGATACACTCTCTTTTTTTTCCTGAGTTCTTGCAAAAGTTCCCTGCTCAACCAGGTTGATGTTCTTCCCTGCCTGCTTATTTTTCGTCACACAGGGACAGCCTGCTCCTGAACCTTCATAATTTCATCCTTAAAATAATCCCAGCTTCACTGGGCCCCTTTGTTTTTGAGGGCTGCTTCCCAAGGGACATATTTCTCCTTAAATATTAAAATTTATATATTGTGTTTAAATTCCAGGGTAAAGTCTTAAGATGCTACAGTAGTTTTGAAGCATCAGAAAGAGAATTTTAGAAAGATTATCAGGTCCTATCAAAAGAAGAAAAGTTTGAAAACTTTTGAAAAGTTCTATTTATACACAAAACCATTCATGAATGTGTCTGTCCCAAATTACTGTTTAAAAAAAAAAAGATGAGAAACTGCAGCAATTACCAGATAGCTGATTTCCAGTGCTTTCTATCAATGCCTTTCAGAAAGTTAGGCACATCTAATAGCCTTACAGAATACTAATCTAAGCTTTCCAAGAATACACAGAAGTAAGACTACATCTAGAATGTCTTAAAGCAACTGACGTTTTCAAGTAGTGTTCATAACTTTAACACAGTGTAAGGAAAAGAGGAGTAAAAATCACTAGTCATGTGCAACTACAGATTCGAGATTCAAAACTTCACTTGAAAAGGTGATTTTTCAGGCCTTTTTTATTTCACTACACAAAAAGCCTTCCTTGTGCCTCAGTTTACCACATTCAAGGTCATTTTACCACAGTACAACATTCTAAAAATTTTTCAAGTATTGTCTAAGGCTGGGTTTGCCAAATCTGTCCTAAGCCTGACACACATTATCAGGAGTGCTGTTTTACATAACATGCTGCTGCTGTCAGGTGCTGTAGTTTAACATTACTGTATAAGTGCAGAGCAGTATTAGCATGCCCACTGCTTCGCTTTCCCCATTAAGCATTCAGATAACAGCCTTCCATGAGCTAAGCTTAACATTCAACCCTGCAGTAACAGTGCCAGTGTACAAGCCTTCCAGAGATGTTTACCAGTGAGAAGTACTAATAATAAAACTCTCATAAATTGCAACGACAAATTATCTTTCAAGGAAGTGTTTTTCTGTTTTCTCTTTAGGTTAACACCAACATTACAATATGTCACATAACACTGAGAAGAAACAAAGTTGACAATCTTCATGCAGTGTTGCGTAACACCTGTATACCCTGTAAAACCAGATTTTCTACAAATTCTCAAACAAACTCAGAATGTCTAACTATTATTTTAGGGTTTCTGATTGAAATAAACATGATGACTGAGATACAGGATTCACAAAGATGCAAGCAGCATGTGAAGATGCTTCACATATATTACGTGGGGTGGTTTCCTCTCATTTTTAATGCATTTTCTTACAAGACATAGATCATAAACTTTTTGTAAATCAGACTGGACTAAATAAAAAAAAGACGCTAAGCCTTACCCTACAGTTTCAGCAATTTTTCCTGAAACTGACAGGGTTTGTGCACAGAACCATTCAAATGTACCCATCTGCAAAACTTGCAAGGATTGTGCATATAAACAGCATTTGGGAGATGGTCCAGATGGTAAATAAATACTTAAAGAATAATAATCCAGACAAGCATAAAATGCAGCAGTCTTGGTGTAGTAATTGAACAGAGAGAAAAAATGCTCTAGCACTTCAACATGCTTTCGACTGAAGAAAATAGAAGTAAAGAAAGGATGCTCTCACACAGCAACAACAAAAATGTATTAGTCCGTGCTCAGCGAGAAGAACGCCTGCAAGTTAGTGGGAACCTTGGTGTGGAGGGGGTAGGGTGGGAGAGGGGAGGGTTTTCTTATTCTATTTTTGCAGGAGTGTGATTGCAGCTTCTAAACTGGCGAGGGCTGCTCGGTTAGTATCTGCAGTACGCGAACACATCGGCGAGTAAGCGGGCAGCGCGCATAGGCGCATGTGGGGAGGCGGCGGGGGCGCGCCGCTCGTGCCGCTTGCCCTCCGCCCGGCTGGCGCACTCTGTCTGCTTGGGGTCCCCAAGCCACGCCGCCGCAGCGCCTCACCCCTCCCGCTTATCCCGGCATCGCCAGCGGAGCGAGCAACCCGTTACGGTCCTCCGTCTGCGGATACGAAGGGCACACGCTCCTAGGCGGAGAGGGAATGGGCTGGGAACTGGAGCTGTCCCCGAAAAAGACCCCTCCAGGGCAGCGGCAGCAGAGCGCATCCGCCTCCCGCTGCCCCTCCCGGCTGCCACCCCGGCGCCGATAGGAGCAAACCCTCTCCCCTGCATACGGAGTCTCGATGCCAGCCCCCCCGCCCCACAGCTCTCCTCAAGGCAACCTCCAGGCAACAACCTCGCAGTTCTTCTCCCTCACAGCCCCAGCCCCATGCCCCATGCCAGCGTGGAGGTGAGGGAAACAAGCTCGACGCTTACAGTTCGCAGGAACTGGATCTCGTCCTCGCCCTCGCCCCCCTCGGCCATGGCTCCCCTTTCTCTGTTCTTCTCCCGGGCGCTGCTCCCGGTGCCCGGGTACCCGGGTGTGCAGCGGCGACGGTCACTCCCCGCTGGGAGGCGGTGGCAGTAGACTCACTGCGCTGCCGCACCGCGCTGGAGCAAGTGCGAGAGCAGCACTGCCGGCAGCCCCAGCCCGGGCCAGCCCTTGCTCCGAGCGGGGTGCGGATGCTTGTACGCCTGCAGCAGGTTGACAGCTCTGCCCGCCTGCCTTACTGCCAGTGCCTGCTACGGGGGAAAGGGAGATGCGATTAACCGGGGGAGGAGGGGAAGGCGGAGCTCTCTCCCCCCCTCCCACCCCCTCCCGCTGCTGCAGGTGATCCGCAGCCCGCTCCCTCCGCACAGCAAACCCACCGCCAGCGCCCCTTACTGGCTGCTCTGCAGAGAAGCGGCTGACGGGTCGCCCGCCCGCCAGTCACCGCCGCCGCCGCCGCGGGGCCTCGCTTCAGGGGCTCGGCTTAGGCGGCTGCGGCCGGACCCGCCGGCCCCAAACGGTCGGCTGTGTCACACATAAGCTCATACGACTCGGGTTTTAAGTATGCCTCAGCTCCTTTGGGAGCTATCGGATAGACCGGCGTCATATCTGCTGGGGCGAGTCTGTCCCTCTGGAGACGCAAAATGTGCCGCATTGAGAGGTACCTCAGGGAGGGAGGATTTCAGCCGCTTTGCGAGAGTTCTTGTGCCAGACGACAGTACTATGGGGAAGACGTGGAACGTATTTGCCTCTAAACGTCGTGTGAGTAAGCTTAGTCCAAGGTGAATGAACTGCTTTCAGGTATAATTTATTTGAAGAATACCTACCATGCGTTTACCGTGGGATAAAGCAGAGGGTTGCCATCGAAAGGTGCTTTCTTGAGCATTCGAGCAGACTGTGTCTTGCGAAAGGCACATTAATTATAGCAGTGAGGAAGCTAGAAAGAAGTCTGCAACACATAGGAACTGCAGGTCTTCTAGCATCCACAGCACTCTGGAATAAATACATAGTGGAGGGACTGCACTATGCGATGCAATGGTCATGAATTGAATACAGTAGAATGTCTTAAAAAGTAGTAAAACTAACACTGGATCATAGAGTAAAATGTGTGAGTGATGTGTGACCACAGAAGGCTTTTGAAGGACCAAAACCAATAACCATCATAAATTCACAATAACTTTGGTAAACAGAACGTGTGGCTTAGCATAACAGAAGACATGACATTTCTTGAGATGCCAGACCCATAATCTGTAACTTTACACTGCTCAAGGACATCAAGAGATGTATTAAACATTTCTGAGATTTTATCATTACTTCCAGCAGTAGAAAACTTGTTCCTCCAACAGACAAATTGCAAGAGGAGCCAATACACATAAAGTCTCCAGAGCAAGTAATATATGAGTATTTAATACAAAGGTTCTACAGATGAACTTGAGAGTTATGACAGCTTAAGTGTTTCCTTCACAATTTCCTCTTTTCAGTTACTGCTGACTTCAAGAGATTTTTACCTCTTAAATTTACTCCTGATTGAAAATTATTTTCTTCTAAGTATGATAAAATACTGACAGATATTTTTTTATATTACTGTAATATTCAAACATCCCTTCCTCCAAATTACAGACCCTGAAATCCTGAGTTTGTGTAACTTGCAAAAATTAGGTTCCATGAACAAATACAATTGTACTTTATCTCACTTACAGAACAAGTAAATTCCAGTGCAACAGTATGTGAACATGTTTCATATGGATGTAAAGCTCAGCTTGTGATTTTACAGGACCAAAGTTTGGTTAGATCACAGAACATCCAGGATGCTTTCTATCATGCATTAAACTTGAGTAGTAGATTAGATGTCTTCATTATTTGCTGCCTGTAAGGCAAGGACATGAGGTGATCCTGCTTTGGCAGGGGGATTGGACTTGATGGTCTCCAGACATTCCTGCCAACCCCTACCATACTATAATTCTCTGAAGAAAAGTGGGGAAAAAATAACCTATAAATACTCCACTATGACATCAGTGGCTGAAACATTTTGTACAATTTTCAGTATAACACTATGATTATGACATAATGAAAGCTGTTCCAAGAATCTGGTGTTTAGCAAGATGCAAACTACAGCAAACTACAGAAGGTTCTCTATGCTAGGGCAGTAATATTTCTCTAATGTGCAGATTGTTTATGCCTGATGTCAGTGAAATGTATGCTGCATGTTTTCAGACAGCAGATAATTCTCTTTGTTGTGTTCTTTCTCATGCATCCATTCTTATGAAATGGCTAGGAACATATGCGATATTATTAGCCCTCTGTAAATTTGCTGGAATTTCCCAGTGACTTCAAAAGATGTGCAGCAACAGAGACACACACACCCCACACTTACATACATAATTTAATTTGCTTGGAAGCAAAGTTTAAAAGTAGTAAAGGTAATAGATTCTTCAGGAAATTTTATGAGGACAGTGATAAATACTAAATGTAGTTGGAAGCACAACTTCTGGTTAGATTATTCATCAAGGACAAATATTCATATGTGCATACAGCATATACATAGAATCATAGAATCAGTCAGGGTTGGAAGGGACCACAATGATCATCTAGTTCCAACCCCCCTGCCATGGGCAGGGACATCTCACACTAGATCAGGCTGGCCAAAGCCTCATCCAGCCTGGCCTTAAACACCTCCAGGGACGGGGCTTCAACCACCTGCCTGGACAACCCATTCCAGTGTCTCACCACTCTCATGGTGAAGAACTTCTTCCTCACATCCAGCCTGAATCTCCCCACTTCCAGCTCTGTTCCATTTCCCCTAGTCCTATCACTACCTGATATCCTAAAAAGTCCCTCCCCAGCTTTCTTGTAGGCCCCCTTCAGATACTGGAAGGCCACAATAAGGTCACCTCAGAGCCTTCTCTTCTCCAGACTGAACAGCCCCAACTCTTTCAGTCTGTCCTCATAGGAGAGATGCTCCAGCCCTCTGATCATCCTTGTGGCCCTTCTCTGGACACGTTCCAGCATGTCCACATCCCTTTTGTAATAGGGGCTCCAGAACTGGATGCAGTACTCCAGGTGGGATCTCACCAGAGCGGAGTAGAGGGGGAGAATCACCTCCCTTGACCTGCTGGCCACAATTCTCTTGATGCAGCCCAGGATCTGGTTGGCTTTCTGGGCTGCAAGTGCCCAATAACAGCTCATGTTGAGCTTCTCATCCACCAGCACCCCCAAGTCCCTCTTCTCAGGGCTACTGTCCAGACAGTCACTGCCCAGCCTGTATTTGTGCTTGGGACTCAGGTGCAGGACCTTGCACTTTGTCTTGTTGAACCTCATGAGGTTGGCTTGTGCCCACCTTTCCAGCCTGTCAAGGTCCCTCTGGATGCCATCCCTTCCCTCCAGTGTGTCTGCTGCACCACTCAGCTTGATGTCATCAGCAAACTTGCTGAGGGTGCACTCAATGCCACTGTCCATGTTGCCAACAAAGATGTTGAACAAGACTGGCCCCAGAACTGATCCCTGAGGGACTCCACTTGTCACTGGCCTCCACTGGGACATGGAACCATTGACAGCCATTCTTTGGCCATCAAGCCAGTTTTTTATCCATCTAGTGGTCCACCCATCAAACCCACGTTTCACCAGTTGGAGACCAGGATGTTGTGTGGGACAGTATCAAAGGCTTTGCTCAGGTCCAGGTAAATGACATCAGTTGCTTGCCCCTCATCTATTAATGTTGTGACCTTGTCATAGAAGGTCACTAGGTTTGTCAGGCAGCACAGTGGCCCTTAATTCATCCTGTTTGTCGCCCAAGCTCCGTGCATTTGCATAGAGGCACTTCAGCTGGGCTGGCCCTGTCATCCTCTTGTGCCAATTCCCCTTGATTTCCTCTGAGCATCCTGGTGCATCATCCCTGGTGTGCCTCAGGGCAGCAAGTTGAGAGCCCTCACTAGCTCTCCATCCCTCTGCCTCTGGTGAGCTGCCCCACTGTTTGTCTCTGGCCAGCAGAAGACTATTAACCCCTTCAAATCTAGTTTAAAGCCCTATCAATGAGCCCTGCCAATTCCTGCTCCAGGATCCTTTTCCCCCTCTGGGACAGGTGCATCCCATTAGTTGTTTGCAGCTCTGGTGCCTTGTAAACCAACCCCTGATTGTAGAATCCAAACCCCTGTTGATGACACCAGCCCCAGAGCCATGAATTTACCTGTTGGCTCCTCCTAAATGTTCCCTCGTCCATCGCTGATGTGAGAGGGATAGAGGAGAACACAACTTGAGCTCCTGATCCCTTTAGCAGTTGCCCTAAGGTCCTGAAGTCTCTTTTAATTGACTGTGAGCCTCTCATTGTTGCGTCACCACCCACCTGAAAGACCAGAAGTGGGTAGTAGTCTGAAGGACTCATGAGGTTGGGAATTTTACCTACAGTTTCCCTTACCTGGGCACCAGGGAGGCAGCAGACCTCTCTATGAAGTGGGTTCGGTCTGCATATTGTGCCCTCTGCTCCCTTCGGTAGGAAGTCCCCTATAACAATGACCCTTTGAGGTTTCTTTTCAGGAATATTATATGCACATATGTGCAAAATACATATTAAACGTATTTATAAAATGTACATAACATGTAAAGTCAGCACAAAACCACCGGAACAAGCTAAGTAAATCCCTGACGGACATAGCTTTGATTTCCTCTAAATTATCTGCCCATGCTAATCATCTGCATGTATGTGCCCTTTCCACTCAAAACACACAGGCTTACTCTACCCACATGAAAAGATCAGGAATGTTTTCCAAACAGTCAGGATATTGTACTTGTGTGTCTAAAAGGAATGCACTCTAGTTGATGTGAGGTTTTGGTTGATGTGAGTAGTTATGCTTAATTAAATAATTAAAAACAACTGATCGTTTTTAAGTGGAAATAACATCATTACTTCTGTCATAACAGGAAGTAATGCAAAGGTTGCACAATTGCAGTGGGAAAACTAAGAGAATAAATATCCTCCATGGGTGGTCTTTGCAGGTGGAATTCAATGGAGTTGCATCTTTCTGTGGGGATGTGGAAGAATAAGGCACTTTTGCTACAAGCCTGCCAGTCCCAAAGTTCAAGATGCCTATCAACCCCATAGCAGTTACCTTTGTGTTCCCGGCTCTAATTTGCTTATTTCAATCTGCACTACATCTGATTATGCCCAATGTTTTCCACAAGTGTAAAGATTTTTATTACTGACTGAAAACTGTGCTTTCCACAGAAAAATGCAGGAAAAAACCCTAACATTTTCTGCTTCTGCCAAAATAATCCCTTACTGACTTGGGAAGGTGAAGTTTTTACAACATCCTCTGAAGAATAACAAAAAGTTTTAGTGAGAAATTGTTGTTCCCTTGCAGCTCTAATTTATGTTTTGCTGGTTAACTAGTTTTCTTATGACATGCGTGTAATATGTCTGTTCCTTTTTCATCCGACCTAAAAGCAGTCTTTCAATTTTTGAGTCCAGAACTTCTCCCACATTATGTGACCTGCTGCTTACCACAAAATTGTTCTTACTGTCCCATTTGAAATCTGCCCATCTCCATGCATATTTGTAATTGTCACTATAAGAGATAGTTTGAGTTCATTTGCCTTTGGACAGAAAGAGTTTCAGCCTAGAGAAGAGAAGGCTCTGGGGACACCTAAGAGCAGCCTTCCAGTACCCGAAGGGGGCCTACAAGAAGGCTGGAGAGGGACTGTTTACAAAGGAATGTAGTGATAGGATCAGGTGCGATTAGAGAAGAGGAGATTTAGACTGGATGTTAGGAACAAGTTATTTACCATGAGGGTGGTGGAATATTGGAACAGGTTGTCCAGGGAGGTGGTTGAGGCCCCATCCCTGGAGATATTCAGTGTCAGGCTCCACAAGGCTCTGAGCAACCTGATGGTTAGATATCTCTGCTCACTGCAGAGGGGTTGGACTAGATGACCTTTGGAGGTCCTTTCCAACTCAAATAATTCTATGATTCTGCGAGCTTCTTGCCCCTTCAGCCCTAGTTTATGAAGACAGCAGGAATGTGAGGATCCATTATAGACCCTTACCAATTTTCACCAAAAACACATTTTATTGGAATGGTGCAGAGGCAGTGCAGCAGTGCTACCCCAGCAGAATTCTGAACTGAACATAAATTGACACTATTATAAGAATTCTAGTACTTTAATTTCATACATTTTGATCACCTAAGGAAGCTTATTATGATGTTAGAAGATGCATAGATACATTTGTATGCATACACTCAAAGTAATAATCTATGTAAAAGAAACGTTTGCTGGCTATAATATTAATCAACAAGTATTGTGAACATTCAGTATTCAGTAACATGAATGGAACTCCCAGGTGTTCCTTTGTTTTCGTCTAGCAGAATATACTACCACACATTTTTCTCCCTGCTTAGAAGCACAGAATAAGATAATGCCAATAAAAATTAAATGGTACAGATACTATCCTTTCTTTCTCATGCTGTTCTTTCTTACAGCATGTCATACTTTTCAGTGAGATATCAATCTTGAAAACGTTATTCTAAACAGTGTAAAACTAGAGAAATTGCATCTCCTATGGCATGTCATAAATCAACACCACTGTGGTCAATGAAATAGAAGCAGTGTAAAATCTATGCCAGTTTAGGTCCCAAATGTGACTTGGAAATGAGAACAAAATTAGTAGACCCAAATCAACATTGAATTTAAAATGAGATTTTATTTCAGATTAGCACAGTTTAAAGAAGCACAATTATAGCTAAAACCACGAAGTTATGTGCTTATCATGATTACCCCAGAGTTCAATAATATACTGCATTTTCTTTAGTTAATGCTTATCCTGAACACAAAAAATACAGTATAAATGTTAATTGCATGTCTGTCATTAAGTATATTTCCTGTATTTCATATACAGAATATATGCAAGAATTGACCTAGAAATATAGTGTTAAAATAAATTTCAGACAGTGAAGATTTTCCTCTTTTATAAGAACTTTGTATAAGCAAAGGCAACCTTCTTGCTTAATTACAGAAGAAATCTTCCCAAAACCTGTATTTTGCATTTGGACACATTGTTGTGGTTGAGAGGGGAATTATTAATTATTTACCCTCACAACAATAATAAACAATATGGCAAACAGGTATTAATAAAAATATTAGTAACCCTTTATTAATGAAAATTGCCAAAACTTGTTGAATAGGATCATTGTACGGTTGGAATATATATTTACAATAGGAATATGCAGTCTTAAGGCAAACATAAACAATTTGTATGGAAACTAGGAGGCAAAAACTTGGAAAGAGAAAGTCCCCGAGAGCAGATAGTGCTCAATTACAGCAGGGGGAGTCTCGATAAGAACCGTTAAACCCAAAGGGCAATGAATTAATTACTCACAGCTAGTTTTACCCACATTGGGGGATGCTGCTAAGAGTTTCCCGCGTGGTCCCAGGCTGGTCTGGCTTCAGCAGACGGCAGGCAGTTGACAACGCTCTTTGCAATGGGCACTTTCTTGGTTCCTGGGTAAACTGAGGCATGGCACGATTCTAATGGCAAGGGAAAGCAGGCTAGACGGATCCGGCCTCTAGGCTTGTGGCTTCTCCAGCTTGCACATGTATGGCTCATGGCTTTATCCCAGGCTCTGGACCAGGCACTCGAGTCACAGCAGGTCAGCTCGAGGCAGCTTCTACAAGACAGGTCCACGTAGAAGCTTGAAGCAAGGTTTGAAGCAAGGTTTAAGCAAGGTTTAAGCAAGACAAGGCAAGGGCGACTACCAAGTCACTTGTATATATACAAATTGCCAGAGATTGATTGGTCCAATGGGGCACTGAAGCTAATGCTAGCTGCCTAATGGAAAGGTGTTCTGCCAGGCTATAACCATAAAAGGCAGAAGCAAGGACCTTGTATCTGGGGGAGCAGTGGTCAGCTTATGTGTTCTTACCCCAGATAAACATCTTGTTTACCAGACAGGCAGGAGTATTGTCCCCTTTGTTCATTTTCCTGTGTTGCCCTGTTTTTCTGCAGGAAGGAGGGGAGAGAAAGGGACCCTGTCTAGACATCTTAAGGCCTGTCTGGGTTTGTACTGGGCCATGTCATGGCCCTACCATGACACACATAGAGTAATTTTCTAAGACCTTTTCTGACTTTACCATCTGTTGTCAGCAGCAGCTAGTTAGCTCACGCCTAACTGTAGTCTGGAACATGGCTCTGGCAAATCTATGCTTCTCACCCTACACCAAGAAACTGTCACTATCTGAAGCATCCTTCCTGGCAAAGCTCAAAGCTTTTGATTTCTCTTTTCATTATTGTGTGTGTGGTTATTAATATTAACGAGGAGCTATGGATCTTGTGTTTAGATTTTGGGGGAATAATTGCTTGGATTTTCAAGTTCCTGCCTCCTTGGAGTTCTTATTGCTCTTTTAATGTTTTTCTAGTATACTCTCTGATAAATTCACTGGAAGCTGTTAGGAGGCATAAACCCAGAAGAAACGTGTTTTTTTTAAGGCTCTTTTTAAAACTTTTTTCCTTTGGTCTATTTGGCAGCATTCATATATTAGGTTTCTAAATATTGGTGATATTTGGTGAAAGAACACAAAACACTATCTTCAGGACAGAATTTCTTGGTTTCCTGCATCTTGTAACAGGTGATATCATTATGTTGCTATATACTAGTAGCATACAGGTACGATGTATTTATACAGGACAAGATGTATATATACATAGGGCAAGAGGAAACAATTTAGATTGGGTATTAGGAAAAATTACTTCACTGATGACTTGGTAAAGCATTGGAACAAGCTGCCAGGGATGTGATGCAGTCATCATCGCTGGAGGTACTTAGACATGGTGCTTAGAGACATGTGTTAGTGATGAACAGGCAGAGCTGGTTTAATGGTTGGACTTGGTGATCTTAGAGGTCTCTTCCAACCAAACCAATTGTACAAGGATATATGCATCACTCTCTCATCCCTTGACAAATGGAGTTGGTGGTGGTGATTTCTTCAGCTTGCATCCTTCCACTTGAAATTCCATCTCTGTTTAGCCAGTGATAAGGTAGGTAATAGGAAGGTAATTCTAATTTTATTAATAATTTATGTTAACTATATGTTACTTTCAAAAATAAACGCGGTCACAAATATTTGGAGATTATTAAGCTTTCAAGGTATTTCAAAAATCTTTTCAAGTAAGCATCTAGATATACAGTGTTCCTGATCTGTTCTGGATGGCTTAATACCTGAGGACCTAAATAACTTCCTGGTGCAAACATGGGGAATTCCCTCCTTCTTATTATTAACCTCCAGTAATCTGATGTATAGTTTTCCAATAAAGACCCACATAACATATAAAACCAGGAAAACTTCATCCCTTGTCCTTACAGTGACAATCTTTGCTATGAAGTCCAGATGTGTGATATTTAACAATTCATGTTTCTAAAGAAACAGGCAGTTTTCAGTGAGAAATTTTAGTAGCAATAGTGCTACTCTGTGAATTGAGGAGTGCAAATCATTCCTAAGAGATATGTCTACCTCAAAAGAAATCGTTTGAGAAGGCAGGTTTTTTCAGACTTTAATTTTCAAAGAATGACATTTCAGGGAAAGCAGACTTGCATTTTTTTTTCTGAGGAGATAAGGTACAGTTTTTTTTCATGGCTGCTGAGACAACCAATTGTATACAGGATGATGAAATAAAAACAAGAGTAGACAGCACAAACACTGGGAACAGCACAAAATTTATCCTGGGATAAAATTAACTCTCTGCATTACAGATATTAATCAGATACTAGCTGTCAAAGGTGAAAGTTGTGGACAAGTTCTGAAGAAGTAGCCAATAATTCTTGTACCTTCAGAGAAAATAAAAAGAATACTACTACATGGGGAAATATTTACATTACTTTAGAAGTTTATAAATTAGTGATAAAATAAATGGTAATCAACACAAAACTCCATTGGATTGATCATTCTCCAACTGAATATTCTTTATGTCAACAGTTGAAATGTATCTTTCTCAAATATTATGTGAGGTGATGCTGTAGTAGCCTCAAGAAGCTGCTTGAACAAAAGGAAAGAAAAAAGGATGAAGTGGAGGAAGAGAAGGAAGAAAGGTGTTTTGGTTTAAATATTAAACCTGTAAACTGTGATATGATTAGATTAATGCCCTAATTGTTATCTTTCAGGTGCCATTTCTAGTACACTTTTGCCATTTCTAGTACACTTTTTCCAATGTATCATAACAAAGTCTAAAACTTGAATATTCACACAAGACACCACCAGGAATTGAAACTTAAACCTTGGATCCATAGCTAGTCATAATGCAAATGTCTCTTTTCAGTTGTGACTATGACAACACAACTACAAGATTACAACCATTAGTCAGCAATCATTCACTTTGAATAAAAGATTAATTTAGTTTGTTTGAGTCAGAAATTGTGTGTAGAGCAGTTTACTAATATATTGTCATAATCATTTGAAAAAAAATACTCAGGCCATCGTTTTGAGAGTTACACACTTGGTTTTTACCTTAGATTACTTCTTACTAACTTACAGCTGGTGTCTGGATGTCATGTAAGTGCCAGAGTATTGTTTCTGCTCCCTGGTTGTGTGACAAAGTCAAAAGAGTGAGCAGTAAATACTATGCATAAGCACAAATAACCTTTTGCACCTGACCATGCAGATAACTGTTTAAAAAAAAAAAAAATTAGCTATTCCCTATGTTCTCATAGGATAAATCTTTGATGAGGCTACTTCTTCCCACCATTATTTCACAGACCAATAAAAAAACACAGGATCCAAGATTTCATAGTTAATTATTAATTTCTAAAATATAGGATAATTATACAGGGTGAAGGATTTGGGTTTCTTTCTAATTATGATGAGTTGATTCCAGACTTCCCCTAAATCATTCTAATGTCCTCTGCATGAGCTGTTCTGCCTGGAAAGGCATGCACGAGCTATAATTTCCTTTTGACGTTAAAAGCCACAAATCTAAATACCACTGCAGTAATGCAGAGGAAAAAATATTTCTGTCTTAACTCAAGATTCGTCTCTGTAACCATTAAGAAGAGAAAGCTCCATGGAGGTAACAGAACCAAAACCACTGAGGTTGCATTCCAGTCACAAGCACTTAACTGTTGTAGATAGGGTATCTGAACAATGATATCTAAGTAAATAACCAACATTCAATTGCCCATTCACTAATATGATTTAAAGAAAATATTTGTTAACACAATTGCAAACTAAAAGCAAATAGATTCACGTATTGAAAAACAATTGTTATTATAGAGGAACAGTAGAATTTCATAATTGGAGTCTTATATTACACACTAAAAATAAAGGAAGGCATTAATAGTACTTAAGACATTCTTGCTTGAGCAGAAAATTTATATCTGCTATGGCTCGGTTACCTCTATAATTAAACAGAACAGTTTTCTGAAGCTCTGTGAGGAAACTATATTATGCAAATATTTTGATAGACACTTAGTATCTTATCCTGTAGCTCTGAAAAACACCTCACCTCTAAAACTGGAAACTGCATCTGATTGTGACTCCTTACTGAAGGACAGTAAGGAGAAATGCTGATATGGATGTGAATCAAAATCTGTAGAGTATAATACTCTGAATTCTGAAAAGGAAGGATTTGGAGTTTTCTGTTACTAAACTGAGTGCTAAACTGAGCCTAAAATCTGTGAATTCAGGTTTCTGGTCACCTTCTGCGGCAAGCAAAGAATTGATATAAACAGGCACTATCCAGTTCTTGCTTCATTTCCAGTCATAAATATTTGATCTTGGTTGAATCTCTTCCAGAATCTTTGTTGCAGTGTATTTGTGATAACAAGGACTATAACTGTTATGTACACAATTCTATTTTAATCTTGCTCAAAACCCAATGACTCTTTGTAGATCAAATAATACACTAACCATTCATTGTTTGAAAAATATCTGCCACCTCTTAATTGGATTGGTTTGTACCATCATTAAGATCTTAGATGTGTCTATTCAGTATTTTGTAGAACTGTTCACATAATTTTTGCTTCTCTCCAGCCCATATTTTTCCTGTTTAGTTCTGCCTCCCAGTGCTTGGATTCTGCTCTACTTTATATAGCTCAGACTGATTCCATAAGCAACGTTCCTTTGCATTTCCCAGAATATGGGATTTTACAAAATCATTCTAACATTATGATCCATTCTTCTCACATGCAGGGACATTTCCCTGAGTGGTAAGTGCAGACAAGCTGAATTGTTTTCTCTTTGCATCATCCAACATTCTTAACTGAGGTGCTCCTGTTTTCCAGGCTCATCTGACAGCAGAAACTAATTTTGTGGTCACTGAAACAGCAAGTGACTGAATCAGCTAATCTATAAGGTATTTCCCATCTTTATTTTAAAGATCAAATAAAGGCAAAATCAATCACAATATTGCAGTATCTTTTCTTTCACTCCTCTTAGTGCACAGCTCTTTTTCTAGCAAATAAACATTGTACAGCTTGTTAACTATATTTATGTGACACTGCATTGTATGCCTTATGATACAGCAAAGTAATCACATTAAAAAACGTATCATATGAAGTAACTATGAATAGTGTTGTCAGAGTCACTCAGAGGAGAATGATTTTACTTCATTAAAAGAATGAGAATCACACCTACTACACTTTGTACCATGTTTTCTGTGAGGTTAACGAGGTCGTTTCAATAGCTTTGGAGATTTTATTACTTTCATTCAGTAGAGCTAACCTCCTAGTAATCACAGCGTGAAAAGGCCCGCTTAGGGCAGGATGCTTCAGTCATTGAACAGCAATTGTTCTCAAACCACAGAAAGATTGCAGCTTCGTCCAGCTTCAACATTTCTAACAGGCCAACAACATATTCCTCACAGCAAGGAAGGGAAACTGCACTGCAGTGTCACTCAGAAATCAGAGGTTTGTTCATATATTTACACCCATGTATATATGTATGTGTGTATACACGTGTATACAGCTACCTGAAAGGAGGTTGTAGTGAGGTGAGGGGTTGGTCTCTTCTCCCTCAAGTTGCACCCGGGGACGTTTAAATTGAATATCAGAAGAAACTTTTCGACTGAAAGGGTTATTAAACACTGAAATAGGCTTCTCAGGGAGGTGGTTGAGTCACCATCCCTGGAGGCATTTTAGAGACCAATAGATGTGGTGCTAAGGGACATGGTTAAGCACCAGACTTGGTAGTTAAAAAATGGTTGGACTCAAAAATCTTTAACATATTTTCCAACCAAAAGAATTCTATGTTTTTATGATCCCATATATACACACCTATATATTTACAAAGTATATATATGTAAATTTCCACGTTTGATTTCAAAGCAGGCATGGTTTCAGTCAAAACACTCAGATTTACATTAAAGCAGACCCTCCAGGCTCTTCTGCACCTCATAAACAGGTATTTTAATTGTCCAATTAACATTTGCTTTTTTACCAGTACATCATGATTTCTGGCATTAACAGCAGCACTGCAGCTCAGAACAACTCTGCCTAATCTGCTTATTGAACTTTATTTTAATGATTCCACGCTTGCCTCTTAGCATGTGCAGTCACTGACACCAGCAAAAGTGGGAGTAAAGCTCTCCCACAACAGAGTGATAATATTATACATCCACATGACTCACATGTACTACACTACAAAGCAGCAGAGAATAAAGATTTTTTGTGGAACAATATTAGTAGATTTTGAGCTGACTGCTACAGGAAACTATTAAAATGAGCTTACAAACAATTAAAAACGGGACATTCAGGTTCATGCTGATTTAGCAGAAGGCAACAATTTGTTTGTGATTCATTGCTTATGCTACAAACAAGAATACTTAGTTTGCTAAGTCATTTCAGTCCCTGCCTAGTGATGCTGAAGCATAACGCTAGCATTCTTCAACTGTCTTACCACATAGAGTAAGTATAATGAGGCTATACGTATATACATAAGAGTATATGTATACACATGCATTTTATAGGGTCATAGAACTGCTGAAATTGGAGAAGAATTTTAAGATCATTGAGTTCGACCATTTACCCAGCACTGAAAAGTCTGCCCCTAAACCATGTCCCAAAGTGCCACATCTACAGGTCTTTTAAAACTTCCAGGAATTCACCACCTCCCTGAACAACCTGTTCCTCAACAAACTCTTTCAGTAGATACATTTTTCCAAATACCCAACCTAAACCTCCCCTGGCACAACTTGAGACCCTTTCCTCTTGTCCTATTGCTTCCTACTAGGGGGAAGAGACTGACCCCCACCTCACTACAACCTCCTTTCAGGTAGTTGTAGAGAGCAATGAGGTTTCTCCTCAGTCTCCTTTTTTCCAGGCTAAACAATCCCAGAAGACTTCTTCTCCAGACCCTCCATCAGCAACACTGCCCTTCTCCAGACCCTCCATCAGCAACACTGCCCTTCTCAGACATAATCCAGCACCTCAATCTCTTTCTTGTAGTGAGGGCCCCAAAACTGAACACAGTATTTGAGGTGTGGCCTCACAAGTGCCAAGTACAAGGGGACAATCACTTCTCTAGTGCTGCTGGACACACTATTTTTCATACAGGTCAGGAGGTTTTTGGCCACCTTGGCCACCTGAGCACACTGCTGGCTCGTGTTCAGCAGGCTGTCAGTCAGCACCCCTGGGGCATTTTCTGCTGGGCAGCCTTCCAGCCACTCTGCCCCAAGCCACTAGTGTTTGTGTGGAGTTGTTGCAACCCAAATGCAGGACCCAGCACATACAATTGACCTTGGTCCATCGATCCAGCCTGTCCAGATCCCTCTGCCTTCCTACCCTCAAGCCCAGGGTGGTATCATCTGCAAACTCTCTGAGACCACACTCAATCCCCTCATCAACATTGATAAAGATATTAAACAAAACTGGCTTCAATACTGAGCTCTGTGGAACATCACTTGTCACATCCAAACCAGGAGCAGCCAGTTTCTCCAGGACACAGTGCAAGACAGTGTCAGAGCCTTTACTAAAGTTTAGGTAGATAGCATCTGGAGCTTTCCCCTCATCCACAGAACGGGTTACTTCATAACAGAAGGAGATCAAGTCAGTCAAGCAGGGCCTGCCTTTCATAAACCCATGCTGTCCTTATGCATATATGCTAGCAGTAAGTGAGGATGGAACTGTCACTGCAAAAATGGTAGCAACCACTCTGAAGTAGACTTCAAGAATGACAGAACTAAGATTGCTTTTCTCCTGCTACAGAAATGTGCTTTTACTGGTCTAGAAGACAAGCTTCCATTTAGATCTTTTCTACTGACAGATGAGTTTAGTTTTAGTTAAAGCCAAGCAAGACCCGAAAGGACTGGATAACTATTCTCTATGAAGGGCATTCAGTGAGTCCCTACAGTGCATTGTCATTCAAGTAGTCACATTGGTAGCTCTACATTTCCACTCCCCTCAAGTGTGACCCCCCATTGTCCTTTTAATGTATTTGCAAGATATCTCAGTTGTACCTCACTTGCAGGTTCCACAGTCCATGAACCTCATTATCCTTCACTACTGCTGAAGGAAACAACCTAGGAACTAAGTATATACTAAATTTCAAGGACGTACCCATTCCTAGTGATATTTCCATGCATTTATTTTGCCTCCCAGTGCTTACATAACACCCCCTCTGAGCTCTGCCCATTTTAACTGCAAGTGAAGCTGAAAAGTACTATTTAGTCCACTTGAAGTGGCATAGAAAACTAGCTTTATCCACAGAGCTGAGCTTTTTGTTTCATTACATGTGGCTTGATGCACAGCTTTGATTTTGGCAAAATAAAAGCAGAATCCCTCATATTTATGTGGCATGCTTTTGATTGTGTGTAATGTCTGCTCCATTTTAAAAAAATGTTTACCAAATGTTTACAAATGTTTACAAAATGTTTACAGTCTTCCTTCAGATGAAGGCCATACTGGTCCTGGCTAGAAGAAAGTGACATTTGCTGATACTCAAGAAAAATTGTTCTTGCTAGTCAGAGGTACAATGCTAACAGCTGCTCTTCATAGTAATTTTTTATGAAGACTCCAGGTTAGGGCACCAATCAGGCAGAGGTCCAACTGGTTGAGTCATTCTTCAGATGCTCAAAAGAATTTTCTGTCAAATGACCAGGGAAGTGCACTAATTTGGGTAGAAAGTTAAAAGTGTTTATTTGAATATGAAAGTGTATAACACCTGGATTCAGAATTTCAAAATGTCCATTTGGTTTCACAGCGAACACTAAAATGCTTTTGCTCTTTTCTTAAGTAACTAGGAAAAAAGGGAAAAATAAACCACATTGAGCAGAACAGTAAACAATTTTCATTTTCTATTGCCTTCCCTTACAGTCTTTAGACAAAGTTTTCATAAGGGAAAGCCCCTCTTTACATTATGTTAAAGGGGGCAATGAGTGTCTCTGGGAGAAAAAGCTGTAGTTAGATGAAGTCAGTACTGCTTCTTTTAAAAAGAGCAAACAAAGCCCACACAGCAAAGGGAAGAGGAGCTAAAACATGAGAAAGAAATAGAGGAGCTATTCTGGTGCAAATCTTGCTTTCAACTCACTTGCACTTGGAAAAAGGCAGACCCAGCACACAGTCTTATCAACCACTCCAAAACCTGGCAAACTCCTAGCAATGTCTGATGATTACAATGCTGCTTTTAGGTGCCCTTTCAGTCATGGGTTCATAGCAGTGAAACAAGACATGCCACAGCCTTAATCAGCTAAGTCACACCTCCTAGGAAAACACACACAAAGGTCAGAAAAAGACCTTTAGAGGAGGACAGGAAAGAAAACAGACACATGAGATAGGAGGTGACGGTGAAACTCAACTGTTGTATAATATATTTTTTTTTTTTCTATCTGCTGTCACGGATTTAACTTAAGTCAGGGGAATGATAATACCCTTCAGTCTCTCCCCAGTGGATCTTGGACAGGAAATCTGTCAGGATCAGATGGCAACTGTCCATCAGCCTCATCTGTGCCTTCCCTTTAAGATTTGGAGGCCCTAAAGAGTCAATGCCAGGAGAAAACAAAGTGGATTTATTAATCACATTTAATTATTTTCAAAGTGGATTTCAATCCCCACAATCACATTTAATTATTTTAGAAAAATCAAACAGTCATATATTTTAATTTATTTTTACACAATAGAGTATTTTAGATATTCTGTTTCTTCATTATTTAGAAGAAAAATAATCATTAAAAGAAAAAAATAAGTCATATTCAGACATGGCCGAAGCAAGCAGATCATTGGAATGCTACTAGCAGAAAAATGTCAGGCTAGCAGAGATAACCATTTCATTTCCTTAAACCCTGCAACAGTCAGTAGAAAAAGCCTATTTTTCTCAGTTTTGTTTGATTATCAGGTTTGCCCTGTAGCATAGAAAAGCCAATGAAGTCCACCCTTGATATATTCTTGATCCCATAGAATCTTGACATAATAAAGATTAGATCCAGGGATAATAATGATTTCCAGTCATCCCTGTATTATTACCAGTTACAGCTTCCTTACTATTTTGTTGAGATTTGTTTGTATCTATCAGCTTCCTTAATGGTATTACTTCATGACATAGAAACTGTGTCTTGCAATTTTTTTTAACTGGTTATCAATATGAAATTATTTTGCTTTATTAATTTCTTGCTATTAGTTCTTCTTAGTATGCTTTAAAAAATCCTTGCATAATTCAGGATATTGTTACAAAAGATTATTGGAATTCTGTTTTCATACAAAGGACCTGCTCTCGTTCTTCTGGGTGGCTTTGTTATGATAAGGCTGAAAAAGCGGAACTTTGGTAACATGACAAATCAAAAGATTGGCTAACAAGGTTTTGACTCATATGCAACTGACAAAATACATGAAGATCGATTCATGTGCACAGAGCATGGCCCAGCAACTGGCTGACCTAACAAAGCATGTGTCTAGAATAATCAAGTCATTTTCTTTTAAAAGCCTATATAAATGCATAAGCCCCATCTCTTTTGGCCAGAGTATGAGTCACAAAAACTACATACTCCTGAAAAAGCCCTGTCTCACTTCATTTAGTGGAATATGTCCAAAGCAGATTTCTCAAGGAGTCCATGTTCCAGTCTGTGGTGATGTTAGCAGTAAAAAAGACCTCTTCATATGGTTGCTGCCCATTTTCTCAAAGGAAACAAAACTCAGTGCATCACCAAGAAAAGAAAAGCGAGGCAACTAGCAAAAAGGCAATGCAACAGCTACACGCAGGAAATGGAGCAGCAAATTACATCTATGGGGTGAAGTGATGCGTTCTGTGAAAAAGTGAAGCAATTCAACCTTGGTCAGCTACACATCTCTCATTTATCTAACAATTGGATAGCAAAGGATATTGCAGAATTAAAGTAGAGGAGTAAGAGGGAAATGTTTTCCTCCTTATGGGAAAGAAATATCAGTGCAACATCCAGGAACATACATTGGGAAAGTACTGACCCCTAGTTAATAAAGCACCACATGCATTTCCAGTGAGAAGAAATGGCTTTGAGCAAAATAAGGCACATCCCTGCTACATCATTATAGCATCATTCTGATATAACAAGTATCTCCTAAGGTGAGCTGGTGAGATATGTGCTCCCTGTAAGATAGCAACACTGTTCACTACGGTTATTATTTCAACTGGAGCAAACTGCATTCTATAATTCAACTTGCAGTTTCCTAAGCATATCCATAGGCTGGAATATAAACAGGACATCTTGGTGTCAGCCACCATGTTCTTTCATTCCTTGATTTGCCAGAGAGGAAAACAAAATCATGTCTTGTTACAAGAAAATAATTTTTGAAAACTACATAAAAGAAAACATTTCAAGCTATCATTTAATGTTTATGCTTTGTACTTAAGTTCTTACACATCTGTGCCAAATGTAAGCAACATATCAGTGTTCTTGTGTGATTGTATTTAATAACACGGGAGTAGTCAGCACAGCAGTAAAAGCCTTAGCTTTGTACATTATGGAATCTCATGCAGCAAGGAAGGCCTGCTCATAGGAAAACACTGTTCTTTGGAAGAGTTAATTCAGCTACTTCAGTGCTGCCTTGCAAGTTTTGGGCAACCTTTTCAATTTTACATACTAATCCCCCATAACACTATAGTACCCAAGCACATCTGAGATAAGCTCCTGACTAATATTTGTCATATTCAGTTCATTTGAGAGAATTAACTCTCCTCCTCTCTCCACAGGATGAATAGCACATGCAATTATTCTGAATAGATTTGACATCTTTTAAATACAATCATTGATTTAAGGGAGTGAGCGTGCCAAGCACCTGGAGTGAGAAGACTTTTATATGAGGAATCAGATGTGAGCATAGAACATCAAAGCATTTGAAAATTAATATTTATCTCTTAAGGTGACATTCTAGGGAAAAACCACTGCAAATAAAAAAACATCTCTTAAGTAGTAGCTCTGCTAGATCAAATATCAAATTTGCTAAAACAGTTTATATAGGTGATAAAATTATGTAAGGCTCAACAATCAAGCCAAGGAAGTTCTTTACCTCAGTAAACTCTCATGCTGTTATGGTTTGCATCATAAGAAGCTTGATGGTTAAGTGGTTCATGAAACAAAAGGTATTTGACAACAGAAAGGCATGATACTGTGTCTTGTTTGACCATTGAGTCCTACACCACATACTAGAATAGTGAGCAGCAGCAGTGCTAGAGAGACATCAAAACAGGAGAAATAAAAGTTTCATAAAGAAGATAGTATCCACAGACAAGGAAACCACAGAAGCTTAGATGTGAACACACATTTTTCTTACAGAGTGAGCAGTGGTTACTACTTTTTTTTGGTCTCAAAATAAAGCCCATTAAATTGTGCATGCAGCTTCTGCTCAACAAATATGTTCTGTTTCTTTCCTAATCCCATGAGTTTCCCATTTTTCTTTAATATGAACATTACGACGGTTGAGCTTACACAGCCCAGTCACAGATCCAAAAACTATGGCTGAATTGTAGCTCTGAGATATGCTCTGCTCCTCCCCCAGAAAGAGCTTTGGCTCAGAGCTATAAAATCTCTTTTAGGTGACCAGAAGGCTTGTATATTTGTGTGCCTCCTGTCTGGTGATACTCTCCAGACACTCGTGCACGTACTTCAGGGTGGCAGTAAACATAAAATTCAAGAGCTGAAACCTAAAAGCCCGCTATACTAACTGATGTAAAGTTTTCTTCTAAGTCAGGGTCTGCTGGCTTTTCTTTCCCTTTTGGTGTTACATAAAACAACCTTATAGGTTTTATTCCATTTAGTTGTCAGCTATAGTGGATATTTTTAGTCCAAAAATTTCAACACTATCTTGAAAGAGTGTTAAGCTAAGGACAGCCAGTGATATGAACAAGTGTAACTTGATCCTATTTTTCTAAATAATATAGATAAGGAAACTATTATTCTCTCATGGTCTATCTATCTATGTTCTCAAACTAAAACTTTCAAGAGGAAAGAGATTTGGTAAACATCTTTGAGTATACAAATACTGTCCCTGGGTATTTATGAGGGAAAAGAATCCCCTGTAGAGAAGATGACAGGTTTCTTAAACGTTTTCAAGAAATCTACACTAAATTATGTCCCTGTCCAGGACTGCCTCTGTGTTTGTCTCAAGTGGCATTCTTCTTTTTCTCATGTTCACGTGCAATTTGCTAACTTTTGTTGAAAGAAAAAAATATATTTCCCCATCAACCCTGTAACAACAGAAAGAATCACAATAAATGCACAAATGCTTTTCAGACTTCTGGTAATCTTTCTGAAGATGCTGGAACCTAGTTAGGTATATCCTGTGTAACAGTGCTGCCTATATAAACGCTTGCATTTGTGATAAAACTTAAGCCATGTAAAACATGAACTTTGATCCTGCGCCACCCCTCACAGCGCTGGCTGGGCCTGCTGCCCAGAGCTCAGAGGAGACTCTGTAGCCATCCGGGGCAGAGCAGCACCCTGAGAACAAGCTGCAGGCAGTTAAAAAAAAAAAAAAAAAAAAAAAAGTCCTTTCTATGTAAGAGCTCCCCATAATCAGGTGAATGACAGCATTCTTTGGTCTTCTATTTCTAGCCTGAAAAAGGATGAATACTGACAACGAGAAAATTTTCATCTATAGGAGATGCACTCTTTAATGAAGAAAACTTAATCCAGGTAAAAGAGACCTTGTTCCTTTAGTAATATTTTTGAGCATTTAAATAATCAGTTTATCAAGAACACAAAGGTCTGATTTCAGAAATGCATATCAGGTGGATATGCCATGAACAACCTAAAGGGAATTAAAGTCTGAGCCTATTTAAATTAATGTTGTGATTAAGATATTTGACTGTCCGGTTTCTTCCCTTCTTGGACTCCTTAATAGCCCCATAATATGTCAGTGATTCTATCTAGATAATAGGACTATCAAAGTGTATTCTACTGCTTTCAAAATATACCTTCTATGGATGTCACTCTGAAATTTCATGCACCTGTAAAAGTTTTTTTATTATGGCTCTTCAGTATTTTTATACCTATTAGTGTTTCAGATTGCCTGTTTCGTTCTCCCACTTAGTATAAATACTTATTCATTATCCCGGTCTAAATTCTACCTGCAAAGCCTAGTGATTTTTGGCTTTTACCATCTTTGATTTTCTTTCTGAATTGTCAGCTGTACACATATATATTACTACATGCTGAAAAATCCATTATTATACTTTGTTCATAGAAAGAACTTTTTCTAGTTAAACACTTACTTTTGGTTTAAAAAATATACTAAATATAATTTTTATTAGAAATAGTAACTTGTCACATACTGAATCAACAGTGATGTTTCTCTAAAACCGAGATGGTGGCTGCCTATATACCCAGCTTTCATATTAAATCCTCTCTAGTTAGCTTTCAGAGTAAATTTCCTATTCATCACTTTTATCCTCTTCATTAAAAAAAAACACCACCACAACAAAATACTAAAATCTGAAACATCATAGGAAGCCAGAAGATCTGCTGTACTATATATAAGTAAATAACAGAGAATAATAATATATTTGAAAGATAATAAAGCTGCATACAGAATATCACAACTTTATTCTATTCTGACAATGCAGGTAGAAACAAACTACTGATTTTGCAAGACTACTTTTTTCATGAACAGCTGGCTTAGGTGTTTTTGCTGTTAGCCATTTTAAATATATATATATATATATATTCTAGGAGCAGGTTTGAATAATAAAGATGCCTAACCTTCAAAATCTTTGCCTTTCCAACTCCTGATGAATAGCTGTATTGTGGAGAGCCCCTGCAAATCTAAATTTCTAAAGAAAAATCTGATTACTTTAGTTTTCAAAATTTAACATAAGCATATTAAGTCTTCCCTCCACGTAAACTTGTCTCCTCAAAAATGCTTTTTTCTCCTCTTCTATCTTCCTAAGTACTTTTCAGAGGCCTCAAAGTGACCCTGAACAGATTCCAATGACTGAGAAAGCTAGTAAGAAATTATTCCAGTGTTTTACTGTGTTCCAGCCTTACTATCAAAACATAGCTCACAAAGGACAAATTGCAGAACTGAATTGCAAGATTCAGGGAGGGTAAAAGTTTAGCCAGAGCTTTTCAGCTCTGTCTTTGTCTGCAACCACATAAAAGGAATCATATTATCTATAGCTTTCTCTATTTCTGAAACACCAGAAATAGAGAATTCTGAAAAATCAATCACCAACTAAAGGCAGAGATTTTAATCCTCCAGCCTACAAGGCTTTGTAAGAAAAATGTTGCAATTTAAATAGGAGGTAAAGGTATTATGCAGAATTAACTGATACGGTTCTACAGCCTGTAGAAGAGATTAGAATAGGTGATAATTTTAATATTCTCTTCTGATCTTAAAATCCATCAAAGTCTTGCTGTGCTTACCCCCCCCCCCTTTATTTTCTTTCCAAAGTTGATAGCCAAGACTGCAGTCCCTTTTGACGGTTTTGGACAAGTCCCAAGCCAATATAGATACCGCACAGATTTTCAAAACCTAGAACATTTGCTAAAACTTTTAGAACAAGAAAATGCTGAAATACAGTCCCCACAGAGTTTAGTGGAAAAGATAAGTGTATTACCAAGATTTTTCATGTATGCAGGTTTGTCTGTCCTTACTGCACTTGCTATTTTGCTAATTTCTAGTGTGTCCATCATGCTGGGAAATGCTCATGTAAACTTGTTTTGCAGCAGCTCAGGTTTTTTCTGGTCTTTGCAGCTTGGTGGACTGGGAGTGCTTCTCTACTTCTCTGCTACAAAAACACAGTCTTCTTGCAGCACATAGAAACTACTAGAATAGTGCTTTACCCATTCCCTCTGCTCCCAGATATAACCATCTCAGTACAACTAAATGTCTGTTGTCATCTCACGTTCCTCAGTATTCTACTGCAGCCAAAAGTGGCAAAGCAGCAACACATAAATCAAAAGTTATAATTTTCCATTCCATATGCCATCACTCACTAGAAGATTCAAAACAGAATAAAGAAGCTGTAAAGGACCACAGGCCTTGCAGCCACACACGTGAGACAGCACGTGTAGCCATTTACCAAACCAATTAATGTTGTGTAGACATTTTATAGCAATTATTTTCTTAGAGCTTTTAGTGCATCATTTTTATTACGCTGCATGGAAGAGCAGTTCAGCCGCTGACCTGAATCTCTCTCCAAGGAAGTATTTTTCTTTCTGCAACCCATACAGGGAACCTAGCACAGCCACATTCCTAAATTAGGTGCCTGAACTTAGACAACGTGGGTACTCTCATGTGTAGAATTGCACTCATACCCGCAACCAAGGCAGCCATTTGAAGCAAATATCAGAGTGCACTCTCCCAGGCAGGCTTGTTTCGTGCTGTAGCAGTATTTTGCATTCAGTTGAAACCTGTATGAACAAGATGGGTCTACCAGAAAGTGCCCTGTGGCTGTTGCCTTACATGGCAATCTGGAAGGCCAAAAGAATGCATGCTCTCTGTCATGCCAATACAACGTTCAGATGCTGCAGTAGGGTTGGGGAGCATCTAAGGAAGGTGCTGGCACTTAACCTTTTATGCTAAGGCACACAGCTCTAGATGAACAGAGTATGTGTGGGGTAATGTTGCTGTGCTGTAAAAGTACTCTTCTCCCAGATAAGCTGCCCAACCTCTCAGCTCTGCTGGCAGCACACGACAACATGACAGGGGAAGCTTTAGGCTGGGGAAGAAAGAGCTCAGACCTAATAGTACTAAGGCAGAAACACAGGAAAGGAGATAGCAGGATTGAGGATTGAAGACTGATATTTCACAAGGAGTGCAGGAAGCTCCAGGGACCTGTTGTGCAGGGCTATATTTCAGGCAGTAGACCTGGGAGCAATTGTAGAACTTCAGTCTAGGCTCTGTCTATATTCCAGCTTCAACCCCACAGTTCTGTGTCATGAAAACTGCTGAGAGGAGATGCTCTGTGCTCCAGCCGGCCCCATGAGGCTAGGAGGAGAGTAGGATGATGAGGTGCAAGAAATGGGGATCAGTCTAAGTACAGACCCTCTGTCACCTACCTCTTTCTCTAGGCCTGCCTTCAGTTTCATCTCCTCAGTATCCCCTAGGCAGCCTGCTGTGCAAGGAAGAAGAAGCCTTCCTCCTCATGGCTTCCAGAGAATAAGGACAGAAACCCACTAAGAACCATCCTTCTAGTCCTCAACAGGACCAAGAAGGGCCACAAATGGTGGTTTGGGAAAGGAAGCCCCATGCAGTGGCCCACATTTCCTCCACTGTCCAGGTGCAAATTCAGACTAGAGCTGGTACTCTCTGTCCTGTTAACCTCTGTCTTCTCTCTCTTAAGAATGTCCTTCCTTCTTACACAGTAGGTAACAGTGATAGATCCTTTCTGACATATGATGATAAGACCTTAATAAAGTAACATCTAGGCATGAACAGATTTACATGCCAGTGGCCTGGACTTGCCTAAGGTTCAGTTATTTCAATTTTTTGTTTGGTTGGGTTTTTTTACTATTTGTGCCTAGGTCTCTGCTGCTGCTAAGGGAGAGGGTGAGGGAAAGCTGTGTGAAATGATTGGCTTTGTACTGTTTTCCAAAGTACACTATTCAAGGCTAATTCTCAACATTTCCAGCAAGTTATTCTGCAGCTTAAACTCGTGAGATTTGTCTCCACAGTAGGGAGCTTATGGTTCATTTATAGTAAGCGAGCAGAGAGATATTACAGAATCATAGAATTAACCAGGTTGGAAAAGACCTTCAAGATCATCTAGTCCAACCTATCACTGTCACGGTAGGGCCATGACGTGGCCCAGTACAAACCCAGACAGGCCTTAAGATGTCTAGACAGGGTCCCTTTCTCTCCCCTCCTTCCTGCAGAAAGACAGGGCAACACAGGAAAAAGAACAAAGGGGACAAGACCCCTGCCTGCCTGATAAAGAAATTGTTTACTTGGGATAAGAGCAGGTAAGCTGACCACTGCTCCCCCAGAGACAAAGCCTTTGTTTCTGCCTTTTATGGTTATAGCCTGGCAGAACACCTTTCCATTGGGCAGCTACACGTTAGCTTCAGTGCCCCATTGGACCAATCGATCTCTGACAAGTTGAATATATATAGGCTGACTTGGTAGTCAACTTCACCTTGCTTCAAACCTTGCTTTAAGCCTTGCCTTGCTTCAAACCTTGCTTTCAAGCCTATTTGGACCCGTCTTGTAGAAGCTGCCTCAAGTTGCCCTGCCTCGAGCGCCTGGTCCAGAGCCTGGGATAAAGCCACGAGCCATACACAGCAAGCTGGAGAAGCCATAAGCCCAGAAGCCAGATCTGCCTAGCCTGCTTCCCCTTGCCACCAGAATCATGCCATGCCTCAGTTTACCCTGGAACCAAGCAAGTGCCCATCACGAGAAGCATCGTTAACTGCCCGCCATCCACTGAAGCCAGACCAGCCTGGGACCACGCAGCAAACCCTCCTTGCCGGCAATCTGCCATGCCACACTGTATGAGAGAATACCGAAGCAAACATAGCAGCAGCAGCAGCATCTCCCACATGGGTAAAACAAGATGTGAGTAACTAATTCACTGCCCTTTGAGTTTAAAGGTTCTTTTCAAGCCTCCCCCGCTGTAATCGAGCACTACCTGACGCCAGGGACTTTCTCTTCCCAAGTTATTGCCTCCTAATGTGCATATGATTGTTTGTATTTTGCCCAGAGACCGTACATTCCCATTGTAAAGATATATTCCAACTGTACAACAATCCTATTCAAAGAGTTTGGCAATTTTCATATTAATAAAGGGTTACTAATATTTTTATTAATACCTGTTTGCCATATCATTTACTGTTATTGTAAGGGTAATTAATAATCCCCTTCACAACCATCACCCAACACCATCTAATCAACTAAACCATGGCATCATCCATGGTGTCTCATCCAGTCTTATTTTAAACACTTGCAGGGATGGTGACTCCACCACCTCCCTGGGCAGCCCATTCCACTGGCCAATCACTCTTTCTGTGAAGAATTTCTTCCTAACATCCAGCCTAAACCTCCCCTGGCGCAGCTTGAGACTGTGTGTCCTGGTTTGAGGCCAGCCAGAACATCTCTTGCCCCGAAAGGGACAAAAGAATGACACACACAAACGGATTGGAGAGTGATGGAAAAAGTTTAAATGGAAAAACGAATTGGTGAAGCTACAGAAAACTACAAACTACAAAGCATAGTGGAAAAGAACATCCTAAAGCACACAGAACCCCCTCACAGAATTCCCAAAAGCTTCCCAGTCCTCCCTTCCTCTCACCTGAGGGTCTACCCAATCCCTCAGGGCTCTTCCTTCCCCCCCCTCCCACTGCTAGGCAAGTCTCAGGCTGGCCAGGTCTGAGACTGCCCCCCCTCCATTCTCCTCCTGGCATTAGGCCTAGACAGGCCTAAGAGGCCTTGAGGATACTCCCCCGGCATTACCCGATAAGAGAGGACATCTCCCATGGGAGCAGAGGGAAGAAAGAGGAAGAGAATGACTCTGCAGATGGCCTTATAGGGCGCAGGATTTATGGGTAGAAATACGCCATTTCCTGTGTCCACCCCTCTGGGTGGGCACCCAGGACACCAGAGGTGTATCTCATGTAGCAGTGGCAGGGGGCATCCAGCATAAACTGCCACACTGTGTCCTCTTCTTCTGTCAGTGGGTGCCTGGGAGAAGAGACCAACCCCCACCTGGCTACAGCCTCCCTTCAGGCAGTTGTAGATGGCAATAAGGTCTCCCCTAAGCCTCCTCTTCTCCAAGCTAAACAACCCCAGCTCTCACAGCTGCTCCTCATAGGGCTTGTGCTCCAGATCCCTCGCCAGCTTTGTTGCTCTTCTATTCTGGGGTAGTAGTCCTTTAGCCTGGCCAAAGATAAGAACTGGTAAGATAAAAGCAAAAAAAGGAACAAGTTCTTCCCTAAAATTAGGCCAAGCATTGACTGAGCCACTGCAATGTACAATCCCGGTTACAAGTTTCATATTTTGACCATAGTATCTGACTTCTGTACAGCACCACACTGTGCTGATTTCACTATGTAATTCTTGCACAGTAATTGCAGATGAAAAGATTGGCATCTTTCAGTAAATTAATTATATATTAGAAAATCCTTACTATTTTAACACTTGTGATTTGTTCATCAGGTAATATCCTGACTGTAAAAAAAACCAGAGGTATGTCTTTCATTTCCCATTTGATCTTACAGGCTCCTGCAGGCCTAGTTCTGCAAGATAGATAGGAAGAGGTAGGTTCATCCTTGACACAGCCTGGGAGACAAACAATCCCTGAGTGCAGACACAGTTGCACCAGGAAAGCACTGGTCTTGGCATAGCTTCTCTGTACTGTATAGAGCAATTTTATTATACTATTGTGTAAAGCAGAGCCCCTTCCCAGCTGAGCAGTGTAGCAGTTATTTAGGACAAGGGCTACAGAGAAGCATGCTAAACATGGGAAGGATGTAGCTGTCCTTATTGAAATATAGCTGCTGTTAACATTTCTGCTCTTGTTAAAATCACTATGCTCATGCGCTCTTCCATGACCACATTTGGACAGGACTTCATTTCAGATCTTATCAAGAAGTCTTACTTCCCACAAGAAAAAAAAATTGCAAAGCTGTCAGGACTTCTTTCTGCATTTACTCCTTCAAATATTTCAGTGATTCTGAAGCCTTTAATTTTCAGTGCATAGCATAAGCAGAATGCCACAAAGCTCCGAGAGCCTCAGATATTTGTTTACACGGTACTTCTTGCTGTGATACTTTATATCTCCCACAAGTATTTTTACCATGCTTTTTAATTCACCACAATGCTATAACTTGAAACACAGTCCTTAGATGTCAGTGGTTCCATACCAAATAAACAAACTGAAGCATTAAGAATCAGTTTAAATCAATTATCCTTTTAGGCAAAGAGAAGCACACATCTGAAAACTGTGAACTTTTCAGCCAGATCTCATTACCACATCTTCCAAGCAAGCAGTTCTGAATATTTTAAACATTACTAGAAAACCAGGAATATGAACATTTGCAGGGTAAGTTAGGTGTCCTACCAGAAGCTTCCACCTTGAAAGATGCCTGCTTCTTTCACCCTGTCTCCTACATCCATAACCTTAACTACTGTGGAGTCAGGACTGCCCTTTAGCAAACCACTTCAGCCATGCTTTAACATGTATTTAAGCTGACCACCAACTCCTACCAAATAAAAGCAGTCCTCACCCTTCCCCACCTTTCTCTGCATGTCTCTTGGATGTTCTTAATTCATAGTAAGCAGCTGGATAGTAAAACAAGACAGGGTTACTTTTCAGCTGCTTTGGCTTCCCAGGCAGGGAGAGTTAGTTTTGCAGCCACATTAGCTCACTGAGACACTGCCCTGCAGCCACAAGCACTGGTCCCAGCAGGGAAGAGCTCTTGAGGCTGGGGACAGGGCCAGGCAACGACAGCACCACCTTCCAGGCATGAACACCAGCCAGAGGTCACTGGCAGGCTTCCACTTTAAACAACCTGCTGTGCATTAGTGCAGTCTAAATGGGCATTTGGCAAGCCTCACATCACCACATGTAAGACCATCTCCCTTCTTAATGTCATCATTAATTCTGTACTAAATACATCTCATGTTAAGTTTGAAACAGTAAAGAAATGCAAAATACTGGAGGTAATGGTGCAGAGAAGCCTTGGGAGTTGTGCTTCCAATGGATAGACCTTAATAACAACATTCCACTGCTTTCAATAGGATCATCACAATGCAATGAAAATCAGAGAAACTGGATTAGTAGTCAATAAAGAATATAAATCTAATGTGATCTGATCCAACTGAGTACCACGGTAAATATCAGAAATAAGTCCTCTTAAAATGCATAGGAATTTGTCTTTATTTCTGAACAACAAAGCTGCAAGACAACCTTTCACAAAATTCCATTTTAAGCCATGGTGTTACAGTATAGCATTGCTAAATTTGAAGAAAAACAGAAAACATAAGTGATTTTAAACTGTGCTGTCAAATGTTAGGGCTGGGCCAGCCACTAGACAAATGACAGATACTCTGTTAACCTCTCTCCTTTCCCAAAAGGGAAGAGTAAGGGAAAGAGACTAATGGATTGGAGAAAAAAAAACCTAAAACTGCTTTAATAAACCATAACAATAAAATTAAATACATACAATTATCTATCAAAGCAAATACATGCACACACACATACCCACACTACCCACTAGGGAATTCCCAGGAACTGCTTTGAATTCAGAAACACAAGGATTGGGACTGAAGGCAAGACAGATGGAGTCCTCCTCAGACACTGGCCATTGAAGGGCTTGATCCTCATGATCCCTCAGCTTTATACTGAGTATAACATACATGGAATACCTTGTTGGTCAGTTTAGGGTCACCTGAACTCTCCACTCATCCCTTTCTGTTTTTACTTTCTGCAATGCCAGCACAGTACACAAGATTTAGCAGTGACCTTGGCCTGCACACCAATCTTTCATACTAACTATAAACATTGAGTGTTATTGCTACTAGAAGTGGATACTGTCTGTGAAAACATGCTGTTATCCTCAGAAAGCGAAGTTATTTAGAAGAGACTTAACTGAGAAATTAAATCACTGAGCAGAATTATTTCTGTTCTGGCTCAAACCAGGTCATATGCCAAGAACCTGCTAAACTACTATGATAATGCTACACATAGAAATGAAAATATGCAATCTCAAAAAGGAAAGGTAAATATGCAATCTCAAAAAGAAAAGGTTTGGAAACAAAGGAACTCATACTGCATTTTTCTGAAATAACTAGTAAAATAATCTAAAAGTAAGGAGGCAAGGATAGCACCATTTAGAGAATACCTATGGAAGTGTTAAAAACATACCTCTTTTCATAGTTCGTCTATGGCTATCTCAAAAGCTTGATTTCTAGTCAGCCAGAAAAAATATTCAAACTGTTTCTAGAACTTCCACATGCATGGTATGTGCATTTATTTATCTGCTTCCCCTCTGATGCTGATGCTAAGCAGTTTCTCACGTGTACCTGACAACACAGTGCATCTGCAGTACTTTCTGCAACATCAGGGATGATGAAGGAAACAGAGTTGCTGCCAATGAAAAGCAAATCTTGTGGTTAATGGGTGATAAGAATTCTTCAATAAGGACATTGATAATTAAGGTGTCAACAAAGTTTTGTTGTTCTTCCCATATAAATGCTATCTCTTATTATTTATCCAATCCTTATATGGCACTTAGATCCTTTACATAATCAAATGTAGTAAGATTTAAGTTCACGCTCCAGCAGAAAAATAAATCATCCTATTAAACATTTCTGTTGGAGAGGCTGATATTCTTTATTTAGCAAGCAATAAAAAATACCATCTGCCACAAAGCATGTGAAGTCTTACAGTGTGCTTACTATACTCTAAAAGGCATAGCATATAAAAGCTGTGAGCTCTCACACTGAATATAGAATTCTCTCTCTTTCTAAAGAATATTCATGCTGATCCTCACAAGTACTGGTGATTAAGTACCCCATGCTCCTCAGCACTCCTTTAGGGAGCATAAGGCTGTGCTTGTAGAACAGCACAGCTCTTAATTACAGATTTATGGAACAAAATCCAGCCTGTGCATACACAATACTTAATCTGCTCACATAAACACTGTCCAGTTGTCTTTTTGAAAGAAGGAAATACTTGATGCTTATATATTATTTTTCCATCAAGAGGTAACACCTTAAAATTATCATGCTTTTAGAAATACAACATGCCTAGCTATGCTTCATGTCTAATAATCTAATATCCAGTGTTCATACATTCTAGAAATTAAAAAAAGTAGCAGATTTTGAATTTTGGGATTGGTAAGAATTTCTCTGGCTAATAAAACACAACCTACACTACAGTCTGTCTGGCTTCTGCAGAGTTACTGGGTAACCTGCATTAAGCAATGTCCTGCTTTACTGCAAAAAGGCAGCGTGGTTATTCTCCAGTCATGATAGCCTGGGCTTCAGCTGGCTCTGCAGCATGACCACGTGAGCATCATACATGCATCAGCCAGCAATGTGGCCCTCACTCAGCAGGTACCAACAGAATATATTTTAATGCCAGCCCAACTGCATTCTGAGATGGATCAGGTTTATATTACGACCTGGAGTTCAGCCGATGTTTTGATTAAAAGACCAAAAGATTAGAGAAGCTGCATTAGCTATGAGTATTTAATTAATGACTCATGTTAATTAGTTTTAAAAGGCCCTGTTTGGGGATGAAATTGGAACACAAACTAGGGGTTCAAGTGCTCTGTCGCATGATTATCCACCTGCCAATTCCCCACTCCTTTAAGTAGTGGTGCCTCTCCACACTGCTATGCTAGCTACTTCTGCAGGCCAAATTTTCACAACAATTGCAGCTACTCTGTGGCAGCAACTGGTCAGGAATCTCAGGAGCAAGAATAAAATTGATAGAAGCTATTAGAAGAAAGTCTGCTTTTTGTGATGACAATTGTGCATGGTAAATCAAAGGAGGGGTCATAAGGGTACTGGGTTTTGTTGATCCTATCTGATCTATCAGACCAGCTAAGTCTACATTGTGCACACACACAAACATGGCTCTCCTCACCATGCCTGAGCACACAACTGTGCTGAAACTGCAGTCAACATTCAGCCCATTTCTCTTTGCAGTAGTACTGCATGGCAAACACTCACCAATTCAGTCATGACAGCCAGGGATTCAGCTCCTCTGCAGCTTGGCCATGTGGGCATCACACATGCTGCAGCCAGCAAAGTGGCCCTTGTTCATCAGGTACCACATGCTTTTGCCTACCTCTGGACCTGCACCTAACATTATACTATTGAAACAGCCAGGTTCTGCAGTTGCCCTGAGATACAAGGAACAATACTTGGAAGAAAAGAAGAAGTAAAATAAAAATCCCAAATAAAGTGCATAAACGTGGTCATGTTTTTTTTAAATAGCAAATTTCTTGACTAACAGGATCGGCCTGCAAACTCTTGGCTGTGTATTTGTTAGATCAGGTGTTGATAATACAATTTATCTTATGGGCCCCAGCAAAACAATGCATTTATTTGCCCTATAATAGTATTCTAAAGAAAGCCACATATTTGATTACAAAACGGTTTATGAAATCCAAAAATATGAAAGCAGATAGTGCAACATCATTCGTTATACATGTCTGATTAAGTGCAGAGGTCTTTGAACAGTCTTTAGCAAAGCACAGGTCCCACAAGTTATGATTACCTGAAATGAAAGCAGCTGAGACAGGAGTTGGAAATGCGTCCTGATCATTGCCAGTCTCTAGAGCATGTTGTGCCAATGCATCTTTGAAAAACAGTTTGCTAAATAAGACTTTTGGCTGTATAGTGCAGCATTTTATCTCTTCCTGTACCACTGCTGCCCTAATGTACAGAAGGATAGATACATATTTGTTCTCACAATGTCCTAACAGGAACAGAAATGCAGGAGTCCACCAACCACAGAGAGGTGACGCTTTTTTAGGCCTCATATTTGTACTCCACTTCTGAACAGCAACCTAGATTTCCAGTTGATGACTAGATTAAAAGGAATAAAGTTGTCTGCAACCTGGGAAGAGGATATATGGCAAGAACTCTTTTTCTTCTTCAACCCTGACAAGAACCTTCATGAAATTCAACAAAACCCCTGAAATAATATGTTTGTTTGTTTTTTCACTTTAAAAAATCCCAAACATGCAGCAAGCATGGGTCAATAAGAGAAATCTGAGTTACATCTCCACACCTTTATTGCAGAGCAGGTTGAGGGGAAAAGAGTACAGATCAAGTATATCAAAGAGTGAAGTAAGAAAAACCAATGGAAGCTGCACTCATACACAGAGAAAAAAAAAAAAAAAGTCTTTCAAACACACTGACTAAGGAAAAAAAAGCAGAAATCCATTACATCTGCACACCCAGTGCTATTTTACCCACTAGACTGAAATAATTCTCAAGTTGAAATTGCACTAACATCAACGTGCAGCTACAGAGCTGATGCAGAGTTTAAACATCTTTGATAGTCCAGGAAAAGTCAGGATGTTCTATTTTAATGTATCACAGGCTTCTGACAGCATCAACTGAAAAGTATGTCAAAAACATTCATTGCTTATATCAATAATTATTCCCAAGAAGAGGTGAGGAGGTGCATGTATGTGCTCTTTCCTTTTTCAATAGCTTGTCACTTAACCCTAGAAAAACTTCACAATGTAATTATTATGTCCTAATCCTTCTCTCAATCATAAACATGCAAATATAACTCATTAATCCCAACCATACACATTAATGAAAAAGCCTTTAAAATCGTTCTCAAATTGAATTTCTTATACTCTGATGAAGTAGATAAAATCGAGCCCACAGCCTTTATTTTAATTTACTGGAAGATTATTATTATTGAAAATACCTGTTTGCTTGTTTGTTTTTTAAAGAGACCTAAGTTTGCCATGACTCTTAATCTTCCAGCTCCCCTCTAAAGAACTGCCTGTTCTTCCAAAATTGATTTACCCTCTGTGAATCCCATGACAGCCTAGCTTCTTCTGTTACACGCAATTTTACATCAACAGAAATTTCCCCAAGCAATGCAGCAAACTTTCCAGTCTCTTAACAAAGCCATTTTTTTCAGCTACATCTAGACAGCAGTGGTAAAGACTTCTAAATCAAATTATTAGCATTTTGTAACCTGAGTTTGTACTCAGATTTTCCATCGTAAAACAATTGATTTATTAAATATGTAAACAATTTTAAAAGCATCTGTTTTAAGAGCACGGAACAGATAAATTCTCTACTTCATCACAGAATCACAGGATCACAGAATGTTAGGGGTTGGAAGGGACCTCAAAAGATCATCTAATCCAATCCCCCTGCCAGAGCAGGATCACCTATATCAGGTCACACAGGAATGCATCCAGACACGTCTTACATGTCTTGAATATTTCCAGAGAGGGAGACTCCACAACCACCCTGAACAGCCTGTTCTAGTGTTCTGTCACATTCACAGTGAAACATATTTTCCTCATGTTTCCATGGAACTTCCTATGCCTCAACTTCCACCCATTGCCCCTTGTCCTGTCATTGGGCATCACTGAGAAGAGCCTGGCTCCATCCTCTTGGCATTCACCCTTTACATATTTTATAAATATTAATGAGGTCACCTCTCAGCCTCCTCTTCTCCAAGCTAAAGAGCCCCAGCTCCCTCACTCTCCTTGTATGGAAAATGTTCCACTCCCTGGATCATTTTCATGGCTCTGCACTGGACTATTTCAAGCAGTTCCCTCTCCTTCTTGAACCGAGGGGTCCAGAACAGGACACAATATTAAAGATGCAGTCTGACCAGGGCAGAGTAGAGGGGGAGAAGAACCTCTCTCGACCTACTAACCACACCCCTTCTAATACAACCCAGGATACCATTGGCTTTCTTGGCCACAAGAGCACATTGCTGGCTCATGATCATCCACTAGGACCCCCAGGTCCTTTCCCCCTCCACTGCTTTCCAACAGGTCAGTCACCAACCTATACTGATCCATGAAGTTGTTCTTTCCCAGGTGCAAGACTCTACACTTGCCCTTGTTGATTTTCATGACATTTCTCCCTGCCCAACTCTCCAGTCTGTCCAAGTCCCACTGAATGGCAGCACAACCCTCTGGTGTGTCAGCCACTCCACCCAGCTTTGTGTCATCAGCAAACTTGCTGACAGTGCACTCTGTGCCCTCATCCAGATCGTCAATTAAATATATTGAACAGTACTGGTCCCAGTACTGACACCTGAGGGACTCCACTAGACACAGGCCTCCAACTAGACTCCAACCCACTGACAACAACTCTCTGACTTCTTTTCTTCAATCAGTTCCCAATCCACCTCACTACCTGATCATCCAGACCATACTTCCTCAGTTTAGCCGCAAGGATGCTGTGGGAGACAGCGTCAAATGCTTTACTGAAATCAAGAGAAACCACATCCACAGCTCTACCATCATCTATCCACCTGGTTATCAGGTTGGTCAAACCATGTTGACTGCTCCCAATGACCCTTCTTGTCCTTGATATGCCTAAGGACAGCACTGAGGACAAATTGTTGCGTTGTGTTTACGGGGATGGATGTGAGGCTGACTGGTCTATAGTTACCTGGGTCCTCTTTCCTACCCTATTTGAAGATTGGAGTGATGTTTGCCTTCCTACAGTCCCCAAGCACCTCTCCTGTCCACCATGACTTACCAAAGATCGGGGAGAATGGTCTGGCAATGATCATCTTAACCGTTCATACTATTAAAATACTTCAGGTGAAAGTTACATTGGATTTATATAGCTTTATTATTATTACTTATTACTAATTAAGGGTTTAAACCAGTACCCTGACAAAGGATGGAATTAATACACATTTTGGTTTTGCTATCTAGATCAAAACAATTACATACCTAGAGATGCAATTAAGACATACAGAATTGTTTAACATGTCTCACAGCCTTCTCCAACAGATGTCCAACATTTGCCAGGCAAAAATTCCTCTTCTGCGATTCCATTTTGACAGAACCTAAACAGGACCCTGTCATGCAGTGAAGAAGCACTTCTAGAGGGAAAAGGAGGAAGAGAAGGCTGATTGGACAGGAAGATGGGGTAGAAAAGACCGTAAGCTAACAGCTATGATGGGGTAAGCCTGACCTTCCATGCTCAGACTTACTCCATGTTCTTTCTGTAGGAGGGGATGTCAGAGACCATCCTGGTGCGAGAACTCTCCCTGTTAGCCTCATCAGGAGTTCCAGGCACAGGCCATGCTGGCACTACAGCAGCAAGGCAGAAAATAGGGCCCTTCATTTCTGTCATCATGGCAGCTTCAGGCCAGCAAGGATAATTACCAGCTTGCTTCTACCATTCTGGTTCCAGTTGAGTCACAAGTCCAAAATGCCAAGTTTGGTAATCTCAGCTGAGTTCTGTTTCACACAGCTATTTATACCAGGCACATTACATGGTCAAAAATCTCAGAATATTCAGCTATGGTGGTATTAATAGAATGAACAAAAATGGAGGCTTATTGCATTTGTTTTTGGTTCTGATGTAGCTGGACAGTATACAAATGGTGTGTGAGGGCAGGACAAATATGTCTCTATCTTATTTACAGCGTATCTTCAGTTGGAAACTGGCACCTACAGAACCCTGACAATCAAACAAAATGCCTTTGTAAAGGGACTGAACAGGCTTTCCCATGACAAGGTTATGAATAATTGAGGGCACAGGAATTATTTCTCCAGTGACTGAGAACATGTGATGCTATTTCTTTATGGAACTCCTGAACTAAGCAGTGAAGTTACTTATTTTCTTGCTTTTCAAACTGTTTTAAGACATTGAATCCACTTTTTCATGGCATGTTGAGGTAAACCAAAGATTTCAAAAAGCATTTCAGGAAACCCAGTGAGTTACTAGTAAACTAGCTCCTTTCTAAAAGGCAAGGCCCTCATTTTCTGGACATCACTTGTGTTTTCAGAAGCAGAAATTAAATGAAAGGGTGTAATTGAGGCTCATGTAGTTGAACGAGAAAGCAGAAGATTCCCAAAATATGCCCAAACAGGCATATAAAAAAATAAATGTGGGTTTTCTTGAGGAATGGCCTGATCTGTCGTTGCACACTCACCCCAAAATAAACTGCACTAAGATTATCCCGGGAGTAACACCAGCACCAAAATCAGCTTAATAAAGGGGCAAATTTAGAGATGGTATTCCCTTCTGACACTCACAAATTAAGATATGTGCCTCAAAACTTAATTGATTCTCCAGGTTGCCAGCCCGACTTAGTGCAGGGTGGAGGGGGAAGTGTGAAGAAAAAGAAAAAAGTTTTTTAAAAATCAGTATCTAAACTAAATTATTCTCGATAATAAGAAGATAATTTTATACAAATTATTCTTAAATTGCCATGATCTCTTACATCTTGTACTTTGTTAACTGACCTAGAAAAGCACCACAAAAGGTCTTTCATGCACTCTAAAACTGTCAGTCTTTCCTTGGCAGTATGCACTCCATTTCATGACTTCAAAGATACACATTACCATGGCTTTTCAATATGGTTTCATGGAAGCAAAACAGTCTTACCTGGTAGTACTATTCCTCCACAATTTACCTTTTTTTCCGGAGAGACGAATGAAGATTTGTGTTTTTCAGTGTCAACTGACAAAGTAACAAACTTTTAAAGAAATTGTCCTTGGTAAAAACATCTGCATAATGCCAATGAGTAACTCTTCCCAACAGGTTCTCACGATGACAAGTTTTGCAGGCAGAGATGATCTTTCTCAGTGTATAATGCCACGTGTGGAGGGATAAAGCAATTGCACATCACTTGAAAACCTTTGCTTGTACACAAGGTAACACCACCACTGCTACACAGCAGTGCAGCTACTGCAGTCACTCTGATTCTGGTAAAGCTGCACTGGCTGAAGTGCATACTACTGATTCAAGAAAATAAATAAATACATAAACAAACCACTGTACAAGTCAAACTTTGACCCCATTCACTGAATTAACAATTCAGACTAATAAGACACCCCGCTTCCAAATACAAGAATATAGAAGAGTGGTGGAGAGGAGGTATTCCAAGCATTAAACTGATTTGCAGAAGTGCAAGCATCAATAAGAAAGTGGAGAGGATTTTAATTTTTTACAGGCTACTTGTTTCAGGAACAAATTTCCCTTTATATTGAGAAGTTTTACTATATTTTTTGCAGTCTAAAGGAGTGTTCTACTGAGGAACTGCTGCAGCAATAAGAATCAGCTGATATACGAGGGCATGTTTCAAGTCCCCTGATATCGATGGGGGAGGGAAAGTTCCATTTAGAAATTATTTTTGTAAGTCACTAAAGGATGAGACATCCTAAAACATTCAGTTAAGAACACACACAGCCACTTTAAAACCCCAAAGCAGCTTTAGTAATTTCAGACTCATGCTACAATGTACATATTAATTTTGACATTGTCTGTTCAGAACACTGTACATGTCTTATTGCTGCCATTTAAAATATTCTAATAGGGTAAGACCATTGACAGCTTAACCTTTATTAAATTGTTGATTCAAGATGATTCTTTCACCATCAAGTCTATTGAAGACATTACAAAAATTGTACTGCTATTATTAGATTACAGACAAACTATTTAAAAGAACCTTCTCATTGTAACATTGGTCTTCTCTTTACAATTAGACCCCAGAAAATGACGGGGTTCTGTCATAACACTTTGCTAAAACAGCAGTTAAATAATAATTGAGGCACTTTTCGGAGATTATTAAAAGCTATGAATAATTAGCTCACTCAGAGCTAACTGAAGAGCAAGCCTACAGTATTAGCTGCTACTTATGATAATATCCCTACTACTTGTTTTTAAAATCCAGGTACCTGGAAGCTTAGAGTTTGTAAAACACTGAAGTCAACTCCAAGCTTTCAGTCTGTTTACAATAACAGTTACGCTTCTCTCACATTTTTCTTGTACAAAAGATTGTTTGAATATGAATTAAACCTCACAGCATAATGCAGGAAGTGCCATTAAACTTTATACAGAGTAGAAACAGATTGTGCCTTGCTGAAAGAGAAAGCATGAGGTGGACAATCCATGGGCTCAGTCATCCTCTTTCATGTTCTGTCATAATATGGTATCTTTAATATTGCTCAAGCACAATATATTACGTTGATATTTCTAACTGCAATCATAATCACAAAGTAATGTAAAATCCTGATGATTATTCTGAGAGAACAACATATGTCCTAATCACAAGGACCTAAGCATGGAGCAGAGATTTTTAAAAAGGAGAACTGTTATACTTCAGTTTTCTTGATCACTTGGTACAAAGCATTTGGGACTTTACAGAAAAATCACATCATATTTCCATACATGGACTTGCTAAAATATATTTAAATAACAGGAGTAAAATTGTATTCTACATATATCTACAGCCAATGGGATACTCTAGCTGCTCAGCTAAAGTATTTGTGCAAGAACTAAAAATAAATAAAAGTATGCTGCTATGACTAAGATCTGCAATACACTCATTGTGCTGAGCCAAGTGAACAGGGCAGGTTTGAAATATGAAGTTCCTTGACCAAAAATTAAAAAAATCAGAGAAGCTGTCAGGATGGATGGAAAAAAGCTGTTTACAGTGGGAAGAATTTTCTTGTTCCTTCTGGTGAATAGACAGATGTAAGACAAATTTGTCCAGAGGTGTCCCAGTTATTCAGTATCATATCCCAAAATGGGTCCCAGCCATTTTTCTACCTCTGCCACAGATGATTTTTTTCTTAGTGCATAATCTTCAACCTGCAAAGGGACCACAAAACATGATGAAGAGTTGGAAATTCCTATACAAAAATTTTGGAACATCTGCTCACAAGGTGTAACAGCTACTGGAATGTACAGTGTTAAGTTACCTGATCTTTACATATCTTGCCAACAGAAAAATATTTGGATTTGGGATTGGAGAAGTAGAGGCCTGAAACTGCAGAAGCAGGTATCATTGCTAGTGATTCAGTTAAACCAATTCCTGGAAAAGAGAGTGAGAATTTTATTATTCTTTGAATTGGTAAAAAGAATGAATTCAGACACTTTTTCTGTTGGATAGTTTCAAGCAAAGTTGAAAACCAAGAAGCTTTCAGACGAACTGAAACCAAAATAATTTTCCACCTGTTATCTATTAAAAAAATACACATAGCTTTAAATATATTGCAATATCTGAGGGGGGATGTCAAGTGGAGGGGGCCAAGCTCTTTTTGGTGGTGCACAGTAGTAAGACAAGGAACAACCAGTTCAAGCTTGAACATAGAAGATTCCACCTCAACATGAGGAGAAACTTTTTTACAGTGGGAGTGATGGAGCACTGGAACAGGCTGCCCAGAGAAGTTGTGGAATCTCCTTCTCTGGAGGCTTTCAAAACCCTCCTGGACACATTCCGGTGCAGACTACCCAAAGTGATCCTGCTTTGGTAAGGAGGGTTGGACTCGATAATCTTTTGAGGTCCCTTCCAACCTGTAGCGTACTGTGATACTGTGACTTTCATCACAGTATTACTGTAGAGTAACAATACAGTAGGAAGGAAAAAATTTATACATTTTGGCAAATGAAATGGGCAACCAGACATTTTGAAACACAGAATTGTAGAAGTGAAATGTCTGGCACACAAAATATCAGAGAAAATAAAATGTAATTAATGCCTTTAAGAGTTATTATCTCAAAATTTCTGCAGATCAGGAAATACACTGCTGAATTGGCTTTTTTCCTGTTTATATCTGGAATGTCTTCTTGCAACCATAAGGATGCTAGAATTTTTCTCTGTACAGCAGAATTCTGTTTGCATGCAATCTGCTAATTAGGGACATAACTCCCTCACCAAAATTGCTAGCAGTATTTTGCAAATTCTTCCTTGAACGAGGCAAAATAAAAGGTAATGAAAAGGCGAAGACAGCAATTCCCAGAATTGCTTCAGTTTGGTTTTCTTATGTAGTTCTGTACTACTCGATTCACTGTTTTGCTGGTATTTCAATCTTTCAATTTGCATAAAACCAGTTTAAGAATCTCAGTAAAAGTATGTAGAGGTACCTGTTGTTTCCTCAATGTTTGCAAGTTTCCACATGGTGAGTTTTTCTGTATGGTCAGGCTGGCTTGGATATCCAGGAGCAGGGCGAATTCCCTCATACTTAATCCTGCGCAGGTCAGAAAGATCTAGCTGCTCAGAACTTGAGTAAGCCCAGTATTCTCTTCGAACCCTTTCATGGAGCTCTTCAGCAAATGCCTGGGAATAGAATGGAAAGATTTTAAATATTTTTTTATTTGTGCAGACTCATGCAACACTTATTTGATGAAGACAAACACTGATAGAGACTTTCTCCTCATTCCCATTTTAATTTTTAAGTGAGTTCTTATTATAGGTGAGACATTTGATAGCATTAAAGTTCAGATACAATACTTATTTTTGCTAATTCAAGTATTTTAGTTTTCTCTCTTACTGGCAGACAGTGTTTCTTGGTTGTCCTGTTTTAAAATCCTACATACTCAAAGAGGTAAAGATGTGCACAAGTAACCAGAAAAGAAGTAGCACTGAAGTTATTAGGTTATGACTGTTGAGGTATCTTGGTCAGGTCTAGTTATGGAAGGCCAGATCATTCTTGCATCATTGCTAGTATCAGATGTTAAGTAAGTGCTGCTGCTCTTTCTAGCAGAGGACCTTTCCTTTAGCTGAAAGTGGGCCACAGCTTTTCTTAATGGCTCTTACAGCTTACACAATTTTGCCAGCAATTGCCATCTTCAAGAGAAGTTTCCACTTCAGTATCTTTAGACAGCATTTAAAAATAATTTCTGAACCTCTGCAGCTTGAAATACACAACCAGAACTAACTCCACTTGCGTTGCGCTGAGGTTACTGTAAGTTTTAACATGGTTAAGTGTAGGGGCAGGCTGATTGGGATGGAGGGGTAGGAGGGAAGGGGTGGCATTTTCTAAACTACTTCAGTTAGAGAATTAAGAGCACGTGGGTCTTAGCTCAAGACATGTTAGGTCAAAAGACCTTGGATAAATCTCTATGGTCACCATTAAAAGCAGAAGGCAAATCTGCAATTCAAGAATATAACCAGTGGGTGCTTTTGGGTCCAAACATGTTCTCATGTAGATAAAACAACATAGTTCTTCTAAGCAAACTTGTTTTACAACTACTAAATTCTAGGAATCATCAAAACCCTCAAAGAGCTCAGAGACACTTTTACAGCTGTGACATACGGACAGGAGAGTTCTCTTTAGCTCAGAAAAGATTTCTCTTCTCAAGACGATTTCAGTAGAACCATTTCACTTTCAGATTTAATGCAGAGCATACATTACAGGCAATAGCCTAAATTTAAGCTAAAACTTACAACAGTAACTTGTCAAGCAAATCTAATACACAGTGATAAAATCTGCAAAGGAAACGTGAGATAAACCCTCATACCTCTGCCAATCGATCGCCAAGAGCCTTTACCATTATGATGTTGTATTCATCATCCTGTTTCCTAAATTGATTGCATAACTCCTCTACACCAAAGCAGGCCACAGCAAACAGGCCTAAGTAGTCACGAATGCCAGAATCCAATGGTGCTATGAAGTCAGAAAGGCAGTAATATGGATCTGTGCAGGCAGAGTCCTTTTCAGCCTGAAGCAGTAAAAACAATGCCATAAATCAAAACATTTAAAAATATACTATTAGTGCACTATTAATCTGAAGACCAGTATTTTTAAGTCTAAAAGGCTGAAGGCATTTCAGACAAACATCTAACTAGTCATTGAGCCATGCAAATCTTGTACTTGAATTGTACTTGGATAAAAACATCTCTCTTACTCTGAGGGTGTTTGAATCTCAAGCAAAGTGGGTTAACACAAATAGGAAATATCCTGCTCACTGGCTCCTTCTCCAAAATGCAAAAAAGGGAACAGAAAGAGGTGACTGAATGCTAGACACAGCACCTAACAAGAAGTTTTACTGTTGAGGATCATATCAGCATATTCACAGAAATGTTCAGGTTGGAAAAGACCCTTGGGATCACCAAGTTCAACCAACTCATTGTGGAAACATGACTACTATTTAAAAATTGGCACAGCTCTTGTAAATCTACCCAACTTACAGAAGTAGAAGTTATTTTATGGCTATTACTTTGCCAAAGATTTCTCTCCAAAATTTCTTTTTCTACAACCTATTTTAACAATGCTTTCCACCCACTCCCAACTGCAGTTTAAAAAACAGTTAAAAGAACACACTACCACCATCACCACCACAAAGACAGACAAATGGTCAATCATTTCCCTAGTTTCTGTAACCTACTAGGTTACAGAAAGTACCATAAAGCTGAAGAAATATCCTTTTCCCAAACAAGTGAGATCTATGTTAATTTTAAAATTTTTTTGGTAGTGATTACAGTTAAGGCAAATACTAAATACTCCAACTTTTAGATTTATGTCACATCCTTAGTAGTGTCAATGTCATAGATTAAACTCTGTGTATTGAAAGGAATGTTTTATATAAGAAACAGGAGACAATTATTCTCTTCTGCTTTACCCTGGTGATGCCTCTGCTGTACTACTATGTACACCAGATTGAAGGAGATGAAGCAGTCCAGAAGAATAGTACCCACAACAGCACAGCTTCATGGCCTTAACCTTTGAGAAAAGGCTGAATAATTTTGGGATCTATAACAGACCAAGGAAAATAACAGTCTTCTAATAGTAAAAACCATTACAAAAAGAACATCAAATCAGATATTCTCTCTGGAAGAACCATAGGAAAAGGCCAGGAAAAGAAACTGGAGTAAACTTGATATACATGGGACATCAAAATGTTTAATTAAGTAATAAGGCCCTGGAACAGCCCTGCCTGAATGATAGTGACAAAAGTTTATATAAACATCTGCCATAGACCGTTAAGATCCAGTTCCCTGGATGGATTTAGTGTAACTAACAAACTTAAAGTGATATATTTCTTAGTACAGTTCTGCAATACTGACACAGGACTGTCCTCACAGAGTACCGTACTCCAGAAATTTAGGTAAATGGTTACCTTTTTTGTTTTTGCCATGCTTGATGACTGAATATGTGAACTAAGTCAGAAGGCAGGGAAAAAAGAGAGGCAGAACATCTTGAAACTCTGAATTAGCAGCCAACTAACTCTACTGCCTCTTCATATGCAGAATTTTTCATTAAAAATCCCTAAGACTGTCGAGAACATGTATCTCCATTGAACTGTATTTTCTAGGTATTTTAATTGTAGTTGTTTTTAACTCTTAACTCATTCAAGCAGAATTTCTCATCTAAAGCAGATTCCAGGTATATCAGTGAACTAAGGTTCATTAGATTTTAATTTAGCACTCAGGATGTATGTGATGAATTTATACAGCACAGTGCTATAGCATATCTTAAATACTCAAATGAAGACAGAAAATACATGTCACATCTGAAGATGGTAAATCTACAAAGTATTTTGTATCATTTTGCACTACTACAATGTAAAATACTAAAAATGCTACAATACGAACACTTGGTTCATGACTAACAAGACCTTTTTGTTACTGAAAAAAATAGCACAACGGCTGCAGACAGATTATGACAGCCATTTTCCGTACAGAATTTAATAGGACCCCTTTGTTACATTCTTGAAATTCAGGGAGGAAAAAAAATTGCTTTATTTAACAAATGTTGTTATTGTACCTGCTGCCTCAAGCCATAAAATTTTGCTATTGGTTCTGAAGATCCCACTGCCTCTTCTACAGCATATAAATGGATATCATCTTGAACACTTTGAGCTGGCCAGAACCCAATCACACCTCTGGCTTGTAATTTCTTCTGACTGATCAATGTTTTCAGTAGATTTTGAGCATCATTATAAACTCTCTTTGCTTCTTCACCTATCAAAAAAAGAGAAACCTTTAGAAAAGACATGCTTTTACCACTGGCTAAATGTGTTTAAGAATTGCTAAAGACAGGTTGATTTTCCATATAATTTTCTGATGACTGCAACAATCTGTCAGCTACAGCAAACAGAGATGGCAGTGTGATTATGCCTATATAGATGTAACATGTATCTTGAAAAAACAAAACAAAAAACCCACAACCAAAAAAAAAACCCAAACACCAACATTTCAGCCAGCACCATTCTAGTAGGGACAAAGTGTACAGAATAAAATGAGCCACAGAGAATGTGTGTGCACCTACATTACCACATTGCAGCAAACCCAGAAAAATGGATTTCAGTGTCACCCTTGCATTTTCAGCAAGATTTTCAAGGCCTACTGAACAGTTTCAAAATGAAACAGGGCCATCTTGCCATTTGCTCCCACAACAGGGACACAGATAAAACATTAAGTGCTCTGCTGCCGTTTTCTGTCATTAAAATACCCCCCTGTGTTTGGCAGGTGAATTCTAAATAAAATGATTGGGCATTTTTAATCATTTAATTTTTCAGACTCACATGCCAACACCTGTTCACTAAGTGTTGCTTTAAACAAATTACTTCAGTGACACAAGGTTTCCACTATTCCTATGAATTTCAAACTATTCAGAATCTTAATGAAGCATGGCAGGTCTGTTAGGGTTATTTACACACAGTACATGCAATTTCAGTCCTTACCTACAGTCTTATCATTAAAGACTTTAGGGAAACCCCGGTTGGGGTACTTTCCTCTGAGCTGCCACACATCAAAGAAAGGCTTCCAGTCAATGTATTCTACCAGCCTGTTCAGGTCATAATCTTCAAAGACTTTTGTGCCAATGAATTTTGGTTTAGCTGCAGGAATCAGGAGTACAATCTGACATGATGAAAACAGTTTAATATTGCTCTTACATGTGCAGTATAGCTGATGCTCACCAGCTCAAACCATTGTAAACAACCTCTTCCAAAGTAATTGTCTTAGAGTTCTTACTGTCATATTGCAACTCTACAGTTACAATGTGATAAAATGAAAAAAAAGGCATAAAAGGCATATAAAGTTTAAAGAGAATATCTGAAAAATCAAGATCTTTTGTTATTTCATATAAATCAACACTTATTAGCTGTTGGACTTCTGAACTTAATTCATTGGACAAAATATTGGACAAAATAGAAGACCATAAAACCCTACACAACTTATCAATACCTAATATTTTCTGGGCATATACCTTTAATATTTACAAATCCCCAAAGAACTTTTGCAATCACCACACATGCTCAAATGTATATGTACAAGCAAAAAGAAGGATGGATCTATGTTATGATGTGGCCACAAGCTTTGCTGTCTGTGCTGTTCAATACTTGGTAACACAACCTTTATTAAGACAAGGTACTGAAAATTTAGCAGTTTTTGAGTCTTGTAAATGAAATGACAGAAAGTAGTGACAGCTTAACATCACTGCAGGACCCCAATTCTTGTAGAATGCTGTTTATACCCCTAGTCTCTAATGTGTGAGACCAAAACTGGTTCAGACACTGACGTGGGAATAAAAAAGTATAAAGAAGAATATGAGAAAAAAATGCCATGTCACAAAGAGTGTTCCTAAATATGGTACAGTAAGCTTTGTAATGTAATGAGCTATCTGACATTATTTTGCAAAGCAGGTTTATCTTTGATTATATGGTGTTACAGGTAACTCACTGGTTTAGGGTTTTAAAAAAAAAAAAATCATTAACTATAAATTCATTCTTTGAATACACTGCAAAAAATAAAAAGCAATAATAGGATTCTCAAATTTATGCCATAAAATTTCTCTGCTCAGGCAGTCACCAATGTACTCAAGTTGTTACACTATCATATCCTGAATTTTAATAAAGCATAATCTATGTGTAAAATAAATACAAAAAGGAAGGGCACAGCAACAGCAATAATATTTAAACTGACCTGGTTTATGTCCTGATAACCAATCATTATGGAAACCTTTTCTTCTAGCTTGATGTAGAGACAAGTACCTTCGTTCCTATATGGACATAAGGGTTAATGTCACAAAGCCAGCCATCTTTAAAACAGATAACCTGTTGATTTGGTGGTAGAGTCTTACTCAAAACAGTCTTCAAGACAAAATCTGACAATAGGTAATTTCAGTTCAAACAACTCCCAGTTCACAACTGTAAAGTAAGATTACATCACAATCATACATTATTTTTGCTTCTATACTTCTAATGAAAACTGGCCAACAAGACTTCTAGCTCCTCTGAACTACATCAGAAGTTCCTGTATGACTTCAAAATACATGAAAATACAGGTGCAGCAAGATATTCTCCTACTGCCTGCAAAAAAGCTTAGAACTGCAGTGACATCACCAGCAGTGACTGCAGCATGTCTCTGGGCAAATCACTGGCTCTTCTTAAAGGCACAAGAAATTTGCAGCAATGAAGGCCCATGAATTCACTGTTGACCTCTGCTCAAAGGAGGCTGCTGTAATCACTGATCTCAGCTTAGTGGACTGGTTACTTGTGCAAAGACATTCTTAAACTTGGCCAAGCCAAATGCCCTCAGCAGGATTCCTCAAGCTTTATCTTTCCTTATCAAGAGACCAGGAAACAGCCAGACGACTTTCAGCTTATTTCTGTGTTTATTTACAATGATGGCCTCAGAGGAGTCAGATATTATCTGTTTCTTACTGTTAATATGCACAGTATTTCATTGTGTCCTTCTCTTCACTTTCCTAAAACGGCAACCTCAGCTCTGAGACTGCTCAAATCCATAACCTAAACAATACAAACACATCAGGAGAGCATGGTGGTGTAAAATATCCAATAGATTATAGTTTAGTGCCAGCAAAAATCAACCAGTGTCATTTTAATTACTCCAGTGTACTGCCCTGTTTCCAGTATATCGCTGGTGTCCTCTGAGTTGTTTTTTTGCTGAAACTGAGTTAGTGAAGAGGCAAGTACCAATCACTTCAAACAAGAAAAGCTGCAGTTGCTAGATCAATTACATTTGTACCTTGAGAGACTCATAGTGCTCTTTTCTAATTTCTTCATATTCCTCTAGTATTTCTTCAAAGAAATCGTCCTTTACACTTTCATCTAAGAGCTGGGAGCACTGAAAAAAAGGAAAAAGAAAGCGCTAAGTATGTACTGTAATATACTATAGCAAGGGCAGAGTATGAACTTCAGACTATGATATCTTTCTTTTCAGACTGCCTTCCCATCACACTTGACCACATCATAATAAGCTTTACCACTAGTCTGCAAACTGGATTAAAAATATATTTTAGAACATGATTGTTACTGAAAGCACTCCCCTACTACACAGATAGCATTAGCAGAGCCAAGCCTGGCTTTGTAAAGACCTGAAAAGCGACTACTCCAAGACTTTAGAGGCTGAATAAGTCATAGAAACAACACATAGCTTGGCCTGTTTCTTCCCAGAAGGTATTTTCCAGCTAAGACTACCCATTTGTCTGAGTATCCATCCCAGAAAACTCCATACACGTTTCATAGTACTAATGTTGCCATATCACTAACCTCAGAAATACATCCAAAATGGAGAGACTAGCAGCTCAAATCTAATGTTATCACTCTTCACTATAAAACATCTTGTAACTACAGCCAAGGACTCAGAGTAAATCATGTCACCCTTACTAGAGAAATGGACATTTACATAAAGATCTCCAGTGACAATAATTAACAAAAGGCAGATGAGATAACCATGTGGGAGCAAAAACTAACTGAAACAGTAGTAGTTTAGAAACTGGTCCCTGTCATGCCCTTTCAATTTTCTGCCATAACATTAGCCTCAGGGAAAGAATGAGAGGCATTTTTGCATGGATGAGAAACTGTAACTTAGAACTTACAACCACAACACTCTTGGATGCATCCAGGACATGAATTACAGGTGCACTATATCGTGGGGCAATTTTAACAGCTGTATGTGTTCTTCAATGAAAAAGAAAAAGAGTGAGCATTTCACAACTGAAACAACAAAAACTCCTAACACAGACAAAATACCCAGCGACATAAATCCTGCCTTAATACACAGACCACAGCTTCAAAAGTAGAAAGTAATTCATCCATCTGCTATGCAAGGATGATTAAGCACGGATTTTAATACGAGGTACACAAACCCTTCAAACAGTATCACACTGCTGAAAATCAGCAACTCATTAGTTTGAGTTTCAGAAAATCTCAGTGAGAATGTTCCAAACTAAGTCTCTATCAAGAACTTACAACATTTTTGAAGTATTTTTTGCTTATCTTATGTTTTCCCTCCCACATGGTAGTTTCTGTGTCTATGTTTAGCATTAACATATTTCAGTGATGGTTATTCCATTTCTGTGATGTTCTACTTCATAACTGGAAGCACAAGCCCACTACTCACCCAGCAAAGGAATTCTGCCAGTGGTCAGTAACTATTACAAACTTGCACCAGCTTTGTCAGTCAAACAATTCACATAAAACGTTCACAATTCATCCAATTACTCAGCACTTACACATATTCCAGTCCTTATTGAAATAATTCAGCATATGATGAAGAATCACTGCTATATTATAGTACTATTTGTTAATCAAACTAGAGTTTAAAGTCCCAAACTATCACGTGAAATGCAGCTGACTGCCCCCATTGCTCAGAGTCTTGGCAAACTGGGCAAAAAGGTGCAGGAATCACAGAATCGCTACAGTTGGAAAAGACCTCTAATATCAAGTCCAACAGTTAACAAACAAAGACCAAATCCCAAAGCACAGTTCTCTTTCTTGAGTAAGTTCAAATATGATTTTGCAAATTAATTTATATCAGAGGCCAGGAAGCAATCGTCCACACCATTACCCCCTTTTTCTAAAACAAAAGAAAAAAAACTTTTACGTATTTTTCACAGTATCACAGCCAGAGGAAAAGAGATTTATGGAGAAAGATAAAAGGATACAGTTAACCTTGCATACAGGTGACCCTCTTCACTGTCCCTAGAATTATGGGATGATTTGCTAAGAAAAAAAAATACAGAATACAATGGTTCTGCTACAATACATGCTGCTTTGATGAAGCTGCAAGCAGAGCTTCTTTTAGTTATGCAAGAAATTACTTGAGGGAAACGTAGAGAGAAACAGCTACACACGCTCTTTTTCCCTGTTTAACGCTATTTTTATACACATTCCCCAACTTCCCAACTAAGACATCTTACTTAGAAGTAGTTGCTCCTCCAATCAGCAAAGGAATCTTTATTGCCAATCTCTCCATTTCCTTGGCGACAAAAATCATTTCATCCAAAGAAGGGGTGATGAGACCAGACAGGCCAATTATATCTATTGTAAATGTACAAACACACATACACAAAAGGTTCATCCAATCCACTTTAGAAAAAACACAGAAATTACTACAGGAAGGTTTCTTACATACGTCAGAAAATAGTGAGATAAAAAAGCTGGGTAGTTGCTAGTCTAGAAATAGGTTTGACCTAATTAGAAAGTGAAAGCTTCCTAAAAATGAAAGTGATTCCAAATCCACAGTTTAAGGTATTTCTCAGTCTTCACAGCTGAACACCTACTGCTCTAGTTTCAGCAGTAAGTACACCATACTTGTCATTAGCAAGCTTCAAACCTCAGAAGTTCAGCACTGAGGATGGAAATAAGACAAAATAATTATAAGCTCTGCTCTTAGAAACAGCAAATGCTTTCAGACTTTCACCACCTATGCTACAGACAATTCATCTTTTCCAAGATGCACTGGACTGTTTCAAAGCAACTGTAACTTGTTTCAGAAAGTCTATTATTTATTAGAACAATTTATTTCCAATTTCACACTCACTGATTTGGCAGGCTGAAAGCCAAGTTCTTAATGATTTAAGACCCAGCACAAAGTTATTTAACCTTTCCAAGTCTCCAACTGTAAAACAACTACATCTCTCTTAGAGTTGTCCTGATACAGTGTTTCAGTTCCTTGGGCTAAGTTTCAGCGAAGTGTCAAATACTAAATAATTATTATTGCTAATGCAGAAGTTTTGGGTTATCTGAAGACAGTCTGACCAAATCATAGACAGCATAGGAATGCAATGAGTAGCATTAAAAAAATATGAGTGGGGTTTAAAATCAAACAATTCAGGAGTACTAATTAAATCTCTCTATACCTGCTTTGTTCTCGATAGCAGCTCTCAATATCTTGTCACATGGAGTCATGACTCCTAAATCAATAACTCTGTGAAAAGAAGTGATAGGACACAAGATTGTTCAAAAAACAGGTCAAAATTCTGCTAAAGGGCAAATACACTGCTCTTACTGTAAATGACTGACCTAGAATTAAAGTTAAAATTGAGAATTTTGTTTGTCTGTTTCTCTTAAGACCTCTGTCGGGAATTTTAATATAGAAAACATATTGAAAGTTTTGCCAGACCTAGATATATCAGAGTTTCAGAAGATGAGAAAATTCAAGTGCAACAACACTGTTGCCAACTCTGATGCATGTACACAGACCCCAAGAGAGCTGCCTTTTCTTAAAGTTGTCTTTTCAAACTCAGAAATGGGACGACAATCTCATCTCTCATTTAACAAAACATACCCCATCAAGTTTTTAAAACCTCATAGTTAATGAACATCTTGAAATACACAATACAAGGTTCAATCAAATCTTAGACTTCCTTTTTCCCAACACACACAACCCACACATAGTCTTGCCTACTGCAATTGTCGTATCTGAACTTTTCAGATATTATGCCTATTTATTAGGAAAAAAAAATATTAAAGGAGGAGGCTATACTCCCTCTTGCCTTCCCACTAGTAACAGCTCATGGTCTACATTCCCAACTACAACAGAGGACAGTGCCCAAGAAACGCCCACCTCTGTTATCACCAGAGTTGCAGTTAGCTTAACACATTAATCAGCTAGCTAGTTTCCAGCTACCAACTGTCTACCTGAAGTTGTTGCAGCCCAGAACAACTCCCACGATGTTCTTGCCAATGTCATGCACATCTCCTTTCACAGTTGCTAGCACTATTGTACCTTGGAAAGGATCCTGCAAGTCAAACACCAGAGTCAAATTACTCAGAAGCCTCAGTATGTTTGCACAGATCTTTCAAACAGTGCAGTCCTAATCCTTGACCAAAAGTCCTGTTGTAGTACAAGTAATTGTAAAGCCTGGAAACAATGCTTCATGAATGTGCATGATTCACTAAGCTAGATTGATCTAGATCACCTTCTTTTAGCAAGAGGTTTGGACTAGGTGATCTCCAGAAGTCCTTTCCAACCCAAAGCATTCTAATATTCTATGATTATACCAAATAACTACTGATGATTTAACTAGTACCTGATATCCTAGAAAAAATAAATAAATTAGATTTGCACAAGAAGAAGGAGAATCTGTGCCAAGCAACAAGCAACATGGACAAGAGCACACACCATTTAAAATAAACTCTATATAGGGCACACTGAAATTTCAGTTGTCTCAAGCAAAGAGTGCTGGGTACACATCCAAAAGGCTTCTTCTTTTCACTCTTGGTAGAGATCCACAGCTTTGTATCCTCAAATGTAACTATCAATGCTTTACATTTCCTGGCAGCCTGTGACTAAAACTGTCCTGTAGGTTACAGTAGCCTGGGTAACATCAGATGGATCAGCTACCACAGTCTGCAAGTCATTTTCCTTCAAGTCAGCATCTAACTTTGGAGATGGATGCACTAGATTTTAATTCTCTCACCAATTCTTTAGATAGTGACAACATTTTCTTTTTAAGAGGAAGGCACTACATCCCTTGTCCAGCAGAATATAGAGGAAGCAGGACAGAAGCCCTACTTTTTTTCCTCCTGCTCTCCTCAGCCACACAGAATATCTCACAGTCTCTTTAGAGTGTTTGCTGTATTTTTAAGAATCTGTCAAATTCCACTTTGTTTCTTTTTAACCAGAGAATTAAGTGCCAGAGGGTTCACAGTAGAACCTAATCCAGTGCTCACAGAAGCAAACAGCATCAGAACAAACCAGAAGGTGCCAAGTACTGACAGTGTTATCTGAATTAAAATTAAAAAGAACAGCACGAGCAGGAGAGAGATGACACAGAAAGGTGACTCACAACAGCCAGAAAACAGATCTACTCAAGATACTGCAGAGAAGACAAATTCACATCCAGAAAGAGCATAGGAAAAGAGACTAGGTGTTCTCCTACTATTAAGATTAATCAGGTTTGATCATTGGGTCATTTTTGCTTCTAAATTATTTGCTGTATTCGTTACACTTATTCTGGATAATCACACAACAGATCCACAGTAAATGGAAATATACAGTGTAAAATTATAAGGGAAGAATTATGAACCATTCAAAAATCCACAGAAGGGCAACCAAAGGAAACACATGGTTAGAGAAATTGTGCTATTCTTCCTTTTTAATGTGTATTAAACACCAGATTTGTGGTAATAGACTTTTTAATCTGAGAATTTATGAAGACAATGTAAGCTTCTACAGGATGAAAAATGTAAACACACATCAATCCTAAATTTGATAGTCAAACAAAGACAGGAGAACAAGAAAAAATACTAAACCAAAACCATAAGCACCTATCACATTGTAAATGTAGCAAGAAGCAGTAGATATGAATATTTAAAAGGGCATTCTCTCCAATTCATCTGAACTCTCTTTTCTACTAAACAGAATCTTGCCAGTATGGAGAAACAAGGGACATCCTATATTTTTATTTATTTTCATATTCCACTAACAAAATTTGGAAGACCTTACTTCAAGTATATCATAGACAGTTGATAAAACTATTCTCAGGCATCCAACCACTGGCTGTGAAACAGGAAATGCTGTAAAGGAAAGGTCTGCAAGGACCTGAAAAATCCTTGAATTTTTTCAGTTACATATATTTTATTTATTACATACAAAGTAGTTTTCAGAAACTGGTGAAAAACTACACATATGAAGAGACAATCCTATTCAGACCTTGTTTTCACAAACACTTATCCCCTGCAAGTTGCTCATGGCTACACATGCAACGAGCAAAATATTCTATCATAACAAGAGGTCTCCAAGTCATAATCAATGAGGAAAAAAAAAGAAAAGAAAAATTTTGGTTTATTTATCTGAGAGAATGGTCAGGGTTAAAGGAAAGGGAAGAGTTGAATACACAGAAACATGGTAACAGGCTTCAAGCAGGCGAAAGGCCTCTCCAGAGCTCACTGAGGGTCGAAGTTGTAGAAGCAAAGGGCAAAATTTGCCATACAGTTAGAAGTACTGTGAGTAAATAACACTAGAATTAAATGTCTACAAAAACACAAGTAAGTAACCCTGGTATCAAGGGTCTACAAAGGCTTAAGGTATGCTTTAGGAAACTTTTGACAACATCTTAGGCACACATCAAGCAGAGTTCTAAAAATCTACACTTTATGAATTTCAATCCTACTTCAAATTATGTCTGTTTCCATACGACTGCATCAACTCTTCAGCATGAAAGCTGAATAATTGTCATTAACGGAAAATAATTTACATTTTTGTCATGGCATGCTATGAAAAAGTTACAGCACAAAGGACTTTGTCTTGCCTCTTCCTCAGTGCTGCCTTGCTGGGCTCTCCTTTCCTCTCTTTCTTTTTCCATATAAGGAATAAGGTGGCCAACTGCTTTCTTCATAACTCGAGCAGACTTTATCACCTGCATAAGTAAAATGAGGGTGGCAAAATAAACATTCAAGATTAGGTATATGAATAGACTATGATTTCTATTAGTTTTCTTCTATACCCATTCAAACAAACAAAACTTCAGGTTGGTGCTTGTCTCTTCTCACAGGTAATTACTGATAGAACAAAAGGGAACAGCATCGAACTGTGACTCAGTAGGTTTAGACTGGACATTAGGAAAAATTCTTTCACAGAAAGAGTGGTCAGGCATTGGAATGGGCTGCCCAGGGAGGTGGTTGAGTCACCAACCCTGGATGTTTTTAAAGGTTGTTTACATGTGGTGCTTGCAGTTATGGTTTAGGGGTGAACCTTGTAGATAGAGTAGGGTTACTGGTTGGACTTGATGATACCAAGAGTCTTTTCCAACCTGAATGTTTCTGTGATTTGCAAAACCAGATTCCAGCTTTGCAGGCTTTTCTGTGGTAGCAGTCTGCTGGTCCTACTGGACCACATACGATGCTTGCTTTTACAATGCAATCTCCTGGACCACTCACAACAGAATTGAAAGCTATTTCAGGCCTAGACTTGGAAGGTGCTAAATGCTGTGATTTTTAATCAAATACTTTTTCTCTCTTGCTCTTTGTCCCAGGCCCAGACTTAAAACTGCATTTCAAATAAAGCAAAAAGACACAGGAAGAAACAAACCAAACATATAAAACTACATAAAGTTCTAAAGAAAGAATACTGCTGCTTCTCAGCAGCACCTCAATTTTCACAATTCCTGTGCTATATCTGAAAAAAAAAAAAAAAAGCCACAAAACACCAAAACAGTCAGCACAGAATGTTTTGCTTATATTTTAAAAAGCTAGATTTTGCAAAATGGGAAAATATATGAAATAATTTTCTCATTACCTGAGGCAGAAACATCTTTCCAGCACCAAAGAGATCACCAACAATTTTCATGCCATTCATTAAAGGTCCTTCAATTATGTTTAGAGGTCTAGGATATTTTTCCTGATTTAACCTTGCTTCTTCTGTATCTGCAGTGATATACTTCTCAACACCCTGGATTAAAAAAAAAAAAAAAAAAGAGAAACTTTTTAACTTGCAAGAAATACAGCTTTTCCTTAGTTGCCATCTCCTCAAAAAAAATCACAATGAAAGCACAAAGAGTGCACTTTAAATAGTGCTAGTCTTTAAGAATACCTCAAATGCATATTTAAAACAGGTTTTCTCAGGAAGCAAAACACTGTAGTTCTTAGGCATATAAAACAAGAGTCCCCAGCATTAACAGGTTTCTGTGTTTTTCTTAACTATGTCATAAGGAAAAACATTTATAGTCTGCCTCCAGCACAAGGGCAACTTAGTGTAGTGCTGTTAGAAGACAAAAAAACCCAGCAAACCCCAGAAAGTACAATCAGTTATGCTACAAAGTAAACCAAATATGTTTCTACCAATACTAGAGAAATAAATTAAAGGTCAAAGACTTCAGCTTCTGAAATTTGTGAAAATGGTGGTGAAATCAGCACAAATTCCCCTGTTATTAAAGTTAGTTAAATATATTAATTAGCAGCTTTTAAAAGAATAGTAGTTGGAAGATTTTTCTGAAGCCAGAAGTTTCCCTTGAAGCCTGAGCCGAGATCAAGTCTCTGAACTGATGGATAGGACAATTTTCTGCAGAGATTCACCTTTACGAGAGCATATTCCAGCCTTTTTTCCACAGAGCTTTTCCGCCACTCATCGGTCTGCACAACTTTCTTTCCTCCTTGGGCATGATTCTGAAAAGACATTCATAGAAACATAAGAAGTACAGCTACGAACTTTACTTTTAGACAAGTGAAGATAATTTCACATACTGACCCATAAAATAATTTAGATTATTCAAAAGGTATGTGCAAATCATATTGCAAACGTCCATGATGTATTACAGACATACAGACACTTAGTGAGCTCTACATCCAAAAAAGTTTATATCTCAATGAAAATGTCCACAAAACAGAATTAAAAAAAAAAAAAAAAAAAGAGGGAGCAATTTAATAATTTTCACACTCTCAAAAACGATAAAATGACTAATCTTAAGGGTTTTACTTCCGGTAACAATTTGGTTTTTGTCCCATATACTACATTTAATTTTTAAATTCTCATTAATTTGCCACTAATTCAGTTTCTGATGGAATACTTTATGGTATTCCATACTACAGCTGTGTTTTCAATCATGTGTCCTACAGAACTATTATTTCTCATGCACAGAGGTTAATCCAAACCCTCATATATTCTTTTTGCCTCACACCCACTCCCTTTTACTAAGCATGTAAAGGTCAAAAGGGCTTCAAAACGCAAGAAAGGTCATAAGCATCCACCCCAGGAAGACTCCTAAATGGGTGCACTATCCATTACTTTAACCACTATGATTTGGGCAAGTAATTTCCTTCCTCAGCCATTCTACATAATCTGATATCTTTCAGTCCTTATGAACCTCCTATACTTCTGGTGCACCAAATGCTCCTCAATATCTGGCCATCAACATTAGCAAGGGAACCATTCCAACCTAAATAGGCCATGAAGCTGTAGGGTAGGCATGCACAGATCACAGTGGGAAGTACTACATAGACAGAGCTACCAGATTATTCTTCAGAGAGAGCTCATCTCTGCCATAATACATATAGAAAACTTACTTAACCCACCACTGTTAACAAGGGATGAGGCATAAATACTGGTACTAGATATTTAAAGCTGCTTTATTTCCTATTGATTGCTACCTCATCCCTTTTTTTTTACCTGCTCATACTCTCTAGTGCTTTAGACTGTAAATTCTTTTAGGGAGGGTTTGTCATTCACTTTAGGACTGTACAGTGCTTTGTAAAATAGGGGCCCTAGTAGTTTTCCCTCTTAGATGACTTTTGGAAAAAAAAAAGGGGGGGGGGGGGCAAATCATTCATGAGATGAAGGTTGAACTCTCACTCTGAGAGGTGTGCCTATTGCTGGCTAGGCTGAGCTCTGCAGCTGCCCTTTTGGAAACAATTTTCACATTGAGAACATTTTTCTGAAAAGCTGAAACAAAAAGCCTATTGTTCCGCTACAAATACCTACTCAGGCTACCTTTTCTTAGCAGAACAACAGGAAAGCAAACATTTAGGGTAACATCATGAAATGTAAGTGTATATGTATCCTTAGCTGTATCAAAAGCAGTGTGGCCAGAAGGCTGAGGGAGGAGATTGTCCCCCTATACTCCACTGTCATTGAGATCCTACCTGGAGTATTGTGTCCAGCTCTGGAGCCCCCAACACAAGAAAGACATAGAACTGTTAGAGTGGGTCCAGAAGAGGGCCATGAAGATGATCAGAGGATTGGAGCACCTCTCTTATGAAGACAGACTGAGATAGTTGGGGTCGTTCAGCCTGAAGAAGAGAAGGCTCCAGGGAGACCTTATAGCAGCCTTCCAGTACCTGAAGAAGGTTACAAAAGAACTGGAAAGGGACTTTTTACAACAGCAGATACTGATAGGGTAAGTGGTAACGGCTTCAGACTGCAATAAACTGGATTTAGATTAGTGATCAGAAGGAAATTTTTCCCCACAAGGGTGGTGGGGGGCACTAGAACAGGTTGCCCAGAGAAGTTGTGAAGGCTCCAAGCCTGGAACTGTTGGACAGGGCCTTGAGCAACCTGGTCTAGTAGGTGGTGCCCCTGGCCATGGCAGGAACTAGATGATCTTTAAGGTCCCTTCCAGTCAAAACCATCCTATGATTCTGTGCTCTTTAAAAACAAGGGGATTATAGTGCATGCAGAGGATTTAAAAACCTGCCTCTGGAAGAACAACTCCCTTTGCCATTAACGGGTTAAAGTTTCATTTTGAGAACATGTGCAGCTATACACGTTATGGAAAATGTTGTAGGCTGTTTTTTTTTTTACCTCAAAGTTCAAATGAAGACTGATCTCTTAAATCTGCAAGTATTAAGTTCCTCCTTTTCTCCCCCACAGGCCTAGCACTCAAGCAACTGGCAAGGAAGAAACTTCAGTGGTGGTCTCTTAGAGATGTGAAAATTGAAAAGAGAATGCATATTCTACTGTTCTTTGTGCAAAATAAATTGCAGTAATTTGAAATAAAAAGAACATATGCACTTACTGACTGAAGAATACACTTTTTGCATTTAAAATCCCAACACCTTTAGACAAAAGAACTTAGAGCCATTTAATTCCACTACATTAGTGGAAGGTCTGAATAATTATTTTGAAATATGCCTCAAACTCCAAAACTTGAAGTAATAATCCTTCTCATTGTCTCTAAGTGACTGTCTGTTTGGACTCATACTTTTCCAGAACCAAGATGAAACCCAAATCAGGATGCTTACCTCCAGTGAAAACCTAAAAGTTGTAGTACCTTCTGTTAAATTTTAACAGAGCTTTGAAAGATGTATTGAATCAAGAGTGTCTTTTTTGCAACTGGGAGCTGATTTAATCCCACAGTAAAACCACCACCATGAATAAGAGTAGAGATTCCAACAATGACTTCCCGAACTTTTAGACCCAGGAGGAGTCATCACCCACTTCCATTTCTTCTTTTCGTGCCCCATTTTAATTCACATTCTGCCTTCTCCAGCACCACCGCCTAAGCAATCCCTAATTCCTGTTCTTTGTTGCCTTCCTCTTTAGGCAACTCTGAATACCCTAATGGTAGAACTCTGCTTTTATAGACAAGATCACTCCCAGATGAATTGCTTAGGCACTAAGAGCATCATCTAAAATAGCCTATGCACGAAGGATAGTTTTCAACACTTAGCCATTACTCCTGAAAACACACCACCACAGTGTAAACTACAACCCAAATTAAGCTGTGTGCACAAGTAATATCTACAGGAGCTACAAAACATGCATGCAAACCTTCTTATACACTAAAATCTAAGAACCACCTAACTCACCAGCTAACTAAGATTTTTGCTATCTTCTGTTCAGAATAGGAAATTACTAATCATCTTATGGCTGAGGATCTGGAAAACTTAAGACATGCAATCTTTGGCTTTTATCATCATCTCAAAAACACTAAATACCTGATCCTCACTTTTGGCATCAGTTACATACACTGGCACAGCCAGGAACCACAAGCAACTACTTTTACATACACTTGAAGTAAACCATTATTTACCAGAGAGAGCAGTTTACTCTCTCTCCCACACTGCACTTCTCAATTAAGCTCCAGCACAAAGACTTCCTTTGGTAGTGTGTTAGCCTTTCTGGGGTTTGGGGTTTTTTTAGTTTGTTTCTTTGGAATTTTGTTGTGTTTGTTTGCGAGGGTGTTTTGTCTGGGGTTTTTTTGGTTGGTTGGTTTGCTTCTTATTGGTTTTGAGTTTGTCTTTTTTTAAAAAGAATGCCTATACAGCTTGGTCCCCTGAAGAATCTTGATCTTTGCAAGATTTTTCAAGGCATCTAAGAATTCAGAGAGGTTCAGTCTGTCAGAGTTCATATTTTATTCTATATTAACAACTGAAGCATTTGTAGTAGCATTAGTAACTTCTAACACCCAGTGTTAGATTGACACATGAAGTTTATAGGTTGTTCTACCTGTCATCAGCAGAGCGGTGTTAAAGACGAGGTGCTAAGCTAAATACTGTTCAGAGCTTAAAAATTACCTGAGCATAATATAAAAGTTTCTCTGTTGCATCAGGATCTTTGTTCCAGATTAGATTCTCACACAGCTGTAACAATTCCTTGTGGATATCATCATACACTGGCAGATTCCCAGCATTCACAATTCCCATGTCCATGCCATGCTGGGGGGGGGGGTAGGGGGGGGGGAAAACAAAAACATGAGAGAGTCCTCCAACCAAGGCAGATCTGCTAAGTGCAAACATATGGAAGCCCAAAATACATCATACCTTAATTGCATGGTAAAGGAACACCCCATGCATTGCTTCTCGAATGGCATCCATTCCTCGAAAGGAGAAAGACAGATTGGAAAGACCTCCACTTATCCTGGCTCCTGGCAGTGTTTCCTACAGGAATTGCACATAGATTTTTAGAAAATTGTTTTCCAAAAAGGAAACCTAAACAAAGCATTTCATCCATAAAACAGTTGGCAGCTGGGCTACAGTGCATTGGCTATGCACTCTCTCTCTTCCCCGCTCCAGATCCTTCTAGCTACTCAAATTCATAAAAAGCAATTCACATCTCTGTAAAAAACAAAGGAAAAAAGTAAAAGGAAAAAAAAACCCAGCATAATGATCTGCAAGCAGCTATTATGAGTTCCATAGTCATAGGTGCTACTATCAGTCCTCTCACAGTAGCATTCCACATTTTCCCCATGCAGACCCATTTATGGCTCTTCCATCCACAGCTCTTCTGGAAATAGGAGCAGCCAACCCACCCACTTGCATATCTCAGGATCAGGTTGTAGCTGAGCAGCTAACCTGAAGGCTGCAGCCTCCCTTCCAGAATCCCTGTGGTGACAAAATAGCCTGTGGTATGTTCAAAACCCAGACTGATACTGACAGAGCATTTCCAGATAAATCAAGTTGCCTTGTGAAAAAAACTCAACAGTGCAGCTTCCTCAGCTGTATTCAGATGATGCTCTTCACTGCAGTACTTTCTCACAAACAAAAGAAAAAAAAAACCCTTTCACAGTAACAGTTTAAAAGGCAGTTTAAAAAGGACCTTCAAAAAGGTCCTTTTAGCTAGAACATGAATATGATTGTTGTGTCTAATGTATATTTACAGTAGAGATAACACATTGAAATAAATTTATGAACTATTGGAAGTTCTGCTGAAAATACTGGGGAATAGCTGCACAGTCCCCCTTGCTGATTTAAAGCGTGCATTTTGCAGCAGTGTGGTGGTGGTGTTTGGGAGTGGGAAGTGTTTATCTGTTTCGTGGTGGTTTGGGTTTTAAATAGTCTCAGCAAAACACGTCAAGATAAAATAAGATTACAACTCACTTTTATGGTTTTGGTAGCATTGATAAAATTAATGGCATACAGGTTATGTTCTTCCATTCCAGTTCCTATGGTCAAAATATTAGGGTCAAATATTATATCATTTGCATTGAACTGCACTTTTTCCACAAGGAGGTGATACGCTCTGGAACAGATTGCAATCTTGGTTTCTGTTTCTGTTGCCTAATGAAGGAAAAGAATTCTGACATGAAGCTGACAGACAACACAAAAAAAAATCAAATCCCCAGAAATCATTTATGGCTGCAGTAATTCAAGAGCAGCTCGCTTCCCATGACTTAGAAGATCATGAAACAGACCATCCTAGAAGCTGTGCTAAAACACGTGGAGGACAGAGACGATGGCTTTACCAAGGGCAAGTCCTGCCTGACCAATCTAGTGACTTTATATGATGGAGTGACTACATCAGTGGACAAAGACCTATGCATTTTGTTCCCCAACATTTCATCATCCCATGCAAAGTTTAATAAGTGGGTTTTGACATAATTAAACTAATTACCAAAGATTCCACTCTCACGCAAAACTCAGCTTCTGAACTAGAAAAATCTTCTAGGAAGGAAGAGTTCTGCATGGCTGAATAGAAGAAACACACTCTTGTGCTAGCAGAGCTAGAGTAGTACTTGGATTCCTCAAAAGTAAGCAGCGTAAGAAACACGCATCAGAGCTGAAACCACCGCTAAGATTATACAGATCTCTGAGTCATCCATGTCAATAAAACAACTTTGTCTGGCAGGAGAGTAAAAAAGTCTTCCACTCCAGAAGAAAAACATCTCTCCTTTAAAGCAACACTTACCTGTCCCATTTCATCAAACGCCATGACAACCACAGCTGCTCCATACAACTTAATCTTCCTTGCTTTCTCCAGAAAGTCCTCCTCACCCTCCTTCAGACTGATGCTGTTAACAATGCATTTCCCCTGGCAACATTTCAAACCTGCTTCAATCACTGAAAAATTTGAGGAGTCAATGCATAACGGCACCTGTAAATAACAGAGGAGTAAGCCATGGGAATACATACAAGCTGTGAATTAGAGTTCCACATGATGTTCACCCATTTGGACATAAAAATGTACAAACATGAATCAATATTTATGAACGTTCCCAGCTGGTATTTGTATATTGACTTTGCTTTAAATGCAAAATTTATTCAAGAGCTTCTATGGCATCTCCATCACTTATCATATAGAGACCTATACTTTTTCCTGTATTGTCTGGTGGTTTCAAATTACTCATTTTTAGTCAATGCACATTGCAGAAGTACCCATCCTATATCCATAGCAATTTTAAGTTCATGGAAACTAACACCATTATGCACTGCCAATATATAGGTTATGGCTCAAAACTGCTGCAAAAGGAACCTGAATCATCTTTTCTACCCCACGAAAATAACTGGCATATATTTAGCTAAAATAAGACAGATGATCTTAAAACCTCTGCTTCCTCCAAAGGCGTTACCTATTATAGTACCTTTTCCTCTTGCGGAACACCTAAATCTGCTTATTAAGCACCTAAACTGGTTACTTAATAAATCAGTATCAAAACTTTCTGAAAATTTCCCAACTCAATAAGAAGTGGAGTAACTCAATAACAACCTTTGCAATATCAGGTTCTGAAGAAATCAAGTTACAAAATTTGGTCATTGCAGCAGGGCCATCCAGCATCCCATCATCCATATTGATGTCAAGAATCTGGGCCCCCATTTCAACTTGCAATTTGGCTATACTCAAGGCTTCCTAAAGAAAAAAGCAAAAAACCAAAATCAAAATCAGTAGAAAAAAAGCCATTCTCAGAATAACATTTCACTTCAAAATAAGCATTCAGACAAAAAAAAATTAATTTATTAGACATCCCATAGGAAAACAAGGAAATGATCAGTGATACACGACAACATAAAATAGTTGTTAGCATGGCACAACTGATAATTAATCTGTTTACAAAAATATGACACCAGAGACCTAATGTGCAGGTAGTGTCATTATGTTTAATTGAATGATTTAAAGATTTGCCTGGTAACAAGGACTTCTAACAGCACAAGGTCACAGGAAAACAGTCTTTGTGATGGTGTGACATAAGGGTCTTGTATCACAAGCTCTGCTGTTTAATACCACAGAGTACTTAATTTTTGGAGGATGTTTGACTTTTCCAGCTGTAGAATAATCACCAAGTGCTAAGAGGGAAATACTAAAGCTTTCCATCTGTCCCACAATTATCTGAACACCCCAGTCTGTTTGTTTTCTCTTTTTTGTCAAACTGCAGACTGAGATTTTTAGTTGCTCACAGTCCCTAACAACCTGTGCTTAAAGATCTCATTATTTAACAGGCCTAACTTGCTTCATGACTTCTAAGAGGTTAAGGGTCAGACTCTCTAAAAAACAAAGGCAATTTTATTTGCATCAACTAGAACAGCAGCTCATACTCTGGGACAGAGTCTCAGATCTCAAGAAATATCACTCTACTATTTCTTTGAATGTTACAGTAACAATTTACAGAAGAATGAGCCTTACAGCCTTTTCATTTCTGCCTTGCAGCTGTTTGAAGAAAGGAGTTACCTTCTAAGCACCCTTTTCTGTAGCAACTCTCGTGTAGCATGCTGGAGCCAGTATTCAAATATATAAAGATTAGATGCAACCATAGCACTAACCAGGATTGGAGAAGGGAGGGAAAAGAGGGATTACATTCCCTCCTCTCTCCTCTGTAAGATCACGACTAGATACAGCACAGACCAGGACATTTTCTCAACTATCATCAGCTCTGTATCTTAGTGCAAAATGTTTCCTGAAACATTTGCCAAAAAAAAAAAAAAATCAACCAACCAAACACAAAACAAACCTAATAACACAGTGCAGTGGAGTAGTGAAAAATCAGAGCATCAGTTATAAAGATTACTGTTAAAATATTTACTTCGTAGTTGCCTCCCATGATGAGCTTAGCAAACTTCCGTGAGCCTGCAACATTGCAGCGTTCGCCAATATTAACAAAGTTGGTGTATGGGCCAATCCTGAATGGCTCCAGACCTTAAAAAGATATTTTTTAACATATTTGTAAAAGCAGAGAAGAAAAATAAAAACCACACTGTTTAAGAAAAACAAAATCCCTTTTCTAAACTGTGAGAAGAGGTACCTTTCTCTTTAAGAACAGCAATTTCTCAGCACATCATGATGTGCACAAACCTAGTGAACAACTAGCAAAGAATGCAGTGAAACAAATATACATGACAAAGGTGTCTGTCCTTCCTCAATGACAGTCAATAATTTACCTGACCTACAAAAAATAACAGCCAGTTTGTCCAAAGAAAATTACATGAAGCCACAATTCTTCAAGCACCTATGTGTATGCACAGACATACCTTCTCTCAGCTTCCACATTATCTCATGACTCTACCCCCACCAGAGAAGCCCACTGAATTGACCAACAAACAAAGACAGTTCCTAACCACATACCCACGTTCAGAGAAACAAGTTAAATGTGCAATAAGAGGCAAATGAACTTTACACAACAGACTAAGCTAATGTATAAAACCACAGGCCAACCATGATTTACTGAACTAAGGCTAAAGTCATTTGACTTTGAGAACAATACCAGACCAAAAAGATGGTACTATTTTATTTGGATAGACGGCTCAAAGTCTTAAAAGAAGGCCTGCTTGAGGAACACACAGATCTAGACTTGGCTAAAATAAAAAGACATTCTAGACCTGAATATATTGCTGGAACACTGTCCCAGTACAAATGGACTGGCATCTGAAGTGACACAATGTCACGGTAGGGGCAAACAGGCCCAGCACAAAACCCAGACAGACCCTGATGTGTCTAGACATGGTCCCCCTCTCCCACCTCCTTCCTGCAGAAAGTCAGGAAAAGGAACAAAGGGGACCGGACCATGCATGTCTGGTAAACAACTCTCCTTCTGGGGTAAGAGCACAGGTACTGGCCACTGCTCCTCCCTGACCATGCCTATGTTCCTGCCTTTTCTGGCCACGGCCTGGCAGAACCCCTTTTCATTGGGTAACTATGTGCCGGCTTCAGTTGCCCTGTTGATCCAATTGAATCTCGGGTAAGATATATATACAGGCTGATTTCCAGTCACCTTGCCTTGCTCAAGCCTTGCTTGAATTGCCTTGCTTGAACCTGCTTGGACCTATCTTACTTGAAGTTGGCTCAAGTTGCCCTGCCCTGCCTCAAGTGCACAGTCCAGAGCCTGGGATAAAAGGCCTACAACACAGCAAGCTAGAGAAGCCATGAGCTTAGGAGCTGGAGCCAAGCCTAATTGCCCTTGCAACTAGAATTTTGCAATGCCTCAGGACAAAGCAAGTGCCCATTGCGAAGAATGAGTTGAAAACTGCCCACCGTCCGCTGAAGCCAAACCAGCCTGGGACTGCGTGGCCGTCTTGCTGGCTGTGCTTGAGCACCATTTTGCTCCTGGGGATTTTCTCTTTCTGATGTTCCTACCAGTTTGCATAGAATTGTTAAAATTGTTATATTTGCGTAAATACTGTACATTCCCACTGTAAACATATATTCCAACTGTACAGCAAACCTATTTAATACATTTTTGGCAATTTTTCATATTAATAAAAATATTAATATTTTAATATTTGCCATAGTGTTTATAAATCAAACAATCATATTTCGTTAACACACAAGACAGCTCTCTCACAGCAGGTGAATTAGGATCTCACCCCTGCTCTCTCTTTGCTTGACCCTTCTGTTGCAAAGTGAAGGTAAAGACACTCACCATTAGAAAATGCCTAAGACTGCAGGATAAAATATGCTGGCGTGGCTCTATTATACAAGACTGTAGTAAAATGCTCTATTAATACTTTGGTCAAGACAGTAAGATTTAGGTCTGGTTACACACCCATAACCTTGCTGGATTAAGGTAGAACAAGAAACCCATAGTGCCATTCTAATCAGGAGAAAACTGCAAATAAATTTATAAAGGAACACTGCATAAGTTATAAAGTTCAAACTGTTACACTGTTTTACCTGATAGCAGCATGTATCCTTGAGAGAGAGACGGTGGAACACGAGGCTTACAAAATTTCACAGCTTCAGCAATTTTCCTGAGTTACAGAAAGTGGAGAGCGAAGTTTTTTATTAAAATTAAACCATTCCAGAAAAGACTCAAACAGAAAACGCTAGACATAGACCTACATCTCAAATTTAGCCCTGTAGCTGACAAGAATAATTAGCTAGTTTAACTTTGTGTAGACAAAGCAAAAATATGCTCCCAGAAGACTATCATAGCTGTTTGTAGGGAATGTACAAAGCAAGTACAGAATGTGAGATACTATGCCAATGGGATAGTAGATGGGTATCAGAAACATTCCTCAACCACTTTGGCTCTTACCTTAGTAATCATTTGTTGAGTTGAGCAACTGTTGATGACCACAGCAAGAATAAAAGTGACCAACACTGTTCAGTGCTGAGACAAGTTTCTCAGATGCTGGAATGACTCATGATGTTCATGTTCATTTTCTCCTTGCCCCAGTCAGGAGCAACACACAGTGTCATCTACATGTTCACATACCACCTCTTCCCAGTCTGTAAATGGATCACAAGGGCTCCTTCTCTTCCAAGCCCAGATGAAAAACAGAGATTTTCCCACTGACCTGATTCCAGTGAGAAAGATCAAATGCTTCTTCTGACTGGCCAGGACTAGTGCCAACAGCACTCCTAGATACTTTCCAACATTCCCCCTGCAACACCCTCAACTCCTTCCTTTCTTCTACCAGCAAAGGAAACCTGAAGTTTCACCTTTTGGCAAGGAGCACAAAAAAGAAGAATGTATGGCTACAGTAGGAGAAATGGGAGGTCTATTATATCCAGTGGTGAAAAGGGAGGAATCATTCCAAAACAATTTGAAATAACAAAACAGCAAAGGTATAACCCTGGTTTGAACCATGCCTTTACCCACTCTCATTTCACATTACACATGCCTATGAAAGCCAGGTTATTGCTACTCCATATATTGCACTTGGCATTCACTGCTATTGGTATTCATGTGATCCATCTTTTCAGGAAACTCTGAGACAGGCCATGGAATATTACTCCACAGAAGCAGCATTTAATCTACTTCCCATTGCACCTAAAGTTGTGGTTCATGAGGTACCTGATATGTGCTGGTGTAGTACCACAGCAACCGCCGACTATGTTGACCAAACCATCCAAAGCAAAACTCTGCATGAGTAAGGGAAAAAGAATTTTGTTTTAACTTAATAAAGATAGATAGATAAAACCCCGAAAAGATAACCTTTTTCTTTTTTTTTCATAAGCTAAGCTATCAGGAAGAACACAAGTTAAAAAAAAAAAGGCTATTATAAACCCATCAGTACTATTTCTTCTCTTATGGATTTGTCTTGAGATGTGGATTCCCAAGGCTAACCAGCAATTTCAACACCTACTTTTTAGGAAATTACATTTTAAACTGGCCTATTTTATACTGAAGTCCCAGATGAAAAGTTGGGCGAGTATCAAAGAAAAGTCATACTATATTATAAGAAGGAATTAACATGCATCAGATACTGCATTCTCACTGACAAACTGCAAGTCTAGCCACATACTTCTCTGTCTTCCACAGATCAAGTGGCATGTTGAAGGACACCCTCCACTAGAACACTACCACTATCAGTGGCTCCTGTATACACAAATCTATAAAATTCTGGTAAGTTCATAAAAGTCACTCAGCTTTTTTTATTCTAGAATGTAAAGGTATGAACCCAGAAGTGCAAATGAGTAACATCCACAGATCAAGCAGGAAAACATGAAAATAATTAAGATTTTCTAAGTTTCCTAAATAGTTTTTCCCTAACCTGGTATCTCAAACCAGCATCATTTAGCAAATTGCTTACAAACAATCCAAATGACATATGGAACCATCTAAGGAAAAACAACACAACACACCACTGTAACTGTGCATAAAACACAAGCAAATAATTCTAGTCTACTAATATGTCAGATATGACACACAATAAATAGGTCATACCTTTATGTGCTTGGCAGTCACTTCTGGAGTTTCATCATAACCACCGAAAGTATTGGGAAGACCTTGAAACATAATTTTTTCCAGTATTACAATTTGTTTATAGCTCACAAGAACAGAATTAAATTCCATCAAAGATATATATAAGTAGCTACACTCGTATGAGGACTAAAACACTTCATCACCTTTGCAATCATTATTCAATAGAATATAAATTAGGCTAATGAGCATTGTGTGCTCACTGTCACTGAACAAAAAATTACATTCAGCAGTTTAAAATATTCTTAATTTTTCCCTAACAGTGAGAAAACCCCAAAACCCCGCATCCCAAAACAAAACATCTTTTTAAGGTATTTCAACTCAATTTCTGCTAATGGGCTGTGATGGTTTAGTTACATTTCAACACGTTCCCCACACACCTGCATTGGGGTAACAGATGACGTAAGCTGTTGTACATTTTCCGATTGTTTCAATGAATGGCCGCATTTCAACTGCCCCTAAAGCACAATTTAAGCCGATACTGAAAAATAAATTTTCAAAAATTATTTTGAGGTAAAAACACCTTTTACAAACAAACCAGACAAATGTTAGTGCTGGCAACTGCTAACACCTGCCATCACCTACAACAAAACCAACCTGATCTCCAACTTCTTTAATCATCATCATCAACACAGCAAGACTGTGCAAAAAGAGAACTCTTGGGTGCAAGAAAAATGCAAGAAGGAAGGGGGCTGGACTGAATTGAACAGGGAACAGTAAATCAAGATTTCATTCCAAAATCCAGGAAGGAAGTGGCAGCATTTTGACAGCAACTGCAGCAACATGACAGCTTTGTATTTTCTAGATAAGAGAGAGAACAAGTGGAATGAGAATGACAGACTGGAAAGGAGCCTTGTGCTACAAGAACTATAAGAAAAGGTTGGAAAAAGCAAGACATGCTTCAAGCCGTTAACTCATTTTCTTTTTAAATGTTACATAAATTATGTCAACCTTGGAAGAAACCAAGTGTCTCCTCCAAGATGCCTCATGGCAGCACTAAGCTTGGGCAACTCAACCTGCTATATCTTAGTAACCAAGACAGCACTACAGCAGAATTATTTTTACATTAATAAGCTTCTCAAACAATTTTGTCAGTATGTGAGGTACAATCATGTTTTCTATGGGTCAGTGATAGATACATAAATGTGACCTGCACTCAAAATGTCTACATGGATACTAAAAAGGGAAATGTCTCTTTCAGAAAGTTTCTAAGAGGTTTTCTGATCTCTCTTCACCATTCTAGAAAGCATCTATGAGCACTGCAAAACTCAAAAGGTGCTCACAGTGCTGCTAGAAGAAGCTTTCACCTTTCCTGGAAAGAGTCTCAGACAAGATGCAAGGTAACTCACTGAAACCGCAATAGATAACAACTACATCTCACAACTGAATCACAGGCGCTGCCTCAGAGGTAAGTTAATGAAGTGCACATATGCCCATTGCAGAAGTCAAAAGCAGTAAAGCCCTGCACAGGACTTGAAGCACAAAATGGTTTTTGACTTTTTGCTTGTTTCCAAGGAGTAGGCATGGCCTAGTAACTGCATAAGTAATAGCAGTAAATACTTGCAGCCAACTTCACTTGTTGAACAGAATGACAAATCTTTGAGATCCGCAGCACTCCCAGCCACATCTAAAACTGTGGCCTTCAAGATTACACAGTCACATAACAGGACCAAATGATATACTAACTTCTTCCAACATCTTAGGTGTGGTTTGGCTGGGGGAAGGGTGGTCATATATGTCATTTTTTTTAAAACAGACAGTTCTACCTTTAAAATGCTTTTTCTAATGTATCTCATATCAGCCATTCTGTTTAAATAGAAAGCCCCTTTTATTTTTATTTCCCTGTCCAGTGTTTACATACAGTTAATTCCTTCATATGATTCCCTGAATACAAACAATATGCACAGGGAATACACAATCATAGCAATGAAGTTCTGGAATTTTATTTCAAAGTGAGGGCTCATCCCCCAGGATTTTCTAAGCAGGGCAAGGTAAGAATGGTTAATGAGACTCTCCTTATCAATTGCAGATGAATGTAATGTATTTCCTACTGTTAAGTCATTCAATTTACAAGCTTCCAGCTCACACTCCCCATACCTTTTTAAGCTCTTTCCTGCATTGGGCAGATTCATCTTTCCTTTCCACATTTAATATCCACCTGTCTTCAGTTCCCAGTACAAATTGATCTGCCACTCTCTTTACCTCTCTTACCAGAGAGATACTGCAAAAGCAGCCTGCATACCAAACAAACAAGCACTTCTTGATGTTCTGACTTGACTTAGTGGGTACTGGTCATCCAGACTGTCAGAATTATTACCTGCTAAAAGGGTTGTTAGTACCAGAAAGCGTAGTGACAGGACAAGAGGTAACAGTTTCAAACTGAACGAGGGTAGAGTTAGATTAGAGATTAGGAAGAAGTTCTCTACAGTGAGGCTGGGAAGCACTGGAATAGGTTGCCCAGAGAAGCTGCAGATGCCACCTTCCTGGAACTCCTCAAGGCCAGGCTGGATGGGTATTTGGGCAACCTGTTCCAGTGGAAGGCATCCCAGGGAAGTACAACTGGAACTAGATGATATTTAGGGTTCCTTCCAACCCAGAAAAAAATCTGTAATTCTATGAAATATATTTATGAGCATAAGAGGATCCAAGCATTCCTTGTTTCAAAACTGCCGTGTCAAACGAAGCACAGAAATGCAGACTCATTCAGAAACAAAGAGCAGCTTCTGTGGCCAGTAGCCAGAAGCCTTGAATCAAACTGCTGGTATGCTATCTCTGCTGCCCTAGTGTAATAACTGTCACATCCTCATTTTAAACATGACCTCTCTCCCTTGCTCATTTCTTCACAGCAATCACACATCACTTCTTGTGAAAGCTAAGGCTGCAGAGTGCCCTTGGGACCAGAACAAACACCATGTTAGAGCCCTAAACTCAACATATGTCTTCTTAATGCTACCTCAGTAGAAACAATGACAGGATACAAAATAACATGAAGGGCATTCATGCCATATCTGAGCACCTTTCATAGCAAGCAGCCTGCCACATATCTTTCTGCACTTAGAAGCACACAGTTATGAGTTTCTCAGCTGCAAGCAACAGGACACAGAGCACACACTTTTTAGGGGAGAGATTCAAACTGAAGTGATGTAAGGACAATAGGACATACAAAACCAAATGGAAACATGGGAACACATATAACATGATCCCTAGGAAACCGCTACTTAATAGCTTTTTCACAACCTTGAAGTCAGCCACTCTGTACCAATTTGGCAGCAGAAACAACATCAAACGCAATCTGCTCCACAACTAAAACCCTTCTGCCACAGTGCTGTATAGTAGCCTTTGCACAGATGAGAAACAAGCCCCAAGCATTCAGAACCATAAAACAGCTTTTATGAAATATGGTTTAATAAATTCTTGATTTCTGCTCCAGTGCCCTTCTCCCCTCTTCAGAGGCAAGAGAGTTATAAGCAAGATTATCTTAGACTGACTCATGCCAAATATGGATCACTAGGCTGTGATGCTGAGAGAAGAAGTCAACTACTGTTCCAAGAGGCTCCATATGTCACTTCTGGAGCACCGTCTGGTCTGGGAAAGTGGAGCCTCAAGGGCAGTCAGGAAAGCTGTGAATGCAGTCTTCTGCTTTCGTACCACCAAGATGACAGATTGCCTGCTTTAGCTTGAATTTTGTTGTAAAAACAAGTAATGGCTCACCACAACGTGCATGGCATGCACTGCTAACTACAAATTAAATGCTTTATGTTAGAATTTTTTAGGAAGAGCCATCAATTTCCAGCACAAATTTTGGCATGAAGAATCAACCCAAAAGAAGAAGTGGTAAGGAGGGAAAAGAAGGCAAGGATGTAGAATAGGATATTCAAATTAACATGCAAAACCTTGCACAATGACCAAATCTGCTACATTATGCATTTTCACAGATCTCAAGTTCATATTTCTTTCAACTTTTCTGCAGGAACAGAGAAGAATGCAAGTAAATGGAGGCATCAGGATCTCTCAACGCAACAATTCACACCCTTGAGAAAAACACTCAGGGAATATATACAGTTTTGTACGAGTTCAGTAAAAAGCACACTGGAACAAAATCTTAGGATTTCAAGCCACCCTAAAACATTCTGAGCTGGCAATGCTTCCCTCTAAGAAAGATGTAAGCTCTGCCCATACCAGGAATTAGTTCCTTGCACCCTCTGAGATGGTAGAAGATGGCAAACCACAATTTCAGAATTCTTTTTTTAGTGCTTTGACCAAATTATGACTTGAGTGGCTGTTGCAAACACAAAACTCTAGATTATTTAGGACAGCGTTTTAAAAATTCAGCTTCTTGGAAACAAAATTTCTGCTGAAGGAATGTGAGCAGAACATGTTAGCAATACATGTGATTAAATGATCACATGATCCCAGTTAGTATAGCTTTCAATTAGCTGCAAGCAAGGCTTTAAAATAGAAAATAATTAAAATCTACAGACAACTTACTGAAAGAAAGATATATTTCCTTACCAAAGTGGCTTGCTGTGGGAAACGCTAATGACAAATGCCTCTCCTGTCTGGCCTGAGAGTGTACGCCCACTCTTGTCCACAATGGTTCCAGAAACCTAAATATCAATTGAACACAGAGAAAGAACAACTAAATTAACAATAAAACCAATTTAAATGGCTGAACTGCTTAAAGCCAAAGAGGGACCTGTGCTCCACGCAAGTGATGAGGCACAACTTAAACAGAAAAATTAATCCCTTTCCTCCCCATAAACATTAAAATAGTTAGTCCAAGGAAAGGCAAACCTCTCTTTCTCTCTCACTCCCCACCTCAGGATTAAAAAAATATTTAAAAGAAGGGGTGGTGAAGGAAAGAAAACTACCACAAACATTCAGCAGCAAAGGTAGCATTAGTAACACTGTATCGCTCTGATAATGGCCTCTGAACCAATCTGCAGTGGTTACCTGTTCAGGCAGCTATCAGCAGGCACAGTTCCTTCTCCTGTTCTCATCCTCCCTGCCTCCTCCTTTATGTTATTTCAAGCCTCAGGACTGCTATTAAGTTATTTGGTGGTGGTTGTTGGGGAGGTGGGAAAAGGAAGGGCTGGCCTTAAAACAAGGTATTCCTATTGCCACAAGGGAATATTACATGTTCCAACTTCATAGTGGAGATAGAAGTCTTAACCAGTGTAATCATACTTCTGTTGTACTATAACAGAGAGAAATGTGCAAATAATGATGTCTTGACCCCAACTAAAAGCTACAACGTTGAGAACTCTGGAAGCATTTGAATGAGCCAGAAAAACCTTCCCAAGTTGACAGATTTTTTTTTCCAGAAGATGGAATGAGTTTAGGAAACTCCATGGTAAATCCATTATTCACTCTAAATCATGCTTTAAAATTGCTTCAAACTACTTTCCTTCAAACTAGTACTGAAGCAGTGAAGGTTGAGGGCAGCCTTGGCTGTAGCGATCATGAGATGGTAGCATTCAGGATCTTGCATGGTAGGAACAGAATATCAAAGCAGGATCGGTACCTTGGACTTCAGCAGGGCCAACTTTGGCCTTTTCAAGCAATTGCTAGGGGAAATCTCATGGGACAGGGTGCTAGAAGGCAGAGGGGCCCATAATAGTTGGATAATATTCAAGAACCACTTCTTCCAAGCTCAAGATCAGAGCATTTCAACAAGCAGAAAATCGAGAAAGGGAGCCAGGAAACTTGCATGGTTAAGTAGGGAACTGCTGAGCAAACTCAAGTGGAAGAAGAGAGTCTACGGATCACGGAAGGAGGCACTGGCCACTTGGGAGGAGTATAAGACTATTGTCAGAGGATGCAGGGAGGCAACTAGGAAAGCCTCCTTGGAATTCAACCTCGCAATGGAGGCCAAGAACAAGGGCTTCTTCAAATACACTGCAGGAAAAAGTAACACCAGAGGCAATGTAGGCCCACTGCTGAATGAGGTGGGTGCCTTGGTAACAGAGGGTACAAAGAAGGTGGAGTTACTAAATGCCTTCTTTGTCTCCATCTATACTGATGGAGACTGTCCTCAGGAGCCCCCGACCCCCAAGGACCCAGAGGAAGACATGGCAAAGGAGGAGTTGGACTGGGTTGATGAGGACTGGGTTAGGGAACAGTCAAGTAATCTGAGCATCTATAAATCCATGGGTCCTGATGGCATGCACCCACAGGTGCTGAGGGAACTAGTACAGGTCACTGCCAGACCACTCACCATCATCTTTGATTAAGTCCTAGTGGCTGGAAGGTTGACCATGAGCCAGCAATGTGCTCTTGTGGCCAAGAAGGCCAGAGCCATTCTGGGTTGTATTACAAGCGGTGTGGTTAGTAGGTCGAGAGAGGTTCTCCTCCCCCTCTACTCAGCCCTGGTGAGGCCACATTTAGAATATTGTGTCAAATTCTGGGCCCTTCAGTTCAAGAAGGACAGGGAACTGCTTGAGAGAGTCCAGCACAGAGCCACAAAAATGATTAAGGGAGTGAAACATCTTCCTTACAAGGAGAGACTGAGGGAGCTGGGGCTCTTTAGTTTGGAGAGGAGAAGACAAAGGGGTGACTTCATTAACATTTATAAATATGTAAAGGGTGAGTGCCAAGAGGATGGAGCCAGGCTCTTCTCAGTGATGCCCAATGACAGGACAAGGGGCAATGGGTGGAAGGTGAGGCATAGGAAGTTCCATGGAAACAAGAGGAAAAATTATTTCACTCTGAGTGTGACAGAACACTGGAACAGGCTGCCCAGGGGGGTTGTGGAGCCTCCTTCTCTGTCTGGATGCGTTCCTGTGTGATCTGGTATAGGTGATCCTGCTCTGGCAGGGGGTTGGACTAGATGATCTTTTGAGGTCCCTTCCAACCCCTAACATTCTGTGATTCTGTGATTCGAGGACAGTGACCAGGGAAATCCTACAAAGAGATGTGCTAAGGATTGCACTTTTCAACATAACTGTAGTGTAAAGGGAGCAGAGAATGAGGCAACCAAATGTTCAGGACATTGAAGACAGAAAGTCAAATCTAAGTATTCAGAAAACTCTCCAGTGCTAAGTGACCTGAATGATGAAACTCATTCCTGATCAAGTACAAAGTTGTGAACACATGAAAAATTCTACATACTGACACCTCTCAACCAGTCTTTATTGATCAAGAAACTAATCTGAGTAACTAAAGGAAGCTTTATGAATGCAATTTCAAAGCTTACTAGCAGTAAACTGTTAAACACTGCAAAGACAGAAACAAAGTAGAAAACATCACTAGGCTATCATAGGAATCGCTGGTGTCTCCACTTTACTCTATGTTATTCTAATTCCCTTCTGTCTTGAGGAAGTGTAAAACAAAAAAGGTAGCAAGAATAACAAATGAATGGTATAGAGCAGCCAAATACACAAGGATTCTTGTGGATAAAACTAAAGAAAGCTCTTACAGAGGACTATAAATACCATGACTATGCAGCAGCAAAGGGCACATGAAACAGCTGCGTAGTGCCACTTGAAAGAGAAAAATAGCAAGACATAAAAGAAGCTATTGGTTGGAATGTCCAAAAGTAAGCAAACTTTCAAAACAGCGCATCCATAAGCTGCCAAAGTTACTGGCACGTTATTTTGTGTATACCTGGGTCCCACACAGGTTTAAACATAGGTTCAAGGAAGGAGTAAACACTTTCAACAAAATGGTACGAACAGGTAGAAACTGCAGATCAGAAAGACAGGGCTGCAAACTGCAGAAAACTGTAAGAATATATTAGAACTTTCAAAACAAGCTTATTCTTTTTCTATATTCATTCCTACACATACATGACTGTCAGAAAAAAACAAGTCAGAGGACAAATATGGAGTTAGATAGATCTTTTCTGACTTCAAACAGCCACTCATATTCTACTTTAAAATGTGACGGAATTTGCTCAGTTTCATCCTAAAAACACTGGTTCTGTTTACCATCAAGACAGCAAGCTTGAAAACAAAAAAAAAAAAACAAAAAAAAAAAATCACCAGACCTTTTCCCGTGGAAATGAATGAACACATGCTGGAATTAACTCATTCCTTAGTCTTCAGATTGATAAATTGGACAGAACTACCCAAGGCAGATTTCACAGAGCTCTTCACATAAGAGTTCTTCCTTTCACAATCACTTGAAAAAAAGCACATTTCCAAGACACTCATTTCTTTGATTTCAAAACACTTTAACCCACTGTCATCTCAGCTGGCTCACATCTCGAGCTTAAATACATGTAACATATTAAATAAATAATACTTACAAATATTGGTCGGGGAGCATAATCTTCCTCAAACAAAGTCTGGAGTGCATAAAGAGCTGCCTATAGAAGAATTAGTTGCAAAATATTAATGGAAGTTTCAGAAGTTCTTCGTTTTTGTGGTTATTTGTTTGTGTTGGTTTCATGGTTTGGTTTGGAGTTTTTTGGGGTTGGTTGGTTTGGGGTTTTGGTAGTTTTGTTGTTGCTATTTATATTTAAAAAGTACATTTATAAACGTTCAATTTGCTATCTCAAATGTCCTGCAAGAACTTAACTACGCTCAAGAAGTTTCACTCTTACCACTAACATCTTCCAGATGTTCCAAAACACAATTTGTTAACAAGTGCAAAGGAAGTACTATGAGGTAACCAAATACAATCAAGACTACTCTGAAACTCAAGTCATGTCAGCATGTACTTCTCCCTAAAGCAGCACAACTGCCACTCCAAACACAGTTTTATGTAGCATTCTCAGTACGCATTCACTGCCTTTAAACCTATTTAAATGTCCTGCAAAGGATTCTAACCACCACAAATTTTTCAAAGAACTGCAGTGAACCCTTAGAAGGTCCTGAAAATTACCTGCTTCCTTACACTAAGAAAGTTTCATGCAAACATGAGCTCAGCACCACGTTAAGCCTACAGGATCCTAGCCAAACCTCAATCATAACTGGTCAAATCTGCAAAGGGCAAGCCATGCCACTGCACACATTAATCAGCCCATGACAAAAGCTTAAAGAAATACTGTGCAAATATCCAGCCAGACTTTTCCATGTAAAACTGCAAGACAGTTCTAAGTGCCCTAATAATTCCACCACCTGCACTGAGCAATTATTTGATAGAGGCGTCAAAAATCACAGGAATTGTGGCATATTTCAACATATTATTTCTTCTGTATTAACCTCTGAATCCTCCACTCCCAATTGCTCTCTTCAAAGCTGAGCGCCCAGAAACCCCACACTTTAACAGGACTGCCTCACAAGCTTTCTCAAGCCTGCAAACAGACACTGGACATTCCCTCTCTAGTGTGGATCTCAAGTATCCTTTGGGCAGACATACTTAACTGAAAAATACAAACATCAGATATATTTGGAGGTGTTTCACAATACAGCAGAGCTTCTGGGAACAGAAGACAGCTGGCAGAGACAGTCAGAAACATACTAATGGCATATGTTAAAAGGCAAATTAAATACTCTGGAACAGGTTGATTAAAAAACATCTCCTCACATTTCACCTGTTTGCTCTCAAATGAAAAGTCTTTTCATATATTTAATAAGCAGTAGCTGACAGCTCTTACAAGCACCACAATGAATTCCCTTAGGTAGTACACCAAATACTTGTATTACTGAGTATCTTTTTTTTCCATGAGTCTCACCTTGGCATTGGCTGTATCAAATACAGTTTCCACTAACAAGATGTCAACTCCTCCATCCAAAAGTCCTTTGGCTTGTTCCTTATATGCTTCAACCAGTTCATCAAAAGCTGTAAAATAGGAATGATGTTAATTTCATCTGTAGGTATCTCTATCAAGACTATTGCTTAAATTAAATAATGGTTATAAATACTTATGTTCCTGTAATCTGGTCTCTCCACAGATGGTGACACAGAGAGCGTTCTGTTTGTTGGACCCATGGCTCCAGCAACATATCTCTTAATTCCTAAATGAAGACACAGAAAGAAAAAAAATAATTAAAAAAAAAACCCACAACACAATTCATCTGTGTTTTTACATTGATAGCCATATGAATGTAAACATCAAAACATGTATATCATTCAGAAATGAAGAACTAGAAAATAGGAAACTCCTGGCTCAAATCAAGAGTTTGATCAGCAGAAGATTACACAGTACAGCTAAATTTTCATTTTAATCCTATCCAAGAAGTAGTTCATTGTACACAAAAAATAGAAGAACATCTATGAAAAAGACAATTGGCTTAATTTTTCTTCTAAGGGTCATTCGTCTCTGACACAGGAAGCTTCATTCCATTACTTTAAACAGATAGCATAGATTTGTCCTGGTATTTTTCACTATATAGTCTGATCAGAATATTCTGGTATGTGTTCATTAATAATCATTAATTAAAGCTATTTCAAATCTCACAATTTTATTGCATACTATGAATCACATCAGTAACATTTTATCTGGATAACAGCAGCACTGTTAGCTTGAAATACGGTTTGATGCCAAAAACTACTTGTCTTTGAAAGACAGCATTGTCTACAGCAGAGTAAACGAGCTCAACCCTCTCATGTAAAGCCTAGAAGGTAAAAGACTGCACATTTACAGATGGGCACATACTAAACACGTTCCAATAGTCTCTGAGTAAAATCACACCACAGGACTTACGCTAGAATTAACTGATAATCTACATTTACCTACCATCCGCTATCCTAATTCTGTAGTACTAAGTACTAAGACTTGTATCATACAAACCTACGCAAATTACAACAGTCCCTGCTCAATTTAGTTTCTCTAAAACACATCTGGAAGATGTGTATTACAAGCAGTCCAAAACAGGAAGGCAAAGGACAGGCATCCTGCAGAACTGTTGTGAAGGCACCCTATGCCCAGAATTATGCCCCAAATACTGCCAAAACTTGTCCCAACATGTTTTGCTCATATCCCCTCTTCCCCTTCCTTTCTGGAGTGGGTGCTCAGCCCAGCGCTGAGAAAACAAAAGGCCAGGAGTCAGCCAGCTGCGGTCAACAACCCAACCTGCCTTCTTTGGGGTAAACAACATCATGCACCCACCACATGGGATGCTCATGCTATGCTTGTGCTCCTTCCAAGTACTAGCCACACACTCGGTCATAGGCTGAAAGGTCTAATTAAGTCTGACCATTGGTCCAGTTCAAGGCTCAAGTAACTTATAAATATTCCCTAAATGGTAAACAAGTCACTCTTTGCTCTTGCTTCTATTAAGTTCCATTCATGTGCACACATACTGCCAGCCTCTGCACTCCAGAGAGAAGCCAGCGACCCAAGAAGTGCCACCATGCCTCAGTTCACCTGGAAGCCTGCAAAGAGTCCTTTGCTTCACTACAGCTTACCGTTGTATCTCCTAGTTCCAGTAGGAAAAGCTGCCCCTGTACCATAAATGGATTGAGACCCTGTCGGTAAGATTTGACATTATGGGGAGGGAACTAGCCTGAACCTCAGCAGTTCCAAGCGTCTGCTACAGCTACCAGCAGCAGACCTGCAAGCCAAAGCAGCCTTTGTGTGCCTGCTCACAAAAATAGACCCCACAGTCGCAGGAGAGGGGAGCCACCGCCCGCAGCACTCCACAGCCCTCTAAGTCAAGCTGACGAAGGGTGATTCAGATCTGGGACCACCTGTGAGCGTGCCATACAGTCTCATAAAGGACTGCCTTGTAACCCCATTGAAGGGAAACAGTCGCCAAGACGAACTCGGCAGCGCTCGCACAGCCTAGAGCGAGCCAGAGGAAAGCTGTACCGCTCTGCTCTGCTAAGCTAGTTGCTAAGCTATGTGACGCTGGCTGCCTGCGGAGACTGGTTCTGGGGACCCAGCTGGGGCTGGTCCCTGCCGAAGCTCGGGGCTTGCAGGACTGGTGCTGGCTCCCAGGGACAGCTTTCTCCTCCCGCAGCAGCGTTGGGGTGAGGCATAGACTTCCGCCAATCAACCGCCAGCCCCTGGACGGGCTTGGGTGGCTCCCTCCTGGAGCTGCTAGAGAGCATGGGTGGGCGCAGCGCGGCTTTCCTATGGCCTCTCTAGAGATCTATGAGCCGTCAAGCGTCTTGTCAAATCGCCATCTGGTGGACAAGCGTTGGAATTGCACATTCAGTTCTTAATTGAATAACTATTTCATAATTTTCCTAATTGGCTTCAAATTGTTAAACTGCCAATTTATGGGATATATCCACGATCGTGCACTAGATTCTGCATATAAATATTGATAAAATGTTATTAGTAATGTTTACTATTAGTAAAAATAATTTTCATATTTCCATATTTTCATAATTCATAAATTAATAACCTCAATTACAAGAACACACACAGATCCTACAAACATGCTTAAATTAGTATGGTATGAACAGGGATATGAAATTGATACTGTATCTAAAAAGAAGAGTGTGAATGTCTGCAATTTATGTCCTTCTGATGTAAAGCTATTCTCTAGTTAGCAACATTTCAAAGACGGAAGCAATACACTCAAAACCACAAATGAGTAAGAAATTAAAGTAAATACTGCTTACCTGTCTGAGCAGTTACATAATCTGCTGCTTTTCTCGCCACCTGTGCAGAGATTCTGTTTAACTGATATGCCTAGAACAATCACAGAAAATCACTGGGTGACCTTTAGTTCAGTACAGCATAACTCATCCTCAGAGAAACACACCACTTCCATTCAATATCTCACAGCACACTCTGAAGGCTCTCTAAGCCATACAAACACATACAGGCACTATTACAAAAATCAAAATGAACAGCTCTGCATATCTCAACAACAGACACAACAGGTCTCATCCCATATATGCCCCAACCTACACATGCTAATCACAAAATTTCTCTAAGATACTAATTAAATCCTTCTGAAAGAGAGGACTTTGAGGACAAAATTAACCTACTTTTAAATTGACTTTTTATTCAAGTAGTGTATTTTCAAGTATTTTCTTTCAGCAATTTCTCAAATTCTCAAAACAACACATAACAGAAAATAGATATGACAAACGCCAGCTTGAAAGGACTTCTACACACACTGGCACAAACAACACATGAATACTATCCAGGAAAAAATGCAGTTCTGTTGTGGCATTTGGCAAGTTGGAAGGACTGAAGCAAAATATCCCTGTTCAGAAGTGAGACATTCTGAGAATGCTTGAAGGAAATCTAAGACAAATTATTGCCTGTGCCTTCATCAACAAGAGGCACACTATGACTGTCACACATGGCAAATACAATGAACTACTACCCCATCACTGGCTCAAGAAGAAGAAATGCAATCTATAAACACAATACCAATGGACTTTGGGAATAAGCTAATCTTGCTTGCAAAGACAGTTTAGCACTCTTACCAAATGTTCAAGACCATAGTCAGCTTGTGCAACTCGGGTACTGCTGAAAGTGTTGGTTTCAATGATGTCAGCACCTGACAGCAAATACTCCTGCAAGACATGAACAACAAAAATCCTCCAAAGCCTCTCGAACCAAGATAGGGAATGAAAGCAACCCAACTATTTTGTGTCATTCAGCTGACAAAAAGTCACAAATCATCTAATGCAAAGCAAACTTTGAAGGCCTTACTCAAAGGCACAGTGGTCAAAGCAACAAAAATGTTCCATATAACCGATCTTTGGAGTTTTTGTGTCAGTCACACACTTTCTGTCAACAGGTGAGATTTATAGACTGACCTCTGCCACCAAGTCCAGCAGCTGGAGCACATTCTAGATTTTTGCACAGGGACATATCTGGATGTAGTCCAATTGCCATCAGCAAGCAAGGGCTGCTGTGGGCAGACTTAGCAAAGGCGTTGGTTAAACAACAGAGGATTAGAAAATTTAAACATTATGAGGGAAGCTGTACAGCACAAGAGCATACTGTGCAGATCTATACTGAAGGGTCAAACCCCAAAACATGCCCTAACCCAGACAATGAGTTAAGCACAGATGAATGTGCAAACCTGTACACTTCCTGGGGTCCATATGGTGCAGGCAAATGTGTAGCATGTGTAATTAACCTTATAAGCACCTGTGAATGTGCAAACCGGGACACTTCCTGGAGTCCAGATAAACTTGTAGCACATGTAATTAACTTTGTAACACACCTGTGAACTCTCTGTGCCACTGGCCATATTTGGATATGCCCTATCCTATAGGTTCAGCTATCAGGTTTCTCTGTTACCAAAGGGCATTAATTGTCTTGGGACAGTATTTAAACCAGCCAAGAAGGTAGGCAATTTGCCTTGTTCTTACCACAAAAGAGACAAGAGCCAAATGCTGCTGAAGTTGCAGCTGAAGGGTCTACCCTAGCAGGCCAACTATACCTGGGCCTTGTTTTCACACAGACAGCAATAAGAGCCAAATGCTGCTGGAGTAACACCTGAAGAGCCTGCCCTAGCAGGCCAACTACACCTGGGCCTTGTTCTCACTGAGAAAGCAACAAGAGCCACATGCTGCTGGAGTTGCAGCTGAAGAGCTTGTCCTAGCAGGCAAACTACACCTGGGCCTTGCACCTGGACCAAGACAACCAACACTCTGAGAGCCCTGCACCAGGGGCAGAAACAGGAAAAGCCCCAAGGGAAATGAATCCCAGAAGAGCCATGGAAAGGCTGCAGCCTGGCGATAGAGCACATGAGAGAGAGGACCCCTATCCCTCTCCAAGCCAAGAGAGACTTGAATTATAGTCCCAGCATCTGGGACAGAGAAGCAAGCCATGAGTACCCAGCTAATCTGATACAGAATCCAATTTGTGGGAAAATGCAGATCACAGCACCTTTATTCCCATTTTTAATTGCTGTATTGGAAATTCTTAGATCTGCGCTTAAATCATTTAACTGTCTTCATATGTGGAATGCAATACCCACAACCATGTAATAAAACCTCTAAATATACTTTATAAATAAGTCACAGCAGTGTTTGAAGATACCACCACCAGGAAATACTAAATATAAAATATACAAATACACACATTTTATTACAAGATCACATTAACTTTCTAAATAACGGCCCAAAATCACAAAACAATTGAGCCTTCTGCTCCATTTTCATTGTCTAATTTCCACTGAAGTAAACTGAAATATTTTTTTTCTAGTCTGCATTTTTACAACCTCTATTGGTTGCCCTCCTCCCTCCCTAACTCCTCTTTTTGATCAGGTTAACCCTTAGGTGACCCCTGCATATTCAAAGAAATTAAGATATCTGAAGTGCTAGGAAGTCAAAAATACTGATGGGGCCATTACACATAAACCACTAAGATTTTCCTATAAGAAACAGATGAGCTCAGCAGGTTCAACAGGGCAAATAATTTCTTGATCCAAATAGCAGCAGAAAATAACTAAATTGGCTTTAAAACATGTCTTGCTGCAAACTAACACATCTTCTCTGAATTCCTTGTGATACATATGGAAATATCTATAAATAGCCATATGAAAAGGATAAAATGAAAGAAAATGAAATAAATAAGAACCTACAATTAACAGAAACGCAAAAACGTATTTAAACTGACAGTGCTTGAGTAACATTAAGAACCAAGACATGAATGTTGTGCTCAGATAACCAGAACAGTCAAATCTGCTCATTCTTTTCTCATGGCTACCTACCATGCTCTTTCCTACCCCCAAAAGAGAGAGTGAAGAGAACCAGTAGCCTGTGGCACGGAAAAGAGGATCACAGAGGCCAAATTCACCTTCCTTCTCTTGTCAAGACATAGAAATCAGAATCACCTACCTTGTGTATGTCACAGATTATATCTGGTTGAGTTAGACTGAGAAGGTCATTATTGCCTTTCAAAGGCCTTGAATGATCTTTAAATTCATGCCCTCGGAAATCCTCTTCTGATAGGGCATATTGCTGGATCATGGTACCCATACCTCCATCCAAAATCATTATCCGCTCCTGCAGAACGGATTCAATTTCATCTGCCATGTTTTTCTGGGCATCTGCAGTGAGAAAATAAACCCACTATTTAGGCAGCTTTGAAATTCCCTATCTATACATTTGTGCAACTTAAGCCCTTATTTAAAAAACAGAAGACAATAACTAATCCCCAGCTGCATCTATGTACATATATTTACACTTAAATTGTCCTTCACCTAAGTATAGTCGACTACTCAGTTAGATGCAGAAAAAAAAGAGTATCAAAAAAAGAGTATCAAAAGTTCACAAGAGCATACATCAAACATACATCTATATAAACTAGTCTCCAATACCGAAAAGGTGTTAATTTCCACCACAGCAACACCTGAACAGCAACACAGAGTTGCCTGGTGGTACCAGACACCATGCTGTAAGCGGAACACAAACACAAATCAGAAACTAGTAAGTTTAATTCAAAATAAAATATTTTTTAAATCTACTTTTAATTGTCTATATCATTATGATAGAGAAAAACAAAACCAATTCTTCAACTGAATCCTGAATTCACCTCTTTCTAGAATTAGAGAAGTAAACAAGGTTTTTGCACTTCTCTTGGTAAGCAAACACCAAGATACTCCAAGAGATAACAACCTGGGTTTTCTTTTGCACAAATGCAGTAAGATCTTTTCTTCCTCTGCAACAATGCCAGATAAAAACAAACCAGGGTTAAGTCTAACAGTGACTGAACCAGAAACCTGTAGAAATTTCAGACCTATCATCATATGATATATCATATCATATGATATATCTGTGGTGAAGGCACCATATGCCCAGAATTATGCCCCAAATAGTGGGACAATTAATAGTGGGCTGAGTGGGTACTCAGCCCAGAGCTGAGGGGAACAAAGGCCCAGGTACCAGCCAGAAGGCAAAAACAACCCCAATCTGCCTTGTAAGGGACAAACAATTACATGCACCCATCGCATGGGATGGTCATACTACTGCCTAGTAAGGGCATAATTCTAGCTTCACACTTTCTATAGGCTAAAGCTAGTTTTTGACATGAGTGCCCTTTGGCCAAATCCAGCCTTGAGAAACTTACAAGTATTACCCCAACTTGTAGAAAAGTTGCTCTCCTTTTGCGCTCTCCCTTTGCTAACAATCTGTCTTTGCCTGAGCTTGTAAGCTCGCAAGCTCACTGCTTTTGTGCTTAAGTCTTTGGTGCTAAGCTCCATAGCCATTGCCAGCACCCTGGGAAGGCTGGTGAGCCTCAGTTTACCTGAGGAATCTGCAAAGGAGATCCCTTCGCAGAAAGCTGCAGAAGGCTATATCGTCGAATGCCCAGCCCAAACAGTAGGAAGAAGAGTGTTTTAAAGAGGACTGGACCCCCAAGGGTAAGACTGCCCAATTGATGGGGAGATAGGACTAGCCCAAGCTTGGCAGTCCAAGTGTCTGCTACAACCACAAGGCAGCAGACTGACGAGCCACAACCTCCTGCTTACTGGCTCGCACAAGCAGGAACCGCGCTCAGCCGCCTGTGCGTGACCCCGCCGTTCACGGGAGATAAAGGGAGCCGCTGCCTGTGCCTGCTCCGCAGCCATGCGATGCCAGGGTAACTCAAAGTTCGGATCACCCTGAGAGAGAGTCCCGCCCTCTCCTTTGAGTCAAGCAAAGGAGTGCCTCGTAAACTTAAACGGGAAGCAGTCACCGAGAAGAATTGGCATCGCCAACTCCTTTGAGCCAAGCAAGGGGAAGCCGCCACTCCACGTAGCTGCGGCCCTTCCCCAGGGCCGCTCCTGCCGGCCCCAAAGCCCGTCACTGCGTGAGGACCGACCCCATCCCCACCTGTTGCGGTGCAGAATCAGAGACGCCCGACCCTGCCTACAGAGAACCGTCGCCCCACCCCGAAGGGCCGGTCCACCACGGACCGCCCTACCGGCCCCGCTGGGACAACCCCATCCAGGGAGCTGCACCGGCCCTGCCAGCCCCCGGCAGCCGCAGTTGCACCCAGGGACTGCCCCACACCACCCCCACTCCGCTCCTGAGCAGCAGCTCCAGAAGGGACCACAAGCCCGTGGGGCCAGCCACGGCCGCCGCAGCTGCGCCGAGGAACTGCCCGCCACCCTGCCAAGGGAACCTGCTGACTGGCAAACGTATCGCCCCCTCCCACCTCTGCGAGGGAGAAGAAAAGCCGTTGTCACCTCCCAGAGGAAAGCGCTCCCCTCCTCCGCCCTCCCTACCCCCTGCGTAGCCCAGCAACTACCTTCGCTACAAAGGACACTGTTATCTTTCACATGCTTTCCACAAGCTAACATACAGTTCAAAGCCCGCGCCTCACGTAACATTTCTACTGCAAGCCTCTGCTCAAATTGCCTCTGAAGCACTGTTACACTTTCGCTATACATAGTTAAAACCGCAGTGTCTAGTCGAGTTGCCATCTAGCGGACAAGCGGCGGAACTGCATCCTTCGTTTCTTTATCCAAATTAATTCTGTAAATATTCTAATTGGGTTCAACATTGTTCAAACTAAACCAGTTATGAGATATATTTCACAATCGTGTACTAGAATTTGTAAATAAAATAGTGATTAATTGGTTAATAATTTAAAATTTCTTTTCATAATTCATATTTCATAAATCATAATAAGCTCTCCATCACAGTATCATATCATATATCATTATGGTATCAAGGTGCCAGATCCTGCACTTTGGTCACAACAACCCCAAACAACAGTACAGGCTTGGGGAAGAGTGGCTGCAAAGCAGCCCAGTGGAAAAGGAGACCTGGGGGTGTTGATGGACAGTCAACTGAATATGAGCCAACAGTGTGCCCAGGTGGCCCACAAGGCAAATGGCATCCTTGCCTGTATCAAGAACAGTGTGTCCAGCAGGAGCAGGGAGGCGATCGTGCCCCTGTATTCCGCACTGGTAAGGCCACAGCATGAGTATTGTGTTCGGTTCTGGGTACCACAGAATAAGAAAGACATTGAGGTCCTGGAGTGTGTCCAGAGAAGAGCAACGAGGCTGGTGAGGCGTTTGGATGGCATGTCATATGAGGAGCAGCTGAGGGAGCCGGGGTTGTTTAGTATGGAGAAGAGAAGGCTAAGGGAAGAAATCATCGCTCTCTACAACTACCCTAAAGGAAGTTGTAGTGAAGCTGGCATTGGTCTCTTTTCCCAAGTAACTAGTGACAGGATGAGAGGAAATGGGTTGGAGTTGTGCCATGGGAGGTTTAGATTGGACATTAGGAAAAACATCTTTACTGAGAGAGTGCTGAAACATTGGAACAGGATGCCCAGGGAGATGGTGGAGTCACTATCTCTGGAGGTGTTCAAAAAGCATGTAGATGTGGCATTTCAGGATATGGTTTAGTGGTCATGGTAGCAGGGTTATGGTTGGACTCGATGATCTTAAAGTTCTTTTCTAACCTTAATGATTCTATGATTAGGAATGAAGACACAGTATTGTAATGCTTTAATATCCCAAACAAAGCCCATCCCAATAATATGAGACATTAAAGAAAAAAAACAAAACAAAAAAAAACAAGAACAAACACCACAGAACCCAAAACAAAGTAATCCTACTTCTCCTCTTTTGAATGCATGCAGAATCGTTTCAGAACAAACACAAACATACATGCACATCATAAAATAATCAAACAGCCACTTTACCAAAATAAAACAAAAACCCAACAAACAACTTACAAGAGTGGTACCTCACATCTTTCACAATCATGTAGATTAATAATGTGTTATTCTCCATCTCCCTGCATTCAGCTTGGGCTTACTCACTTAGAGAAAACATTTGGTTTGCATTTAAGTTATGCATTATCTTCAAAACATTTGTAAAAAAATTATTTCTGAAGCAAAAAAATATCCTTACATCTCATTACAACTTACAGTAGTACTTTAAAATCATTGGCAACTGCTCAACTGATTTGACCTCTTTCCTTCTGCATTCTTGCAACGCAACTTCTGCTTTGACATCAGTACTGTTAAAAAACAGCTGTAGAGAAAATGAGGCCAAGAGTTATTACAAGGTTACATTTATACCAACACTCCATAAAATCAGCTCTAATCAGATGTAGTCTCAGCAAGAAGAGAAGCCAAATAAAATTTACTCAATAACAAATATGAAGCATTTGAAGGGAGATTAAAATACAAAAAAGCCACTCTCATGAGTTGAAGGTTTTAACACCAGAGAGGCAAGCACAGAACGTTCTTACACAAGAGCTTAAACCTACTTATGTTAAACCATCAAATTGTTAATGAAAAAAAAACCTCAGTCCTTGAGCCAAAGGCTTTCAGAAGCAAGACTCAAAAAATTGTTTCTGACACTATGTCTGCAATGCAAACTCCCATTGTCTGCAACTCGTGCTTTGCAAGAGCTACAGTCCAATGGGACACATGTATTAGAGCTTGCTTTTGCTTTAACGTAGCCTCCTAAGCAACACCTTGATGCCAAGTGCTGTAGCCCAGACAGCCAAATCAGGCCATTGGAGCCCTCCCAGAACCAGTCCTCCTTTCTCTAGGCTTCTGTCCCTTTTAGCTACATGTTTCATATCTTGGGTTTAAGGAACAGAAGGATGCTCTTTACCCTTCCCCAAAGAAGTAAAAGAAAATGCTCCACACAGGATTGGAAAAGAATTGGAAATTTAAATGGAAGTACTATTCACAACTAAATACAAAAATATGCAAAATACATCAATTCATATTTAGCCTTGGCCCAGTTCTCTCCAATCTGGGCTTTACCAAGATCTGACTAGGCCAGAACCTTCCCAAAACCTTCCCCTCACCAGGCCAAAACCCCAGGCCTCAAATGCTCCACCACACCCCCCATACCTTCCTACCCAGGCCCAAACGACGCAGTAAGAAAATCAGCTTGCCCACACGAGACCCCACTACCCCACAAATACCAAAGAGATAAGAGTCCAGCTTGGAGGTGAGAGAGAGAGGAAAAGGGTGGAAACAGACAATTATGCCCATTTATTTAGGGGAGTAGATGCAGGATTATAGGAATGAAAATAACAAAGATTTTTTTTTTTCTGGTGTCCACCTCCCTGCACCTCTCTGGTTCTCTTAGATGACTTCCCTATGGTATAGACAGTCTTAAACCTCAAGTGAATTCAATGGGTGGTTCTCAGCCTGTTTTTTGGATGACTCCTCCCCACCGTAAGAAATAGAAGTGTCAATACCTAAACTATCTACAGACCTCTTCTTCACACTAGAGCTGCCCTTACTGAACTCTTTCTCACAGAGAACCCATTCCCCTGAAGGGCTGGTATTTCAAACCTGAATTTTCTTGTCCTTTGGAGCCACAACATTTCACAACTATCTTTCCATATACACTGGGAGCAGATTTAGTTTCGCTTTAAATTCTGAACCTCACATAGCCTGTTTTGAATCACAGAATCATAGAACGGCTTGAGTTAGAAGAGACCTTAAAGATCACCTAGTTCCACACCCCCCCCCCCTGCATGGGGGATGTCCATAGGCATGGACACCTCACTAAATCAAAGCCTCATTCAGCCTGGCCTTAAACATTTTCCAGGGATGAAGTGTCTACAACTTCTCTGGGCAACCAGTTTCAATGTATCACTACCATCATAGTAAAGAACCTCTTCCTAAGGTCGAATCTAAATCTACCCTTTTCTGGTTTAAAACCGTTGCCCCTTGCCCTACCACCACATGTTCTTATAAACAGTCCCTCTCCAGCCTTTGTCCAGGCCCCCTTCAGGTGCCAGAAGGCTGCTCGAAGGTCTTCTCACAGTCTTCTTTCCAGGCTGAACAGACCCAGCTCCCTCAGCCTATCCTCATAGGAGAGGTACTCCAGCCTGCTGATCATCTTTGTGGCCTTTCTCTGGACCTTCTCAAACCGATCCACATCCTTCTTGTGTTGGGGGCTCCAGAACTGGACACAGTACTCCAGGTGGGATCTCAGCAGAGCAGAGGGGCAGAATCACCTCCCTTGACCTGCTGGCCATGCACCTTTAGATACAGCACAAGACACAATTGGCTTTTTGTGCTGCCAGCACATATTGTGAGTTCATGACAAGCACCCCAGCATCTCTGAGTCCTTCTCAGGACTCAGCATCTCTGAGTCCTTCTCTGCAAAGCCGCTCTCAATCCACTTGTCACCCAGCCTGTATTTGTGCTTGGCATTGTCCTGACAAAGATGCAGAACCTTGCACTTTGTCTTGTTGAACTTTACGAAGTTGGCATGGGCCCACCTCTTCAGCCTGTCTAGTCTGTCTGGATGGCATCCTGTCCCTCCAGTGTGTTGACTGCACCACGCACCTTGGTATCATCAGCAAATTTGCTGAGGGAGCACATGATCCCACTGTCCATGTCACCAACAGAGATGTTAAACAGCAGCAGTCTCAGTACCAGTCCCTGAGGGACTCCACTCATCACAGGTCTCCATTTGGACATTGAGCCATTGATCGCAACTCCGAGAGCAGCCATCTAGCTAACTCCTTATCCACTGAGTGGGCCACCTATCAAATCTGTGTCCAGGATGTCATGTGGGGCACTGTCAAATGCTTTGCATAAAAAAATTTCCTCTACAGCTTGCATCACAGAACAGATGACAGTTCAGTGTATGGTTTTCTGCTCACAGCAGCACAGATATCTGCCTCATCTCTGCTCCAAGGTCTGCAAGAGCCTCACAGAATCACAGAACGTTAGGGGTTGGAAGGAACCTCTAAAGATCATCTAGTCCAACCCTCCTGCCAGAGGAGGATCACCATGAGTAGGTCACACAAGAACATGTTCAGGTGGGTTTTGAATGTGTCCTGTGAAAAAGCTTTCAAAATCAGTACTTCTTCAGGAGCATCTCAAAAAGCTGCAGGAGATTGGGTGGGAATCGTTAAAGTGGCTGTCAATGACAGAGGTACCGAGATTTTACATCGGACAAATGGACGTCATAGCTCCAAGCCCACCAAAACCCAATTTACCTGTCCTTGCTATGGATAGCACTTGACTCTTCCACTACAAGCCTGCACTACTTCAATCTGTGCTCCAGCACACTGATGATGCCATTTTCAGGTTGCAAACAGAGCAGACAGGTCCAAAAAGACCCCAAGAAATTAGAGGGAATAAATTCATAAAGCCATACTATAAAGTGCTGAACTTTGCCCTAGGAAGAAAAGCACAGAGGAAGCTGTAAGTCAGCTCTGCTGAACAAGTACCATCACCTTAATTCAGCATTCAACTCACCTAATTCCCCACTCTGTCTTGGTTTCACTGGGACAGAACCCTAGGTCAGCCATGAGTTGCAAGCTGTTAGCAGTTCTGAGTCAACCAGGACAGCTACTTAAGTAGGCTCAAAGGTGTATCCCCTACCTCAAAGGTCACGCGCAGTATAAAGGTGGAAGTTTGTTGAGGACAAGAGCCTTTTGGCTCGGGCTCCTCCTGACCTTGGTTTTCTGCCTTCTGCACTTAAGGATTGCTTTCCTGCATAGTGTGACCACTGTACCTTTGCTGTGCTGAGTATAACTTTATACTGGCATTGGTATCAGTTTTGTCAGTTCATTAAATCTGTTTTCATTTTAACTCACAGGTCTACTTGATTCTCCTTCTCTGCTGAGGAAGGGTTATGGGGTGATAGAGCAACTGCTATAGTTTAGCCCCAGATACAGGCTAAATGTAGACACATTCTCTGGCACAGACAAGGTGCAAGAGTTTGTTACAAAACAATAAAAAACAAATCAGGTCAGCTTGTTTGTTTGTTATGGTTTACAAACCCTGCCCCTACCACTTCCCTGTCAGGAGCTTCTCTGCCCTTGGGAAACAGAAGCATCCAGATTCTACAGCTATAAAAGAAATAGTAACAAACCAGCAGTGGTAACTGCACCCAGGTTCAATTATCTTGATTTTACACTCCACTGAACTTTTAAATGTAAAGCTCATTACCACAGAGTGTTCTAGGGCTGGTACTAGTTCAGCAGACCATACCAAGACACAGCAAAAGAGACGCATCGGTACTGTCTTAAAAAAAAAACAATCACTGGGATGCAGAATGAAAAATCCTAATAACCCTACTTCACTTCCCAAGTGGCATAAAGAGGGGGATTACTAGTCTAGAAAGGAGAAACTTTATCAGCTACAACTTTTACCCTTTGCAGATATTTACAAGTAAGCTGGCATGGCACACAAGGTGTCTCTGGTACAGCTGGTTCACCCCTATAGACATTCTACCACTAATAATTACAAACTTTGTCTAACTGCAGCATTCTGTTTCCACACTGTGACAACTAAACAGCTCAGGGGACAAGGCGAGATAAGTTCTTCCATCTCCTTACCCCAACCCCCCTACATGCCATATATGCAGAATTGAAAGGGCAAACGCTTGTCCACAAGAAACAGCACATCAAAGCTTGCAACTTGCTTAAAAACACATTTTTCTGATGCCTGCAATGATTTTCAAAAGGTGTTTTTTGTTATTTCTGCACTTCTATTCAAAATTTATTCTTAGGATAAAAGTCTGGCATATAAGTACTTCGAGGGAAATAAAGGATTACAAGTTGCTTCCTAAGCTTTTAATGAAGGATCAACCCAGATGTGACAGTATTACAGTATTTTTACTACATTAATGTGAAAGAACACAAATTGGAGAACTATAAGGAGCTACAGGCATTTACAGTCTATTTCCTAGGTTGACCAGGTCCCACCTTAAGGCCACAGGGGCACTCCACATTTGCTCATCCCAATTCAGCAAATCAGCCCTTCCCTACACTAGCTTCAACCACAAGCTGCTACAACAATTTGTTACGCAGCACGCAAAAATCACAACAGTACCTAGAAAACATGCTCCTGCTATCAGCCTGGCAAAGGCAGCTCATTACAACCTTAGTATAACTTGCTGTTTAATTAATTAAATCTTAAACTAGATGCCCTCTGGCAACATTAAGAGTTTCATGAACTGTAGCAACAGACAGTAGACAGGTCTTCTACAACAGCAGGCAGCAGTGCCCTAAGTTATCTGTCATCCTGCCTATCCAAGAGAGGAGCATTGGATCTTACTTCACCTTGCGTACCTATGTGTACCTTGATGACATTTTCAATGTCAGCACATCTTAAGAACCATTCAGGTCTTCCATAACACACAAGATAGGTAACTGTAGCTAATGCATTTAACAAAGTTGTTCGCTCAAAAGGCAAACCACAACCTCAAAAGTCACTGAGAGTAAGAGAAGTCTCATTACTTGTGCCCATTGTCTGTAGCTAACAATGCAAATCCCAGGCTCAGAAAGCTTTCAATGTGGTAACCATAACTGTGCACATCCTGGCAGTACACTGTTCACAACAGATTAGATATTTGTAACAGGCAGGGAAACAAACCAGCCTCCAGACCAACAGTTTTGCTTTGTGGCATGCCCTGCCATTGAAAGCTAAGGAAAAGCACTTTGCTCGGTTTCCCAATGGCCTGTACCTGAATGCAGACCCTTTGCATCACTGTCAGATGTACAGACCATCCTCTACTGCCTTCTGCTGTTCAGCTGGACTTCACAAACACCTCTGGTACACAATTTTGGCTTCTCCCTAAGCAGAACTTTTCTCTAATTGCCATCACTTCTCAAGCTGCTGCTGAATCACCTTCCCATGATTCCCATTTCAGCCAAACCCATGGAGTTCTGCAGTAGCTGGACAGTTGTTAGCCATGCCTTGGCACAAATGGCATGGGAAAAAGGGCAGGGCAGGTCAACATCATCTTTGCCAGGGAAACCTTGAAAAGCCTCAGACCACAAAAGCTGATTGTGGCATCAGTGCTACACACATCTCTGCAGTGAGATCTGCAGGCTGGTAGCAAACCGGGGGATATAAACCTAGGCTGGAAGACATGCTCATCAGCAGGCATTCCCTCAGAAATATTTAAAAAGGCAAGGAGCAGCTCCATTGAACGCAGCCACTGACAAAACTGTCCATTTTAAAATATCGACAATGCCCATTAGCAGCTAATTTTATTTCTCCCCTTCCAACGACTTCTTAACTCACAAAATGGCACTTTTGGCTTAGAGCCCCAGAGCAGCTGGAGCACATCCAGTCCCTACCACCATGCTGCAGCTTCTTAGGCAGCAATAATATATTTTGCCGGCTTAACTGTGTCCGACAAGGGCAGTGTGGGTGTCCTGGTACCCTCAGGACCCCTTTTAGATTGGGCGAAGCCTACTCCAGGGTACCAACTCTGCACTGGAGCGGCCGGGGACTCCTACAACACCGCACTGCCGCCTCGGCGGCACCCGTTTAAATGCAGGACCGATCTCTTGACGCGGTTTTTACAAAAGTTAAGCACGGCGGACAACCGAGGCTGCGACCGCATCGGTGCCCAGCCGCGGGCAAACACCAGAAGCCCAGGGAACTAGAGGGAACAAGACCCCAGCGACCACCGACCACGGCAGAGTGGAAGCGGCAAAGGGGCTAAGCGGCTCCCCGCGCCCCTCCGCCCCTAGGTGGGAAGCCCCCGGCCCGGCTCGGCCCGGCCCGCTGCCATAACAGCGGCACGTGGCGAGTCCCGGACCCTAGCCCGTTGTTGCCGCCCGCGCCGGGGGGCGCCACCTCCCCCTACACCAGTCCTCCGCTCCACGCCAGCGCTGGCTCCCGTTACCCGGCGAGTCGGTGGGCGCCATGCTGTCGAGACGTCACCCCCGCTCGTGCTGCGGGGCGAGGCAGCCCGCGCGCAACCTGTGAGGCGAGCACAAGCGGCAAGGCTGTCGCGTCACCCCCGGACGCATCAGCTCCGCCCACAGCGCGGGCAGGAAGCGCCGGCTGGGGCCGCGTAGGGCGGCTGTTGGTGCGTGGCCTGCCTGCCGCTACATCAGCTGTCGCTGGAGCGGGCTGAAAACTCACCCGGGGAGCGGGCTTGCGCTCCTTTTTCAGCCTGACGACAGCAGCTCTTAAACTTACTTAGGGCCGGGTGGGGGAAGCAAAGCCTGGTCCTATAACAAACTCTCCTAATGTTACATGCTCCTGTGTCTGCTCTAGGCAGAGTCGCCAGGCAGAGCTAAACAAAATGAGCCTGCCCTCAGCTGTTGTAGGGGACGGGGAAAGTTAAGTCTTTCAAATGCCAGTAACACTTTGCAACTAAAGACTGACAGCACCGAGAGCAAACGGGTGTAAACACACGTTGCATAATCTGGAGATCAGACTTGCCGGTGTTGTATATACATATACATCATGCATGTTACTGGCTGCTCATGGCTTGGATGAGCACAGGCTCTGCTGAATAAAGCAGTGGCTGGGCAAAAGGGCCCAAAGAGTCAGTGGAGTTCAATCCAGCTGGCAGCCGGTCACAAGTGGTGTTCCTCAGGGCTCAGTGTTGGGACCACTTCTGTTTAACATCTTTATTGATGATCTTGATGAAAACATAGAGAGTGTCATCCGTAAGTCTGCAGATGACACCAGGTTAGGTGGGTATGCTGTTCACGAGGGTAGGGAGGCTCTACAGAGGGACTTGGATAGATTGGATCAATGGGCCAGTGTTAATGGGATGAGCTTCAGCAAGGCCAAATGCCAGGTCCTGCACTTGGGTCACAACGACTCCGAGCAATGCTACAGGCTTGGGGAAGTGTGGCTGGAAAGCTGCCTGGCATAAAGGGACCTGGGGGTACTAACTGACAAGCAACTTAATATGAGGAAGCAGTGTGCCCAGGTGGCCAAGAAAGCCAATGGCATCCTGGCTTGGATTAGAAATGTTGTGTCCAGCAGGAGTAGGGAGGTGATTGTCCCCTTGTACTCAGCTCTGATGAGGCCACACCTTGAGTATTGTGTTCAGTTCTGGCCACCTCAATACAAGAGAGATGTGGAGGTGCTGAAGCGAGTGCAGAAGAGGGCAACAAAGCTGGGGAAAGGCCTGGAGAATAAATCTTATGAAGAGTGACTGAAGGAGCTGGGGCTGTTTAGTTTGGAAAAGAGGACGCTGAGGGGAGACCTCATCATTCTCTACAACTACTTGAAAGGACATTGTGGAGAGGCTGGTGCTGGTCTCTTCTCACAGGTAATTAGTGATAGAACAAGAGGGAATGGCCTCAAGCTGCGACTCAGTAGGTTTAGACTGGACATTAGGAAAATTTTTTTTCACAGAAAGAGTGGTCAGGCATTGGAATGGGCTGCCCAGGGAGGTGGTTGAGTCACCAACCCTGGATGTATTTAAAGGTCATTTGGATGTGGTGCTTGGGGATATGGTTTAGGGGTGAACCTTGTAGAGTAGGGTTATTGGTTGAACTGGTAATCCTGAGGGTCTTTTCCAGCCTGAATGTTTCTGTGATTCTGTAACTCAAGAGTTTCACTTATGATGATATACCCTCTCAACATCTTATCAGAGGACTCACATTTTTAAAGAAAGAAGAACTTGCCTGTTTAAGGTACAGAACAGCACTTGCTTGCCAGAAGGCACAATGGCTCAGAAATGGCAGCTTGGTCTCATTAACAGTGTTAGGAATTGAGGTGCCAGAAATAAACACAAAAATCATCATTTAAACTAGTTCAGGATTCAAAATATAGTAAGAAGAAGGAAGTGTGTAAAATGGATTACTGACCAGCCTTTCCTGGTTTGTGTTTTGTTGTTTTGCTTTTTTTGGTCTGGTTCAATAACTTCAGCAAGCAGATGAAGATGCAGTGGTTGCTGGTTCTGTGTTATCAAGAATGAGCTGAGTTTTCTTCCCTCCTTCAGGCACCTGGGCCTCATCTCTATGTGGCAACAGGAAAGCCTTTTATCAGCTAACAGTATGGGTTGCTACATGTGCTGTATGTACTTCGTAGCTTCTGCATTTTTCCCTGGAAATTTTTTAGGGAACCCAACATGAGTTAAAAGTCATTAGCACAGATTATTCACGGAGACTAAGTATTTATTTCTGAATTTTATTTTCAGGTGCAAAACCAGTTAGGTACAAATCTTTTGAGTCCATTGATCTAGGAACTTTTATAATCACCTTGGTTAATGGTGATGCAAGTACATATAAAAATGTAACTTTATGTTTAAGCAAAATATATGGCTAATTCACCTTCAGAAGAAATAAAAACAGCATACAAATGAGTTAGACAGTAGTCCATCTTGAGTTGTAGGGGCCATGCTCCAGTTTTGCATGCCAGGAGACAGTATTGGAGAGCAGATCTTGCAGTGGTTGGTCCAAGCTGCCACTGCAAAAATGTGTCCCCAAATTCCGGTGTAAGATGCAATGGTATGGAAACACATAAACTTTAAAAGCCTAACAACAGAACTGGAATACACTAAACAGAAGCAAAAGTCAGGTGCTGTTCAAATTTATCCCTTTTATACATGACTTGCATATATCATAGAGATAAGGAATGCTTTAAGAACTGTTCATTAAGAGATTTTTTAGGGTATACATTTACTCGCTTGACTTTTGGACAACTCCCAATCTCTTTGTTGTGCCACATAACACTATGAGAATTTTCTCTGGCAGAAATTCAGGTTAAAAAGCTCTGTGGCCACAGCTACTTTGTGGCAACAGATCTTTGTACCACAGCTCAGCATGTCCTTGCGTGTGCTGATGCAGTTGTTTGTGTAACTGCTGAAAGTAGGTCAGTGGAAAAAAAAAAAAAAAAAGGAGGTGGGGTGAGGGTGGAAAGGCTGGGAATTTGAAGGTGCTTTTGAAAAGGATCTTTTCACATATCCTATTCAGTCCTCAGTTTCACATCCAGATTCAGCTGTGAAACAAAAGTTCCAAATTCCACTTTGTGCCATCCTCGCATGTCCCTGCCTTTCCTTGTGTGGCTGCTAGCCCTCAAACACAATTCTTCCTTAAAGGTCAGTTTTCAGTGGGAACAGGTCTCTGATTCAATTGTCTGCAGGTGAACGGTCTCCAGAGCTGGCATAGGAGGAGACATAGGAACAGGAACATAGGAGCAGGAAGCAAGCCCAGACTGCATTTAATCTGCTTGAGAAACTGGAGTTGTACAGACAACTGAATGAGCACAGCCAAGGCAAGATACACTCCAGAAAGTGAAGGGAAGAGAGAAATGCGGGGTTAAGGGTTGCAATTATGAAACTAGATTATCCAACAAAGGAGTGTCAGCACAGAACTTCAGCATTAGTATGTTTTGCCATTTTAGAGGATCTCAGGCCCCTTTTTCTTGGTTTAGTTTCCATGAAGACAGTATGGCGCAGTGCTAAGAGGCCCAGTGTGTGTCCCTGGCCTGAGGCTGCTACACACCTCTAGTTACCAAGATTTTTGAACTATTTGAGAAATTATATGTGTTTGCAGGAAACCTTCAAGGATTTGCAGCGAGCATGCCTTAAACTTGAAAAGCTTAAGCTTTTTCTTTGTCTTACAAAGTCTTATTCTTATTTTATTAAATTAAGCTGTCAAAATACTGTTCCCTTTCATACAGTCAGAATAAGACCAGGGGCAGCTTATGGTTCCTGGAGCAGTGGAATAAAGGAAGAGCAAACACAAAGATGCCATCATTCCCACCTGACCAGAAACTTGACCTTAATGCTGTTGGGAATTAGTCCTATTTAAACATCAATTGCAAATATGGTATCATTCCTGTGAGGGTCTTAGTTTCTGAGGTGATTATAAGTGGTATATCAGTAAAGCAACCATCTTCCTAATTGTAACAGGATTAAACTATAAATCCAAATTAATATCCTAGGCAAATTAAAAAAAAAAATCTTTAAGTCAGACCAAGTTCTGGTATTTCAAGTATCTTTGAAGGTGTTTTCAAACCCTAACTTTCCCTCGCTCCACACTTAGATAAACTCTCACAGATCTTTTAAAATGAGGTAACTTTTGAAGCAGACAAAGCCATCTTTGGATTTTCATTCATTTTCCAGTGTGAAGGATCTGGTTCCCCAGTTCATTACTTTGCTTGCACACATGGGTATTCAAATGGTATACTCACCTTATGCATGCGCAAGGGTTTACCACACTCTTTGAGCTTCTGGGTATGTTTTAGATACCTCTATAATATTAATTACAGAATTCCCATATTATCTCTTTATATTCTTGAAGATGCAGTTCCCAATGGGCTATTTATGTAAGTAATCCTTATTTAAACAAGAACAGCGAGATTATTCATGTTATTAAAGAACAGTGTTATTTCAGGTTTATATCTGAGTGAAACATTCACAGCAGCATGCAGAAATCTGAAAGAGAAAAAAAATCTGACTTAAGAGCACAGCTCTTGGCACTCTGTTCTGTAAGGTTACTTATCGCTTCTGCTATTCTGCTGCAGCTGGACTCTTGCCCTATTTCAGATGGCTAAATTACGCTACACTATTGTTTTTCTGTCCTTGAGAACTAAATTTCTATTTAATAATTAATTTTCTAGCCCCACAAATTAGAGGATTTCTCTGTGTGTGTGATCTGAATACAGATTGTTTCCTTTAAGTCACATTATGATGTTAACATTTTTATTCCAGGATCAAAACATTACCAGAAACTGTAAGAAAGCTCATTGTTTCAAAATCAACCCTAAGCATATTTCAAATGCCAAATTAGCCTATTAAGTGTCTGCAGCTTAAATGAATATCAACAAAATTATTCTACTTACCATAGAAAAGATTTTAGACTTTACTACTTTTAAAAAAGCTCGAAGTCTAGATCACAGTGAAAACAAACACACTGAATTGTTTGTGAAGTATAACCTTTTACATTTCTTTAAAGAATCTGTGTTGATCAAAAAAACATATTAAATGCCTAGAAGGTCTGAAGGGCAGGCATGAAGAGGACTGAGAATTCAATAGTGGGTGTAATCTTACATTTCATCCATATTGCTGCACAAGTCAAACTGTATCAACTGTTTCCATTTCGTTACAGGCTTCATATGATTATGAAATGTTGCAGCATTTTAAAAACTTTCAGTATGGACCTTCAGGGATCTACATCAAATTCACAGGAAAAAGAGGATGAACCACTGCAGGCTTGACAGCTGCCCTGAGGCAGCATGGAACAACATGGAACATGGTGCAACATCTTTATCAATGACATTAATGAGGGGACAATGTCTTCCCAGCAAGTTTGCTGACAATACGAAACTGGGAGGCTTAGCTGATACACCTGAAGGCTGCGCAGCCATTCAGCAAGACTTAGACAGTCTGGAGAGCTGGACAAAGAGGAACCTAATGAGGTTCAACAAGGACAAGTGCAGAGTCCTGCATCTGGGAAGGAATAATAAACTGCACCAGTACAGGCTGGGAGGTGATCAGCTGGGGAGCATCCCCATGAAGAAGGACCTAGGAGTCCTGGTGGACAGCAAGTTATCCATGGGACAGCAATGTGCCTTTGTGGCCAAGAAGGTGAATGGTATTCTGGGGTGCATTAAGAGAAGTGTGTCCAGCAGATCAAGGGACGTGCTCCTCCCCCTCTAATCTGCCCTCTAATCTGCCCTGGTGAGACCTCATCTGGAATATTGCATCCAGTTCTGAGCTTCCCAGTTCAAGAGGGACAGGGATCTACTTGAGAGAGTCCAACAGAGGGCTACAAGCATGATTAAGGGACTGAATCACTGCCTTATGTGGAGAGGCTGAGAGCCCTGGGGCTTTGTAGTCTGGAGAAGACTGAGGGGGGATTTAATAAATGTTTATAAATATATGAGGGCTGGGTGTCAAGAAGGAAGAAACAGCCTCTTCCTATTTGTGCCCTGTGATAGGACAAGGGGCAATGGATGTAAACTACAGCACAGGAAGTTCCCCCCCAACATGAAGAAGAACTTTAGTGCAAGGATCACAGAGCACTGGAACAGGCTCCCCAGAGATGTTCTGAAGTTTCCTCTGGAGATTTTCAAGACCCATTTAGATGCATTCCTGTGTGACCTGCACTAGATTATATGGTCCTGCTCTGGCAAGGGGATTGGACTCAATAATACTTACCTGGCAGAGGGGACACCATGATCAGGCAGGTGGTTTTCCCAGGGTGAGGCTCATCCTTTGCACTCTGGGTGTGCTGACCTCTGTGATTTTCCCAAATGCCGGAAACTCAACTGCATAATTAGTGGTAGTGGGGGATTTTATATATATATATATATATATATATACACACACAAAATCCAACATGTGATGCAATTTGGAGAGGCAGCAGGACCAGCTCCAGCTCTAGGGGCAGCTCCAGCTCCAGGGGCAGCTCCAGCTTCAGCTCCAGCGGAGCAGCGTTTACTTGGCTTTCCTTTTCAGGTGAGCAGGGTCTTCCTGACATGGGGGGACCTAGAAAGGGGAGGAGGGGGAGCAGAGCAGGCTCGTTCACGTGCCTGAGTGGGAGAATGACACAGTGGGGGAGGGGTTGCCACAGTAACCACATGAGTTTTCAACGCAGAGAAACAGAATCCAGCATGTGATGCAACTTGGAGAGGCAGTAGGGCCTTCTCACTAGAGAGAAGAGAGATGTGTGCATGGGGTTGGGCAGCAGAGTGAATAAAAGATAGATAGCATTCAAGCAGGCTAAAAAAAACCCAAACCAAAACAAAAAGCAAAAACCCAACAACAACAAAAAAGATCGGTTGCCCGAAGAGATCCAGCCATGGTTACAACTCAGCCAAAGGCTTCTAGAAAAACTGTGGGTACCCAATCAGGATTAGTTCCCTTAAAAAAACCAGGAGAGTAATTGTTATTGGTGATTCCCTTCTGATGGGAACAGAGGGCTCCATATGTCAGCTAGATCCTTCCCACGGGGAAGTCTGCTGCCTCCCTGGGGCTCGGGTCAGAGATGTTACCAGAAGGCTGCATAGTCTGGTACAGTCCTCTGATTACTATCCCTTGATAGTTGTACAGGTGGTGACAGATGAGGTGGCAGAGGACGCAGAGAAGGCAGAGTTGCTAAATGCCTTCTTTGTCTCCCTCTATACTACTGGAGGCTGTCCTCAGGAGCCTGAGGCCTCCGAGGCCCCAGGGAAAGGCAGGACAAATGAGAAATTTTCCTTGGTTGATGAGGACTGGGTTAGAGAACAGTTAAGTCACCTGGACATCCATAAATCCATGGGTCCTGATGGGATGCACCCAAGGGTGATGAGGGAGCTGGCGGAGGTCATTGCCAGACCGCTCTCTATCATCTTTGGTAAGTCATGGCAGACAGGAGAGGTGCCTCAGGACTGGAAGAGGGCAAATATCACTCCAGTCTTCAAAAAGGGTAAGAAGGAGGACCCAGGTAACTAGAAACTGGTCAGCCTCACCTCCATCCCTGGAAAGGTAATGGAACAACTTATCCTCAGCACTGTCCTTAGGCATATCAAGGACAAGAGGGTCATTAGGAGCAGTCAGCATGGTTTTACCAAGGGGAAGTCATGTCTGACCAACCTGATAGCCTTTTATGAGGGCATAACCAGGTGGATAGATGATGGTAGAGCTGTGGATGTGGTTTCTCTTGATTTCAGTAAAGCATTTGACACTGTCTCCCACAGCATCCTTGCAGCTAAGTTGAAGCAGTGTGGTCTGGATGATCAGGTAGTGAGGTGGATTGGGAACTGGTTGAAGGAAAGAAGTCAGAGAGTTGTGGTCGGTGGGATGGAGTCTGGTTGGAGGCCTGTATCTAGTGGAGTCCCTCAGGGGTCAGTACTGGGACCAGTGCTGTTCAATATATTTAATTGACAATCTGGATGAGGGCACAGAGTGCACTGTCAGCAAGTTTGCTGATGACACAAAGCTGGGTGGAGTGGCTGACACACCAGAGGGTTGTGCTGCCATTCAGTGAGACTTGGACAGACTGGAGAGTTGGACAGGGAGAAATTTAATGAAGTTCAACAAGAGCAAATGTAGAGTCTTGCACCTGGGAAAGAGCAATCCAGTCCCAGTACAGACCCCTTAGGGACACCACTTGTCACTGTTCTCCATCTGGACTTCAAGCCATTGAGCACCACCCTCTGGATGCAACCATCCAGCTAATTCCTTATCAGTCCACCCATCAAATCTGTAACTCTCCAATTTAATGAGCAGGATGTTGTGGGGCACCATGTCAAAGGCCTTGCAGAAGTCCAGATAGATCACATCCATAGGTTTTCCCTTATCTACCAACATATTCACTTCATCGTAGAAAGCCTCTAGGTTAGTCAGACAGGATCTGTGATACTGTGATTTTCCATGTACATTTCCCAACTGTTCCTTAGATCAGGAACAGTCTACATGGTGTACAGCCCCTCATGTAATAGACTCTGTCAGCAACTTGAGCTTGCAAAGAGGGCTGCAAGAGAAAGTGGATCTGAGTCTCCTTGTATATTCTGGCACATGAAAATACTTTGTATTACTCTCCCCTTTTCTTCTCTGCTATCTGCACTTCTACACGCATACAAAGTACATTGGGAGCTGCAAAGCCACCTAGAGGGTACAAAGAGGGTATGACTTGGGGCCTTAATGCTCCTCTCCTCTCTTTGCTGTATACAGCTAAACTCACTGGAAGAACCTATATTTTGATGCTGGAAAGTGATGGTGGAATAATATGTGGGGTTTAATAAGTACTCCAGGAGTAGCAGGTAAAATTAACATTATTAAATAAAAACACAGGGAACAATACTTTATTTATTGCCTTAGTACAAATCAAGAATAACTACATTCTGAACAAGTAGCAATAAAGTGTATCCCTTCAAAATCTGATTCAAGGGAGTCTTGAGATCATGAAACTACATTTAAGTGGACATCTCCAGTCAGAAACATTTAAGCTCTTAAGGACAGCTGTTAGAAGTGGGAAAAGGGCAGTTGCAGAAAGAGAGTTAGAAGAGAAAGTAATCTGAGAAGAGACAGAAGGACTCACAAGAAGGGAGATGCTTCCTCAGAAGATGCAAATGAACAGCCATTGCCAAAGGCAAACCTGTTGTAATAAAAACGTATATTTTATATATATTTTAAAGTTAATATCTTGGGCGGTGGTATCTTCAAACACCACCATAACTTATTTACAAAATGTATTCACAGGTTCAAGTATTCAGTTGTGGATTTTACACTGCACATATAAAGACAGTTAAATGATTTAAGCACAGATCTAACCTGTCCAATAGAGCAATTCAAATTGGACATGCAGGTGCTGTGATCTTTGGGGTTTCCCACAAATGGGATTCTGTGGCAGATTGGCCGAGTACTCATGACTTGCTCCTCTGTCTGGTATCTTCCCAGATGCTGTGGCTATGATTTGAGCAGTGCTTGGCTCAGAGAGGGCTAAGGAGCCTCTCTTGTCGTGCCCAGTTCATGGTCTGGAGCTCGCCCTTGGCTCAGAGAGGGCTAGGGGGCCCTCCCTCTTGTGTGCTCCCTTGCTGGGCTGCAGCCTCTTCTGGGATTCAGTTCCCTTGGAGCTTTTCCCCTTTCTGCCTTGGTCTAAGTGCAAGGCCTGGGTGAAGTTGTTGGGCTGCTAGAGCGGGTCCCTTCAGCTGCTACTCAGGCAGCATTTGGCTCTTGTTGCTGTTTGGGTGACAACAAGGCAAGTTGCCTGACTTCTTGGCTGGTTTAAATACTGTCCCAAGACAATTAATGTCCTTTGGTAACACAGGACCCTGATAACTGGACCTCTAGGATGGGGCATATCCAAACATGGCCAGGGGCACACACAGTTCACAGGTGTGTTACAAAGTTAATCACATGTGGTACATATTTATCTGGACCCCAGGAAGTGTCCAGGTTTGCACATTCCCAGGTGCTTACAATGTTAATCACACGTGCTATACATTTACCTTGGTCATCTGGACCCCAGAACTGTCCAGGTTAGTACATTCACAGGTGCTTAGCCCAGTGTCTGGGCTAGGGCATGTTTGGGGTTTGACCCTTCAGGACACCTGTCTGCAGAGTAACACTTCGTTCGGTTAAATGCCACTGCTACAAAAAGGAATAACTGAGCTAGGTGCTGCCATACGGAGCTGTTCCAAAAGGTCTTTGGCAGAATATTTATTCCACTCTAGCTGTTCCAACTGTCCTCTGCAAATAAACCCAAGAGGGCAATCTGGCTTCTTCTTCTGGCTTGAAGAAACAAGTAAGTCTAACATAAAAATCTGTCCAAACTCTCAGAAGAGGCAGACTGGCAGTCAGCTGGGGCAAATCATAAATGAATGTTTTCATTTTTCCATACTGAAATAAAATAAAAAATCTGGTTATTGTGCTTGCCACAAGCGTAAGTTCAGCTTTTGCAATGTACTGGGTTTGGCATTCTTCTACTGCTGTGTTTTGCAGCAGTAGTTGATACACACCAGTGTTTTGGCTACTGCTGGACAAGCATCCAGGCTGTGCTTTTCCAACATTTCCCCACCCCAAGAGTCTGAGGGGCAGGCAAGATCTTGGGAAGGGGCAGAGCCGAGCCAGGTGACCCAAACTGGCCAAAGGGGTATGCCATGCCATATGATGTCAGCTCAGATATAAGAATGAAGTGAAAGAAGGAAGTGGGGGAGCTATTTGTCCATGGTCTTTGTCCTCCAGAGGAACCACTATGCTTAGAAAGCTCTGCTTCCTGGAAGTCACCAACCACCGTGTGCTGATGGGAAGTAGAGATTAGCATCTCTCTCTTTACTTTCGCTTCCATGCAGTCTATTATTTGCTTATTATTATTAAATTACTCCTATCTTATTGCTGGCTTTTGTTATATTTTCCCCTCTCCCCTGTCCATCTAAGAAGGGGACTGATAGAGCAGCTTTGATGGGCATCTGGCCCCCAGCCAGGGCCAAACCACCACATGAAGTTCACATGCAACAATATTCAAGGGAAAAAGGGGGGGGGAAATTAAATATAATACAATGGCTAAAGAATGTAACGATATTTTTATTTACATATCAAACTATTAACTTCAGCTCCTTCTTCCACAAATCACTTTAGATAACAACACAGCTATTATTTCTGAGTGGCAGCAGGGTTTGCTGGACAGTACAGTTGCTTGCCAGATTGCTGTGCAAATCAGGCCAAAAGTTAGATCTGTCATGGAGCATTGTCCCTAAATGATGCACAGATAGCAGCAAGACTTATTCAGCATGCTGTCCAATATTAAATTCTGTGTCTTTAATCACAATGTCAGTAGATGGGACCTCAAAGATGTAGTACATGACACCATTGTCTGCCATACATATTCATCAGGCCCACTCAGACATCCATCAGACATTACTGAGTGTCTGATTTTCATGTAGTAATCAAGTTTGCTGAAGACTTTGTTAAAACTACGAGTAGGTTGTTAGGATTTTTTGTTGTTTGTTTGTTTGTTGGGGTTTTTATCTCACAGGAGGTAGGATTTCCTTTCTCTTGGATTGCCTGCAGTTTGCAAGTTAGCATCATGCCCACAAGAGAAAACCAGGATTATAAATTCTATCTGGTTAAGCATAAACCAAAAAGATTTTGAAGAACAGTTTCCAAAAGATGAAAGAACAGCCAGTAAACCTTTTTTTTTTCATGCATATACAGTAGCCTGCTGGAGAATTTATAGGGAGAGTAGATTCTACTGAGAGGAATACAAGAAGAGCTCTCAGAGAAGATACTGCTTTAGCAGAAAAACACACTAAATTTTTCTGCATCAGTGCACAGTGTTTCACAAGTTCCTGACTCACACATTACTGGAAGCAAGTAGATGAAGGAATTTATTTTGAACCTCAGAATATGAAATCCTAGTCAAGCTTACATATGGAAAAGCCTGGGTTTGTCATTTAATGTAGCTCTCTTTCTTACCAAAGGAAGTCAATGGTACTCCCAGTACTGGCTCAAAATTTGTTGTCTACAAATAAACATTCTTTTGTTGTCAATAATAAAAGACTTACTTCCAGAGAAAGTGCATGGCTGGGTCCCCAATTCCACAGTTAGATGAGCACTGTAAGATAATGTAAAGGCGGTTTGCTGCTGGAGGGGATAATCTACTGTTCTTAGAACCCTAGGTATGTATTCCCAGTCCAAATCCAGCTGCTAACAGTATTTTCCTCCTTCATTGAGACCACTTTTGTCTGGGATAACCTCTACAGAGAGCAGGAACAAGCTGCATGAAAGAGAATAGTCTCCACCAAGAAGTGGGCAAACTGAACCATAGGATGTTCTGATGAAAACACAAGCCAGTAGAACCAGCTCTGATCCGAGCCTTTTGTGGCCTGTAGGTAAGAAAAGAAGCTCCAGAAACTCTGCATATGAAGAAAGGAGGTATGAAAGTAGCACACAGCTGACAACACTTTTTATATCTACATCAGCAACTTTCTGAAGATCGCTAACTACAAAAATCAAGATCTTCTTGGCAGGAAGTTTTTTCAAGGATCTGTTACAATGTCTTCTGTGACTTTATATGGATGTATTGCAGTCATTAAAGCAACTTAAAATCTTACTGATTTTTTAAAATTTTAATTCAGTTCTATAATGTTCATTCATGTGATCATCAAAACAATGCTGTATTCTCACCTGTTGAAACCTTGATTTGGGCCCTGTGATTGGTAAATTTATTACTTTGGGCTCAGTTACCATGGGTTTTTTTAATAGCAAATCTAGTCTGCTGCCAGAATTGCATAGACAAGAAATACCACTGCACTGATTCCCAGAGTGAACAGAGTGGTTCTATAGAAAAATACAAATGTCACCTACTAAAAATGGAGCCTTAGAGCAAAAGGCAATTTCTCTGTTAAATCTGTAGCCCTGGACCTCGACCACATAATCTTTTAAATTACCTTAAATGTTACCCTTTTCAGAGTAAAATAATACTTATTTATTTAATGTAATTATTTAATGTAATTACCCTAAAAATAATAACTTTATGATACATCTTTCTTCTTTTTTTTTATGTGAAAGACATATTAAAGTAATAGAATTAAAGTAGTAGAGGATATGAATAACCATAGAGGTGACAGATATAAACTGTCTCTGTGCCAATTTTTTAGCATAATTGTGCCCGTAGCACTGAGATTTTGCTTTTGTGCCATTTTTGGACATGCAACACTTTATTCTTCCAGTTGCATTAAACTGTGAGGATGAGATACATACAGATATATATTTTTAATAGTATTCAGCCTGCCCAGCAGTTATTTAGCTGGAAATGCCATTGCTTTAAGGCAGAGCTTCCCAACTTACTTTGTATGGGCACTATCATCACAAACAGAGGCAGCACTGCACTGTATCAGTATCAGCAGTAGCAGCTTCTGGCCGCGTGCAAGGCTGGACATGCACTCTAGGAGACATGATTCTAGCCCTAGTATTTTTTTAACTCCTCTACTGGTCTTAGTACACAAGGTGGAGGGGGAAGAGGTATTTGGTCATTGCTTATCTTGTCTGGGATTGTTTTGAAATTCCTCCCACCACAGACATGCACCTTACCTGCAAGACACCTGCTTTAGGACTGAAATTACACACAGATTTTTAATGATTTCATAGATTTTCATAATGATTTTCATAGATTTCAAAGCAAAGGCCAGTGAAAGCATCACTGCATACTTAACATCTCTTCTTTTGAAGATGAGGAAAAAGAGAGCTACAGGAAAGTTAAGGCAAGTATCTTCAAAAGCATTAGTACCTGAGCCTCACAGAAATCAAAGCTAGGAGCCTAACAAGCTATGAACATCTGTACTCAGGGGTCTTAAACAGAAAATCTGTCCCATTTATTCTGAGATCCAACTCACTCCATGAAATTGTACCTGTCCCTCCAGCACATAGTGACTGTTGTTCGTGCAAACACTGTGTACAGAAATGTGTGACATACTGTTTTGCACTTCTGCTTTCAATAGACCGAAACCACCATCAATATTCAGAAAGGTTTCCAGTTCTTGGAGGGAACCACAGAGCCTCATAAGATTTTTGAAAAGCAGACTTTATTTAATAGGCACATCATTGCTTTAATAGCACTGGGCTGCACAGTTCACTTCACCATTTGTAAATGGTTTTGTTTGGTTACATTGCATTTCCTCAGTGTCAGTAGGATTCAAGTAAAAAAGTTACTGCTTTTATTTCTTTATCGGTTCTCAAGATGGAAAACACAAAACAGTAAACAGCTAGCACACAGGAGCATAATACCAACAGCACTGCCTGTGATGCAGTAGAAGTCAAGACAAACTGAAATTTGAGCAGTTAAAGCTGCAGGACAACTACACTACATTTGCTCAGATGGGATTTTGCATTATGCAGGATAGAGATGAATGTTTCCCATGAATATAACAAGGGACTGGCTTTCTCATACTGAGAAACAAAGATTGTCCAACACGGACAAGAATGAGCATGTCAAAACAAAAGCAGCTCACATGAAATTAGCTTCCTTATTATTTCTGATTATAAAAGTTATACTCCCTCAGCTGTAAAAGTTAAAAGCCTAAAAGAAAAGTACAGCTTCCAGAACTCTAAACCTGCAATTTAATCAGCTTTTCCCCCCTATATTACAACTCTTTGTGATAAAATAAAACCATCTGTAAGAGAAAAAAGCATAACATTTTGGATTACTTTCATAATTAAGTAGTTTACTTGGTTTATGTATTTATTCCCTGAAAACTGCGTTTTAATATTTGACTAAATTCCATCAGTAGAAGCATATAAAATCAGAAATCAATAGAGGAAAACATTATTGCTCCAAGAAAGAAAAAAAGCATGATGTCTAGCATTGTTCTATGAACATCATAAAAGAAGCACATATGGCATTGAAACATTCTGAAAAAGGAGAAATATTTTGTGAGTGTCAATGTTCTTAGGTTTTGCATTCTATTTTCCAAATTGATATTTCCAAAGTTAGTGCCTTGCAATTTTTTAATTTTTTTTTCTTTTAGATATATATTTTTTCTATCATGAATAGGACAGACAACATAAAACCAACAATGCAGAAATCTAGTGTGCCACACACTTTAATATACACTAGTTACTAGCACTTTACATTGATGGTACCTACTGTATTTGTAAAACTCGTTTTAAAATCAGCTTGTCAACGCTTTTGAGAAGCAATCTGGGCAATAAGGTGGGTATCTTTAGTGTCTACCACGAATACAGGCAATTACAGAATCAGAGGTCGCTCTCTCCATACAGGGCTGATGAAAAAGAGGTATAATCCAGAGCCCCAGGAACAGAACCTGGGCCAGTGTATGGAGGCATTCTCTTGATGCAGTACTGAGCCTGCTCAGGAGGCAGCTCCCGACGTAACTCATCTGCCAGGATATAAGGCTGGAAGGGGAGAATGGATTGACAAATTCAGTGTATGTTCTTCAAAGTCACTAAATATATTGATTTTCTGTAGCTGTTACTGGTAAACTTGGACATCCTGCCTATTTTTCTGAGACCAAGTACTTTCCTTGGTAATTTCCATCCCTAAACAAGAGTTGAAGGGAACAATCCTGCCCACAAACTGCGTAGCTCAAAACCCAGTCTCAGGATATGTGACTGTTGTATCACCTACTGAGCTCTGTGCAGACAGGTGGACTGCTACTGTTACAGCTCCTCCGCGGATAGCTACTCGGTAACTCTAAAGCACAATGCTGCCCCTTCGGCAGTGACAGGCCAGACGCATTTTTCAGTTTAGATCCAGTTAGTTTCAAGGTCCTAACGTATTTGTAATGAAAGATGCATTATTGCTGTTAGTGGTTTGCATTTATGATATGAATATTGCGATATGAATGTCTGTTAACTCTATTAACATACTTGAAAGTATTTAAAATAGCAAGACAATGGAACCCGTTTTTTCCTGAGACCTTAGCTTTTATCTTCCACATTAATTCCTACTGAGAGCATGTCTGGAATTCAAAATGTGGTCCACAGTAACTGAGATCACAAAATCAATAGAAACAGCCAGAATGAGAAAATCAATAGCACGAGCTCAGGCAAATAGATCTATACAGCTGTGATCTCTCTCCACAGCACAGGATTAGTTTCCTAGCAGCACTGTTTATGACCCTGACTGCTCCAGAAGCTCTTGTGTTGCCATTATGCTCTCTTTCATCTTCATACAACACTCACTCACAAGTGGATCTGGTTGTGGAGAGGAAAGCATGACAATTCAGGAGCTTCCTCCACTAACTGATTAACTAGAAGAGGCCTCTTCCTAGGACAGAGGTATACTGCACTGCATCACCATGTTGGATGAACTGTAAGGTCACAACATTGTCACACAATTAGTCTCATGCAGCTGACCCAGGCTGTGTTCCAGAGGGTCTAACTCTACATTGGAACATCCAGACAACAGGAGTTCCATAGGGGTCTGTAGGGGTCTGCAGGGGTCTGTAGGGTTCCCCTCTAATCAAAGCTGTTGTGCAAAAATAACCTGATGTACAATATATCCATTATACTAACAAACTGTTTAAGTCTTGTCCAAGATACCTAACTTCTATGTTGGCACTTTATGATATAAGAGGTACACAGACTAAGCCTTGAATTCTGTACTAATTTCAGCTGAGAGTCTTGGTTCCAAACAAGAAAAGGCAAGTGCTTTCTCTGAAGTCTTACAACCTGAAAACAAAGCTTCACTATTACTAAAAGGCTTGTATAATACTTTCAGCAAAAAAAGGCTAAATAGGAGAGCTGTTGAATCTTTACAGCCAGCAGGATGATGACTGACCTTATCTGAAGCCAGGATTCTGAAGGAAGCTATGACTTGCTCAGCTGTGTCTGTGTCTGCTGTTTCTCTGGTCATGAAGTCAATGAAGGACTGGAAAGTGACGGTTCCTTGTCCGTTGGGGTCAACCAGAGACATGATTCGGGCAAACTCAGCTTCACCCTTTCACAGAATTCAAAATAAAACAAAAATGGTCACTGTAATATCAGTTGCACGTCTCTTATGAACCAGTAGGGACCAGTGATTACAAAGTCTTAAAAGTGTCTTAAAGCATCTTCCTGACTTAAGAATGTAACTCTCAAAGTCAATAACATTTGGGATTTTAAATGCCCACCTCTCTTTTTTGTAAAAGGACTCTATGCTTTTGCAAAATGTATTCTTTGTCCTAAATGCATGGTATATACCTTTCAATTAACTTTCTGCAACTTTCCCCCCCTCCCGCAACACCTATGTAACTTGTTTTAACTTAACACTTCATTTTACATTCCATCCTTAAACCACTGGAGTTTAGGTACCACACAGGGTGGTGAAACAGTAGCCCAAGAAGCAGAGTACTCACAGACCCATTGAACTAATACATAAGGGAAACAATTCTGAAAATGTCATGCCCGGTACAGGATGGTTCAACTATGGCTAAACCTTTTTCCCACTAAAAAGGGGGAATTTGGAGATAAATATTCAGAATAAATAAGTGAAGGAAAGAAAACGCAACCTGCAAAGCCTAGTTTATGAGACTTAAACAGCATCAAATTCATTCTTTCTCATGCAGGTAAAAAAAGAAAAAGAAAAAAAATTATAATTTAAGAACTGTTAATTTCAACTTTTAAGGTTTAGTTAGTTCAAAGAGCACAGCAGAGGACCACAGAATATGGTTTTCAAGTGTCTAGTTTTAATTTTTACTTCCCTTCTAACCATCTGAAAATAGAGAAAAAGCAAAGAAACAAGAAATTAGCATCACTAGTGTAAAATATATTAGTAGTATTCTGTCAACTTCAATAAGCTTTAGTGTTGCTGTGGTTAATGTTATAAGCTGTAAGCACAATCAGTTGCCGTAATTTCTTAAAAGTCATACCAAATCATAACCCATTGAAATTAAGCAAGCTCTGAAATCATCATGGTCCATCAATCCATTCTTCCTCTATTGACCAAAACAACATCAGAAATATAAAAATGAAGGTTTGAAGAATCCCAGGTAGTTTCCAGAGAGATGATGAGTTTAGACCATTGGCATATTGGATCCAGTGTTAAGAACGGTATTCATCGATATTGCCCGAGCAGGTTACCAGAATCATCACGTTTCAAAGGAGAAAGAAGTAACTAACATATTACAGACAGGAAACAGACATTTTCACCACAAAAAGTAACATCAGGAAAGGTCAGGGGAGAGATAAGGGAGAAGAGGAGGTGAATGAGACAAGAATACAAAGAACACAGTCAGAGAAGACAAAGAGCAAGGAGAAAAGTTTGTTACTAAACTAGTCAAACAGGAGATGCTCAAGTTGTGTGCCTGATACGAAATGTCTTTGAAAGGCTGTGCATGGGTTGATCCAATGACTAAAAAGTATTGTTAAAAACAGTCTGAAAATAGTGTATCACTGGCTATTTCAAATACTCCAAAGCTAAGGCAGGTCCACTGTGAGAGCTGTCTGCTGACATATAGGAAACAGGTACAGGGATTTTCCTTCTAACTGCAGGTTGTCAAGATCTGGACTACAGCAGAGGGATAGCATCAGATGTGCATACTACCTTCAAGGATGAGACCTGCAAGACTTAGAAGGAGGTCAGTTGAAGACCTTGTATAAATAAATGGAGGTTTGTCATTTTCCAGGCAGTATCACACCTGTGGCATTCCTGACTCAAAGCTGAGCAAACATTAAATGGCGTGATAGTAAGAAGGTAAACAATCATTTCCTCTGTGTTGTGACACAGTGTAGTAGTTTGGAGAGAATTGTGTCATCCTAAATCAGGAGAGAGCAATAGAGAGCTTGTATTGAGCCCAACAAAAGGAAAATTAGCAAAAAAAATTAGCTTGAATACAAGAAGCATAGGAGCTCCCCACAGTTATCTAGTAAAGTCCTAGCAAAACACCTCAAAGCAAGTAAAACAAACAACCTGAAAAAACTTTGAGAAATGCATAGAAAGTGATGCTGACAGTCCATCTAATCCAGTTGTGTTCCCAGAGGCAGGATCTTTTCAAAGCATTATGATCAAAACATTGGAGGTTAAATCCGCAATCTCTTTGGTTGCTACGTTATATTTGACTATCTGAAAACAGAACAATATCAATTTCCTCTACCTGCAGGTCATTTCCAACCTGTCCTAGACTGATGAGGCAGGCTTTAAATTCATCAGAATGCAGATTATCAGATTCATCCTAGCATTCCACCACGGGTCATGCATTTGGGAAGGTGAAAAGAAACAAAGAAAAATCACAAATCAGGTTAGTTGGTTAGTAAAGAAATTTCTATTCTTGTATTAATAGCCATATTTTTACAGAAGTCCACGGAAACACACTGTCAACATCCTGAAATGAATTTCCTAAAAAGTGCACAACTTTTGCATTTTCATGCTTTAGGTTTTCTCTGAATGGAAGAGGGTCCTTCAACTACAGAGTTAAAACTGTGCTTCCCTACAGGTGCTTTTTTAAATTTTTTGCTTATAAGGCAGCTTGAACTACCATTTGCTTCCCTCAGATCACTGAACATTTTTTCCCCATTCATTGTTACTTAATTCTCGATCTGATAATATTACTTAAGAACTGAATATGCATATCTCAAAAGAGAGAAGTACTTGATTTCTTGTCTAGATCCAAAAATACATTCATCACTGTCAAATTATTTTCAGTTATCTGTCTTCCTTAACAACCTATACAGTAAGGCTTTGCTGTGAAAACTGACTTTAAAAAAGCCCCATTGAACTGCGGGTTAAATTGCTCTTTAGTAACACCACATCAATCTGAATCATTCTCTTGACCTAATAATTTTGTCATTTCTGCAGGTCAAGAAATTCCCATTAACTTCTTAAAAAACAGACTGCCTTATCCTTGTCTTCCTGTTCATACAAAATGTGTCCTATCAGAGGTCTATTCCAGATTGAGTTAACATGAATACAATTAAAGAGATGTTCTAAGATGAAAAGCTACTTACTGATTTCACAGACTAACAATTTGGAGAAGATCCAAGGATTTCTGTCTGCTATGCATTTGCCTGCTAGATGAATAATTTATTTTTGAAAATTTTCATACAGTTATGCATAACTAAAATTATAGGAGTTTTAAAAAAGGCACTGGGAGTATTATATTAATAGAATGAAGTGGTGCTTCATTAGCTTCAGAACAGCATGCGTTCTTGACATATCCTGCTGTTATTATATTGACTCCATCTGCCTCAACCCCCACCAGCTACATAAAGGGAAGATGAAAAATAGTAGCGGGAAATCAATGCTGAGAGATAAAGCAAAGATGCAAATCTGTGGCAGCATTTCATCAAAAGCCATAATCACAGTGAAGTTTTGGGGTTTTTTTTCTCTTTAATATTTACATTTTATAGGATAATTCTTGCTATCATGCTTTTATCATTCTGAAAATGTTAATCTAGGCTATCTTAAAACTCTCAGAAATCATCCTGAAGACAGGCTACAGCAGTAAAGTGAATCAGCTCATTTTACTTTATTTCTAAAGCCAAAGATACTAATGTGTGACTGAGAACAAAACAACATAAAAACAGGAGCTAAGAGCCAAATTCCGTCCCTCTACTTCCTCTACCAGGTGTTGGTACAGCACTATTAGGTACCTGACTACACTATAGGGGTGGGTGGTCAGCATGTGCTTGAGCTCCCTCACCAGTACATAAAATGGCAGCAATAGGTAGCAAAGGGCAGAGGGGAGTGAGAGAGACCAGCACATCTACCAAGAAACCATTCTCTTTAGGAGAGGAGTACAATGATTTTGCTGGAGCTCACAACTGTTGTCACTCAGTGAGAGTCCAAATATTTGGAACATGCTGTAGAAGGTTCTCAGATTCCCATAGCCATTAATTTTTAATTTGCATTACATACAGCCTTAAAAAGGTATCTTTGCCTTTGCAGTGTATCAGACTTTCGTGGAATACTATGCTATATTGCAATTAATCAAGCCCATGCAAGGGCTTTCTTATTGCAAAATGGTTCTTTGTATTTATTTTTATTGTTTGGAGACCATTAATCATTGAAATAATTTTCTAAGCATATGAATAACTTTGCTTTATTTATAAATTCCTGCCAATACAAAGAAAAACACTAAGATCTCCCTGCGTGTTTCATTATTAGTCCTCAGAAATCTATTCCTTCCTCTTTGTGATTTATATCTAGCCCTACAAAACAACTGAGCTTCTGAGTCAAAGTAATCTATTCTTAAATATGTCCTTCAGTTTCCTGAATGCTTTTAACAGGGAACTGTTGTTTTCCTGTTAGTAAAATATTAGGGTGGCATGATGCTATCACCTTGCATGCAATGTTCCTACTTAAAATCTGTAGGTTGCACAAAAATCAATATAAGAATATGTTAACAGGCATTAGGATATTACATGCAGAGTAGCTGCAGATATTTTATCACATACTTTGTAATCTTATTTAAAATTTACTAAATATAGTGAATTAGGAAAGAAAAATAATCCCTGCATAAAAAGACATCAAAACCAGTGACTGACAAGGTATCTCTGTTGGTGTACCAATCTGTGCATACCTTAAGTCAGCTATGCACCATTCCAAGCACTTCTAAACTGCTTCTGTGATCCCAACATTGTGTCCCACTTTCTCTCTTTCTCTCTGAGCAGTCACATTAAGGAAGGAAATATACCAGAACTGCTAAAGATTTATATTTACACCTACAACTAGACTGTGCCTTCATGCAAAGCCTCCAGCAAGGAGTAGTGGGTAAGTAGCAGCATCAGGAATAACCACTGGGGTACCAGCATATGTACATGCCTGTTGGAAATGCAAGAGCCCAGGGGGCTGCCCACGTGCCCCAAGGGAGCTAACATATTTACCATTTGCCTTCAAGAAGAGGCTTGTAACACTTCCTGTCCTAGCACATCTCCAACTGGTGGATGTATTGAAAGAAACAAACTCTTCCTGCATTTGTAATTCAAAGCATGGTGCCCACTTACTGCAGTTTGAAGGCCAAGCACATGTAGTCCCCCTGAAAAGCCTTGTAAAATACTGGACAATTTCCTTTCACATATTCAGGCCATTTTAAATGGCTTCACCAAATTATTTAACTCTTTTTCAAAGGACTAACAATTCCAGAATTAAGACCTGTAATAGATTATGAACTGTAAGATATTTAATTTTTCCTATATTCTTCCTTGTGAGGAAGATAGGGGTTCCTTCCTCAGATTTATAAGTTAAAAAAGAAGTTGTTTCTAGAAGCACTCTGTAGAAAGTTGTTAAGTTTATGTGTACCAAAATACATTATTTGAAATGGGTTAAGGGAGCTAAGGTAACATCCTCAACACACACTAGGAGTCAAACATTAAGATATATCCTAAAATGGAGAAATGCCACAGAAGCCAGAGCTACAGCATGCATAAATGATTCTGTTTTGCTTAGGTATTTAAAGCTCACTAACCAGGGAGAGTATTAAGGTTTTGGATCTCTTCTGGCTGTTCAGCATTGTGAACAGCAATCCAATTCTCTCAGTGTACTTTTTCAACTATGGCAGGTATTCAGAAATGTTGTTAAGCACAATAAAATTCTTACATATACTGCTAATTCCACCCAACATGGACAAGCCAGTATTTTTTATATTAGTGCTTAGGTTCAGATGATCCAGTTTCATCTGCATTTCTGTTTAAGGTGATCAAGACCATAAAAGAAACCTTTACTGCCATCTCCACCTAAATTCCAAGTTTAGAGTTGTCATTATTTTATGTACTGTGAAGGACCCTTTATTCACCAATACTAAATATTTGAATATGCAAGGACATAGGAAGGATACAAAAATGCCTGCTTCTCTCAAGCATGTTTGTTCAATGTCTCCTTCTAGCCTGGGTAGATTGAGTCATATCTGCCCATTAAATTATAGTGTAATTTAGTCAGTATAAAATTCTCCAGTCCCATGCAGAAAGCCTGTGTTAATGGTTGAGTGGCCTTAGATCACAATTTCTTCGTTTCTTTAACTTGCATTATGCTACTAAGAACGTAATTGTTGCACTGTCAGTGCAAAAATCTACCTAGCCTAATTTCCCATGCCTGATGTAAGGGTTCACATATGCAAAATGGTCCTTCCCTTAACATGATCCTTCCAGACCTCCTTTTTAAGGCCTTCAGACTTATATATGTCATGGCACAAGGTAAGATCTGCAGCTGAATTTGCTCTCCAGGCCCAGGTTGTTAAGGCCATAGAAAGTGATGAAGTATGTGTCTGTTTCAGCTTCTGACCTGAACATTCAGGCTTCCTGCCAACAGAAATAAAGGCAGAATGGACACTACCTGCAGCTATTATAGCCTGGGAAAAAAGGAGACAGCAAGGGATAGGCAAGGATCTAGGGGCTGGGAAGCACTTAAGTTGCATGTTGTTGTCACAGCTCATCTCCAATCTGCCTGCAGCCACGTGACATGAGTGCCCTCTTCCAGGCCAACACAACCTTTCCCAAGGCCTCATTCTCAAAGTCTTGCTGTATCTGTGAAGTCTAAAGATCACTAACAATAGGGTTGGCTGGTGTAGGATTTAATTTTTCACTTTGAAACCTACTGAGGCATCAAGAGATGAGCCACTGAACCAGCCATGATGCAGGCTTGCCAGAGAACTTGCCTATAAACTACAAAGACACAGGGATGCCAGAAATGGCCATCTAGTGTAAGGTATACTAGGACTCAGTCACCTTGCTTCCTTATCTCGAGGGAGCCATCAAATCTTTGATCAAAGTGACTGGTTTCCCTTAATTTGGTCTCAAATACTGGTGTGTAATTTATACAGGCCTGGGACTCTGATTTTAATAGCTTCAGTATATTGGGAAAGCCATTTAGTATGCTACCTCCTTCCACCCCAGGAAATTTCTCTCTGCTTCTGTGAAGCTATCTTCTGCTTCCTTAAAATTAAGATTTTCTGCAAAATCTGTTCCTGGTCTCTGTGTAGCTAACCATACCTACGCTTGTGTGTTTCTTCAGAAAGCAGAGATTGGGCAATTCTGCTTTTCTTTCTAAACAATTATGGATATTCTAAAGAATACTTACCAAACTGTGACTGTCAGCATGCAATGCACATCAAGTATAAGTCTAGGCCTGGTAACCTGATGGGTAACCATTTTGAGTCAAGTTGGACAAGCAGGATGTTAGTGAAAAGAAAAAGGTATTTCACTATAGCTCAAAATGATTTGGAGAAGCCCACTCGTGATAACTGTAGGGGGTTAAGGACAGTCTGCTAACTACACAAATCTGTACGGAGAAAAAGACAATTTGTTGGTGCTGCTTGATGGTAATCTTTTTTAAGCATTTTAAATATGAACTTTGTTGTGAAGATGGGTTCCTGTGAGCACAGTGCCAGCAGAGCTAACTTACGTGCAGACTATTCCCCAACTGGGAGTGTCAGATCCCTGTATGCATGTAGTTTTCTATTGTGTCTCTTCATAGGTATCTTTTTAACACTGTGTCCATGAATACTGTGTAACTCAAAGAATGAGTTAAATTTCTTCATAGTATTATTTTCATTCCTACTTTTTTGATCATCCATGATTAGATACCTGAATAGATACCTCTTATTTCCCATATAGAGCCAGAAAAATTAAGGATTTTCCTCAAAAGCTATCAGTGCACCAACTACATTCCCTACAAATCTGCTTCTAGGGGGACAAGATGTGATTCAAATTTAAAACAAAACCAACCAACCAACCAAACAAACAAAAAACAACCTGTAATACACATTACAGCTAAACTCAGTGAAATGGAAGCTGCTGGCAAGTACATAGAACATGCTGCACTGCCTCAAAATAAAGGTGCACATTATCTTCCAAAACAGAGATTTATCCAGTTCTGCCTGTTATTTAAACAAATATTCAACCATATTACCAGAAATATAATTTTGCATTACATTTAAAGAGAAAAAATCACTCTTTAACATACCCATATGATTCCATAAGGCTGTAAACTCTTTGTTAACTGATCTTTTTTGCTGTTTTAAAAAGAGCCTACTGATACTGCATTTGCAGTTTTTTAAAAAAGGCTTACATTTGGAATGAGAAGAAAATCTCTTTCGGGAGCAATAAACATTGCTAACTGAGAAAAAAACCCAGGAGTACTGTACCCTGTCAAAATGATTGAATGATGCTCTGAAGTCATTCATTTGTTCCTGAGTGATACCCTTGGCATCTCTGGTGAGGATCTGAGTCTCAACTTCATTGATAGTTCGAGCAATGGTGGTAAGTAGGAGCTCCCATCCAACACGGATGTGCTATGAGAAAGAAAATACTGATTTAATAAAGTATCAAATAGATTTTTCTAAGAATATAATAAGTATGGTAAGCAAAAAATAATCTCCAAATATTTGTGATATCTTTTGTGTACCACCAACTCAACAGTATGACCAAGGATCATTAAAAATACAAATCACCCTCAGGAAAATACATAACAGTTTCTTCATTAAAAGTAAAAATAAATTAAAACAGATGAGATTATCAGGAAGTCTGCCAAATTCCATCCTCTTTCATAGTCTTCAGATCAGGGATGGTAGTTACATGGCAGGAGAGGGCAGAATAAACATGGACAAAAGGGAATAAGTGGCTACCTCCATAGTATAATTGGTGTGCTTGTTGTCAAACACCAGGGCTTCTTGTATAAGCTGATGATCTCCTTCCAGTTTGTCAATGTTATGTTTATAATTAATGATATTGTGCTCATATTGCTTCAGCTGATTCATCTGGTCCTCTAAAGGCCCTGTCATTTCAATAGAGCTGCGGGCAATTTCCTGTTGAAAGAAACAAAAATACAACCCCACCCCACAAAATGAAGCTTTAGATTTGCTAATTTGACCAACTTTCACATAAAACTGTAGTATTTTTATACTAAGAAGCAACACTAATAAAACCTTCATACAGTGGAGACAAGGAATTTTGTAGAAAACACATTTCAGAAGAAATGGAGGACATATAATTCTATAATTAGTATGGTGATCCCAGTGATGCTGGCATCTTTCCTTTATAGAAAACAGAAGCTAAATTGTAACTGTTCATTGATTTTTCAAAACTACATCTCAGCTCACCACCAAAATACAACTTTTACAAGCTTTCACAGTTTTAAAAATCCTCTTAAAAGGTGCTAAAAACTTCAAGATCAAACAGCTGGTGAAATATCAAGGAGATTGCTATTGTCTGTGTATAAAGCAGAGACAAAACAATTACAAACCACTTTGTTCCTCAGCTTCTGTGTGAAGGTTTGACACTCACCTCCATCTTGGTCTGGATCCATGGCCCAATGACATTGGCCTGAGCAGCAAACTGGCGACGCAGGCGCTCGTTGGCATGCTGCCGGGCTAGCTCCTCCTGCAAGGATTGATCCCTCTGAGGCACCAGCTGCTTCACCTGTTACAGTGGGAAAGCACTACGTGTAAGCAGGCGCAAATGAGTAGTTTTAAAACAAATGGAACAAACAGATCTACACTTAGTAATTTTACTTGGGCAGCCTGACCAGAGAAACTGACATGGACAGAGAAAAAATTCTGACCTCTGTCTGGATTTAAGTTCCAAACAATTATTTAACTTGAACTGCTATTAGAGAAATTATTTTGTTTTTCTTTTGAAACACAGGTGATTTTTCAATCTCTAAGTAACTGTTCTAAGAATAGTTGGTGCAAAGCATTTTATTCAAGTACAGCCATTACAACAAGATATATGAGACATATGATATTCATCCTGTGTACCTGGAGGTCTCTAATATGCTGCAAATACTTTTTTGTCTTACCCTTCTGGATTACCCTGTGAGACTCTGAAATTAGTCCTTATTGCTTGGATTTTATAACCCATTGAGGGTGTGTTGTTGTCCATCTAAATTTATGTATTTGGTGATTTCATACATTCTGTGCAATGATTTACTTTTGGCATATTATGTCTCGGTTTCTAGTGAAAAAAAGTTTGTGTGTTTGCTCTAGAAGCCTGTCTTTAATCCCTCCCTAGTAATTTTTAAAGGTAATTTAAGGTAATTGCCAATTTCAGTCTAATTGGACACAATATTAATGGTCCCAAAGATATTAATTTTTGTACAATGTTTATGAAAAGCAACAGCTGGTAGAAGAGACACTTGAACTGCTGTTTGTACAGAAAAACAAAATAGCCATCTTCTGTCCTGTTCTTTTGATGGCACCTGCTGGCCCATCAGCTGGCCACCAACGCTGCACTAGCCCAAACAGATGCTTCTCTTGCTCTGCCAAAAAGGACATTAAGTACAGGATATTGTGAAGCAAGACTATGATAAGGAAGAGCATAAGATATTGTAGAAAGTTCATTGTGGCAACTGATGATTGTGAATAATTTACAGATGTATTGTAATGTACTCTGAATATTTTCAAAGTATTCCTGAACTAGGATGGTATGTTACACTGTCCTTCATAGATTTAGCATACATTACCTTTTCCCACTTGCTGCGAAGCTCTTCCACAGTAACAGTGCTGTAAGGATTACTTGCGCTTACTCTCATGCTGTAACTCTGAATAACTTTTTCAACTTCGTTCTGGATTGACAGTATGGCCTGTCTTTCACCATCTGCCTCTGGCAAAGTAGCTTTAAACTGATCATGTGCAGAGATTAAACTCTAAAATCAGAAACAGAGAGGGAAAGCAAGAACACTTTAATGTATGGCTCAACATCTGCAAGATCCTCTCTTAGCCTCTCCAACACCCTGTCGACGTGTTATCTGTACACAGAGGAAATAGCACATGTAGATACATTAATGAAATGCTCACAGATTCACAGATTCACAGATCGCATTGGGTTGCAAGGGATCCTCAAAGGTCATATTGTCCAACAATATGTGAGTGAGCAGGGACACCTCTAACTAGATCAGGCTGCCCAGGGCCACATCAAGTCTGATCTTGAATGTCTCCAGGGATGGGGCCTCAACCATACCCTGGGCAACCTGTTGCAGGATTTTACCACTGTCATTTTAAAGAACTTCCTCCTTATCTCCAACCTAAATCTACCCTGTTCCAGTTTAAGACCACTGCCCCATATCCTATCACTACAAGCCCTTCTAAACAGCCTTTCTGTAGGTCCCCTTCAGATACTGAAATGTAGTTATATGGTCTCGCTGAAGCCTTCTCTTCCTCAGGCTGAACAGTCCCAACCCTTTCAGCCTGTCTTCTCCTTATGACTTTACCAGGACCATTGCTTCTTCCATGATCTCTAGAATATGCTTTCATATCAGTGAAGAACCCTACTTATAGTAGAGCATACATTGTCTATCACCAAGAAAACGTCATGCCAACTATGGCGTTTTTTTTCTTACATGTGTTCTACTCTCCAACAACAAAAAACCTTTCTTTCTTGTTTTCCCCGTGACTGCAAGCCAAAAAAACAGGAGACATTTACCTGAATTTCCTCTATGCTATGAACAATAAACATGTCCTGTAGGTCTTCCATAGCACCTTCCATCCAGTTGTTGAAAGGAGCAGCCCTTTTGGCAAACTCCAGGTGAAGCTGATCAATTGTTTCAAGCAATTTCTCCGTTCTCTGTAGAGGTTAGGAAAAGTACATTCCTTTGTTACTAGGGCAAGACCTAGCTCCCTACACCTACCCAACCATGCACAAAGTCATGCCTTTTCAAAAGCAATTGATTGCATTGTTGACTGATTTCACCACCTGCTTTAAGGATTCCCACTCAACACAGACACACTGACTGAAGATACTCTCATATCTCACATGTTAAATGGACTATATTTTTTTGAAGGATAACAGGTAAAAATTACTTTTTCACTGCTGATACTTTAAGTATTTTTGGGTTTGTGATCTATCTACAAATCAATTAAAATCTGCTAATCTTGCTTTAGTAAGTTTTTGTAAGTATAAAAAGGAAGAGTCATACAGTTTTCACCTTGATATACACATGTGTGACTTCCCCTCTTCTCAAGAAACAAGATTTTGGAAATTATTTCAGTGCTTTGGAATATTTACTACCAAAAAGCTAACCCAGTACAGGCCATTACCCTGATTAATCTAAAACAAGTGTGCAAATGGAAGCTTCTAATGGTTTTGGTTATCTTGCTAGACATCAAATTCCCAAAGAATAATGGTGTAAATCACATATCATTTGTTACTGCTTTAGAACTGTTCTTGGCAGCTGAGTGCTGTCAAGTCTACTCTGAGCAGTTCAGTCTGCTTGCAAATGAAACCATGCCAAAATACAATGGAGATGTGAGGAAAGGGTTTATTGCTTTGTAGATTCCCAAGTGAATGCTCAGTGACTGTTTCCAGTTCTGAAACAAATTATGTATTTTCCCCTCCCCACCTCACCTGAGCTACTGATCACTGTTAAATGGCTTACCTCCAGTGCCTCTCTCCTTTTCTGAGTAAGTGTTCCCAGGCTGTCCCATTGGTCACATATCTTTTGGCATCTATCATTGACACTTGCAGCATCATGGTAGTCCAGTTCACTAAGAAAGAGTGAAGACAAAACTCTGTGTGACTTTCTGAAAGACACGAACAGTTACATTGTCCACAGTCTTCCACTGCCCCTCAGTAATTCCTCCCCTCTTTTTTGCAATATTTCTCCTCCAGGTAAGCAAGACTTGCAGTACAGGCATGTGTGCTCTAGACGTTCAGTATTTCAAGAAGCACAGCACAGGAACCTCCACAGAATCAACCTCCTCTGTTGTGAGAAAAATCAAAAATCCCTCTATGGCACCCAGGTATCAAAGACAAAATGTCAGACTGTCTTTGTCTCATCTACTCCCATGGCAATTTGATATCCTGAAAACCAGAATGCTTCAGCCTAGTCAGGTTTTTGAAGATTGGTACAGTTTTAAGTTAATTGGCCTGAAATATACATTTTGTTTAAAATAACCCAATTATCAGTTCCAGCCTCATATGCTCTGAAACTATTTAACTGAGAAAGAGACACCAAGTAGTATTTAAAGCATAATCTCTCTTTCACAGGCCTGATAATACTAATAGGGGCTGCTCATATCTGGGGCACAGAGAACAATTTTCATCTTCCTCTTCAGGATCTCCTCAGAGAGCTATACTCTAGAACTGGCTGGTTCAGAGAACAGGGATCTCCAGACTCATGTATGCCACCAGCATGAATAAGTGCATGTAGCAGTAGCATTGCTTCTTTTGCTTGTTTAACAGGCTTATATTACCCTGACATAAAGCAACTTATTATTCTGCCTAAGACTGAAATAACTTTTAAAGGTTCTGTTCTTAGATTCTGCAGTGAGTCTGATTCAAATTGAATTTTTTATCTCAGTGGTAGATAATCCCATTGGTTTTCCTGCAGCCATCATGGCCATAATAAAAATACATGTGTTTGACACTCTGGAAGCTCACTTTTATAGGTGTACACTGAATTTAGTACTTGGCTTCTCCTTGAGGACACTTTGCCCAGTACTAAACATTGCAGAGACTGTGATTATATGACAGCTATCACAGTATCACAGTACATTAGAGGTTGTAAGGGACCTCAAGAGATCATCAGCTCCAACCCCCCTGCCAAAGCAGGATCACTTAGGGTAGTCCACACAGGAATGCATCCAGGTAGGTTTTGAAAGTCTCCAGAGAAGGAGGCTCCACAACCTCCCTGGGCAGCCCATTCCAGTGAACGTCAGATTTAATTTAAGGCTTGAACAAGACATTACATGCAGGTAGAATTGTTCCCTTCTTTTGAATATTCTTCTAGGCAATTGGCAAGAGGAACTTAGAGATCACTCTGCCAGTAAGTTAGAGAATCGCAGAATCATAGAATGGCTTAGGTTGGAAGGCACCTCAGAGATTACCTGCTCCAACCTTCCCACTATGGGCAAGGACTCCTCACAACCATACTCAGCTGCTCAAGGCCTCATTCAACCTGGCCTCAAACTTCTGCAGGGAGGAGGCATCCACAACCTTCCTAGGCTGAAGAATTTCTTCCTAAGATCCAGTCTAAACCTTCTCTCCCTCAGTTTTGAATCATCACCCCCTGTCCTATTGCTAGACACCCTAATAAAAAGTCCCTCTCCAGCCTTCCTGTAGGTTCCCTTCAGGTATTGGAAAGCAGCTATAAGGTCCCCCTAGAGTCTTCTCTTCTCCAGGCTGAACAATCCCAGCTCCCTCAGCTTATCCTCATAGCAGAGGTGCTCCAGCCCTTGAAGAGGACAAAAAAAGAACAGAGGCAGCTTTCATGTGTGAAGCTATACTGTAGGCCAGGAGCAGTGTTCATGCTTCCTCCTATAAACTCAATCACAGCAACCTGGTTCAGGATGACGTTGAGAAGTATACGAACCATCATGTTTAAAAGAGGCTTCAGATGTGCTGCAATTGATCAAAAGCTGAAATTGAAGTAAAATAAGTGAAAATAAAGTACTATAACGATTTCTAAAAATAACAAAACCAATCCAAAATTGTGGAAGTAGAACTGTTAGACGTAAGTAGAAAGCTGTCAGCAAGTTGTACTATATAAGGATTCCTTAACTTCAAGACTTGCTTTCTCCTTTGGAACAAGCCTTTTTGTTAGATGTCGAGGGATGCAACAAAAGCCATCTGTCTTTTGTAAAACTTTGTCAGAATCATGGAGTTTTGGGTTAAACAGGCTAAGATATATTTTGCCACCATGAGCTTCTGGCTGAAAGATGGGGCTTTTTTCATTGTAGCATATTGAGATTATAAAATGATGTTCCTGTGTCAACTGTGAGCTAAGTGGATGGGATGTGTAGATTTGTATTCCGGTCTCTTTTTGCATACCAAATCTCATATATGGACAGGGTATTTTTTCCAGATACTCCAGGTCATATCCCTGAGAGTACTGTAAATTTTGGTTTTGCTTCAATGGATCACTTATTTCCTTTTGTTGATTAGCAAAAGGGCAGATGTCCTTCCATGAAAGTAAGGAACTGATTGTACCAGTGCTAGTCAAAGTTCTGGAAGGTAACGTGCAAGATTCCTCCACCAGCTCTGCCAGGGAGGCTCAGTCATTCCCCATAAAATCTCTGCTATCCTGTTTCTTCCACGTATATGTGCTGTGGACAAATAGGTAGGAGAATAATATTATCAAAACAACTTCCAAAAAGTGCACCTGTGGGTCAAAAATCATAAGTCAGATTACCAAGTGGCATTAAACAGTGTTGTTCTATTGTCTTTCTGGGCCTTGTATCTCTCTCAGCATTGAAACGCAGACTTCACATTTTGTACAAAGAAGCTTTGCTTATCGTGAATACATGAAGTACTGCTGTACATGTGTTACAGATCTGCTAAGAGAATGGTAATTGCTATTTCTTTGGTTATTTGAAATCTACAGCTTTCAGAATGTAAAAATCATTAAGCTGTTCCTACTGATCTTACAAGTAATTCAATCTTATCTGTAAAGAATGAAAAATTGAGTCCAATTTTGTCCTGATCCAGAGAAGCTTAAGTATGGGCTCACTTTAGGAATGGTGATAGTGTCACAAAAATAATCTGCTGAGTAATATACTTTAGAACTGCTTCAGAACCAGGCACTTATTAATCATGCACCTAAGCAAAATTTGAGCCCAGGTTTCTAGAAGCAAAAAGACTCTCCAAATCAATGTTACAGCGTTTCAGTCTTCCTGGCTGAAAATAAATTGCTATTCTAGAAATTATGCAAGAGATATGCAAGAGATGCTGCAGCAGAAAATACCACAACAGACAGGAAATGCTAACTGGTAAAATTCAGGGTCACACAGCAATTGTTCTTTGAAACTGTAACACTAGACAGTAAAGAGATTGCCTAAAACAAAACATGGAGGTTTACTGAATTGAAATTTAGACAGAGATAATGCTGATTTCTATAAAGACCTGATCCAGTGATAAAAAACAACAAACAAAACTAAACTAAATAAAAATACCCACATTGCCTTCAGTAGGTTTTATCAGATGGCAACGCACATTTCTTAACATTCAGATGTTAGTCAATCCTTCTTTAAAAATATGAGTGGAGAAAGAAATTATTGCTTTCCTTCGTAATTTCATTGTGTGAGGAATTACATACAAATAATTAAAATAAATATTTAAGTAGAAGCTGCCCATTTGTTTGCCGGTAATAATAACATTTGATCTTTATGACCTTTCAACCAATGTTCTCCAAGGGCATTAGGTGTAACTGAGCTACTGAGTCTCAGTGAAACATCAGGCACTGACAGCCCCCCCATATAAGAAGCAGAGAAGTCTAAGTAGAGCATCTCTAAAAGCAATGGGATTTCAGCACCTTTGCAGCCCAGGCCACAAATAACTCATTTAACTTAACACAGCAAATTACACAACTGAGAAGATACAATCCTAAAATAGACAGGATACCATGTTCACTGGCCTCCCCAGAGGTAAAGGACACAGAGTTCAAAATGCTGCTAAGCAGATGCTGAGATATGTACACTACATTCCCAAAGTTTCTCATCACTTATAAAGCTGAAACTGAATTAACAATGATTAGGTGTTTCAGAGGCTTTCTTCAGTATAAAGAGGAACAAGTAACTCCACAATAGAGATCAAACTATGCCAGAAGGTATTTCACAAGCTCACACACTCAGTGAAATCTCCATTTTCAGTGTTTTGCAGACTTTCACACTAACTAAAAGTCAGTGCATAGTCTGCACACTGTGCCTTACTTCTACTCCCTTAAATAATCTTGACAAATAGGATTTTTCTTCTAAATCCATTTGAATGACACGATTACTACGGGTGCTGCTGGTATCAGGTGCGAACTACAATTTTAGTAAACTCTCTGATTTTTAAATTGCTAATGAATGTGGATCCGTACTAAAGAATGTGTAGTGAAAAGAGGACATGTTTTCAACACTTGATTTTTGACTGTTTTAACATTGTTTTAAGACTGGTTTGCCTATTCACAACAGTGAGAAGCTGAAAATTGGAGAGTGGAAGCCAAGGGCAGGAATCTGACAATTTGATCTTGGCTTCTGTTTTGAACACTAGTGTACATTCGTTCCTTTTGGCTTTACAGATTTACACTGTGGGTGAGCAATGAATTTTAGTATGTGCCAAATTGCCAAAATCAGAAGTAGCACCACTGATTTACAGTACAAAACCACTGCAGTTGACTGCATAACATTGTAAAATTAAATATGCTTAGCTTTAGACTACTTTACCAGAATAGGGACATCGGTATGTAACACCACAGTATTATCAGCATGGGCAGAGCTTTGCTAACAAAATTGTGCTTCACACAGGTGCATTAACAGCCTTTCCACAAACAAAAGCAAGGTCCAAACATAAAGGCACCATTTTGAGAGAGTAATTGCATCAACACTCAGGAGTTTTGCTGCCATTCTTCTATCAGTCAGGGGCCTTGACTTTTCAAGTCCCTGACCTATGCCACTAATATCAACAATACAGATGTAGCCTAAATGTGTGTAGAACTGTTATCAGCTATGGTTGTATTTTCTCTGGGTATAGCATGCTGAGTAAACAAGTGTTGATCCCGTGGCTAAGTTGATCGAACTGTGGGTGAAAACCCCTGGTTTCCTATGGAAGAATTTGTGTGCTTGATTGCTTGTGTGCCCTGAGCAAGTTACTTAGTTTCCACATGCCCCACTTACCTACCTGTGAAATTAAGACAATAGCACTTCCAAAGCACTGAAAATAAGTATACTAGAGACAATTAAATAATCAGAAAAGTCAATGCCTTGCCCACTACTATAGAGATAGTTTAGGGATGTGAAGCCTTTCAAAATAACCAATATGCTTGTGAGAAAATACTTGATATTAAAGTGAAGATGCTTGATCTGCTATTTGTGTAAGTGAAATTATTTTCTAGGCTAAACAGCTCATAGCCAGTACCTCTCAGCAGACTATATGAACTGAGAAATAAACACCTCCAGGATTCCCATCAACATCAGCAAAGCCAATGCTAAAAGTTTACTGTTAAGTCCATTTTAACATGTTCCTTTCCAAATAATTTTGGTCCGTTGAGTATCTATATTTGGTTGGGGGTAAGGAGGAGATGAGGGAAAGGTCTCAGTGACCAGCTCAGATAATATACTTACAAAGCTATCTCTGGAATTCTTATGTTGGTACCTATGACACTATCAAATTCATTGGAAAGAGTTTATCGCAAAGTTAAATGTCAGCAGCTGCAAGCCTTTAAATGGAACATACTTCAGCTCCTGGGCAATGGCAGCGATCTGTTCCACTCTGTCCTGGTGAGCAGCCAAATCACTCTCAAAAGCTTCATGTTTCCTCAACATGGCGCGGACTTCTGTCAGAGTAGCAGATTCATAGTCCTTCTGAAGTAAGACCTGCTCTTTGCCTGAAAGAGGAAATTAAAATATTAGCCATTTTTTACTGTTGGCTAGAACAGCTCTGAATTCAGCCAACTGTTTTTAATCAGGCATGGTGAAAATCACATCTATGAGATGAAGTACCACCTCCCCTGCAATCAGCAGCAAATTGTCAGTACAACAGTTGTAATAAGAAATAGATATCGTTAAAGATCTCCCAATAATTCCTTGATTTTTGCATAGGCTGTTTATAGTGGTCTAAAATAGTGAGTTTTACATTGCTTGAGGAACTGGCATTAAGATGATATATTGGCAAGAACTGGAGCTCTACATTATTGTGATAAGTCTTTTGCACAGTAGACCTGCAAAACCAGAAATCACAATGCTATGCTCAGCTTCACCTTTACTAATGATCTGTTATTCTTTTTCATGTTCTGCTTTCAATTTATTATTCAGCTCAGCAAGTAAAAAACAAAATAATTGAGATGTGTGACTATCTTTGGTATCAAACACTGAATTTTAACTGGAAAATACCAAATTATTTACAAAAAGCTAGAGGAAATAGAAACTGAAATACTACTCCTCAGTAGCTCCCATGCTGAATGATTAAATCTATAGAGACAGCTCCTACAACTGCAGCTCACCGCATGGCATTCTACAGCTCTGTGAACTCTAGAGCCAGAAGGGACTATTGTTTCTCTTGCTATATACCAGCTTATGTGACGTTTTCCCTGCATAACAGCCATAACATGTCACTATGAGCACTTTATGCTCAGAAAATAGGCTCTGGGGGCTGACAAACACTGTAATTTCCCTTCTAGAATCTGGTTGGCAGCCATTTACAGCCTTGTATGCTTCTAGCAATTGTGTTATGTGATGGACTCTAGTTTATTTTCACAATGTGAAAAGATCTAGCTGGAAACAGCCAGAAGCATGGCAGAAGCAGGAAGACAGGCCAAACAAAAGGATGGTAGAGCATATCTATGTTTAATGGCCCCTAGCAAAACTGTATGTCAGTGTATTCTCCTATAGCTGTTTTAACTACATGTAAGATAGGTTACCATTAAAAATCAGAATTATAAATGGTGTGTAATCCAGGGCATGGAACAAAGAAGAAATGAGTCTTTTATTGTGTATTTTATATAGACTATGTTGAACAAAGAATAATCAACTCAGAATAATTCTGTTGATAATTTCACACTTAGTCAGTGGTGTCACTGTGTTCCTGGTTGGATTGCTGGTGTACAAACACATAGGAATCCAATAGCAGTAATGGCCTCTGCTGAATATTCCCATTAAGTTTGACTGCCTACCTCAAGAGTATGACTTTTATGGTTACATTTCATTGGTTACATGCCTACAAGTTAGGATCATGACTATAGTCAACAAAACCTGCAGTTTTGCCTGTTGTTATTCTAGGTTTCTAAAGCTGTCTGAACTACTTATGAGTGAGTTTCTGGCTGGCAAATATTCAGCACCAGAAGTTTAATGTTTGAGCACTAAAACATTAACAATGTTAAAGCCATTTCTGCTCACCATATGCCCACTGTTCATGCGTGGAAGCCTTCTGCCTAAATTTCTCAGCCAAGTGTTCAAGTCTTTCCAGTCTTCGTATTTCATTCAGCAGCCACTCTTCATAGCCTTTCTCAGCTTGTTCAAGTCTCTGCCAAGCCCCGGCAATATCCTGTGACGAGAATACATGTGAGAGAGAGGATGAAACCATAATCTCTTTTTTATCCAAATGATAAAAAAGATTTGTGATTCATTCATAATTTTGCTCCAAAAAGAAGACTTTTTCCGTCTGTATTTTGTAAAATCACAGAATCATAGAAAATGTGGTCAGGTGGCTCAGGAAGTATTGCAGTCCAGATATCTGCTCCTAATAGAGCATCCTATTTAGGTGGGTTCATGAAAAGAACCCCTATACAAATGGCTTCCAAGCATAGCTACATGTTTACTGTCTTCGTGATGTACTGCTTTTGCTTCTCACTGTACATACCTATACCTGTATTACCAAACTAGAAGTACTTTGCTGTCAGAAGCTGACAACAGCAAAACAGTATCAAATCAATTTGGTGCATGTTTTATCTGGAATACAAATTCATTTAACTTTCTGAGGTGCACAAAGTCTTGTGAGCTACCTCAGAAACTCAAAGCATGAGTAGGAAGCTGAAGTAAAAGGGCCTCTATTTTCTGTCCATGGGGAGTGAACAATTGCCCTTTTCAGAGAGTGCAGTTATCTGTTTATCAAATCTGAGCAGCCAAAACACAATGACAGAAGAGAGTACAGAAACAGGTTTGCTATATTCCACAGGAAATGTTTTGACACACAACAAACTCATGACACTTATCAACAGGTAAGCATTCTTGGTACTGATTAGTCTTATCTTCGCAGACATGAGAAAAAAAAAAGAACTAATTTTTAAAAGTTGTATTGAGCAGTATCTGTTTCTCTAAGTCTAATGACCAAAGTAGCAGTGAAACCACTGCAAGTTTTGTCTAAATAAACAATATTTGGCCTCACTGATAAAGAAGCATTGATAACACTCCCAAAGGAAGCTCTGTATCACCTCATTGTCTCAAGACAATTTGCTCTTGGGGAAAGCCTTCAAGGAGTCAGAAGCATGCTCCAGTGAAAGCAAGATCTTAGAATTAAAGGGAATATGTAGAAAGAAGAGTGGTTTCATATCGATAAGTGCAACTAACTGAAGTTTCCAAGGCTGCCTTAAAATGGCATTTCAGTCCTTTATGTTGAAATTTTTTTGACAACACTCATAAAAAGAAGAGGAGAATATTGATGCCTTCTTTACTTACTGAAACCATTTTCCCCTCTGATGGCATGAAAGCGGGACGATTGCTGATTCTCAGTTTTGTCTGCAGGGTGTTGAAGTTGATCTCCAGTTGACATTTCTCTTGGACTTTGGGAGGTTTGTGTTTGCGGCGGTAGTCCCGGAAATCCTCTAATTTCTTCTGCATAGCCTGCATTGTTTTTTCTGGGGTCCTGTTTTCCAGCCAAGGAATTGTCCGGCGAATCCATTCTAAAAGCTTTCAAACCCACACAAACAATTGAAATACAGGCAACAGAAAAGCAACCAAATAATGACTGTACTGAATACAGAAATCCTAACCAAGTTTGCTCCATTTTAATATTATTGACTTCGATCTGTACCAGTGCCTTCGTGGCAAGTGAGCTCAAGATTTTCAAAGCTGAACAATACTTTTTTAATTGATTTGCCCAGATATTCTAGGTATTTCTAGGGATATCCTGGTTTTCAGAAAGATGGAACATATATGTGAGGTGTCTGTAGCTAATTACTCAAAACTTGGAGTTACCCCAAACCACTTGCCATGTTCAAAAGGGTTAGTGTTGATGTCTCAAGTAGTCATGATCATGATCGGGACAGAAAACACTTGAGTAACTCAGTTCATATACAAATATTCAGTCAGAAGTGCCTTAGTGCCAATGTAGCACTAATGTCTTTGTGTCTATGATCTCAGTATGTTTTTGCAGGTATGCATTAAAGACCAGAGCTCTCACTTGTGGACTACACACCTGTAGTCCTGACTCAACAAATTTTCCATTTAACAATCTGCCCCCTTCTTCATTCAATTGCTGCCTGTGTTCACAGGTGTGTTGTGAACACCCTGACAGACCCTGTCGAGCTGTGCTTTGTAGTACACAAAGCCAACTCGCTTACATGGAGCAACAGGATCTGGTATGTTCCATATGGTCAAAGATGGCTATATTTGAAGATTACAAGCTTGGTCTTGGGGCAGATAGATGACAGTCCTCAAAACACCCTTTTTGGCACATGAATGAGACTAAGTGACTTGCTGGAAGTCACACAGGAAGTCTGTGGCAAAGGAGTCACCCAATCCTTGATATCTTAGGCAACTGAGTGTTGTATCCTACCACTGTGAAGATTTACCCTCAGTGTCTTAACTGTGCTGCCTTACAGAGAATGCACGAATCTTTAAGCTTGTAGTATTTCACTAACATAATTATCTCCATGTCACAGATACAGCTGTTTTTACCTCACTTGCTAGTCTCTCATACTCCTCCATCAATCTCTCATTTTCCTGATTCACAGCAAGCACCTTACAGATCCGGTTAGCTGCAGTCTCAGCCTGTAAAACACAACAGATAAACAGGTTGTATTCATAAACACACCCTGGTACAGGATTGGAGAAAGAGGGAGAATGTGGCTGCTGCAAATAAAAATCATGTCATTTTATAGTTGGTGATTTATACAGTTAGGTTACTTAGACATATATTTACCTTCCTTCTGTAGTCACAAATTCCAATGGCCTGAGTAAGGCACAGATCAGCTTAGAAGCCACCTTTTTGTACAATGAAACCTTATTATACAAGGGGGAATATCCCACTGCCATTTTAATTGTCTAATAAATCTTTTCTTTTCAAAGCTGACTTAAGTAATTCTTTAAAGTTACCCTATTAGGTTATTTTTATTTTATAATCACACCAAAAGAAGCATTAGCTTTGTTAGTCACATCAGAAAGACACCCCATATAATTCAGAAGTCCCAGACCACTCTATATATCTGCACACCACACATATGTGTAACCCTTAAGAAAATATGCAGCTCAACTAATGACAGCAAATCCTCCTGACAAATTTAGTTGTGAAGGCACTGTGTAGCTTTGCCATATTGAAAATTTACATTAGTAGGTTGACATCACAGATCTATAATTTCATCTGTCTGGAGTATATCTAATCAAGTAAATACATGTGTAGACTCTTACATGGAGTATGTGGAACCTCCTCATATCGAGAAACAAGAGGGCATAACAGTATAGCTATGCTGTGATATGGCCTTCCAGATAGGAAAAGAAATTAAATTGTGAGAATGAAGGAAAAATATCAACTGCTTTGAGAGTTAGGTTTGGTTTGGTTTGGGTTTATTTTTACACATCATTGGGTTATGTCCACTTGTAGGCTAGAAATGTATACAGAAGAATAGTGGGAAATGCCACATTTGGAAGTGATAATCTCATCCTGTATGACAGATTTGCTGCTCTTGTTCTTGCCTTTTATACTAGTACTTTGATCCACAAATAATTCCATTGGCTCCAGTGGGAGCTAGGCACAAATACTGTCTTGGATGTCTTCTGTGCCCTTCTGCATCTTTATGCTACTTTGAAAATCTAACCTGAAACTACTACTCATCATGAGTAAGTCTAGAAGAGTATCAATTCCCAAAACTCAAGCATTCTTTTATGTAGCAAACATTTAAGACGTTGAGGTACCAACAAATAACTCCATTTCACAGTATCTTCAAATATACTTTTTTCTGAAATAGCCTTTATAATCAGCAAATAAATTTCCCAAATGAGAATGGGAATATTCATCGGTATTAAAGAAGTTCAACTTGCTACACAACATTTGACTAAAACAGGTTCAAGTGTTGGTTAAAAACAAGTATTAGTGCTCAAGTAATACTTGCAATTGTTAATTAAAACCACAAAGTACTAAATTAGGGGGGTTTTAATAAACTAGTGGCAATGTGAAACAGTCAGTCAAAAACACAGCAACCTGAAGGGACAATTGATTAATACCTGCTCTGCTCCAGCAAAAGCATGGTAGAAGCAGGACACATATGTCATGATAGCTCTCTCATCGGGTTTAGGAGTGTTCACAATATCTATGAGATGGGGGGAGAAATTAAAACAAAAAAAAAGGAGTCGAGGAGTAGAAAAAAGGATGAATAAATAAAAGCACAACATAGTGTCATTCTGATTGTTATCTCATCCATAGTTCTGTATTCTAGAAATAAACCTGGAACAAATTTAGTGTTACATTGATGGGTGCCGACAGAATAAAACGTACAGTAGAAAGTCAACATAAGCTGTTACAAAGAGGTGGAATTTTTTAATATACTCGATCTTACAGTATTGTCACAGGGGGAATGACCTTAATTTTACCAGGACTATCAGCTAAAGAATTGGCACATGTATGTGTGGTGACTTAGAATGTGGGGAGGTTTTGACTAAAATACAGGAAAGAAAGACTGCATTTTGATCTGGAGAGATGTTCTCTGGAAGTTGCACACAGATTAGTTAAACCTTAGCATTATATACCAGTATTCTTTATTTTAGTAATACCCGAAGTATGTCTAACTCTACTGCCTTGCTGTTTAAATTTTTCCTTCTTTTCATTAGGACACAATTCCAGAGCTGGTCTGAGATGTCTGTGTATGTTTCTGTGTTTACTTTGCATAGTAGCAATGTTTTATGTTGATGTTTGTACTTACCATTGAGCATTTAACATTTTTTAAACAATCCTGAAAGTGTAAGAGAAGGGTTTATTTTCCTAACATCTGTTACGATGATTTTCACATCTGTAGCAAGTATAATATCCAGGAGGAAGAAAGAAAAAGATGGCATTCTACTAGTGAAATTGGTTTTTCACTAAAAGCTTTTTTTCATGTTGAATTTTTAAAGGTGATTTAAATGAATGCACACAAATTTAATTAAAGAGAATAATGTCCTCTATCCCACTCAGTAACCAGATGCCTAAAACCTACTGGATATTATTAGTAAATATGCAGAAGATGGGGTTTGGTTCTACGGAACAAATGAACAGACTACTACTGGCTGTACCAAGAAAGTGGCTCACATCAAAATCAAGCAACAGGAAATGAGCTCAGCTCTAAGATGCTATCCTAGTAACTACTGAGCAAAAGATGAGAAGAGAAAAAACTGCAGAAGGAAACAAGACAGACGGTGAAGGATGAGATCTGATCGATCTTCTACAATCTCACCTTCTGAGCACCAGCAAATGCATGGTAGTAACAGGAAACATAAGTCATAATGGTTCTTTCATCAGGTCTGGCAGTGTTTACTACATCTGTGTAGAGAGAAGAGGGTTAACTGCTCAGAAATTCTCACAAGGTACTTCCATCAGATTATGCTGATTATGCCACCTCAGTGCTGTAAGGATTCAAAATAAATAAAGCATTATTCAGGTTGCAGATGTTTATTGATATCAGTGCAAAACTACCTGAGATTGGGACTCCATAAATGGAAAAGATGTGACTCTGAAATGACAAAACATCTGCAGGCTGAGACTACACAGAAGGGTATTGCTACTTTCTGGCTTGTGAAAACTTCCAAGCAGATGGCATGGCTAGCAGATCTGCCAAGTTCAGCTTCACTGTCACTCCAAAGCAGCTTCATCTAGATAACTAGAATTAATCCATAGTTAAACACAGTCACAAAGCAGGAGTAGGTGCAGTGTACATTATCCCTGTGACCCCACAGGATCCCTGTGACTAACAGGATATTGATATATATTGGCAAACTGTTAAACTCCTGCAGTCCTTTAAAAATACAGTTTGTGGTGAGAAAATCTTGAAGAGTAGCAGTTTTGCAACCTTTGTGAGTGTCTGCCTTTTTAGTTAACAGCATACATCATGTAAGAGTGTGGCTTGGCAGGCAGAGAGCTTTGTCTCTATTATGGCAGTTAAGAGTAGAAGTATAGAGAGGATGCAATCAAGGTATGAACACATTGGTAAAAACAGACCCTTCCAATACCTAACAGAAAAGCAGGAAAAGGTGGTTTTACATCATTTACAGATGAGTGATGAATGATGCTAGTAGAAGCTGCAAAGAATGGGAAGATACTGACGTGAAAAGACCGAGGAATGAGGTAACAATTTCCAACATTAAGAGTGAGATTTCTAAGTTCAGGATGAACGTATTTGCTGATTTTCTACTTCAGAGTTGTGAACTAAACTTTGCAAAGTTTCCACTGAGAACATAGTGGAGGTAAACAGAGTAAAAAAGCAATAGTGAATACTTGGAAGGTATTAGAAGCAGCATAATTTCATGTCACCCTCACCCGCCGAGATAGAGAATAGTAAGATAAGGGCTAGAATGTACAGAAAATCCGGTAAGGAAAGAAAAAGGTTTCTTACATGGTATGTGAAGAGAAAAAAATGAGAAAAGGAGAATGATGGTATGACGTGTTCATTAGTAAGGAGGTAGCACCTATGCTTATTCCTTGCACAGTATTTCAGAGTAAAATAATAAAGTGGTGCTTGAAAGGGAAAGTGCAATTAAAAAAAATGAAAACAATTACTTTTGAAGTAAGAAGGTGAAACCAAGAAACCACCTCAATGGCAAGGTTTCAGCCTGGATTTTCCAGATCATCCTGCATTGGCCTAACTTCTACGAAAGACTTGAAAGGGAGCAGACACAGTGAATTTGAGAGCTCTGGATAATTGTCATGTTATCTCTGCTCTACTGACAAGCCACCAGAGCAGAATCTGAATACATGGAAAAGAATCCTTTGAACCAATGTAGGCAAATTCCAATATTTTGGCACCATTTTTTGCCTGGAATACAAAATGTATTGATTATCTTGAAGAAATTCAGGGAACTTTAATGAATATTTTCTCATTATTTGTCAGCAAGCTCTAAAGATTTTGGTTTGAACTAAATATGAAACCATTTGTTAAAACTATCACTGCAAAAGGTTTATAATAAATCCCCAAAAAATGCTTCCCTCAACCTAGCTCTCTTCCATACTGATCATGCTGTTAGTATATTTTGATAATTCTATACTTCTATTTCTAGCTCTCTCATTTAAACATTTTAAAGAAGTGAATATGCTTTAAGTTGCTGACATTGTATTTCCCTTTATTAGACTTAGATTTTAATTTCTTAAAGGCAAAGGTTATCTTCTGATCCTGTGCTGAGGTTAGGGCCCAAAGTTCTGTAATAAATACAAACATTTAACAAACAAGAAAGAATGAGGCCAAAAGTGAGTGTAATTATCAAATAAATGGGGAACAAGAAGGAAAGCAAAGCAGGTTGTTCCATTACGATTCATGTAGAAGGAATGTTGAAAATTTACTAGGTGCAAAATAAAAAAAGCTTTACTGTCTACTGTTTGCAAGTAATACAAACTGCAGTAAGACACAATTCTTACCTTCTGCATCCAACATCTTGGGGATATCCAAATGCTTTTCAGCAATTTCCATGGCAAGGTTGATATTTCCTATGGGGTCATCCTGCATTAAAGGTGAAAATATGGCTAGTCAAAGATGGAAATTTTTCCTTGAAGGAAGACTACAGTAGGTACACTAAAAGTTATTATGTTTTCCAAAACTGTAAACTAGACTCACAACTATTGTTCTTCAAAAAGCAGAATACAGGTATATGAACTTTTGGTCTATCTACTGCTTTACTTTCAAAAGAAACCAGTAGTAAGCTATTCTGTACCACTAGGACTCTGCTGCAAATATATTCTGGATGGGAGCATAGACAATGTATGTAGTGTACACATAAATCTGAGGTAATTCTGAATTAAGTACAGCAGTAATACATGAAGTCAAGTCCACTGGTCCAGTGGACTTACTCTAGGCCATCATCACAAAGCTAGTCCTGCATGTTTTTATACCTCTTCTGCATTACGTTATAGGGATGTGATTTCTACCAAGTTCTTTGTTGGTCAGGAGCACACATGAGAAGCAGCAAGCACAAACAGATGAACATTTCTCCAGAAGGAGCAAGAAATTCCCAGTTTTGGCTTGGACAGACAAATCTGTACTGTCTCTACAACTGAATTTTAGAGTTGTGGGATTTCAAGAAGGAAAGAGAAACCAAGCAATGAGCACAGTTCAGATAAGCAGCACACAATTTCATGTCTTGCCCTACAGACAGTTATTGCTAGCAAGGCAAAAGCTTGTCAGATTAGGACTGTCCTTAAGGCAGCCTTCCCACATCAGCTTGGAGAGAAAACTCTCTGTATGAAATGGCAGGTCACACCATTAATGTTGTTATTACTATTCTCATGTATTCAAAAACTGCTAGATGATCATAGCCACTCTGAACAATATCAATGACTACAGAGAGAGGTTGGGAAAACAGGACATGAAGTCTACTCTTCATGCACTTATATAGAGTGGGAGCCATTAAGTAGTAATGCCTGTGACATATCTTCCTAAAAACATACCATACTGGATAGCCTTTCCTTTAAAAGCTGCATGTTCAACGAAACATGTTATGAAGAACACTGTAAATTCTGAAGCCTAACAATTTGGGTATAATAGAATACAAACTCTCTAATCAGAAGTTCTTACTCTATCATCCTTTAGCAGTTTTGAGCATCATTAAGAGAAACATAAAACGTAGACAATATTGAAAAACCCCAAACTTATTTTTGCTATTACACAAGACACCATGAGCATTACAATACTTAGTAAATACGTATACAAAAACTCTGACTGAAATTAAATGTGACAAAAATGCACTAAATCTAAATGAGAACTGACTGAGTTAAAACACTTGCTATGGATGAGTGATGAGCACCTCCTGTTTGTGTGCTTGGTATTAAGTACATGAGTAAACAGTGCTTCGATGATAAAGGATTTGTTTAATATTATAGCAACTTCTGAATAATTGGAGATGCCTATCACCCATCCTTTTAAACAAAACTACAAACTACAGTAACTAAAAATCTCTGCTACAGCTAAAGAAATACCTCATCTAACTTGTCATAGTCAAGAAGCTCAGGCCTGTGTCTATGGATAAGGGCGTTGAAAGCAAGGCCATTTTTCCAGCTATAAGTTCACACAAAACACATTAGTGGGGAAAGAAAAGGACAGCATGCAGGAGATAAGAAACCATGAAACAAGACACCAAGGCAGCTGTTAATGTAACCAAAATGAGCAGTCAATCAAACACAGCCAGGTCAGAAAAGCAAGATCTATTTTAGGTTTTTTTCTGCATGTGCTTTACGTGCCACAGCTGAGCCTCAGTGTGAAACCTGACCTGTTCTTATTTTGGAAAGCTCTAAGAGGGAAATAGTAATGCTGAAGCAGATCTGCTTCTGTTCTACTCCTTTTTCTCAGCACTCATATGTATTATACTGTTAAGTTCTTTACTACTGTGTATCACTTCTCAAAGCACAAACTCAATCAAACCAACTTGTTTGTGCCATGCTTAAACACATGTACACAGAGACAGGTAGCTTAGTCATTCCATGAATCAGTTTATCCATCAGAAACTTTGCATTTAAAATGAGAGAACAAGTTGGTGTTGATGACTAATATTTTGCCCTTTGGTTCAGATCTGCAGTTGTCTTAAAAATGCATAAATTAAAATCTTACGAGTTTCAGGAATAAGTTTATTTGATTTTCACCACTGCACACCTTGGAGACCCCAGCATAAGTTTAACATATATATAAGTTTTCGCATATTTTTGTGTAATTAATTATTTTTTCCCTGTCATCAAAAGCTTTCTGATGAAAGTTGATTCCACTAGTAAAATCAATTTGGAATGGAAAGGTACAGAATGGAAAATACAGACTATGATTTACCAGTCCTTCACATTAATGAGAAGTTGCACTCAGCTAATTAAAACCATGATTAAGTTTTCTGTTTCACTGATGTCTATATGAGATGTCAAGATGCATTCATTCCAGAGAGCAGAAAGTAGTACCTATATAGTGAGAGCTAACATGTAACAACAACACTTCACCTTCTTTCTAGGTTTTATTCTTCAGCAATGATACCCAGTAATTCTGACATTTTTATTTGCTCCTCATTCCTCCCTCTCAAACCAAAGTGGTATATTTTAGAAAAGGTGCATTTTGCCAAGAGTAGCACACTTAATAAAATAGTTTTGTAATCTCCTTGAGGTACTACCTAGGGACATTAGGGTATCAGCTTTGTTTCCACTTGTCTGGAAGTATAGGTAGAAGTACGATTGGTGAATATTTTCTATGTAAGACTAGTAATTTATTGCATAATACTAACTAACAAGGATAATGTTTGTTATAAGGAACTTTAAGGTTAATCATCATATCACTGTTTACTGCTCTGCAATTTACACTACACACAAAACAAAATGGACTGTGCAATACTATCAGTGGTGAATGGAGAATTGCAATGTATTTGATTTAATGCCTATGTGCAGCAGCATAAAAGACCTTCATCAACTACCTGGCTGCTGAGGACCAGATTGTTTGCAATTAAATGCTGGAGTCATCCTCATGGGATGGAAAGAAGGTCATTTCCTCCATGTAACAGTCTTTTTGGAGGAAGCTTAGATAGCCAGTTAGAATTAGTATGCACTCCTCAGCTTGCCTTTTAGAAAACATGCTAAGCAAACCGGAAGTGAGCCAAATCACTGCAGGACAGCATGCTGTACCACCCAGACTGATGACCTTATTTAGCTTGGAGTAGTCAATAAGATCAGGTCGGTGTCTGTGGATAAGTGCACATAATCCAAGGCCATCTTTCCAGCTTTACAACAAAAAATAGAATGGAAAAAAAATAGTTAATAAAGTCATGGCATTTTACAGTTTGATCCTTGCTCAACCCTTAAAATCAAGCAGGAACTCTCCTGTCAAATCCTGACACGTTCTGTGAACTATCACCCCTCTGAGCTTTTCTGTTACTGTACTCTTTTTTTTTTTTCTGTAATACATATCTTACTCTACAGTTCACACACACTCAAGGCATCCATAATATTTAATAAGCAGTGTACATTATGTGCAACAGTCCCTGACTTCAACTATTTAATTTGTGCAGTGTTTCGGGATAGCTCGGAATTAAACCTCATATTACAGCATGTTTGTGAAAATATAAAAGCAGAGCAAACCTGCAATTACTTGAATTTGCTGAAGCAGCTGGCCTTTTATATGTCAGTTATTTCAGACAACTTTACTGACACAACCATATGCTCATAGAAGTCACAAATCAGCTTAGTTTATTTAAAACACTTTACACATATGACAGCTTCAGACTGAGTGTGTATCTAAACATACACTTCAGTGTGACTTCAGGCCTGCTGCCTTTCTAGGCAAGAATATATAATGAACAAAGATACTAAAAACATCTATTTGGAGAGATTATGAGAGGTTCCTTCCAGCCAGAAGCAATTATTCTGGAAGATACTTCATGTAAACACTTTATACAATCACTGCAACTATGGGTTTGAGGCCTTATCCTGTGCAGTAATGGTATGATACTAAACATTTTAAGGCTGCTAGAATCCCTGTCACTGAGATGTCTAGGTAGATCCTCCAAGTAACAGAATCATCTCCAATAAAAATGTAATACAATTAAGCAAAATACATATACATTAGGTAATATAAAATCATCCAGAAGGTAAAACTGAAAACAAATGAGCATGAAACAAACAAAAATATTTTGCCCAAAAGGGACAGACTAAAATGATCTGGACAGCCCCTTGTAAAGTAAGAGCTGATGAACTCAGACATTAATCAAGGTACTTCCATTCAAGGTGTTCCCCATACCATGTATCAGACCAGCATATGTATGTATACACACTAAGATTCGATATCCTAACTTACAGTATACTCCGCATCCATATAAAGATCTATTGAAATATACCTCTAAATATTCAAGGAAAATAGCACATAACAAATTTCAGATCTCTTAAAGGCAATAGAGGGACTGTAAATCAAACATTCTGTTTATCCACAGATGCATATGTGATTTGTATCTTTTCCATTACTACATGTGCTTAAGGTGCTGCACATTTCAGAATTAATTTAGAACACCAAAACACTGTCATACAGAGCTCTTGTTGTAAGTACTACAAGGATTTCAAGGAAGGCAAGATCACATGCTTAAACAGTGTTATTGGCAAGTCACATAGTTTAGTCAGGGGGGTCACTGGCAGAGCTACAGGAACTAGCCCAGTGAAATCCCCAGACCAGGCAGCCTGCATATGGCCTTGGAGCTTCACTAAATTTTCCACATTAAGTAACAATCCTGATTCAGAAAATAAACGTGTTTTAAGTGCTGCTGTTGTGTATTGAGTGCATCTTTGGCTCCTTATTTATAGTTATCTTGAAAAACAATAAAGACTGATTCAATATAATGATATATTTGCACGCTCAACACATTGGCATTGTTGCCAAGAACAGTCTATAGTGGCTCTCATTTGAAAGCAGTCATTTGCCAAGTCACCAAGTCACTATGCTGCATTATTCGTATATTCCCATATATCAAGGACTCTAATAATGTAATATGATCATTCTGTATGTAATAGCAATTCTTTTTCTGTTAAATAGTATCTGGGGAAGCCATGGTAAATAACACCAAATGTTAATCAAAATAAGACTTTGAAGACAGAGCAAGAGAATTTTTTAAAAAAGTCCAGTTAACAGGCAAGAGTAAAAATCTCCTGTCAAATATATACTTACACAATGGTGGGGAAAACAATGACCTAAAATATTATTGACTGCTACTACCCTTTGAAATAATGGAAGCTTACCTAAGATGGAAGTTCTGAATGTTCACATTTCTGTAAGGAGCAGTTTTTCTTTGACACCACAGCAGCAGCCCTTCTTTGGCAGAGGTCTCTGTAAAAGACATCAGGTAGTAAAAAAACAGGAAAAATGTTAAAAGTGCTCAAATATTTAATTTTTTTTGTCATTGTAAATGTAGTTAGCCACCTGAAACTTGTTCGCATAAGTCAACATTTAATCCTGAAAGGTACTCATACAAAAGGAGATTACTTCTACTGAAAACTGAGATCAGTTTCTCGAATTCTACTTTTCAGAACATAGACCAAATTTAAAGTGTATTGTAACTACAACATACTTTCTGGAGACAGTTATAAAGTGAGAGTTAAGAATAAAAATCTGAAGCAGTGTGGAGGAAAAAAAAGTGATAGAAAGAAGAAAGATATAGTCAGATAATATTTGCAAAGAATATGACAAATGGATGGGACTAAAAAAGTATGTTTTAAATAGGACCACCATGCAGGTTACAGAACAGTTTTGGGCCACCAAAGCTCAGAAAAACAGGCATGTTTCTATCTCCATAACTGAGACACATGCCCAGAACTTCTGTATTTAGAAAGGTGGCTTGAGGTCTCTGACAGGATAAAAGTAATTACTTTTTCCCTCCAGGAAGTGATTTTTTCACTGGGTAGGGAACTTGCAGTGTAATTCACTGTGAAAAAGTAATTCATTTTTTAAACACTCGTCCAACTTGTGCACAATTCATATAAAAATGCTCTTAAACAAATTTCCCGTTTAACATAGTTGTAATGCTGTTACCTTCCACTGAAATATCCTGAATGGCAAAGCGAAGGATGATAGTCCAGATCATACCCAGCGTCATTTTCACATTGCCATCAACAATTTCTAAGGTGAATAAAAAGCATAGTAGTAGTATTTAGAATGTAGTTTGCTTTATTTTAATAATATATTTCTATAAATAATATCTTGTATCTACAAAATTGTTTCTATTTCTACCATAATTCTTTACCTACACAGAGTTCATCTGGGTTCATTTTTCACACCCTTACGCTTGTGCTACACTGGCAGCAGGACTGAAGATTGCTGAGGTTAAGTAATCTTAACTTTAGCCATTCAATGCTAAAAGGCTTCTCTTCAGGTAGTTGTAACTGTCTCAAACCTTGACTTTCAGGCTGACTTTTTTAGAGAGAACCTGAGGAGAAATATTTATTTAAAGACTGAGCAGTATCAGCCTTACTGTTTTCAAATACAAAGGAACTGAAAAAAAAATATGGTCTTACCACAGGTTTTAAGAAACTACTGAACATCAACAGTACTAACTTTTAATAAAATGGTACTCAGAATTTCCTCTATACTGTTTAGACCTTTTTGAGAAATTTACCTTTAGTGCCAGAACAGACTAGATATGAAAAACACCTCAAGAGACACAGCACCTCCTGAGACTGGTATATAGCTTTCTGCCAAGCAGTTCAGAAACATGGCCACAAAGCTGTAATGTCTTACAGCTCTGAAGCCCATGCACATTGAAGTATCTTTAATCTAAAATATGATTTTTTTTTAAGTCTGAGGTTTCAATTTGTTAGAAGACTGTTTGATTCTACCTACAACACAGGGCACTACAAATGTGCGTTCTCCAACCCTTCTCACACATATATGGGAGTCCTTTCCACAAGCCAAGTTAGAATCCAGTGCTCCTACATGCTAGTAAGAACAGTGGTACCACTTAAATTTCTCAACACCAAAAAATGTGCTGCCAGCCCCCTTAAGTGTGTTGAAAATGTTAAAACCATCTGAAAAGTATGGTGAGAAACTCATAAGAACGTAGTGAGACTCTAAGAAGGGTCCTGCACTGGAAGGGGAATAGGTGGAATAATGAGAGAGGGGAACTGCCAACCTCCTTTCTAGTCACATCACACCAAAAGAGCAGTGGAGTGGTGAAGGCATCAACTGCTCTTGTACTTTAAAGTTACCTCCAGCCTTCCTCAAAGTGTGGCACAACTGTGGCTGCCTGGGGGCTCATTAGTGTTCTGGAAAAGAAGCAGGAAGAACTTGCAGCAGGAGGAATTTCCTCAATTTAACATCAAATACCAATAGGGATGCCAGCAAAAAATGCAGTAGCTCCACTTAAAAGTTGCTGGAATCCAGGGGCAACTTTTACAGAACAAAGCAGCTGCCAGCTCTGAGACTTGAGACACATGCTAAATTACAGCAGTATGTGACAGAAGCTGTCAAGTGAATCTATGGAATTAACAAATGTGGTAGAAGATATGTCACTCAACATTAGTTTATACTTTGTTAGTATGATAATCCAAGTTTATATAGGAATGGCTATTTTTCAGCTTTCTCCTTTGGGTTCTACACTAATTTTCCAGAATTCTTTCCTGACTTTACCTACCTTCCATGTATGATAACTATCTTACTGGCCCCAAAAGGTATCAAGTTTCTTCAAACCTCAGAACTAAATTCTTTTACCCAAAAACAGACCAAATGGCAATTAGGGCACATCGCTACTTATCTCTCCTCCTCCATCCTCCTTGGTCAAGTATTTAATTGTATTTTTGATCCAATCTCTAGTATGTATATGCAGTAAAGAAGAATTTCTTCAAATGTAAATAAATGAATTTAAATACTCAGGAGGCATTGATGATTGCCAAGCAATCAGTTCATGGATTTGCATAATCACTACATCATTGGTTTGGTTTACACATCCCTATGTACACACAGAGCAAGAGGGAAATTTGTATGTTGTGCCTCAGGAGAATTTTCAAGTGATTTGCCATCTTTGGTTTCTCATTATCCATTGCTAGCATAAAACACACACACAAAAAAAGGACTTATCTAAAAGAAAAGCAAAAATATCTTAACAGAAGGAAACCATAGTTTCTAAATGTTGAAAAGTACTGGTCAGTATGGAAAAATGCTAATTCATTCCTATAATTTTCCTCTACAGGTCAACAGAAGACTATTTCTTCACACTACTTGTTTACTCTGGGAGGAATATAGTTCCTACAACTCATATATGCAAAACTACAGTTATCTGGAGAAAGGTCTTGCTGACCTATGAGGACAGGAAAGGAGAGAAAGGAAATGGAAAAAATTTAAATGGTCTAGGGAAGAAGGTAAGCAAAGCAGTGTGGCAAGTACTCAAAGGTTTGTTTCCTTTTTTTTTAATTTTGTTTTTAATTTTGTTCTAACCTACTTATAGCAGATTCCTGGTCTTTAATATTTCTCCTGCTCCCAAAAAACCAATACAGAAGGTTTCCTACTAACAGGATACTTGGATATCTTTTGTCATTTTCTGCGTCTCAGTTCTTTTCATTCAGGATGCAACTACCTTGCAAATGGAGTTGCTGAACTTTTAAAAAACTTTAAACTCCTGGGCTGTTAGTGGATCGTAAAGACTACTTTCACAGCTTTTGCTTTAGCTTCTTGACTCTTTAGTCTCATTTCATCACCAATTGAGAGAAAGACTCTTCCATAAGACAAACCAGAGTAGCTAAACTTGGCTTCTGCAGAGCATTACAGTTAAAGGTGATCATCTGCTCACATAGAAAGTCCAAGGAAGTCAGTTTCAGAATAGTAAAGGTGACTTTAAAGAATATCCCTGGCCCCTTAAAAAAATACTAAATTGAACTTTGTGCTCATGTTCCACAGGAATCACAGTTTAATCTTTATTTTGAGGCTCCATTTTGAATACCCACTGGTCCCCTTGGACCTATATGGTCTTTACCACACAGCATGTCAGGTAACAAAACACGATCCCTGTCAGATTTAGATACAAAACTTTCATGCTTTGGCAATTAAAAAGTATTCCAAACATCTATGTAACTCAGAGAATGTCAAAGCAGACGGGTGCAGACGAGCCCATATGCCCCATGCTCACTCAGAGAGTCAGTAAGTTAAGGGGTTAAGCACTTTGATAACGATACAAGCTTAAGGAGCCTGTGCTCAGCCTCCTTGCTGGCATTCATTCCATCTTCATACTATAATGACTGCCCAGTCAGCAATGCTGGAAAATGCAACAAAAGAGAAAAAAGAGGTGAAGCACATTTTAAAATCAGATCATATTGCTGATATAGTTTCCAGCATAGTTACAGAAACAGTTGTCAGGCCAAGTGATAGGGTAGGGCTGTGGAGTGTGGGAGGAAATATGCAGGACAAGGGGGCACAGGCACTCAAAACACATACTGGTGCCAAAGGTCCCACACTGTGAAATTATACCCAGTCAGATGTGATACTGCATTGCTGCATCAGCACAGCATTGTGCCTCAGATAACAAATTTAGTAGGGGGATGTGGTAAACTTAACAGGGCACTAAGCATGACTGGTCTTGGCTTTGTGTTCAGCCTTTTTAGAGTAGGAGTGGAAGGCACATGAATCTATCTGCTTCTGCCCACATGGATGTAATCTAATGTGTGTAGCCATACTTGACATAGTGCAATGTCTTACAATGACAGGTTCCTCTCTGCATCTAAGCTGTGACAGTAGCAGTGGGTTTTTCTCCTGTGTTTTCATTCAAGAATTTAAATCTTGTTTTTTTTTTCTTCTTTAATGCTAACAAATGAATTTTTGCTTCTAGTCCCTCCATATAACAGATTAAAAATTCCGGATAATGAAGCCTGCAGCACAGATGAGAGCATCATCTTAGTCTCCCAGCTTACTAGCTACCACTGCTGTTATGTGCAGAAAGAAATATTGAGTGCATGAACAGACATCACCTTGCAACAGCTCTATGAGAAGCTGGAAGAGGTTACTGCCTCTTGTTCTTGCCTCCCTCCTGGAATAGATTGCCTGTTATGACAGGGTATCTAAACCCATGCCAGTTGCTCCCGAGGAGAATAGCAGGGTTAGTTTAAACGCTTTTAATACCTGATCTGAGCTATCCCAGATGATTTGCCTTCAGGTGATACAAAAACTATTCAAGTACTGTTCCCTGGCCTGTGCACTCTGGTAATAATAAGCAGCAATAAGCAGGGCAAAATGAGAGAGATGGGAGTGCAGAGGACTGGCCTGCTCCTTTCAGGAGCAGATAAAAGCTGATATGTCTTGGTTTAAATACTCCAGCCTTGCTCTAAGAATCCAGGTGTGAAAACTGTACATTGTGCAAACTGATCAGCGAGAAAAACCACTCTGTCCCACAAGATACTCCTTTTGCTACACTCCTGTTTTCAGTCGGGAAACCTCAAAGTCCCAGCATGACATGACAGGAACTACCAATCATCTGCTCCCCCCTTTGTACTTGGCACTTTGCACTTTGCTTTGTACTCTGGTACTTTTGTACCAGCTGTCTTAATTTTCATTTCCACACTTAAAAATGTCTCTTCAGTACCCTCTGCTGTCCATTCAATGCCATGTCGCTCCCAGAATAATGACTGAAGAGGTTTAGGGTAGTGATGTATTTTTCTATCCCACTTCATTTAATTGACAAAGGGCCCAGATGCCTCTGACTGCCTGTATAACAGATGGAAGAAGCCAGGCACCTCTGAAATGCAGCAGACCTCTTCTGAGATCTGAAGTGCCTTTGGGAATTGCCTCTTTCTCCCCACTGGTGATATATTCCCCCAAAGAGGTCTCTGTTACATGACTAAAGATTGAATTTGTACTCAGATGACACATTTAGTTCAGTCTCGAATAAAGGGTGAGTTCAAACAAAAGCTCTGCCCAGAGAACACACATTTCTTGGGATTTTGGAGAGCTAGATCTAGATACTGAACAGAACACATTTGATGAACAATACTTGAGGAACCAAGTGGGGTAGGTCAAACCATTGTGAAATCAATGAATGCTGTCACATCCCTCCATTACTTCTACAGGTGCCATTATTCCATCTAATGAACCTTCCTGCTCCAGGCACAGTTACAGTAAGCTCCCTGAGATGGAGGTTTGGAAGCCAGAAAAAAGACATACATAAGCCTGTAGAAACCAGAGCACAGGAAGAGAAGGCTTATAGATCAATTTTAAAAGGCCTAGCAATGTGAATAGAATATTCTTACTATAATACTGAGGCTAAAACCACAGTTTTGCTTTAAGGGACATTTTAGAGGCTGCCCCCATAATGGACAGACACCACAGAGGATATGGAATCAAACATACTTGGATATCATGCTAGCCACATCACTCCTGTGTATGGTAACAGCTATGCAAAACATTATGCAAATATCTCCATGGAGCAGCTAGTTCTAGATGCCATTCATTCTTTTTAAGCAATTAATTTAGTATCATAGCAGACACAGGTTCACTTGCAGTGAAAGTCTCCCTTCTTTTGCTCAGAGTTCACATCCATAAGCATTTAGCTAGCCAGCTGTACTTTTTTATGTAATGACTTGAACAACCTAACAATAACAAAGTAATAACTTTAGCGAGTAACATCTGGCTTCACTTCCTTCATATGTTCAGTCTCTCTCCAGCTACCATAATTTCTTTTGATTGCTCCCTTAACTCTGCATTTGAATTCCAGAAACACAGTTTTCTCAGAATAGAATGGGGGTAGGTCCCAGTTACCTGGTAGTGATGTCAGACTTTGTCTTGCCTGAATAATATCTCTTAAAAGACAAAAAAACATCCCAGCTTGGATAAAGCTCAACCTAGAGAGCCGGTTGATTTCTAAAGGAGTTCCTTATTTTTAATAATGTATAGAAAAAACATAATGCCCTGAAAGAAGAAATCATTATCTGAACACCCACTGAAAGAGACAATTTGGTTTAACCTTGGAGTTAAAACTAATCTCAGAGCCCATTTATACCCCTATCCCTGCCTATGTGTCCACAAATTTCCAGCTCTTATCCTTTCACAGATACAGGTCAGCAATCAATATTAAGGTACCCAGTTCAGGCATCCAGTAATATTTAGAGAACAGTCTGCACAATTTGGCCAAGAGTCTCTGTCAGACTTACAGCGCAATGTGAATGCCTGGGATCAAAGTAAGGTGCATTGTCAAGCTCTGCCACGTACCTTCTGCACCAATTGACACAAGTTTCACTCCTTTGCTGGCGATATAATCCAGAGCTTTGTTGACATTGGCAATTTTATGGAAGCGCATCTTCCCTCTGTCTGGTTTTGGTAGTCTTTCCCCTGCAGAACAAGAGATTCAGTGTGTTTATTGATACAAACCTCTGGCTACAGGCATCCAATCGACTAGGACTCGAGAATGAATGTGCCCTGAACACTGGCTAAAAAATTAGCAGTTATTTTAACAGATGTTTTTCTGAAAGAATGTCAAATGGTTTAAAATAAGAACTCAAAAAAACCCACAAAACCCCAAAAAAACAAAACTGAAGAGAAAATTCAAATGCTGAAACATCTTATTTATATCCTGCTGATATAGAAGTAACATCGGTTTTATGTTTGCCCTAAACATCTTGAAGACATACTCCTAGTTCATTGCTACTGTCTGTGTTAGAGCAGCCAAATACTAAGAAGGCAGAGCTCATTACCTTTACTTTCCAGACTATAAGGGGAGGCTGGACTCTGTCCAGCAGATTATCTATAGCATCCTTCCACACCTGACCAAGAACAATGGCCTTTAACAACCTCAGCCAAGACAGCAGAGCAGCTAATTTCAGAGCATAGGCTGATGTGCTTAATTGAACTTATCTTTACAAATTATCACAAAGAAAAATAATTTCTGAAAATATGACTCCCCATTTCATGAAGACTGAATATTTGAAGATCTTCTTTCCCCACTGACATCTTCAGCAAAAATGTAAACTGCCTTTTTTATATAAAAACATCTTGTAAATCTTCTTGTCCTATTCCACATTTGTTATGCATCTGTAATTTGAGCTACTCCCTTCCCATTTGGGGGAATTTTGTTTGTATCTTGGGAAGTGCCCCTCTGAAAAACATGTAAAATGGGCAACATAGTGAGTTTACATCAGTTAGTCAAAAGGAGTTATTGGATGTTCAACCACTCATTACTTTTACTCATTACTAAATATTGATCTAATTTTACTTTAGGCACTTACTTTTGAAAGCATTGGACCATCCAATAAAATCATTAAAAGCAAACCAAAACTTTTATACTAAAAATGGAATAAAATAAATTTGTCACCAAGTGTAAATGCTTTTTAACAGTTAGGGGCTAAGACCGGGTCCCAGTGTTTGTGGTTTGTCCAGCAACACTGTGATATCAGAGATATCCTGGAACACAAGCACAAACCAGATTTTGGAGATGAGGAAAAAGTAAAAGGGTTTTATTCTCCCATTTTTTTTATGGCATGTTTCAGTCTACTTAGAGTTTGTGGTCACTGTTTTGAAATGTTAAAAATTTTTGTTCTTGTAAATATATAGCAAACTTCCTTTTAGAATCAACAAGGTTGGAAAAGACCTCAGAGATCATCAAGTTCAAGCCAACCTGAGATAACTTCCAAGAGCAGCATCAGTTTGAGGCCGTTTCTGAAGTCCTCCTCAATGTTCTCAATCTGAGTGCCTGCTTTCCTGAGGTGGGAATTGCACCAGGCTGTAAACGTCTGTAATTGCATTAAAAAAAAAAAAATGATCAAAGACATTTTCCCAAACAACTGCTAAACCATCAGAGTAAACACTGCATCCAAGATTGTCACTACTACCTTAGAAATTTTGGTGTCCAACTCCTATTAATTTTATATATGTTGCTGAGTTCAAAATTCTTATTCTAGATGTTCATGAAGATGCAAAGAACTGTTTGATTAGAAGCAATGTTGTACTTGAGACTGCTGTCAAACACACCTTCCCCCCCCCCAAATATCTGCACATAAAGGCTAAATTCGTCTAATATTTATTGTTATACTTAACATTTTATGAGCACATAATTTTATGTTTGGACTTATATGTTACACATTCTTCCTGAAAAGAAAGATTGGTGTGGTATAAAGGAAGCTGTGTGACAGTAAAATGTAGGCAATACCAAGCACAGAAGCAACAACTTCTACTACTTGAATTCACACCACAATAAACAGTTCTTAAACAGAGTATCTATGCCAGGGACAAGTAACATGCATTTCTCACAGAAGAGAGGCAAGGATATCTGCAAAATTGCATCTGCTCCGACTTTTAACTACAGTGAGAAACAAAATATCTTCTGAAAACATGGACAATTAGAATGGATTTCAAAACTTTATAATAATTCAAGCACAGCAGTTTCACATTCAGACCCTGCAGATGTGGCCAGCCTTACCAGGGGTTTTAGTTTGAAACTATGTAATTTTCAGAAAACTACAAGTTCCTGTAGCACACAAATGCAGGTACTTCAGTTTGCAGGGCAAAAATGGTCACAAAAGCAACCACAAGCACTTCTCTCTTCATGGAGAATAGTCAAGTGTGGTTTTACTTGCAGAGATGAAAAGCAGAACCAACTCCATTGATCTGCAGAGGTCATATACTCATTACCTTTTGTATGAATGAAATAAATACAGGGACTAATATAAAATTTAGTAGTTACAATTGGTCTGACTTTAAATATCCCTTACTTCTCAGCCTTATGACAAATTCACCTTGCTTTTCAATGTCTGTTAAGACACATAAAGCAAGTTTGTATTTACTAGGGATTTCACCAGATATTTAACTCTAGGTATATAACACAGCCATACAAATTAAGTTAGACTTCTGCTACTTAGAACTGTCAGGTATTCAGAATTTCTCTTCTCTTCCTGTTTCAAATTACCATAGTTTAAAAAACATTGTCTATAAGAAAATTCTTTTGGCTTTCTTTTTTCCTACCTGTTTTTTTGAAACTCTAATTCCTGATCTCTCAGAAAAGAAATAGGAAAGGTCAGTAGATGAAGGCAAAAATTTCCCCTTGCACTGAAACTTGTAAATTCTAGACAGATTTCATACCTCAAGAAGATATTTGTTTCGGCTTTCTTTTCTTCTTCCTGTTTTTTGAGACTATAATTCCTGATCTCTTAGAAATTAAATAAAGTCAGTAGATGAAGGCAGTAATTTCCCCTTGCACTGAAACTTGTAAATTCTACACAGATTTCATACCTCAAGAAGATACGGATTGAATTTTCAAAAGTGGTCTATACTTACAAATGCAATTTTCTGTTGAAGAAAAACATTTTGGTGGCTGTTGGGTTTGACTCTATTTGAAGAACTTATGTATACCTTGCTGGGCTCTTTCCTCTGAACTATAGCGACAGGAAGCAGCTTGATACACTTCAGTTTTATGGACCTCTATCCAGTTGACAGGAAGAAGCAAGAAGTGCTATGGATATGGGGATGCTTGCAGTGAAATCACTAATTCTAGATATTCAGAGAAAGCAGGAAAGAGAAGACAGTATTGGAAGTGGCTCTGGGCAGGGGTCTTGTTGAACAGCAGAGGATGAGCTGCAGGTAGAGGCATAAGAAATTTGTTCTGCATGCAGACAGAGGTAAGCATGGCTGCACCTGAACATCTCTGCAAATATATCTATTTTAATAATGGGGTGTTAGCTTGAAAGGAGATCATTCAGGAAGGTAAAAACTTTCCTCATTTTAAGATAACTAAGCTTTACTGAACTCTTGGGAGACTTCAAACCAGGGTATATCAAACATCACAACAGAAATAACAGACACCTCTACCCTCAGGGCTTGACATGATGGAGTCTTAGGATAATATTTGGTTTGCATCATTTCAGGGTTTGGATCTACTTTATATGACTAATTTGTCTGCCTCAAACAGTATCTTCTTCTTGCAGTATGTCTCTAAAAAAGGCTTAATACCACATTAAGTCCTTTGCAAATACCGAAAAATCATAACAAGCATCTTTGGAAGCAACAACATTATGGTAGTACAGAAAAAACATTTTAAATCACCCAAGTGTAAATGCACATGAACATTGCATGGCAATTTGGCAATAAATATTAGAAATCTGAACCAGTAAATGAATGAGCCTTTCACGAATTAAGCTTAAGTGATGGACATCTGCAGATGCCATTGCAGTTTGAAGAATTATTCCAAGCACATCAGGCTAAACCCAAAGAACGATTTGGAGGAAAACCTCAGGCATTTCCATCTCTTCTTTTAGACATTTATAGTGAACAAACATCTTGAACTTGTACCCCTCATGTAAATGAGTTTTACCCCTTTTTCATTTCATTAAGAGTTTAATGGCAATAACACTACTGTCAAGCAGTCTTAAAATACAAATCTGACTTCTACTGTAACAAAAGCTACTTCCCACTTAGTTTCTTAAGAATAAATGGAACTTGGCACGTCTTAGGTTTTGTATGCATACACAAGTGTGTATGTATACATATACACACATATATATATACACACATATAAAAACAAATCAGCATTTTGTCCACCTTGAATCGCGTTGTGGTCCTCTATGATAGCTGATTGAATTTACTGCATGCTGCACTGACAGACACACAGCATAAGTTTTATCCAAAGTCTTCAAATAATATTTTCTCCTGAAAACAGACATTTTTATGTCATTGAATTTCCTGAGAGTCAAACTGTCCTCCCAATTTTGTTCATTTTATGAAGATACTAAGCAGCCAATGTTGCTGTGATACAAACCAGCAAAAGATGATACTGCTGCTGAGTCAAATTGTTTGCAGTAAATAGCTTGATAACAGTCACTGGTTTTATGGCTTTTTGTATCTGCAAGTTATTTAAATTTTTTTTCCAGCAGTATTGGGTTTTGTCACTGACATTGTAGCATTCTGAAAGATAAACCTGGAATTACCTACAAAGCCTCCACTCATGAGGTAAATTCTGTAGAAGCACTTCATTGCATGTGGATTCTTTATTTAGACTATTTGTATCTAGATATTTTAGATTATCTTCTATAACTAGGTTAAAAGATTTATATCTTTTATCTAAACTACCATTTCTCGGAGCTTTCTGTTTTACCGGTGCACCAGATCATTAAATGGTGATATCACCTTATGACAGTTGTCTTGTGTCTCATGAAAAGTGTTGCTGCATCGTCTAGGCATGTGACTTTGAGTCTGGTGCCTTCCAAATGTTTTATTTTCCTAGGACTTAACACAGTTATAGGAATGCTACTTAAGCAAACATTGACTTTGTTTCAGTGATGCAACTCACAGATGACTGTATTAAAGCTACTGCAAAACTTGCAAATTTTAACAATTTCCACAGTCCTCATTTTATTTAACCCTCATCCTTCTGTTCCTGTTGTGATACCACTTGTTCTCACTGCTTTGGCTTTAACTAATTCTTCTATTCATAGTAATTAAGAAACAATTCAAAGCACGTTTAAGTCCTGGAGATCAAGATACAGACAGCATATAGTACCCTGCAAATTTGTAATCCACTGGGATTTGAAAGCTATTAAATGACTTAGACAAAGCAAATCTCTTTTTCTGCTGAGCTGTATGGCACATTTCAGAGTACTGGATTGCTCAGAGAAACAAGGCAGGACTGAAGGCACCAAGCCGAATACCAGGAAGGATACAAGTAAGCACCTAGAAAGCTATACAAGTCTTTTTAGAATTTATTTAACATCTCTACAAAAGTAAAAAAAATAAATAAATCTCACTTCCAAACTTGTTACTGCAGAAGACACTTTGTTAACAGATGACAAACCATAGAAGAGGGGAAACAGGGCAGGAAGCCAAACAATTTGCAGTCCCACAGGTAAACGTTCTCTTAATGCTCTATTAATTATCTACTGCTGTCACAGGTCTATTTTGGAAAAGCTAATTCCAGAAAAGGGAGCACAATTTATGTTCACTGCCCACTTAGCCTCACTGTGAAGACTATCAATAGCATATTCTCCAAAATTTGGATTCATAGATCTGTGACGGCAAAGTGTGTACCTCAGGAAGAAAAAAAACCCTTACCTGGTAATTTTCTTAGGCCACTTAATTTCACAAGCCCTTGACAAGCAGAACTGCAACCAGTTAGCAGTAGGCCTAATCAATTAGCAAACAATTACAACTAATGCCAAGAATTAATAGCGTATATCTCTTCTCTGTAAATATTTTTATATATGCACAATGAAGGACACATTTTGATAGACAAAGTGGCATCTCTGAAAGCTATTGTCCTACACTCCTAAGAAAACCCACGCATCTTTCTTTAATGTGTGCAATGTTAACTTACTTTTGACAGTGCATTAAAGCCAGAAAGTAAGACCCTGTAACAACAAGTTTCATATGTGCATGCAATAACAGGGATAAAGAGAATTGAGAACGCAACATTTGCCATCCTCTCCAATACTCTTACCTATCAATCACAAGACAACATTTTCCACCTGCTGAAGATACAGGGTAAATTGTAGTTTGGCACTCTAAACTAGACAATGGCAATGACTCCAAAATGTTCATCGTCAAAACAGCAGCATAACTTGCATGGGAACATGTACAGGGCATACACTCCACAAGTTCAGGGAGCATTAATTAATTGAGAGGTGGACCCAGCCCAAGTCCTATTTCATATGTGCATCCCATAACAAAGGTTAAAACTGCCTTTCACTATCCCCAATTCAAATCAATTTCTGACTGCTATAATATTTACAGAATTTTGAACTGATTTTAAAAGGCACTTGTCTGCTTGTCTCTACCCCTTCCAGACAGGCTACTGACTCATGAGTCATTTGATTATTGAGTTTCTAGCCTTTCTGTAATGTTCACATAAGAACATACAGACAAAAATCCAAATTTAACCTATAACTTATGAAAAAGATTGCATTAATAGGACACTTAATATTTCCTGTGCTTGTTAAGTACCGCAGAAGCACAACTCATTTGAGGTGGACGTTAAAATTCTAGCACCCAAAGCAGGAGAACAGACCCAATGTGTGATACAGTGTTTCTTAAAACTCTGCTTTATGGCCCTTCAAAAGTGGTTTATCTCTCTGCCTGTGCTAGCTGAGGGTCTTCGTTACTTCTAGGCTAAATGGGATGTGGTGATTCACTCTGTAGTTATACAGAACATTACTGGGCTCTGAGAGCATGGCAAGGGTGTTACAGAAAAAGCTCTGCCAGAACATTCCCACTAGGCCAGACTGAGGTTTCCCCTTGAAGAATTTCCCATCTGTCTGTTAACCATGTTCTAAAACGTAAGTTGCAAACCCGCAACATGATCTCCTAGATCCTGTGTCCACACAGTGTTCTAACCACTGCATGATCAGGGCTTTTTTCTGGGCTTGGGATATAGTCTGCACTGGTTCCCGTTAACTATTTGATTCTGCTCCCAAAAGAAGGGGCATGAAGGTGAAACGCTGCAAAAAATTTCACAGCCTTTATCAACTAACTTAATGGGAACCAATGACCACACATGGTATCTTTTAGATGTTTCTAGAACACCTAGATCACCTACCCTTTTAGTATATTAGCTGTATGAGTATGTTTTGATGAACTGAAAATAAATAAAACTTACATCTTACTTGGTTTGCTTTAACTGTCCCCTTGTTCTTATTCCCCTTGCAGTGGAAGCAAGTAAAACAATCAGAGTAACTGTAACAGTAGTGGTTCACCACTGCAACTCAGTCACTCAGCAGGCAGTGTGATTTCTAACACTATAAATACACCAGAGCACAACAACTCAAATGAAGCACAGTGAAAGACGCCATGACGGCTAAGGTAGGGGAAATGTTCAGTGTGTATCAAAAGATCATTAAAAAGAAACCCTTAAATTATAGGCAGTATGTCAAAGCCAATTTCTTGAGAACAGAAAGGATAGCAGAGAACTGTCTTACACAGGAAGATAGTAGGAAGCTCCTTCACAAGGTCCCTATATCCAAAGTTGGGGAAAGCCCTCCCTGCTCCAGAGCATCCATCCATCCAGCTGAAGAGATGGTGTCAGACATGATATGCTACCATACTCTGCACTGTCAGCAGATCTGCTCAAGCAACTAAGGAAACTTCACTCCCGTTTCTTAAATATTATCATCCACAAGAGACATCGTCAAAGGGATGAATTCAGCACACACGTCTTGTATTTTGCATTCTGCATTCTGCTTGCATGGAAGAACCCGGCGAGACCTCAGTCCTTACAAAGCAGGTGGCCTAATCCTATGTGAGTCTAGGGTTTCCCATAAAACATGCAAGCACCTCTCAGCACCAAATAACCGCACATCTGTTTTACAGTGCTCACTACTAACAGAAAACCCTAAGCGTGTCAATATTCCTTAGAGAATAATTTGGCAAGGCTGACCTCCAAGAAATGTCAAGAAGATTTTTAAGCCTTTTGTTACAAAGTGAGTGCCATTATTTATTTCTTTCAAAGATGGTAACAGAGAAATGTTATACTGCCCCGTTGGTCTAAAATGGCATAAAACTTAGGAGGCAGCAAAATGTGTGAGAAATTCAGTATGGATCACTGCATCCACTTGTCCTCACCTCAATTTTTTGGTTGTTTTGGTTAGTTTTGGGGGTTTGTCTGTGTGTGTGATTGGGGTTTGGGGTTTGTTTAGTTGAATTTTGGAGGTTTTTTGGTGGTTTATTTTTTGTTAGTTGGTATTGAGTTTTGTTTGTTTGGGTTTTGGGTTTTGTTTTTTTCTGAGGGAAGAACAGGAAGGAAGGAAGATAAGAGGTTTCACAACATCTTTGGAAGGGCTACAATAGTTAAAATATTTCAGGCAGGTAATACCTGTATTATATTATCTGAAGTAGCTGGAAAAGTCAGGTAAGTTTTCAGGCATATATGCCCGTCTTCACATGTGAGAGAAAAGCCTCAGTCTTAAGTCCTTTAGACAATTCAGGACTTTGATGGACCATCAGTATAATGTTATAACAGATCTATTCCCTGAAGGAAACTCCTTCCTTTTCCAATACTGTTGATGACATCCATTTATAAAAGTTTACAGCAGTAGGCATCTGTACAATCTCAAAATACATGCACTGTCATAGAGCTGACTGCTTGTTAATTTCTATCAGTTTAAAATAATTCTGTTTTAAATGTATTTTCAATCAGAGCACATGCAAAGATTAAAATCCCATTTGAAATTAAAGAGTGCTCAGGATCTGTAGGACAATTCTGGTCTAAATGTACATTTTATTTTCAGAATTTCAAGAATCACTCAAATAAGAGAAACCTGCTCAGAAAAATAATGCAGCAGTATGAGGCAAGTATCCAGTGAAAATCTACCACGGGCGTGGTTTTACCTTCCATTAAAAAAAACCTGCAAGATATATTTATCCATTCTTTTTCTTTACAGTGCAACTGCAACCTATTCTATTTATTAAGGTGAAGGAATTAGAAAGACAAAGGAAAAAAAGTACTTTGTCTACTTCTATTATGTTCTTTTAATTCTGACTATTTTTTTAACACATTCCTGTCACTAAGGAGACCAGAATGGTCTGTGGTAAATTTACATGTAGCAAATAAAGGGAGAAACACAGTCTAATAAGTGATTAAAAGTTTGGCTTATTTTATTTATGCAGAAGTGGGAAACTTCACTAGGCAAGTAGTATCAGCTCCTACAGGACCCAATCTTGAATTTTAAGAAAAAAAAAGTCCAAGTATGTACATTGTACTACTTTTCTAAGTCTACACCCATTTACATGCATGTCCTTCCCTCATGATTTTGCCTATCTAAAGTCTAGCCATTCATCCTAGTCCCACCTAGTTAAGCTACAGTATTAAACCAAGACTCTGCAGAAGCAGACCTCTTTTATGTCACACACCTAAGCTGGTTGCAACAGCAGAGAGCTATTTATCTAAGAGGAAAATAAACACAAAACCATATGAGAGAAAAAAAAAAAAAAAGAGTATTTAGAACCTCAGAGAGTTTATTCTTACTAATAGCAAGTAATGGTTCACTATTAAGTGGAAGGGTTTATTAAGTACACTTCTGTAGGAATCTGCCCTAAACCATTTCCTATACTGGACTTTACTTATACAGAGTGTACATTTATAATATTTGAATATTACAGCAACATGATGGGGCTGTAAGCATATTTCATCACAGAGCAACAATTCAAACTAATCTTGATAAATCAGTGAAATGACTTGAAGAAAACTGGACAGAGATTAGCAAGAAGTCTGAAGTACTGCCCTCCTCCAGTAATAAATAACTGCAAAAACACAGGACGGAGAAAAACTGCCATGGCAGTAGCACTGAAGAAGAGGATCTGAAAATAACAGTGAATCACAACCTACCCTGATTTGAAAATGTTCTACTGTTACATAATGCAAATAAAATATTGGAATGTATAAGCAGAAGAATAGTGTATCGATATCTTAAGTATTTCTAACAATCTCCACCGTGCTGGAAAGGGATTGGAAAGAATCCACAAAATAGCCATGGAAGCAAAAAAAATTCTAGAAAAAAAGTGAAAAATATAGAACCATTGGACATATTTAATCATGAGAATTTTGAAAATAAAGTAAAACTTGTTTCAATCATTTAAGAAGTTACAACACAGAATAGATCACTTCTCTGTGTTCACCAAAGACAGATTTTAAGATAGGTAATCATGAGTTTAAACAACAATGAAGAAGATTTAGATTATTTTTTAACTGCAGAAGTAGTGAAGCACTGGAAGAGATAGGCTGGGTAAATGTGGAATCTTTCTTGGACATCATCAAGAACATGTTGGGAAAATGAGCCAAAGAACACCATGAGCATATTTGCTTCTGCCTGAAAATAGAGGAGTGGACTAAATGCGTTCCCAGATTCTCCCAGTCATACTTTCTATGATGTTCATGGAAGATTCCCATCCTAATTGACATCTACACTGCAGCCTTGAAAAGGAGTATAGGCAAGAAGATTTCTTTTTTCTTCTTCCAGATTCTGTGGCTGAGAAGCCCTAAACCTTAGGTATACGTTATCCAAAGACTACAAAATAAGAAGTCATTCAGCAGAAAACAACTCCCTTTTAGGAATCCAAGCACTTGGCATGCAACAGCTGCAAATTTTGTTTCTGTCAGGGTATTCTTTTTGTGGTGATCCCCATTTGTCTCTTGTACTTTTATATGACCTCCTAATTTCCCTTACCAAAACCAAATATAATATCAGGGGAGTTCTGTCAGGAATACTGAAGAAAAAGAAATTAGAACAGTGAAGACAGAGAACAATAAAGAAATGAAGCTGAATATAAAAGGATAGAGTTAAAGAAGATTCAAAAACAATAGGCAGAAGAGTGTTCACAGACAGTTAAACATGAACCAAATTAAAATGAAAGTGGATTAAATTAACTGTTCTATGGGTACAAACATTTCCTGAGGTCTGTATTGTGATCCTAGAGAATATACTCTGACACCTACATTTTCTCCCCAACTTTGTACCATCTTTTAAGTCATTTATGATAGGAATTTTTTAAATGTTTATATTGTCCTAAATGATGAGTGGTTTATGACCCATTGCTCCTCACTCAGGACTGTCATCAACTTTTAACAACATGAACAAATGTTATTAGCCACAGCTTAGTACTTTTAAGTGTCACTTCTGCACTGAAGGATAATGCAAATGTTAAACACTCCATGCCCCGCAGCACTGTTGCAGGGGAGAATTCACTGTTGCTTTTGAGGTGCTCAAATACTACCATGAAAAAACGTCCAATAAAGAAATAGTAGCAAGAAACATTAGAAAGCTGACACAACTATAAAAACCTTGCAAATGTGGAACTGTAAAATTAGTAAAAAACAGAACCTACTATGAACAGATGAAAAAAGACATAACGATTATCAACATCTTCAGCATCTGTTCTTAGTCATTCAAAGTTAATTCTACATTTAAAAACCAAAGCTAGCTGTTTAGCATAAAATGGTTACCTACTACTGCTAATCTAGTTACATTCCAGTTATCCTTTACTCCTTAAAGTCTTAGTGAATTATGAAATGTGCCAGCCACTTAAGTATGGAGAAAGAAGTCTTTCAGGGAGCTGTTAAGAATAGCAATGACTGTGAATAACCCCACAGATGCAATCTGAGAAAGCATTTTCACATACAGAAATTGCTTTAGCTTTCACCTCTAGGATGAAAAGTCACTGTCCCTACCTCTCACTAATAAGGTCACTTTGGGCACCTCCAATGAAGCTGCCATTTCTGGTGGTTTAAGTGATGGGGACACCTGTCTCCCTGAGAGCTAAACTGAGAGTACAACTCACCTCATAGACATTACCAAACACCCTGCACCCTGCATGTGCTAGCAACCTTGTCACTTATTCACCTGGCCTGGGTTCAAAACACTGATCTAAAAGTGAAAGGTACCCCCCAGCCACACATTCCCAGCCAACAAATTAAAAATCCATCTTCAGTACAAGGTTATCTTTCACTGTGTGCTGGGGAATAGGAGCTATTAGAATATTCTGCTTGAAAGGCTTTGCAATACTGAGGCTTTTAATTAATACTGTCACCACCTCGCTAAGCAGTGGCAAAGGTTAAGGGTTTGCAAAGTCAGCTTTCTCTTAAATATGAATGACTATTTTGGCAGTATAGTTTGTTCATTCACATCATATGCATGAATCCTTGAAAAAAGATGGTCACAAACAGAATCCAGACAACACTTTCCAAGAACCCTTTTTCTAAATGGCAGCAGCTGGCTGTCTTACAGCAGCTCTGGACAATCCATTCTAGCTAGATGGAGTAATGGGGAGCAATCCCTTGCTGTTTACAATGGTCTTACCTCTTCATCTGCCTTCCTGATTCAGTAACAATACGCTTGACATCACTTACAGTTATATACTACTTTACTGATAACTGTCTTTGCCTATTATGTAAAACAACAGGTATGTTAATACTTTGTCATAACAGAATTAATATATCTGAATTTTTTTACTACATACCTTTATTCAATGCATTGAAATGCCCAAGATATAAGATTAGCTCTACAAAATCATAAATAAATTATATAATCTGTGAAGTGAATATAATGTTCTTAAATTACTAACAAGTTTCTGCCCCTATATTAAATTGCTTTCTCTAATGACAGTGAAAAGACAGGCAGTGAGTAAAACCCCAACTGCTGAGTCCCTGCTCTTCTGCAGCTTTTTGTGCAACTTCTTTCAAGTGGTAAAACCTCTTTATACATATGTATAAATTCTTTACCCCCCAGTAGAGATGAAAGGTAGATATGCCCCATGGACTAAGAGTTCTAAATGCAGAATTCGGAAGGCTCTGTTCATCTCTGAAACTGAGTGATTGTGCAGTATTGTCCAGTCTTGTACTTTGCAAATTTTAAATGCTGTAGCAAGTGAAAGAAGTTTGTTTGTCTGTTTGTTTGTTTTTCAGAAGACTCAAAAACCAAATATTGCTGAAAAAAAGTACCTGTGAATCAAGCACATTCAGAACACTGTTCTTAAATGGAAGTAAAGCTTTAAAACAAAACCAAAACCAAACAGAAGAGAGACTAATGGAACCATACAAATATGAAGTTTCAAATAAACTATTTTTGGTCAATGTATTTTATTTTCAGATGTTGGGTCTGTATTTCCCTTGAAGGAAATGTTTATGCATATGCCAATCTCCTTCAATAGGTCATGTCGCTTCTATCATTAAATAATTTAGAGAGTAACAGATCAACAGGTTGTTTTTTTTCTGACATGCAACATTGCCAAATTTTGCCTTTCAAAATATCTCTGGAATAGCCCTGGAACAGGCTCCCCAGGGGGGTTGTGGAGTCTCCTTCTCTAGAGACTTTCAAAACCCACCTGGATGCGTTCCTGTGTGGACTATCCTAGGTGATCCTGCTCTGGTAGGGGGGGTAGGCGGGTTGGACCTGATGATCTCTTGAGGTCCCTTCCAACCTCTGATATACTGTGATATTGTGATCTCCTACTGAAATCTGCAGAAATAGCGAAGCATCACCTACAAGAACCTGTGCCTTTTTGATAGAGATACATTCCTCCCACACAGCATGACTGGGAGTGTGCAGGATCTAGACTGAACCTCTAAGGACTGTCAACTATTTGCATGGCACAACAGTATTTTCCTCTAAGAGGGTCACCTAATGTTAGAGCTTACTAGCCAAATATTCTCCATTCCAATGCACTGCACTTTGCAGAGGTTGAATTTACACTATAAACACAAGTAATTCTGACACTGCAACCTGAGTTATATGGTGATAGCAGATAGTAGTATCTTACGCAGCATTCCTGATCACTTTACACCACAAAACTTTACAATGCATACCTACAAATAAATCAGTTCCTGCTCACTTGGCAGAGCATTAAAATAAATTTGCCACTACACTGCACAAAGTTCAGTGCAGCAAAGAAATGTTGTACGTATTTTTATAAAGGCTTTAATGGACTCTATCATCCATGCAATAAAGACGGCATCTTTGTATTACATACAAATAAATAGCTCCTAAAGTGCTGTCCAAAGGATACCCTTCTTCAGCCAATCAGGGTAGGATACCAGGGACCTAAGCAGAGAGCTTGTGTAGGTTCTGTTAGAAACTCCAGTGTACTGATGCACGCTCCTAAACGTCTCTCTTTCATGCACCCTGTCTCTCTTGCTCTCTACACATTTTTAGATAAAGATCTTGGCTGAATAAAATAAAGAAAACTCCTGATACTTTTGAAGATATAATTAATGGAACAGTGAGCCGTTTGCATTCTAGTGCCACACTGCTGAGCAAAGTGGTATGTCTCACTGTAATCACTAATTAGACAAAGTGCTATATATAAGGCACACTTTTTCAATCTAACTACTGAAAAACTAAGAAACACAAGGATAGAAAAAGGTATTTAGTATGTCATGGGACCAATATATCCTATGAAAACTTGAACTATTATAGGGTCAAAAAAAATGGCTCAGGAGTCATTGATTCTGGAACATCACCTTCCATGTTCAGCATATCTGTTTCACAAGAGTATCAAGAAACTAGAAGGCATCTTCAGAAAATGATTCACAGTAAAAATGCCAACAGCTTTAGAGACAACTTTCTGCAGTGGTAAAAGGTTTGAGACCAGCCACTTTTCTGTTTCTTTTTTCCTCCTCTGTGTTCTTTTGCAGATGGCTACTTTTTTTCTACTACAAAACAAAAGAATAATGGCTGTTATACTTGCTTCTTCCTGCACAGAGTTAAAAATGAAGCATAGGTAGTCTAAAAAGAGTCTCCAATACTGTGGTGGTTCTTCAAGGGACAAATATGCAGGCATGCTTTAAAGGTGAAGTCTGTGCCTTTTATACTGTCTGGGGCTTTCTCTCAAGTTATTAAACAAAGAACACACATTATCACTAACCTACCAGTGCCAAATGAATCTTCTCAGGGAGAGATAATTTCTCCTATTCTCCTTTCCAGAAGGACTCCAAGGGTCCTCCTATCATCAGCTGTGCCTTACAGTGCTCCTCCTGGTTTCCCAAGAACTCCTGAACTAGCACAGATAGTGCTGGCTAACGTTTTTGTTTCAGCAAACACATATTTAAATAACCAAATACTGTTCAGGATGGCATGAAAGAAACATTCACACATTATAGTATGGAAAGAACTAAAGGTATGCCCTCTGGGAATAGAAGGATTAATTAAAGTAGGCTAATCCAGGATTTAGTTGACTGGATTTCACAATGTCTTTCCCTTGCTTTCTCTGTTGATTTTCTTCACAGTGCTATCTTTATCCAGGAATTATGTACTACATTGCCAGGTGAGTAAGTAAATCCATTATAAATTGGTCAATACAGTCAGTCAGTATGGGACAAAAGTATATTCCTATCCATTGAATCTACAGTCTTTAAAACACTTCTATAATTAGAAAAGCCTACCTTCTGACTGATAAAGCTAAAAGAGATTTTGAAAGATTTTTCAATTCCACACACACCAACACATAGATATTTAAGTCCCCAACACCAATAAATGATGGGAAAAGTATTGTCAGTAGTCAGACTCCAAGATGGTCACACAGAAAATGTTGTCTTTATATTCTGTCAAGTAGCACATTTGAAGATCACCAAGTCTAGTTTCACTTGTAATCTAAACTAAGGTTAACATTCTTACAGAGGAATGAAAACCTCATGCATTAATTTTCAGCTATGCAACAACAAGCTCCTCTCTGGCATATATGCCAGGCTACTCAGTACAATATTTCACGGTACGTAAGGCATATAATTTGTCCATGTTAATTTTTCTACCACTGTAACTGACAATTAAAAAATAATAATTCAGTTTTGATATTGTGTTTGATTTAAGAATCTAGCATTTAAAGAATTTGGTAACTTCTGCTGTTAAAGGTGCAAATGAAACATATTAGGTCAATTTTTTTAAGCTCTAATTTATTTTTTTTTTTTATGAGGCATTGGCTGTAGGGTAACATTTCCTAGAACATTTGAAATACTGTGTAAGCCAGCAGACTTTCAGAAAAATTCTGGAGTTCCTAAGTAATTTTTAGTGAGGCTTGGGTTCCCAAATTACTGAGCTTTTCTTAAAAAAGTGAATAAAAGAGCTAAACATTACTTAGGGTCTTTGGATGGCCCAATGCTATACAAATATTAAATTTAACTAAGTAATCTGCTGTCAAGCGCTTAGCATGGAGTAGATGAGTAAATAACATACTATGATGGCTGTAAGGGCTGAAAGCATAAACACCAGTGGTTTAATACAGCGTTTGTGATAAGCAAACTACTTTGTCAGGTAAACACCCGGTTCTTTGTTTATAGTACGTCTGATTGTTAACAGGAGCCATGCTGGGACTTGTGTTTGGTCATGGAAATTAAGGCTACAGGAAAGAAGGAAAGCAAGCAAACTTCAGCCTCATGTATGGTGTTTTGTTTGTCTTTTAATATTAATGCCAGATGGATGGCAAATGTGTTATACATAACATGTACAAATATAGCTGCTTGTGGGGCTTATTCGGGATTAAGGAGTGGTAAGAACAGGGAGGGTTGCTTCAGATTTTTGCAGTGATCTGGTATATAGCAGAAGATCATTGCACCAGCAGATGAAACCTATGCATGGGATGCAAAGGCGGTCAGCTGCTTTGCCAAAGAAAACATGTGGTGGAACTACACTCCAGCATACAGCTGACGATGAACTTGGACTATAGAAATTTCCATTGCCTAAGAAGGCTCCTTTATGTGAAATAATACCCCAGAGCTCCACAATCATTTATGTATATTTTTTATTTGTATTTAGTGCAGTTGAGTACCAACTTTCCTCATGCTGAAGAGTGCACTGTCCTAAGTCTTGCAGCAGTGAAAAGTCACACTGGTGCCAAGATTAAACATAAAACGGAGTTTAAAAAAAAGTATCACTTAATGCTAGATGGCTAAGCCTTTCTGTGAGTGCCAAAATAGCAGGCTGATTTTCAGAGGTGCAAAATAGACAGAAGTTCCTTCTGACGTCAGTGGAAATGCCTGGGTATTCAACACCTATAAAAATATAAGCATTTCCTTAAATGCTTAAGGAATAATCACAGATGCTAATTTAGACTAGGGTGGTGGTCACTTTCTGCAGACTCCTGCTATGGTAGTCAGGGTAAACAAGGCTTTTCTAAGGGGTAGTTCAGACTGGAATCCATTTGCTTCAAATTAGGTTTTCCCAGTTATCAGTAGTGGATGGCTGGACAGATTCTGCTTACAGGTTTTTGAAGAGAAGTAAGAACAAGCACTGGATTTCAAGTTGAAGGGATTCTGTCAGTTAAGAGCTATTGGGAGAATGCATTTGAAGTAAATGGAAAACCTCCCTCATACCAAGTACAGTAAACACTTTGTACTTTCATCTGTAAAGGTATTTCAACCACTATTTTGGAGATGAAGACATGGACAAAGTAATAGGTCCTCATATCTCAAAAGCTGGGAGAAATTCAACCAGACATAAGAGTGCCCATTCTTGCACTTAGGATATACATTCAGGACTAATTTTCCTCATCTCTGTGAACATGTGGAAATGTAAGGTCCAAATATAGAAACTAACTAAACATTAGCCAGACAACTGTCAGCTTTGCCTCCTTCCAGACAGGCCTTCTAAAAAAATTGTTTCTACAAGTTACCATGTTAAGTGGGACACTTTCCTAAAAGGAGAACACTGCATTTCAAAGTCTTCTACTTCTGTCTTTGCAGATGCCCTGTTCCTGCAGAGTAGTAATACTTGCCCTGTAATCCTTTCACACCAGTAATTTGAGGATTACTAGGACAATCCTATCTTGATCTGTATAGATGAGTTACTTGTACTGCCAGCAGGGAAAGCTACTACAGAATGTGTACAGAAAGAGTCACAAAGGGTGATCATAATGTTGCATTTGCTGGTTAAACGATGTGGAAAAAGTAACTTCTATCTTTAAATACATGCCCCATTTTATCAGGTAGAAAAAGAGCATTATATAGCATCTGTACAGTTATGATCAGCTTTATGCATCAAGTCTCTCAACATGAGGTATATTTAAAACCAACAAATCAAGTGATATTAGAAGAACAAATGCCACACACCGTTATCAGAGCATTTCATAAAATTATGTTCTTCAAAGACTGAAAATTTGAAAATCACCCCAAACTATTAGGAATGAAATTTCATTTAAGAGAAAAGGGAGTGCTCAAGGTGAATAAACTCTCCTTCTGGTATCAACTGAGAGTAAAGAATGAACAGCCATAAAAGACAGAGTCAGCAACTTTTCAGTACTCACCGCAGAGGAATACCACATCAGTTACACATTCTTTATCCTTACAATTAGGGCTCATAAAAATTATGCTTGTTAATAAGCCATCCAAGGCAATTCAACTTTGCCAACTGTGTAAGCACTTTTATATTTGTTTGCTTGCAAGGATGTAAAATAACATCCAGGAGGAGTGTCTTTTTGACTTGGTACACAACTAAGCACAACAAATTCCTTCCTATCTCTATTTCACTGACATGCTTCTTCCTGCATCATGTCCACCTGCATTCTGGATTCTTCTGTAAGCAGGCTCTGAAGTACAACTTCTAAAATGACACCAATATCTGTATAGTATGTACCATTCACAACTAAAGAAAATCCTAACACTTAGCCTCACTGGAATTAATTCAGTAGAACTGTACAGTGCAATACAGAAATTATTACCAAAACTATGTATCATTAAATGGATCAGAATGCATGCAACAATGAGTAAATTTATGTTAGGCATTTGGTATCCAATCATAATGGTGAAACCTCTTTTGTTTTACTTGCAAGATGGTGGAAAGGCTTTGGTGGAAGATTTTGAAATGTATTACACTACTGGCAAACAAAAGTAAAATTCAGCTTGCAGAGCTGTCTTAATTTGATTTGGAAACTGGTGATGTAATAATGGTATTTTTTTACTGGGATTCATTGCTTTACAGAATATAGCTGAGTCCTGCTTTTGCTTGCACAGGGCTACAAACTGTATGACCTTGAATGCCATATTTACTGCAGTCTCAGGGCCAAAAATCCTCAGTGTTCTTCCAAGCAAACACCTCCCATGCCTTTCTTGTCAGCTCTCCAGTAACCCAAACACACATCCATGGCAAAATGCAGACCCCCCACCCCAAAGGGATTATAGCAAATTCCAGTTCTTAACACATAGCTTTTCTCTAGCTCTTAAGCACCTTGGTTGGAGCTTATGGAAACCCACTTAGATCCATACTTTCTTCCAATCCTTATTGTCTTACTAATTGGATCAGCATATCTGCAGACATTTTACTATAAAAATTTCAGAGGAGGCTCTGTGTGTGTCTGGGAGTGCAAGCAGGAGGTAGCCTTTGCTTCCCACTATAAAATTTTTCTTACAATTTCTTTTCATACACATACATTTCTGTTTCTGGCAGGTATTTGAGAGTAAGTGGCAATTAACAATTGAACTGAGACTGTAGAAATTATCAGTTCAAGAATACTGAGAAAAGCATGCAGAGCCTGCAACAGATCAACATTGAGAGGGTCGTTTAAGTTTCATTAGAAAATATAATATTGAATAATATATTCCTTTCTTGCACTCAGTATTTGCAAAATCTACCTACATAAACTTTCTAGTTAAGTGAATTTCAGAATAACTTTATTTGATTTTTCCTTCATACACCACCACCACAGAATTCAGGGTCTCTAGCTACAAGCCTTATTGAGAGGTTTCGAGACAGAATATGAAGCACACTGAAAAAATATGAGTGTTCCACTATCCTTTCAGCATAGCCCTCTCAAGCACCATTCCATGCAAGTAACATCAGCAAGAGGAATTTAACATGTTCTATTTTAAAAAGCACTAATCTCTAAGAGGCCAACCATACAGAACAAGCCATAAACACATCCCATATTTCTATAACAGTGTCCCTCTATCCTCATTACAGCTCTTTACAGGATGACAGAAACTGCAACTCCATGTCTTTCTGTTGCATCAGTGTCTAATATTTAGGACAGTTTTAGTATATGCTGAAATATCAAGACATGCTCTGGCAGCATAAAATGAAGTCCATTCATTGACTACCACATTCTGTATCAGAACCTATATGGAGCAATCTACCACTAAGAAGTTCACTTACAGAACATCCCTGGATTTAAAAAGAAATGAGAAAAGTTTTGAGTGTGTGTTCTCAATACTCGAGGATTTGGCATCTACTGTTTGAAAATCCTTGTTGCACCTGGAGGAGAAGCATTTGGCTGCATGCTGAAACCTCATGTTATCATAAGGCACACACTGCATCTATAGTGACATATTTCATTTGGCAAGACATCCTTTTACAGAACTCTCTTCTAGAGCCACAATACTGGATGAATACTGGGGGGGGGAAAGGAAGTCTAAAAAGGAGAATTTTTTTGCTTTTTTAACTGTTCGTAATAATAGAAAATTCTGCATTTTAACAACAACAAAAAAAAAAAAACAAGACACCTATGTCATCCTAATTCTGTGCATAAAAGGGAAGCAGGGAATTGCAGTGTAGGACTCAGCAGAGCACATGGTTTTTCCACTATCATTCTGCTTTCATCTCTGGAGGATTTTTCTCCTAACAAATTAAATTGCTTCCTGAAATTAGTCCTAAAGCTACTCAACCAAGGACCTCCATCTATTTAAGAAATATCCAACTGTTAACAGGTTAAGTACTAGGAATAAGTAATGAGAAGGCTAATACACTCTTAGAAAGGCGTGTACCTTTTGCTTCCCTCACACCTCCTACATTCAGTGCTGATTCTCATCCAGATCCTGTTCACGTCACTCATTTGCAGAGGGGAATCTCTGTGCCTTCTCAACAATCGTGGTGGAATTCCACGTGTCTGCATCACAACATTAAAAATCCTCAAGAGATGGCTGGTTGCTCCGTGTGCTATGGGAGCTTAACCCCAAGACTGATTATTCAAGGACAGAATTTTGCATGGTCTATAAAACCCTACAAAACTAACAAAGAAACAACAAAACAAAACAAAAAACCCACCAAAGCAAACCAAACCAAAGAACACCACAAACAAAGAAAAAAGGAAAATCAGCCCTGCTAAAACCCACACCAAAACTTTTATTATTTCCAGATAGTACCAGTAAAAAGCCAAAAAATAGGCTGGAATTCCCTATACAAACTGTAGATACTGCTATATTCTCCATGACAATGGTTTAAATCCAGAGCCTGTAAATCTATGAGGAGTGGTTCTACAGTACTGAATTTTGCTGGCGGCATCCAGCAGCCCCCATCAACACTTTTCTGCCTTAAATTTCTTTTTCAATCAATAATTGATTCTTAGTTGTTTCTCTCCTTCTCTTCCTGGTTAAGGAATGAAGCTGTTTCCATCCACTACTTCACCTGTCTTCTCATTCACCAGTAGGGTTCTTCCAGGAAGATATTTCTGTAAGAAACCTGTTTAGATTCCCTCTACATAAGACCACACAAACTTCAGAGTGAATCTGGGACACTGACTGTAACTCTATTTATAGACAATGAAGTCAGACTGAACACAAGGACAGTTTCTCTTTCAGGCTGCAACGAACCTCTCAAATCTGCTGAACTTAATGAAGTTGCAGCAACACCAGAAGAAGAAGGATGTTGTCCATAATTCAGAGTCCTGGTATCCTCTTCCAAATATTTTGCCATACATGTGGTTTTTGAATGCTTTTTTAAAAAATTATTTATTTATTTATTTATTTACTTGCAAGAACAACAGGAGTTGCATTATCAGCTAAAGGAGGTCATGCGGATAAATCCTTATAGGTCACACTGAAAATGTAGTCTGATCTGTCTTGATGAAGACTGTAAAGACACAGCTTCTTTCCTGAAGAACCTTTTCCAAAGTCCTTACTCATATAATATGGTGTTCAGAGTCACCAAGAACAACTGCATTCACAAAGAGTGCAGTTTCAGGGTAATAAAAATTCTAAGTCTCCTTTTGTATTCTTTACCAGTGTAAAAAAATAGGATCAAACCAAAATGGGCAGAAATTGTATTAACACCTATAATAAAACCCTTCTGCATTAACACAGTGGTGTTATTAGGACCATATAGCAAGACAGAGCAAGATCATTCATCCATCAGTAAGGTAAGAAGTATGTTTCCAGTTCTTTCCTTGTACATGCGAGACACTTCTGAATGACTGGAGAAAACATAAATTACATAAGTGGAGCCAGTTTAGTGCTCTATAACTGTCCTGAAGAAGAGATCACATCTCTTTGACAGCCTTCAGAATGTTATCCTGAAGTCTTAAGAATTCCTTGAAAAACTAACAAACCACATTCCATATCAATGTTTTAAAACACCTGTAATACAGTATTGATAGCAGAACTAATTAAGAAAGAGGACCACTGAACACACAGCTCTGTAAGTAGTGTTGGCAATAGGAGTATCTTTGCTGTACTTGGTTTCCTAAGCCAAGGGACACTGCAATTTCATATGTTCCTTTTAGTTATATTGAGATACAAGTTAGTGAAAACTAAGAAGTTTGTGGAATTTGTTGATTTTTTTTTTAACATAAGAAATAAATTTATTATGGAGAGAAGAAAAATCAGAGTTTATACCTTTCACTGTGTGTTAGTATGATTCTTGCTTCCAATCCAGTCCAACAGGGTAGGGACTGAAAGACAGATAATCACTAGATTGAAATACCATAGAACCAAATACTTTTATCAATTATCACAAATATCACTGCTATCCTCTTTTTACCAGTAGAAAGATCAAGGTCCAAGGTGAGCTGAGCTCACTTCAGGTTACAAAGCAGAATGGAAAAGAGAATCCCACTCTCTGTGGCCAGACTTTTTGATTTCCAATTTTTTTTTTCCATGTAGTACTGAAGAGTCAAGGGGACACTTTCATAGATCTTTCAACTGCAGTTCAAGCACACAAGGGGAGTGGAAGTGTAATGGGTCAAGGAGCAGATTTCAGAAGTTTCCAATCTCATGATTCCCACTTATATGTTCAATTAGTTTCTACTGAAGACGGCCTGTCCATCCAAAATACAACTTTCTGTTGCTGTTACTTAGTCGTTCTTCAAAATTGCTGCCTGAAATTTCTAACCATATGATCCTGGCTTTTACCAATAGTGCCTAAGGCAGCAAATGGTCAAACTGTTGTACTTTCTTGATTTTTTTGACTTTGACACAGGCTAAATGTTATCCTAACTAAAGCACTTACATTGATTTCCACTTGCAAAGAGACAGAACTAAGCTGCAGCTCAGCTTCCTTTCCTACAGTGTACTTCATATTTATTCTAACATCTGCAACCACCAAGGAGCCTGGATTACAGCAGACCATAATACTCTATGAACCATGGTTATAATTAGGCATCACGTCCATTGTAATCCTATGGACGTCATCATGTGTTACCAGCATCTGTTGACAGATTTCATACCAGACATATCACTGAAATGGCAAGTCTGGAGAGGGCAGCTCACAATAGAAACAATGGCATTTATTTTTGGGTTGTTCCAAGACTGTCTAATAGAAAACATATGCTGCCAACTGCCACAACTCCACTGAGATCATTTTTCAGTATTATGCTATCAGTTAGAACAAAGATCTGTACCCATGTATCTGCAACCTTCTCCTAAAAGGAAACAAAGCCTTTTCTGCAACTCTCTTAGCACCAATTAGAAAAAGATATACACCTTTATATTTTCTAAATTTTATCAGGCCCTTTATCATGAGAGTACTTACTTTTCAAGTAACAATAAATTCAGGCTCCTTTCCAAGAGCGGGAATGAGTATTCCCTCTCCTAAATTTTATTTAAATGTGCTATCACTTTAACATTAAAATTTAGCCCTTGGAACTGGTGATACACAACAGCCACTCTCTCTATGTAAGTAAAGCAGAGTCTGCTATAATTTACCAACATAGAAACCTAACTTTCTGCTATGGGGTCTTACACTAACTACTCTGGTCTTCTGTGAAAGCCAAGACTTTCACAAGCATAAGCCTACAGAATCTAAGTTCTCTTTATTTTCTATCATTTATCTGCATCGTAGGAAAACTGCATTACAGTGTTATCCAGTAACCTGTCCATTATTTCTCTATTTTGAAATGCTGGACAGTTGAATCGTAATCAATATGTAACCATGACCTGTTAATGGCTAAGAAGTCACAAATCACTTAAGTATTTAAACACTAATTTCTATTTTCATTATAAATCACAAAAGAATAGTTCACAGTCTAAAAGAGTGTCAAATCAAAGACATATCAGTGTTGACGACAATTTAATAACTGATTAGGGGTTGCAGTAGCTGGTAGATCAAGAAAAGTCAATTTCAACCTAGGCTAGCACTTCTCCCACTAAACTTGTGCAGCAGGATCCAAGCAGCTGTGATGACAGAAAAATTAATAAAACCAGCTAAAACTCACAGGAGGAAGACTACAAGTGAAAACTGAGAGGAAAATACTGATTCTACTGATTTCAATGAAAAAGCAAACCCACGGCACTAACAACTCCAACAGCTCTTGGTTTTATAGCTCTTCTTTTATAGCATAGCTTTAATAGAAACTCTGACTGTAACAGTGGGACAGACTCTATCGTCAGATACAAATTTGCAGCTTCTACTGAAGTTTTAGAAGTGAGCTGCCCACTACAGCAAAAGAGCATATTCAGCCTTATCGCCTGGAGTGCTGTTTCTCTCTCCACCTCCCCATGCCTCCTTTTTTCCTTTTTCATTCTTGTAACCACCAGATAACCTTTTAATCCCAGATCACTCAGCTGTGACTCCAACATTACCTTTTACATTGGGAAGTAAAAAATCCTTTACAATACCTTATCTCTCTCCTTTCCATATGCTGCTTAAAACTCAGTGTTCTGAAATTAGATACTGCAATTCTAATAAAGTACCAAACCACTGACAAAACTGCTGATGGGACTATAATCTCTGCCTATGTTCATAAAAAGAGCATGGGCAGTACTTGCTGGCATAATAGTCTTATTACACCTAAAAGGCAAGAAGCATTTCCTCTACAATGGTATATTACAAGGAGCTTGCAGACCCATTTTTTCCCCAGACAGTAAACTGGCATGTGGGAACCTAATCATGAAATAAAGTTTTCCATAGGCAGTGTTTTCCTTGTCAGATCAGTCAGTCAGCATCAAAACTAAATTCTAGTAAGACTTGACTTTCAAGATCATAATTTCAAAAGCAGTTTCTTGGACTGCTCTCAGAAATAATGCAGCGATTTTTGCACAGCAATTTTGAACCACCTCATTGATCTGTCTGTTTATAATTGTAGTTTACTGTTCTTAAAAAGTAGTCAGGAACACACATCAATTCAGACTCTGAAAGGAAGATCCAGGAACAGAAGTTACTGAAACATTACCATACAAACCTAGAGGTACTGACATAATATTTCTAGCATACTATAAAAAGAAACTCCTGAGTCTCATAAATTAATATCATCTTACATATGTTTCACTTAAAGATCAAAAAAGTGAATGCTTTAACCTCAAAATATAGCATAGCTATATTGCATACATGCTTTATATGGTGTAAAATATATTCTTTTACAAAATCAGAGTCCCTTACTGCATACTGCACAGCTCTGACAATTCCAGATGCAGCATGGAATTCCACACAGAAACACATATACAGACACATATTACTTTATTTTCAGACCTTCCTTTGCTGTTTCTCCCATGCTGGGTCCAGGAGCAGGTCCCTGTCCCATTCTTCTTCTTGGGTCATGTATTCATCTTCTTCATAGTTGTAGGTGTACTGCATGTTTGTATCTATCTGGTTCATGCTATTCATGATACCCGGGGATCGACTTCAGCTGCTGTGCCTTCTACTTTATATATATGTAATTTTAAGCTTAGTTCACTTGCTGATGGTTTGTAGTGAGCAATGTCTTTTTTCTTTCCCTTATCCAAGGTGAGAGGGAGCGGATATCGGCGAGTCTTGTTGAGAGCAGAGGCTGAAGCTGCCAGATAGGTGCTGACCTGTAGTGACCTTCCTGCCTTCTGTCTCCTTCCCTGTCTCGCTGCTGCTGCTGCGGGTCCCTGCGGCTGACCGTGCGGAGGAGCGGCGCGGCTCGCTGCTGCCGCTTATTATCCCCGCCGCGCTGTCACGTGGGGCGCGGCGATGCCGCTGCCGGCGGCGGCCACTGGCGGCCAGGAGCCCTTGACCGGGCCGAGCGCCGGCCCGCCCCGCTGTCCTGTGCCTGTGCAGGCCGGGGCTGTTCAGCTCCTGCCAGCGCTCTGGCCGAGGTCTGCTACCTGCGGCTCTGTTTGGCGCTGCCCTTGCAGTATGACAGATGTTATTTTAATTTTTGTTGTTCCTGACACGTAATTCCACTTCTCACGGCCCGACTACGATTGGCTAATGCAGTCTGACATCGTTTATCATTAGTCTGAAGTGTGTGAAAACCCTGGAGTAACTATGCGCTTTTTCAGGCTAAGGATAACAAGAGCCAGTGCAGGCTAGGGCACCCAAGAGAGGAAACAACTTCCAGTAGAGATCGGATCTCGAATTAAAGCACAAAACACGGAAGCACAGGTTTGAAAAAGCAACATATATCTTTCTGATCCAGGGAACACGTTCAGTACATCCCAAAAGCAGGCACCAAGAAGTGCATACAAAGGTCTGCAGAACCAGTACCTTTATAAATGTGTAACAGGAACCATTTTCCCATGCTTAAATCTGAAAAGATGGCACTGAAATCAAGCATCCTGGCAGGCATGTCCAGTGTCATATCATTTCAGTTGCCCTGGAGACAATGTTTCTTCTGGGAACTGGCACGTTTACTATGTTCTTTATGTGGTACGTCATTAATGCCTGCACCTATCATCAGTCAAGCTTATTCTCTCTAGCAGTGCCGACGCTGGATACAATTCGAACATTACTTGAAAAAGAAAACACCAAAGCTGAGCTTTTGGAAGCCATTACAGACAAAGTCAGATGTAAGGCAGGACTATGCTCAATAAAGGCCTCTAAGCCAAAGTGAATGAATAATGAGGATAATTAACAGCTAGACAGCGTAAGTCTTCCACTTTGTACAGCTAACTAAAACTCTGCTTCCTGACAAGTCACTTTCTATCCTTGTCTGTCCAAGCCATTCTGAAAAACCCACACACAAGCAGAGCCTCTACCTACCCATCAGCTCAAAACAACTCTGTAAGTGCAACACTAGGGTTACAAATTGGAATTCAGAAGAGGATTGCAACATGTTCCATGTAGTCAAAGCAAGCTGAACTTCCAAAGACTGATGTCCAGACTGTAAGATAAACAGTCTAAAAATCAAATTGCAAATCTAAGCAGCAAAGTCAGAACCATATATTTTTCACCTACTCAATGAAAACAATTTCAAGGTTGCTCCATTTCAATCTACAGAATGAAGCAAATGTTGATGAACGCTCTACCTAGACTTTGTTGACGTGCAGATGAGCATTCTCTTAGGATACTCACAAACAATAACAACAATTACAAACCAAAATACTTCACATATGTACACATAATGTGTATGCTGATGTAATTTTTACAGCTGAGTGGTCATCTGTGGTTTGGGATACATGTCCAATTTCAATCACCTAAATGACTATTAAAGCCTTTAAAGTCAGTGAAACCATCTGTTCTTATTCTCTATACACATCACAGTGTAAGTTTCTAGAGGAAAAGCAGGTAGAAAGAGGAAGCTAAATCTGACCTGGTTTAGGTTCTCTAAACTGCTTACTGCCCCTTAATCAGATAGCGTGAATAGGCAGGGGAGATACTTATAGATGGAGCTTTAAAAGGAGTATCTAATATTTTGTTTACTACTTGAATTTTATAAACTAACAGTGTGGATGGTAACATGCAGCATATAAATGGAGGTCCATAGTCAAAATAGAACTCTAATGCCAAATTTGAAGCAGAAAGGTAGCTGCCTTTCCTCCAGTTCACCTATAAGAAAAGGAAAACTGTACCCACATTACTCCCACATCAGAGGTAAGTTAGGACTATCCCCACAAAAGCTGGCCAAATCACACAACTACTAACTACATATCTAAGAAGAAAGAAAATCAAATCAAAACAAAAATAAGAAAACTGAGCAGGAAAGGGCAGAAGTCCCGAGCAGATAAAGAAGAAGAAACACAGTGAACAATTTAGATACAGAATTTTAAGCTGACATGGCAGCTGCTTGAGAGCAATCACATATATTTGAGGTTGAAATGACACAGATAGCTTATACAATGTGATAGGACAAAAAGAATACTCACGATTGCTACACATATTAGAAAAAACAAGGTGGAACAAGGAGATGAGAAATGGAGATGGCAGAGCCAAATTTTCAACTACTTCTATTTGGCAAAAGATGTGCAGTTGTAGTTCATGCAAACATAAATGCTAGTAGGGGCTTGCCCAGAAGAATACCTTTATCTCAGGAGAACACTGTGGCAACAAGCTATCATTTTTCCATGCAGGAGAGCACCAAGGCCAGAACTTTCCTAACAGGAGCAGAGAATTCACTCAGTGTTTATTACCACAGTTCCAACTTACAAAGGATATCTGAATCTAATACCATCTAACTGAAAGCTTCCTGACACCCTTTGCATTAAGCTCCTTGAGATTCGAAGGGCTTTTCTAACTAAAGGAAGCACAGTCTTCACCTTCTGTGTCATTATCCCATGTCCTTTACAGTTGTTGTTTGTTAGGGGTTTTTTACTTTTATTAAATAGAAATTGGTTTACAGTTTATATTTAATACCTATTTGCTCTCCAAAAGCTGTCATATTATTCTCTCAAGAACTCATTCCTCTGTATTTTCACTGTTCATTAGACTTTCAATCCCTTCAATTTCACAATCTTAGAATGAGAATAAAACCCCAAGATTTTAATAAAGCTTTAAAAATGCTGAACACCCTGACATTTCCCCAGATTATTCATCTACCTGAAATTAGTGAGGTTTACAGTAAAAAAATCAAGCAGATTTCTCAAATCCGTGAGACAATAAACTGACATGAAAATGACCATCATAAGTTTTCAGCTAATACTTCTGTCTAGGAATGCAGTGGTTCACATTTGCAAAAACTGTCTCAGAAAGGCCACATGAAGATACAGAACCTTATGAGAGCTCAGCAGGTCTGTGACTCTTTAGGCAATCAGCTTTCCATAAGCACATCTGGTTTCTTTGTGAAAAAGCACAGTAGAACAGTTTCTCAAGAAAGAAGTCACTAAAAGATAAAAGAAAATCAATCCAAAGTGACCGTTCTCTTGTGTAAACTGTTAACAGAATTTTAAAAGAGAAATCAAAAAGCTCTTTTATTTTCAAAGAATCACATAATTGCCATTTAAAATACACTTTTGCTTGTAACAAATATCCATTAGTTAAAAGTATAATCAACAAAAACTTTAATTATTTAACGAAGACATGGATACTCTTTAGATTGGGCCAAAATGATGGATTTTGTTAAAAATTATGCATAAACTACTGGAACAAAGCTAAAGAGAAAGCTGGACACAGGGGGGTTGTAAAATGTATTACTTTTTTTCATTTGAGTTTTGGAGAAATATCCCTTTCTCTTTTGGTTGTTTTTTTTTTTTTACCCTCCTGTACAATAAACATAACCCACCTTCTCCCATGTTAGAAGCACACTATTTTGCACTACTTTGTAGGATCAGAGCATATTCACACTGGGCACATTAGGCCTCCCATATTTAGCACCAAGAGACACAAAGTTTCACTCTAAAAAATCATCATGCCATTCGTGTGGTGACGTTAACTATACAGGGCAAAGTATATGTTTTTTTTTTTTTTTTCAAGTACGCTATTTCAAATTAGAGGCTTGGGAATAATAACGGGAAAAGAACTGAAAAAAATTCCATTGCTGACTTCATAGTAACAACTGACACAGTCAGAAGATCCCAAAGTGTTTCATAAGCTATATATAGAGACGACTTACTCTGTCCCTGAAATTCAGCCATGGACGAAGTGTAGCAAGAAGCATTTATAGGACAGATAAACACTACCCAAGCATAGCTTGGGCTTCAGGAGTGTGGAGAAAATGCCGACTGCACTGAGATCACCGGGTTTTGCCAACCCTTTGTGCGGAAGGAAAATCACGGGGCTGAGACATACGGTGATCCATAGCAGTTTAATTTGCCCTATGTGACCTTGAGCAAGCCAATTCAGATAAAGTTTTCCCAAAAAGTTAAGTGTTCGCTTACTAGACTACTCTCACTGAGAGAAAAAGAAACAAGCTGCTTGTGTTGCACTTGTCTGTCTCTAAAATAGCATTAGCAATGCTTCTTTAGGTCCTTAATGTCCACCTGGGACACAGATGCTCTGGAGCTGAGGCTTTTTATGTTTAAAAGCCCTGATGAGCCTACAGAACAATTATCATTACAGTGTGCTTTACATATTGCACACCCTTCTCCTCCATATCTGTGTCTCAGGTCCGCATGTACCTTGCACTCAGAAATGCCTAGCATCATATGTCAGACTTGCTCGGGCTCAGGGTCCCTTATACTCTGGATGAGATATCCCTACTCTTTGTAGGGCCACACTTGCAGCCTTGTACCCTGCGCAGTAGATAGTCCCAGATCTCAGAGAGATTTCAAAGCACATATCACTAGGAAACGCTCCACATCTGGTCTCTGCTGCAGTGTCACTGGACAGTACAGTGATACATATCAACAATCACAAATTGCCATCTGAGTGTTGAAAGATGTAACGTAGTAAAGGGAAAACCCTCCAGTGATGACAACTGCCAGGTAGCCCTATGTAAGATCATACCTTTTGTGAATGAGAAGAGCCCTCAGACCTCACATTCTGACCTAGTTCTATCAAATATTGCAGAAGAAATCATAATACCTGAATGCTCTTATCCTTGAGCTAGCCTTTGCCGTCAGTATGTTAGCACTCTAAAGTTGTAGAGCGATATGCAGACAGTTGCAGCATAATACACACAGGAACAGGTGGGGAAACTACAAATAGTACTGGCATAAGATTGGAAAAAATGGTGAGACAGATCCAGAATTTTAAGCGATAAGAATGCAAGGGGCAGAACTAGGGGTATAGCATGGCCTGTTACAAACCCTCTGAAGAAACCTTCACACTATCATGTGTTCTCAGAATCCTGGCCGTGTTCCTGTTTTATATTGGCTTAGCCTTATCACACCAAAGTACTAAGCAAGGAAGAAACCGTGTGACAAGGGAAATGTGCAACTTACTATACAACTCCTACTTCATGAACGCAACCAGCTAAAAAAAAAAAAAAAATCACAGTTAAAAAAAAAAAAACAAACAGTGTATGACCCACAAATGATTTACCTGAGCCTATCTGTCTAAAAAAGCACAGTATTATTCAGCAATTGCTTCGGTCACCCTGAGAAAAGAGAATAAAGATGTGAGATAAGGAATGCACAGACAACATTCCTTTGTTTATCTAGAAACAAACATCATCAACTAAGTCAGAGTTTCCAGACAAAAATTATCTAAGGGGCACAGATGCAACCTGGCAGGTCTTAAATCACTGAAGTATGACATAGAGATTATGGGCATGGGATACAGGCACTGGAGGGCACAGACTGCTGTGTCCTAAGCTCAGCACTTGTACAGATTGACTGAATGACCTTAGACGAGTTGCAGTCTCAATGCCCTCATTTCTCTTTCCAAACACACCAATGCAATTGCACTAACATCAATGAAATTGAAGTTACGCACTCAGGAAGGCAACCTGGTTGAATGAACTACTAGTCTGAACCACTAGCTACTTATTATTCATTAGTAAAAGTGCCAAATTCATCCCTGTATAAGGCAGCATTAGGCACTACCTGAATTACTGCCAAACAGGGATAATATGTTCTCTTTGTAACATTTATAGTGCAAGTTTTCCTTTTCCAGAACTGTTGTCCTAACATCCTGTCCAATAAAGCTGTCAGTTGTATTAACAATCAGCCCTGAGAAAATGAGCAATGTTCCTGCCATGCCTGACAGAGTAGCAAGGCCTGAATTTTCCAATTCTTGCTTAGAAGACAACTGTTCCCTGTCCAGTTACAAACTCTCTTCACTAACTTCAATCACATCCACATCTCAGGAGGAATGAGTATCAGTTTTGCACAACATACTTTCCAATACAGGACTCATCATTCCAGAGAGCTACCACTAATAACCTGCTGACGGTGAATGAATGCTCTTGTATATTCTCAAGCCCACTGAATGTGAACAAGTCCTTTGTTTCTGAATTGGGTCACCTCTCTCCTTTTTAAGTCCAGTGCAGTATAAGCAAAGGAGAAGCAGAAAGTTATTTGCATTTTCTTCACTTTGAAAACACTTTCCCTATAGGATAAACACAGGTGGATTTGTGCTAATGTGTAGTCTCGATCTGTTGTGTCACATAGTTCAATCTGGAATGATTGTAATCTTCCAGAATTTCATAACTGAACCAAATTCAAGAGGTTGGTTTTTTTTCAAGGCAGATTCTGTTCTAGGTATTTTTCTAGTTCACATGGACAATAGTTACTGGAGATGGAGTCAGCAAATAGGACAAAGGTGAACCTACACTTGTAGGTTGTAATGCTTCACATGTATTTATAGCAACTCTGGAATTCATGTGTTACTTGAGATAGTCAGAACACGACTTTCCCTGGCCTCTTTTGCATGATAAAAGCATTCAGGAGAAAGCTTATTTTGCAGTTCAAATAATTAGATTCAAATACATCTTGGACTCTTCTAGGGGAGACTATTCGTTTACAAATGTACTTTTAGAACACTCAGATACTTCAATTTGTTTCTCATGGCCTAGAATCTCCCTTTTATCTCCTTCACAGGTAACCCTGGCACAAAGTTTATCTATGGAAAAATGAGCCAAGTCAGGTCTGATTTTTTACCACTAAAGTATCAGGGGTTGAAGTCAGGAGGGTAATAGGCTGCAATGTCAATTGAAGGGGAGAACGTTTAAAACAGTGTGTGATGGAAATACCAGGCACATACAGGATTCTGCTTGGCTTATTTCTTCAAATCATCAGGCCTACTCTATGGACAAAAAGACAGTATGGAGCACCTCTGCTACAATGACAGGCTGAAGGAGCTGGGGTTGTTCAGCCTGGAGAAGAGGAGGCTCCAGGAAGACCTAATAGCCTGAAGGGGGCTTAAAAGAAGGATGGAGAGAGACTGTTTACAAAGGCCTGCAGTGACAGGATGAGGGGCAACAGTTTCAAACCAGAGAAGGGCAGATTTAGATTGGATATCAGGAAGTTCTTCACTAGGAGGGTGGTAGAAAACTGGAACAGGTTGCCCAGGGAGGTGGTTGAGGCCCCTTCCCTGGAGATATTCAAGGCAAGGCTCAATGAGGCCCTGGGCAGCCTGGTCTAGCTGGGGATGTCCCTGCTGACTGCAGGGAGGTTGGACTAATGACCTTTGGAGGTCCCTTCTGGCCTGGACCATTCCATGATTCTAACTACAAATACTGTGATGACCAGACCTGAGAATCACAGATTATATACTTAGGAACATGCTTTACCTATGTGCAACGGATCTTCACGGAATACAAAAGAGAAATCATAATTCTGTACAGCAAACCAGGATTTCTGGAAAAAAAAAAGTAGTTTGTGACTATGCAATTAAAATCCATTGTGATACATGCAAAGCAGTTGAATTAAGATCACACAGAAAACTTACCTCTGGCATCGATATTCTTTTCAGATATTGTCTTAGTTTAAAGAGTGGACAGAAATACTTTTATTTTACTTCCTTTGGGAGTAAAGACACTCTTGTTGGAGAAAAATACAGAAATTGTGTTAAAAAATATGGAAAAATACAGAGTTCATGAATCCTTAACACCTAATACATATACAGTATACATGAAAATCCCCATAAACCTTCCCCCAACCAGACTAAACCACAAGTTCCCAGTTGCTCCCTTTCTCACCAACCGGGGTTTAATATATGCCCTAGGGTTCTTTCTTCCCCCACACTGCTAGGCTGGATTCAGGCTGGGCAGGCCTGAAACTGCCTTCCCTTAGTCTTTGACATTAGACCTAAATAGGCCAAGATTGTGCAGTAAAAATTAGTCAGGCCTTGAAGGCCACAGGTAAGACTGGAACCATTCTCCACCCACACCAGATAAGGTAGCTCACTGCGTCCAGGGAGAAGAAAGGGAAGAAAAAGAAAAACAGTAACTTTGCATCCAAGTTTACAGAGATGCAGGGTTTATGGGAGGAAACACAAATATTACACATCCCAGTACACCAGCACCACACCAGTAAGAATCAGCTGGCATTGCAAATCAAAGGGATCCTACCACAAGTAAAGTCAGATTTTGAAATCTCTCTCCTGAGTAGTATAATCTGGGAGCACTGCAAACAGGAACTGTTTATCTCTGGCTATCACACTTATTTTTAAAAGGTGTAACCGCATCAGTGCCAGAATCACCTGATTCTTAGTGCCACACACTCCTCTTCATGGCTAGGCTGCCTTCCTACTCACTATATAAAGTGCCTGTGACACCTTCTGCAGAAGTAGCACACTCTTCTCAGTGTGTCCAAGGAATTACCTCCTAAGTCACTGGGCCTCAAGGAGACTTTGCAGAGAACTCTCTTAAATCACTGGTATACACAATAAATGCAAAATGATAGAAAGTAAGAAATGCATTGGAGAACACACTGACATATACTTTTATAAGAATTAATAGTTGTTATCAAGAGCATTTCCAGCTGTCAAGACTGTTTTATGAAAGACAACACAGAGTCTTTTCATCATCTCAAGACAGGGCCACTGCTTCAACTCTGAAAATATGCCACCTCTAGTAATTCAGCAAATCTGGAAATTTAGAATCACCAGTAACACTCAGTTGCACATCCTCACCATCTGAATCAAACACATTATTTCTTCTCATAATATTTTTATTCCCCAAGAATTCCCAAAACACACAACAGCACAAAGTTTCCAATGCACAATGAAAACAAATTAAAAGGCCAGATTTTTTCTTCAGTCTTAAGAAAACGCAGAGGAGATTTTGGTGAGTTGTTTAGGATTGTAGATGCTTTGTATAATTCAGTATCGCAGAAATGCACTCTCTGACTTCCTAATACTTTTAAAATATTATAGTATTAATATCTCTCATATATATGCAGATATGCACACATTAAAAATGTTCAGTTGTTCACAAGACCACTGTGCTAGACATTACGTGAACATATAACTCATTCTTACACAAAAAAGGTAAAATAAATAAACTTTAGAAAGCATTTGTGTAAAAATACCTAACTGAATATAACTGAACAGAAAAATCAGCAGATGTCTTTTCTCCTCTCTGCTATGAATGTGGATCATACTGCTTTCAACACGTAAAGTTGTGAGCCCATTCTGGCTCAAACAATGTATTCACCAGGTATGGAAAAGGCTCATGGACTGGCAGTGATGAAGAAAGAAATGAAGAAATGGAAGCAACACTGGCTTCAATGGCCAGCTGGGAAAAGGCTGAAATTCATATGACACCGTTTCTTCTTCAGGGAATGAGTTGTGATTCATCTCAGCATTTCAATAAAACTCAAGCCAGTGGCTGGCTGACAAGCAAATAGAGGTTTGAACAGCTGCAGAATGAGTAGTTGCACTGTAGGAGATCTACCACTATTCCAACATCCATCAGTTGCTGGAGTACCAGGCAACTGAGGGAGGAGATAGCAAGGCAGTATACTGCTATATGAAAACCACAGTGTTAAGTGTGTTCCTTTTGGGTCACTTTTTCCTTCTTCCCATTCCTCAGTTTATTGTCTCTTTTACTATTTACAGGCTGGTATGAAAGATGAGACATGTCTAGTACACAATGCTCTCCTTACTGCTTATAATATCCAAGTACCTAATGGCCACATTGCTATGCTAATTGCCACATTCTCCTAATGCATTAAACAATATGACTCACAACTACTGCACAGCAGATCTACGACACCCACTCTCTCAGCAGATTGTCTGGCACGGGTATCTTTTCATAATACTAATCAGCTAACATATATATTCAGTATCGTATTTCCCAGCCTAAAAAGTATCAAATCATGACAAGAACTACCACAATCATGGCAATCATGAGGTAATTTTTTAATGTTTTTTTTTCATTGCAGCAATTGTGTAGCTGTTAAAATCCAACCTTCTAGCTGACCCCCCAAAAAAAAAATTAATTCATGAAGTAGCTTAGCACACAAAGGACTGGCTTTTTCTCTTATTTTTCTCCATTTCCATTTGTCTTCCTTACTCTCCCTGCAGATAGAGTTACAAAAATGACTATTGCTGGCCCTTTTTAAGCTGATGCTTTCTCTGCATGTTCCTAGCTGAAGAAAAGAAGGCTCCGAGGTGACCTTATTGTGGCCTTCCAGTATCTGAAAGGGGCCTACAAGAAAGCTGGGGAGGGACTTCTGAGGGTATCAGGTAGTGACAGGACTAGGGGGAATGGAATAAAGCTGGAAGTGGGGAGATTCAGGCTGGACGTGAGGAAGAAGTTCTTCACCATGAGAGTGGTGAGAGCCTGGCATGGGTTGTCCAGGGAGGTGGTTGAGGCCCCATCCCTGGAGGTGTTTAAGGCCAGGCTGGATGAGGCTCTGGCCAGCCTGATCTAGTGTGAGGTGTCCCTGCCCATGGCAGGGGGGTTGGAACTAGATGATCCTTGTGGTCCCTTCCAACCCTGACTGATTCTATGATTCTATTTTGTTTATCTGGAGTTTATTTCTCCTTATCTCATATGCATATTTAAAAGCTTCCTTTACAACAATTTTGATTCAAGAGCCCTCAGTTTATATTACCATATCCATGAAATCTCCAGAATAGCTTCCCATCACCCCATCCAGAGGGTTTCCAATTATTAGGTGTGGAAAGCAGCTACACACAAGAATTTATGGCTGGGAGAAGCTGCAATTTTCCAAGAAAAGCTGGGGAAACATAATACTGCCTGCCACAGTGGTCAGTAAGTAGATGATGTGCTTGATGCACTGCTTAGCAAGGAAGCTTCTTTCAGCCCTTCAGATGAAAGAATTATTCTCTCTTCAGTCCTGTTTCAGCAACGAGAACTGCAATTCTCTGTAATCTCAACCACCATAAAACTATGCTTGTTTCTGCTTCCAGTTACATCAACTGTGGACTTGTATAACTCCACTGACCTCATCAGAATTACTACCAAGTTTCACTCATGTAAGCATAAAAAGACCAAGCCCTGAAGGAAGGAAGGGTAGATAGGAAAAACACATCTCAACTCTCTCATTTTACTATTTGTGGTGCTACATGACACAAGGAATCCAAATCTCTTTGCTTCTAACAAAAAATTAGTGAAGAGAATAATGGCCTCAAGGCCTTATCAATGTGTATACCACAGAAGGGTACTGTCTCTTCATTTCACAATGTCTGGAGGTGAAGGATGACTGCTGCATTGTCACAAGGAGCAGAAAGCACTCAAAACAGAGGAAAATACAATACTGGAGCCCTAAAGTACACAATAAAAGCACTGTTGTTCTTGGTAATTGTGGTAATGCTATTCATTTTGAGACCATAAATGTCTTACAAACTTCCAACAGGGTGCAGAGATGTCCATGAATTACAAAGGGCACAGATTAGCTCAGAGTAGCATTTAACTGCACAGCCTCCAAGACTAAAAACTTCAGTATGCCTCCTACAACCAAGAGCAAAACAAAGTATATCCTTTGACAATAAGATTACCTTGGCTTACAAAATGTTCAAGCCACTGCTCCAGTACAGAGATTGGTTTACAGGTGAGTTAATATACACAGCCACTTTAAACACACTGATCCGTTAACACTTAGTTTTGCTAAAAAGGCTAGAGAACTTGGTATGATCTAAGGAAGTTACAATCACCTTTACATATCTTAGAAAGGTTTTACTATTACTTCATTATACTGCAATCAGGTAGTATTTTAGATGGCAGGCACTGTCACATGCCCCATTAGGAACAGCATGGGGAATTGTCAGGGAACATACTAAGATTATTAGCAAGTGATGGTGGCTCCCTTCCATCTCCTATAGAACTGTTCTAGCAATCTAAAATCGTGGTGGCTCACTAGATTGCAGGAAGTAGTGCAAGAAGGAAAAAGTACCATCAACTTAGCAAATGAGTTATTAAGCTTTTGAGTACTTAAAAGTGCTTTATACAAACACTAACATTGCAAGAAAACAGTAAATTGCATAAGCGGTACTCAATTTCTTACCTTAATTTTGATATATTACAATCAAATGTGACTGAACAGTTGTTTTTTCATATCAGAACCAATTCCCTTTTCTACTCTACATTAGATTCATCCCCATCTGTTGCCTAGACATGAAACCAAACTAGAAGATGCATTCTGGGAGCACACATAAAGGGAATTTGATTGACAGGGCAGAACAACATCTAGTCTGCATAAAACATCTGAAATGTACACAGTGTGATGAGGGTTCCTAAGCACCACTTCCTTCTGCAAAGTTCCTCCTACTGGTCTGTCTGTAGATATATTGCTATATATACACAACTGTTGAGGCGAGTTGGAATGAAAAGGGGGAAAGAAATATAAAGACTACATCTTTATCTACATAAAGGCATCAATTATATTTGCTCCAGCCATAGCCCAATTTACCCAAAGAACTTTAAAACTTTAATAGTCTTTGCCTTCTCAATCAAATCTTTCAAACACACCAATGCTTACAAGTGAATAGGCTTACAGAAAACACTTGAAACGGGTCACTGTTTTCCAAACAAAAATTAAGATATGATAATTTATATTCCAAGACTTCAAGATGTTAACAACACAGTGTGTCAAACAGCTTAATAGCAGCCATCAGTAAAGGAGATTTCAGCTGTAGTATAGCTGTGAGAATTCCACCTACACAGCTACGTGATGATGAGAAGTACTGAGAAGCTAAAGGGACTGGTTGGAACAGGCTTGGAGGTAAGTTCAGAAAAGCATCACTTTATTGTCCAGCATGGGGCAAATCTCTGTGATATTCTGCTTTTCCACTGGAGAATTACAAGTAAGAATATTTCCTAATAAACTTTCTGGGGTCATATTTTTCCCAGGCAACACTTTTAAAATTAAATCAAGAGCAAATATTTTTTCCCAATGCAGAAAGTATCCCTGTTCCTCCACTTAACCTCCAAATGGAATTTCAGCCTTACTGTGAAACCAAACAAGGATGGAACAGAAAGCACAAAAGTATAAAACCTATCATGCTGCTCTCCATGACAAAAAATAGAGTGGGATAGGCACACTTTACAACTTACAGTTTTTCTTTCTGACTAGACTACTCAAACAATGGACTACATTGCTAAAAAATTACTTCTTTTCTTTCTTATAAACAGCTTTCCATGCTTTGCAAAGTCCATATGTTCTAATGTCTGGTATTTTTAGACATTGAAACATGCATAGTTATGCAGGTTTGAACTGTGGTCACATGAAGGCCTCATAAAGGAAAAAAGATGCACAGAAGTCACAGGAATGTGGGAAAATACAATACTTTTGTACTACTCTTGCCTAGCCAGCTCATTTGCTAGATGAACAGTCTCAGTGTTAGTACAATCAGTTAATCAATAATATCCTCCGAACTCCTTAATACCATTCTAACTTAAGTGCCAGCAACCCTTAACAGCTCAGCAATTAGTCATTACATCCAGATAATACCATGTCAGAAGTAACATGATATATAGTTAATACATGCTCTCTGACAAGGCACCAGCAAATATAATCAGGCACAACATCAGACATCCATCTTCATCTAGCCTCTTTCTGCTCCTACAAAGGCTTAGCTTACCACAAGCAGAGTCTTGTTGAAATCAGTGGATACTCAAATTTACCATTTAAACAATTCTCTTCAACCCTAAATTTTTATCAGTTTTGTATTTCTGTTGTATCCTAAACAATTGCCAAATAAGGCATCTTTCCTGTGCAAATTATAGTCATTTTTGCCAGTTATACAGCTGCTTAATGATATATGGAAATAATTTTACAAACCTGATGCTAGAATTGTCGCATTTGGCATGATTTTACCCATTCTCTGACAACAGCTGGTCAGTTTTAATTCTGCCTTTTTTCTAGGCTTCTTCTGGTTTGCCACAAGCCGTGGTTCTCCTTCTGTCTCTGTGCAGAGATTTCCAGGTGCAAAGCCCCACAGCCTTGAATGCAAACTGGTGGGAGACATCATGCTTTTTAATATTGGGAATTTCTTTGTAATCTGAGAGGCCCAGTGAATCTGTGTAATTTCCACCCTTGAGGATACTCAAAACACAACTGGACAAAACCATGCACAACTTGCTCTAAACTGGCACTGCTTTGGGGCTAGATCAGACATCTGCTAGAGGACTCTTGAAACCTACATTGTTCTGTGTCTCTGCAGGGGGGATCTAGCCCATCCACATAACAGCAGCCTTCAAGACCTTTTGCTCACGGCAGTCCTGCACTTCCCCTGGCAACACTTACTCCACAGAGGTAAACATGCAAGTGGAACAGCTCCAGTTGTGCGTGCTGACCCTATTCAGTGGATCCCCACCGCAGCCCGTGCCGCTGCCTTGCCGGCCTCAGCACAGAACCAGCAGCGCGCCTTGCTACGGGAACCTCGCTGAGCTGGAGCCTTGACAACCCGACTGGTCGCCTGGACAGGCGGTTTCTCCAGCGCAGGCAGACTAACCTCCGCTCCACGCCTGCACGAAGCCTCCACAGAGAGCCTGAGCCCCGAAGCACCACGCGTTACGCGCGAAACCCGGGCCACGGCTACTGTCACCCTCCGGCCCGCTGGGTGGCGCATGCCTGGAGAAGCACCCGCCCATCCCGGGAGCAGCCCTCTGCCAGCCAGGGGTGGGAGCTTCCCCTTCCGCGCCAGGCGGTGCTTCCGGTTCAGCAGCGCGCGCAGCCCAGGTGGGGCCCGGCGCGGAGCGGCGGGGAAGCAGGTGAGTGTCCGGGACGGGGGGACGTGTCACCGCTTGCCCCCGTCTCTCTTTTGCCGCGGTTTGGGTGGGGTCTGCCCAGCTCCACGTTTGTGCACCCCCGAGGGGCAGCTGGCATCATGGCCTGCGGCGGGACGGGGCGGGGCTGGGGGGGAGAGACGGGATGTCCCTGTGCAACTGCTTTATCCGCCGGCCGGCTTTGGTTTTCTTTCATTAGGTTTCTTTAGAGGCTCCTTTACTCGAAAGGCGAAGCTATGACGTCCCTCGCGGAGCAGCTGAAGCGGCTGGCACTTCCCCAAAACGATCCCAGCCTCCTAGACCGCAGCGAAGTAGCATCGCTGCTGTTCAGTTGCAAAGAAGCCGCGACTATTGACAGGGACACGTTTTTTGCAATCGGTGAGTTGGCTGTTCAGGTGCCAGTGGTTTTAAAAATCACCTGTTCAGAAAACATCTGGAGAGAGATAAGTGGGAAAGTCATACCCATATTCAAGAAAAGCCAAAAGGATCATTCAGGACATTACAAACTAGTCAGCATCACTCATGGCTAGTTACTACAGATTGCTCAGTCTTGTGTTTGGCTGAGTTTGAGGATGGAGGCTTTATGGTCTCTGACACAGTATTAGACCTCTGATCCAGTGTTTGATGACCCCAATGTTTAAAAAAAATCAGTCCATATATAGGTTTGAAATTTCTTATGTTCTGGCTTGCATCCGTTGCCTTCCATCATTCCATTGTGCATCTCTGAGAAGACTCTGGCTCCATCTCCTTGATAACGTATATTAAGGCCTATTAAGTAGTTGCAGACAGTAGGAAGATTTCCTTTTTACTTGCTCTTCTTCAGGCTGAAAAGACCCAGTTCCTCCTTTTCACTGTATGTTATTTTCCAGTCCCCTCACCATCAGGTGTTCCTCTCACTTGGACTGATTCAGCATTGTTTTACTTCCACTGATGAGCTAGAAATTTCCCACAGTACTCCAGTGGCACTCTCACAAACGGAGGTAACACTTCACATCTCTTAGCCTGCTGAGTCCACTCGCACTAATACAGTCGTGGCTGCTGCTGGCCTTCCTTGCTGCAAGAGCACACTGCTGATACTTGTTAATGATTTTTTTTATTTGTCAGTTAAGAAATACTCAGAAGTGTAGCAAAAATTTTGGTCTTAGACCTGTTAACTAATTTGATTTGTTTTGCTTAGTGAGGATGACCAGTATACCAAAGAAGCTGGATGTGCCAGTGAGGAGGTCAGTGGGCAGGACTGGTGAATAAAACTGGTGCATTTATAGCATTCTTTTTTTTTTTTTCCCCCCCAGGATGCACCGGTTTAGAAGAGCTGATGGGGATTGATCCTTCTTTTGAAGTGTTCCGGTCCAGTTTGTTCAGTTCGACATCCAAAGGCCTGGAACGCAGTGTTCAGTCTAAAGCAGTAAATCAGCAGTTGAATAAGAATATTTCATTGTTTCTGATTCATCTGTCCCCTTACTTTATGCTTAAGCCTGCACAGAAGTGCCTTGAATGGCTGATTCACAGGTAATCCAACAAGTATCCTACATGATAAATAGGGCTATTAGAAGTGCCAGATTGTTTTATTTTTTAACTTTAGTTTTCCAAAAGTACAGGTTAAAATATTTAAAATAGCTATTTGGGCTTAGTCTTTATAGGGCCAGATGTTCTCTTTTTGCCAATTAGATTGTTATCTTTGATAAATTTCTGTGAAATTGTTGATCTGTCATGATACTCTATATAAAAGCAATTTTTTTCTTGCCTGTCTTTCACTAAATTTACCCAGCTTTTTTTTTTTTAAGAAGCTTTTAGAAATGAGCTGTTAAATATTCTAATATTTTCAGTATTCACTGTGAAGCATTAGTATCATACCCTTGTATTATAACATAAGCTAAGTATTCTTATTTCAGGGTTATGCAGGAAGATGTGAAGAAAAAACAAACATTTTGTGAGGTTGTATTTGCTTATATAAATTAACCTATCCAAATGCAGGGAAAGTGGTGTTTCATGTCATGAAAGAGTAAGTAGTTATGTGGATACCAATAATTTTTAATTGTCTATATGTTTTTTTTCCTTAGATTTCACATTCATCTTTACAATCAAGATAGTTTGATTGGCTGTGTTCTGCCATATCATGAGACTAAACTATTTGTGAGAGTTATTCAGCTTCTGAATATAAAAAGCCCAACTCATAAATGGCATTGGATGGATCCAATAAGGGTAAAAAGTATTTCACAAATGCAAGTTGGGAGAAACATGAGGAACTTTATTAATAATATTGTGACTCTGTTGCTAGATTTAGAAATATGGTTCACCTGTTCATGTGGTTAGTGGTAGAACGGTAAGATAATTATAAAAAGCTTTAATTATAGTTACTCTTTGTTTTGGCAAGAGTTAAAGTATGTTTTTAAGATGCAAGTATTTGCTACTGTTAGGAAGATGTCAGTTACTGAAATGCGTGGTTATTTGAATATAGGTTGTGTGCAGTGTTCTTCATCACCTGTCTTAATGTAGACAGATAAAATTCCAGAGAGGAATGAGGGTTTCCATTGCTTAATTTAAAGGGTGTTAACTGAGCAGTAGGATTAATTTAGAGGTTATATTAAATTTTACTTTGGATGCTTCGCTTTACCCTTGAGTGTTCTAATTTTACTTTTTTCACCATGTAAAGAAACCTGGAGTCCCACTGGCAAGGGGTACTGTCATTACACACTGCTACAAAGACCTGAATTTCATGGATTTCATCTGCAGGCTTGTGGCAAAATCTGTGAAGGTTGGTCATTTATTCTTTTTATTGTCCTTTGGTTTTCATAATTTTTGTATATATATAGTATTGTGCTATTTACTAACATTTTAATTGCATATTAAACTTTAAAAGGAGTCATTTATGAAATGACATAAAAAAATAGGAAAATTTCTTATTTGTATAGATTACAGTCTTTCAGAAATTCTTGTAAGGAAGGATCTGAAAACCAACGAGCCATGGCAAAATAATTCAGCAATACTGTATTACTTAAAGATACTGTTGCTTTTAAGTATTTAGTTGTCTTAATTTCCCTTATGAAGTCATTTCTGCTATTAATTTGTAACCGTGCTTTGAATTTGGGTATCTTTTGAGAGTTGTCATGGGTGTTTTAAATATGCATCTTCAAACATTAATGAGAACTTAGAATTGAGAATGTTAGAAGGTGAGTGGGTTTATTTGGTTTTGCAGTTAATGTCAAATGGAGAACTAATTTTATTGTCCCAGAAGGGTAAGATGTGCTACAGTTTCAGTTATTTGGAGAACTAGAATGCAGATACTGTCAAACTAAGCAAAGCACACACAATAATAGGTTTTGTTCACAGATGTAATAGGGAGTGTTAAATGTATACCAGTCAGCTTCTTGGCTACCCAGTTCTCAGTCTTGAGCATTACACCAAAATCTTTATTGATTTAGACAACCTTGTTATGACTAAGTACAGTAGCAGAGGTAATCCCATTTCCTTCTACCTTGTCAGCAAGGGGAGCAGTAACCCCTGCCTAGGAGAAGGTGATGACTTGAGGTATGCCAGCAGGAACGTATAGAGCACATATGAGGAAGTTTTGGTATTTTACTGGGTTGGGGGTAAGCACCTTTCCGCTTTTTTTCTGGTGTCTGAACAATTGATTTTTCTGTGGTCCAGGTCTTTTCAGAGTGTCCTGGCAACTCAGCTCAACTGAGAGTTCTTCTTGTGTTTTATGCCTCCACCATTGTATCAGCACTTGGAGCTGCAGAGAAGATAACAGACGCTATAGTCTCTATGCTGCTTCCTTACATTCAGAAGGTATATGAAGCTTTTTTTTCCTTCCTGCGTGATGGAGTGTACTGTGTTCTGTGTACATGTGTCTGCAGAGAACATTTAAGAAGGACGGTCTGTGAAGTGGTATTGTACTGCTCTTAGCCTGCTTTGAAAAACCAGGCAGGTGAAGGTCCATGAGCAATAATGTTTTTTCACACCTCAGATGAGCACTTTCAGAACTCTATTTCCTACCCTGCATGAGGAATGGAGCTGTGAGAAATAAATACACAGTTTTAATGAACCTCTGCCTTAGAGACTTACCATGCTGAACAATGAGGAAATGGAGTCAGGGTATGCAGCTTGCATTAATATCCTTTTGTACAGGATTATTGCTCAGTTAATGAACAGAGCAGCAGTTAGTGAATGTATCTTCTGTATGTATGCACCCTGTGTGACAACTCTTTCCTCCTGAAAATCGAATTTATAGATCCCTTAAAATTTAACATGTGGAGGAGGAGGTGGTAGCATGAGTCCATAATACCAGAATGAAAAATATTTAAAAGAAAGAGTACATTAACATAAAAATATTTGTGTGTTAAAAATCCACCTTTATCTCTTTTCTTAGGGGTTGAAATCCTCTATACAGGATTACAGAGCTGCAACATACATGATAATCTGCCAGATGACAGTAAAAGTGACAGTGGAGTCTACTTTAGTGCATTCCTTGATGGTACAGATCAGCAAGACTTTAGATAAAGTGCCCTCATTACTCAGGGATGGGGTATCATGCTTGAACCTACTTCTACAAACTCAGAAAGGAGACAAACTTGGGAAAAAGTAAGTCTACATGAATTGGGTTTTCCCACTTCTTAGAAGCTCTGGCTGCACTTTGATATTTTTTTTTTCCTCTGCATTAAAGGAATACTTTACTATTAGAAATTTTTGTAGTTGACATTTCAAAAGGCTCAGCAGTTTCTTTGGTTGACTTTAAAAATCTGTGTGCTCCCTACAGCTAAGAAGTCTAGTCTGAGTCTGTCATTTTTTGATCCCTCTTCTGCCACTTCCATCAGTAAAAGACTATGGTCAATCTGCAAAACCAAACTCTGCCAGTAAGAGGTTTTCCTGAAAGCAGGAATACTGCAAGAGAAGCCAGCATAATAATGCTAGTGCAAATGTGATGTTTAAATAACTTGGGAAAAAAAAAAAGTTTTGTTCCTTCAGTGGAAGGGCTTTGAGTTTGTGTAGTTTGACTCATTAAGTGTAAGTACTTCTATTCCACCACTTCTCCACAAGTCAGATGTTCTGGAAGTACATCGACCTATCTGCCTTGCTCTGGCCCAGTTGTCTAGCGCTGTTAAGGTGCAGTTGAACACAGTTATGGAAGTCCTGCGTCGTACTGGGAGTTTACTTGCTGGCAGAGACGTTAGCATGGGTATTCCAGAAGAATAAATCTTTGCTGGGATAAGTACAGTGATTACCTTCCAGGTACGAGTTAAAAGCTAAGGTGTGGGGAACTAAGGAGAAGCATGATTGATGCATTATGCAGTATCCGGCCAGGTGAGCATAAAAGGAGACAAGATGAAGGAAGTATTTTATTAGCAGGAAGGGTAATTGCTTCTGTTCTCTTTGAGGATCTCTGTTATTTAGCTGTTCTTTCTCCTCACTTCCTTTTCTGTAATAGATACACTTCTCACAATACAAGGATATCTCTTCATGCAATCCTTAGAAGTACTTTTTCCTATACTACCAGTTCACAAAAATGTAGGTATCTTCACTGTGCCATTGCAGCAGCACTGGTCAGCATGGCTGGCAGTACCCTGTTTTCTTCTTGGATATTAAATGCACCAGTAATCCTCTGATAATGAGGTAGTGGAATCCTTTCAATCATCTTACTCGTTTACAATGAGACCATTACCTGATGCTGGGATTTGAGGAAGTCTGCATGGTATGAAAGTGTCAGCAACCCAGATGAGCATACATATTTTATTGGGATTTTTTATTTCTCTGTTTCATTGTGCAGGCCATTTAATTACTTGTGCAAAACCCCAGAACTGGTAACAGTTTTGCAAGGCCTCTCAGCAGACTATGATATCTCTCCTCTTCTAAGTTACCTGTTGCCTCACCTTGTTTGCACTGTCATGAAAAGTGATATGGGTAAGTTAGTTTATGGTTTTCACAGGTTTTTTTTCAGGGCAGATGGCTCCAGTCAGTGTCATAATTGTGTAATTTTAGCTTCTACCATTAAATATTGCACCAATACATGTGGAGATGTCATAGAGCTTTTATGTGTGCTGCATTTTCTTGGTTCAGGAAGCTATTTTAGGTATTGTCATATCTATACTGCTTTTATTTAGATGTTGATTTGCACTACTTGAAAGCAACCTGGTGGAAAAACATGTATTGGTGGACAGCCCGCTGAACATGAGCCAGCAGTGTTCCCAGGTGGCCAAGAAGTCCAACAGCATCCTGGCCTATATCAAAAACTGTGTGTCCAGCAGGAGTAGGGAAGTGACTGTGCCCCTGGTGAGGCTGCAGCCTGAGTACTGTGTTCAGTTCTGGGTGCCATAGTATAGCACGTTGAGGTCCTGGAGCATGTCCCGAGAAGAGCAGTGAGGCTGGTGAGTTTGGAGGGCATGTCATATGAGGACAGGCTCAGGGAGCTGGGGTTGTTCAGTCTGGAGAGGAGGCAGCTAAAGGGAGATCTTACTGCCCAACTACCTTAAAGGAGGCTGTTGTGAGGCTGTGGTGTTGGTCTCTTCTCCTAATTACCTAGCGATAGGATGAGAGGAAATGGGTTTAAGTTGTGCCAGGGGAGGTTTAGATCAGATATTAGGAAAAACTTCCTGACTGAGAGAGTGGTGAGGTGTTGGAACAGGCTGCCCAGGGAGGTAGTGGAGTCACCATCCTTGGAGGCGTTCAAAACGTGTAGATGTGGCACTTCAGGATATGGTTTAGTGGTCATGGTAGCTGGGTTATAGTTGGACTCGATGATCTTAAAGGTCTTTTACAGCCTGAGTGATTCTATAATTCTATTTTAGCAGTAATTTTGGTATATGAAAATCCTGACTCGGATGTATTGTAGTACTGCAAAATAACTTTTAGGAAGATTACCTGTACTCCATTTGTAGTTTAAGTAGGGGCAATCTATGTTTACCAGAGTCTATGTGTGCCTGGGGACAGTTTGGGACAGCAAGGCTGCCTGACATGCAGTAGTAGCCAAATCATGACTGGGAAAGCTTTTTAGATGAAAAGGTCCATATTCACACCAGGGAATGCTGTAGGGTGTTGCTAGCACAGGTTGTGGTAGCAGGTGTGGAAGGTTCTAAAGCATGCTTGAATTTATTGGTAGCAATACAGCTTTTGGCATTTTAATGACATTGGTATAAAAGCATTGCCATCAGCTCACGGGGAGTTAGTAATCAGTGAACATTGTGGTCTTTCAGTTGTGTGTGTAATTCACTAGATGATTATGCCAGTACAAGCTATTAGATTTAATAGATATTAAAGAGTTATTCTCCAACTGTTGCTCATCTTTTATAATGATTCATTGTTCTTAGAGGAACAAGGAGAATCTGAGGAGACAGAGAATCAGATTTACATCAAACATCTTGAAGCTATCCTTCAGAGTATACCACTGGAAAAGGATTTAGATCGCCTGTTGGCTTCGTGAGTTAACTTCCATTATTATTCTTCTGCAGTACTACAGTCATTGTTTAATATAAAGTAGTTCCTGATGATGACATTAGCATATGAGCATGTTTTTCTGATTTTTCAAGTTAACTCCAAACCTGGATTTTGAAACTGAAACACTGGTAATCCGGAAGAGCCATACTTTAACACATGTGTGAGCGCTGATGGGACAGAGTCCCAACTTAAGTCCAGGACAAAATCTGTACTTGAAATAAGTAATGCATATTAATCCTAACCTGTTTAGCAGTGTGCTTTGTAACATTAATGAAAACTACTATCCAAAAAAATGGTGACTTTTTCTTTTGCTTGTAATTTTAGCAAGTTTCTTGAAGAGTTTATCTTGTGTGGTACAGAGTTTGAATCTAATCCCGTGAAAATGGCTGCACTAAATCAAAAAATGCTTCCTCTGATCAGACTTCTTGAGAGAAAGTAAGTTCCATTTTTCTGTGACAGGCCTGTCTGTAGAGTGGTGATGTCAGCTGCAGTCTTGGCTTATTGGGTGTAGTAAGCACAATATTCTTGCCTAAATGGAGTAAAAATAACTGACTCCTAGTCTCTGTCCAAACTTTATTTTACTGATCTGCTCTTACATACTTTGTTGCCACTAATGCATGGACAAAGACCAATGGACTTTGTATAACTATTTTCTGTGTAGCATGACCCTTTCTGTGCATTATTTATCCTAGTAGTCTGTGTATTGCTCAGCTGTGTTGAGACATAATGGTTGTTTGCCTTTGCAAAGCTGCTTAAAAGTAGCTGGTTTAGATGTATGTGTGCATTCAGCTTCCTTATATTTCCCTGTATTTCTTCAGTATGTGTATCTTCTTTTGTAATTCTCTGTGGAAAACGGGGGTTTTGTCTGTTGGCAGATATCCTAAAGCCTTAGACAGTGTATTAGAGAAGCATCTGGAAGATTGCACAGATAAGACTGAGCAAAATCTTTTTCACCAATTCATTTCTCTTTCACTAAGCTGTGGCAAGTACAAGGTAAGTAGAACCTCAGTTTGTGATCTTAGCTCTTAGTTATACTGTCAGAAGGCTGATATTTTGAGAAAGTTCTGCTCTGTCTTCTTCCTAAAGAAAATTTTTTATCATTCCTAACAATAAAAACCTTGGAAAAAAAACCAAACTTACTTAAGTGTGATTTGGGGCGCAGGGAGGTGGCTTGCTCAAAACTGTGGTAAAATCATAAGCCACCGGATCTTTTAAGTTTCTGTTTATTATGAACAGTCATGCATGAGAGCTTTTTCTTATGGTTAAAATTTATGGTCAATAGTGACAACATGGTGTGCTCAGCAAGGCCTTCTTGTAAAGATTTTGTCCATTTCAGAGGTATTTGTTTTGGGAAATGTGACAAACGAATTTCCATTGAGAGAAGATGCTTGGTCCTTGTCGTTGCATTGATTTCCTGAACGTTTACAGTCAGTAATAGGGAATAATAGAGTGACTAGAGAGTTATTCCTGTGCCATTTCTGAAAATCAATTGAAATCCAGCCTAACACAGAACAACTGTGAGTGGAACAGGCCTGTCCAAGGAATATATTATTAAGAGATAGTTAGTATTATGACTGTTGTTTGCAGTTACTGAAAGACTGAAATCACATAGGGAAAATAATAAACTGTGCTTTGTGTGCTTTTGTACTGATTTAATGAAGGCACAGATTCTGTGACTGAATAACAAGTGGGTTAACAGAAAAGGCATGCAGAACAAAGGCATATGACTCTCTTCGAGCCATTAAGGTTCCTGAGATAAGTGCATGCAGCTGGATTGGCAGAGATGCCTTTTTAACAGTTTTTATCTGTGCTCTGTCACACTGACGCTGTCACTAGACCTTTCTCAGAATCCTTAGATAAGTGTAGTGCTTTTCTAGGACAAAAAGGTGTCTGTGGGTTACTGTACTTTTCAATCTGTACCCCAAAAACTGTCTGCCAAATCTGAAACAGTTATACAACATAATTTTTATGTAATTGATGCTTCTATGAGTCTGAATTACACATATTTTCTTCTGGTACAAAAAATTGCTTAAAGAATTTATCCTGTTATATATACTTCAAGTATCTTTAGCATGCAGTAAGTCACTCTGAAATCTGTATTTCAGTTTCTGGAAGACTCTGATACCTCCCTTCTGCTTAGTTTGAATCACCCTCAGCCAGCTGTGCGGGTCTTGGCGCTTCAGCATTTGAAAGATGTTATTGAAACATCAAAGGTTTGTTTGTGTCCTGAATCTCTCACTTAGAGAACTTAACCAAAATCTTCAAAAAGCTGCTAGCTATACGTATCAGTTGAATATAAGTGGAACATTTATTTACTCATATCATGCTCACAGTTTTTCATGGTATTTTCGGTAGGCTTCTGGCAGCATTTCCCCCTGTTCTGGAGACTGGATGTAGTTCTTGTTTATTAAGCTGCTTGTAGTTTAAGGGATACTTCTAATTTTTTTTTTGCTGTTGAAAGTTAGTCTGCCTGTAAGGTTTAATTTAGATTATGTTGCCACTTTTCTTGTACTCAGTTTCAGGTATTTCATTAAAAGCCTGTAAATTGTGGTACCAACAAATTATGGATTTGTCCTTTGAATCTTTTTTTCCTTCATTTTTTCAGGAAGGCTTTGATCAGACTTTCATAGAAGAAGCCATTTTTGGTCGGCTCAAGGATGACAACAGAGATGTTGTAATGTCTGCTCTCAGTTCTTTGGAGGTAAGAGTCTATCGTGTGATATGTCAGGTGAGATGTTAGCTGATCTTGAATATGTGTGTCTGGAATATATTCTTTGTAATTATCTTTCTCTTTATGTCCTTAATGTGTGGCTTCTGCCCTTTGGGACAGGATGAAGCAGCACAAATTTAGGAGCTTGTGTTGTTTCCTGGCTCAGAGTTTTCCCCACCCCGAAGCGTTTGCAGTTAGCCTGAATTTATTGATTTTTTGTTTGTTTGTTTGTTTCCTGTAGCTGCTAAGGCATATTTTAATCTTTGGCTGTTATTTAAAGTGTGCTTCCTGTTTATCCTGTACATTTTGCTATAAAAACGCAAGCCATGTTATTTGCCATTTGCACGGAAAATGATGCACTGACAAATCACTAGGCTAGTGCGAAGTGCTCAGTTGAGTTTTTCCATATGAGAGTCATTTGGTCGGTTGATAATGGCAAAGTCCTGAACTACAGCTCAGGTTTACTGGATAGGACTCTGGTATGCATTGTACTGATTGTTTCCAGCTAGAGTAACAGTCTTTTTTTATTACTTCTGCTAGTAGTAGTGGAGAATATTATTAGCAGTGGTGTAATTGGTCTTGTGTGTTCATTCATTCTCAGTTACTAAAAAACAGGAACAAAAGCATGTGAGTGATTCTTTAAACTTTAGAATCCTTTGTTAATGTCCCTTAGATTTTTGTCATACAGATGCTATGTAAAGTAAAAACAGTTCTTACTTAATTACAAAGTGTTTTGTTTATTGTATGAATTTTACTAAAAGTGCATTCAATAAATTCTCCGTCCTTTAGCATATGATGAGTGCATGCTGGACAACCAGGTAATATTTTTACTACATGATTGTCAATAGGAATACCATTGGTAATATTTGATCTCTGTTTCCACTAAGTATAACAGATGTATTTTCCATTATGATATGGTAAAATATTTTGCATTTTCTTATAATTTATTTTCTTTTTCTTTATTACTTTTCAGATTTACAGGAAACAATTAAATCCAGAACTAGTAGTGTCAAGTCTTCTGAACATCTTCCAGAATGCTGATCTTTCAAAGGATGGAAAGTGGTATGTATGTGCCTTTTTTCAGTCTACATTCATCGTGTAAAGATTAATTGTTTTTTAAGGTAATTCTAAAGAATGCTTTATAAACTGTTTTTCACATAAAATACTTGTTATGCTCTGAGTTACAAGAGAAACAGGCAATGATTTGCATACGATTTCCCATTAATTCCTTATTTATTCTCACTGCTGTTTGGATTCAGAAGATTGCCATGGAAAATGGAGAAAAAGAATTACTGTTGGTATGATTGAACAATGGATTTTCAACATGACTTGTTCTCTTTCAGGTACAAGGTTCTGGAGCGAGCAATAAAAATTTTATTCGATGAGGAGATTTTGAAAGAGAAAAAAGAGCTACTAGATGAAGCAGTAATGCGCTTGTTACCTTTTATGGTAATCACTACTGTGAATTCAAAATCTTCAGATTGGAAAATGGCCATTTGTCTGTCAGAATCTGATCTCTGCACCTTACACCCTTTACTGAAAGGTTGGCGAGAAGGTAAAGCATTAATTGTAACTGATTTGGTAAAAAAGAGGTGGTGACAATTTAGGATGTTATCCTTATTGAACCTAAAAACTTAATGAAAGAGACTAGCTGCAATTAACAAGCTATCATGCTGTCAGTGTGGGTGGAGTTCCTTAAAAACTCATTTTAAAAATGAAGAAATTCTCTAGTATGTTACTGACTGTTTCTAAATATTAGTGACCCACCAGTGTTTTAATAGGCAATTTGCACACCTAGATTGTCTGATTTTCTGATTTTTTTTTTTTTTTCCCTTTGGACTAGCTCTTCAAGAGGCAATTGAATCCAGCAAGCCTGCAGAGTTGATTGGAGTGGCCAACAACAAAATGATTCTGCTATTTTCTAAAAACATGACTTCAGGGGACTCTCCCTTACTATTGCAAATGGTATGTGCACCATGTTACCCTAACCCCAAGAGATCTTACTTTTTGAATGGTCACTGTAGTAGAACAAATGTGCTATAGAAGAACTTTGTATGTGCTCTTCTTAGCATTAGTGTTCTATCACCAAGCCAATAGACAAGTGTGTATGTGTATATATACATATATATATGTGTGTATATGTATATATATATATATATATGAAAAATAACAAACCCTAGTACAAATTAGATAAGTCAGATTTCAACCTTAATGTAAGCTCTTATCTCTTTGGAGAAATGATGAGATTAACTAAATTACAGGAATTTTTATTTTCCTGAAAAATAATTCTAAAGAATAAACAAACATACCTGTGGGTAGTTCATAGAAACAGATATCTGTGTATTCCCAGGTTCCAGAGTATACCATTACAGCAGCTGTTACTAATGATAGAAGGTAACAAGGATTATCTGGGTATGTAAATGAAAAGCAGTTTAAAGTCATAGTGAAGTCCTGCTATCTTCCAGACTTGTTCTTCCTCTACTCCTTTTTCTAAGGTTGATGACCTGGTTCTTGTTGCTGAAACGGAATCTGAGAGTGTACGTCAGAAAGTAACTACTTATATCATTGGTTCAGTGCTTGCTCAGTGCTGCTGCAATACACAGATGAAGGAAAGTTACTTTTCAGTGGCTATCAGAGTCTTCCATTTCTTGGATAAAAAAATCAAAAATCTCAGAGCTTGTGATCCTGCAGAGGTAAGACACAAACAGTTTGGAGAGGGCGTTTTCTTTCTAATGGAGACATCTTTTTTTATTGGAGAGCAAGAAGTTAAGAAACATTGAGAAGGACTGAAAATCTTGACTTAGTTTTTTTCAGAGCTAAAACACAGACTTGTCAACTGTACTAAAAGCTGTCATTAAAAGTTGCTCTTGTATTTTACCACTGCATAGTGTCTGCATTAAAAACTTCGGAACTCCAGAGCTTTAGGCCTCACATCTCACTACCTGATTCAATGTTTCATTGGTGTGGGCTTGGCACAAAGTATGGGGCAATTCTGCCAGGTACCCTTTGACATCATGTGGTGTCATTATTTGTCTTAGGAATATCAGAATTTTAGTCATGAAGTAAAGTTTTTTGCTGTCTTGTTTAATAGAGGACAGACAGAAATACAACTGAGTATGAAGAAGAGAGGGTTAAGAGCAGGTCCAGAGGAGGGCCAGGACATGGTCAGAGGGCTGGAATATCACTGCTATGAGGAAAGGCTGAGAGACTTGAGGTTGTTCATCCTGGAGAAGAGAAAGCTCCAGGCATACCTTATTGCAGCCTTCTAATACTTAAAAGGGGCCTGTAAGAAAGATGGGGAGAGACTTTTTAGCAGGGCCTGTAGTGATAGACAAGGGGCAACGATCTCAATCTAAAAGAGGGTAGATACAGCTTAGATATAAGGAAGAAAATCTTTAATATGAGGATGGTAAGGCAGTAGAACAAGGTTACCCAAAGCAGCTGTGGATACCCAGTCCCTGGAAGTGTTCAAGGGCAGGTTGGATGGGGCTTTGAGCCACCTGGTCTAGTGAAAGATGTCACTGACCGTGGCAGGAAGGCTTTCTCTAGAGTGCATGATTTTTGAAGATCCCTTCCAACCCAACCCATTCTGATTGTACAAATTTGAACCTCAAAGCAAGTCCTTGTAACAATATCAGAAACGTTGCTGAATTTGTTGGGTTTTGGTTTATTCCACAGCTCCATAAGCAGTTGTATTGACAGGCAGAAAGAGAAGCCATTAAAGGGGAAGGAAAAGTGTTCAGAAAGAGTATTTCTGCATCTTGCTGCAACATTTTTGCTTTAATTTTATGTGTATTTTCCACAGGGGCTTTCTTGATTTATTTTGATGTTGAAACAGTTTGTTCTTTTTTTTTCTGTGTAAGAAACCCACATGAATAGGGCTGGATTTCTGTGTGTGCAGACACACACACACACAAATAGCAATACAAGATAATTGGTTATTCTGACCTCAGATAATTCTGAAAAAGAGTTTTTATATATAGGAATATATGAAAGATCTGGGTTATGTTGCTGGAACAAAGCTAGATGAGAGGATTACACTGACTGTGCACAAAATGCTGAGAATAACTCCTAATGCCTATGAAAAGAGAGGTTTAGAGAGAGTGATATATTACTCTTCTGTTACCTCACTGACATACACTTCATTACGGTAGTCAGAGCTGGCATAGGTTTTAAAACTGAAAATGCAAGTTTAAATGTAAAATCAGAAAATGTAATTCACTTCATCAGGATACTTATTTTGAGGTTAAAAATTAAATACTCCTGAATTTTAGGACTGAATTTAATGTCTTGTGTTGCATGAAATTTTGACAGTATACATTAAAATGGATCAAAAATAGAAATGGGTAGATTCAGATTGGATATTAGGAAGAAATTCTTCACCATGAGGGTGGTGAGATGTTGGAACAGATTGCCCAGGGAGGTGGTAGAAGCCACATCCCTGGATGTTTTTAAGGCCAGGCTGGATGTGGCTCTGAGCAACCTTAATCTAGTGTGAGGTGTCCCTGCCCAGGGCAGGGGGGTGGAACTAGATGATCCTTGAGGTCCTTTCCAACCCTAACAATTCTATGATTCTAAAATGAATTTTCATTCACAGGAAACTCCCCTGAATTGGTCTGTTGAAACAGCAGAGGAAACTTTGGTGCCTCAGGACCTGTTAATTGCGTATATAGAAAAGCTCAATAGTGAGCAGACTGCTTATGCAGAGGAGTCAGCTATGTTCTTGTTCTTACTGAAAAACTTCATTAATGGCCTAAAACCTCCTCTGTCCTTTTCAAAAGGTAGGTGTAAGATTTCGACTGTCATTTATATCTATGAAGTGAAGAAGGAAGGTTAACTGTCTTCACAACTTGTTAGAAGCCCCTTGCTTCCCTAAGCTTCTTCTCTTGTTTTTATTGAGATTATCTTGTGAACATGAAATCAGCCAAATATTTTGTCTTCTTTTAACCAGGCATGTCTGTTTCCCCTTGATGTCTGAAGGTGTCCATGTGCATCCACTTTGTCTTATTTATAATAAACCTGTATTTTTTTAGAGGAAACTTGGTGGAATCCCGAATCTCTGAATCAAGATAGTAAGGACTACCTGCACCTCCTTTTGGGGCTGTTTGACCTACTTGTCTGTGGAGCTAGTGAGGGAAGCAATTCCACTCAGTACAGGGCACTGATGAATCTCTTACTCAAGGTATTTTGCATTTGTTGCTCTGAATTATTAGTCAGAATGCATACTGTTAAGGAAAGAGAAAAATGGAGAACTGATCATGCAACACTGCTTGTGGCATGCTGTTACTGCAGCTGGTTATCTAATCCTAATTAAATATAATAATGGAAAACGAAATAAACCAAATAAATGCAGAATTGAGGCAAAGGTGAAAACAACATTGATTTTCAGGACAAAGTCAAGAGCTTGAAGTTTTAGCTAAAAGGTGTTTTGGTTTACTCTGTAAAATTTGGTAGTTTTTAAATACAATAATTTGAAGGAAAAATTTAGAAGATATTGCATGTTTCCTCATGACATCTGAGGAAGAAAGAAGACAGGCATTGACACAAAGCATCAGTTATGGAATTTGATGCTGTTTCATCAAGAACTACACATGACAAACAGAGGAAAGAAGGAATAAGAACTTGTTTCTGATGTTAATTCTTGTATATAAGTTTGTCTGATTATCAGTCACTCCAAGATCTAGTGAAATTACACTGATAGTGAGCTATTATGGAGATCAATTCATTGCCTGGCTAGTTAAAGGCTGTCGGCAGGGAAGCAAAGATGTTATTTTGATGGGATTTTTGACTGAGCAGGCTGGGTCATACTGCAGAGAGTTGGAGGAGGGACTACAGACAGCTTGTGGAACGGGGTTAGTAATGTCCTAAGGCCTAGTGAAGGCAACAGCTGCAACAATAATTTTCTTCTTTCACTTGTGGAGTACTGCTGGTCTCCCATTTTGAGACTGTTGAATTTGAAAGGGTCAATAGAGTTGTAACTATGTACCTACGAGAACCTAGATCTTGATGGACTTGTGGAAAATAGAATGGGCAAGAGTGTCAGAAGCTTTATCAGTTGTTCTGGCAAGCAGTGCTCAGTCTGCAGGGTGTTGAGTGGGCACTCCAGTCTGACGAATGAAGAGCTCTTAGGGTTCCAGAGAGCATGTTGCAGACAGAAAGCGTGCTAGCCATTGCCGGACCATGTAGTAAAAATTGTTTTAGAATGCTATTAGGAGGCAGTGTAACTGCTTCAGAATCGAAGCTATCATCATTAAATTTTGACAGGAACATAGTGAAGTTGCAGTAACTGAGCATAGAAGGGACAAAAACTAAATCCAGTGAGTCTTCTTGGAGCAGTTACTACTATTGAGGATATGAGAGGACACTTTGACCTGTGTCTGTGAGTGATACATTTATGATTCAAAGTTTGTTAATTTTGGTCCATGCTCTGTTATTATAAAGCCTATACAGTCAATCCAGAAAAAAATCTAAGAACAAAGTTTGAAGTGATTAGGTAGCACAAAAAACTCCTGTACAAGCAAGTTGAATGCTCAGCTCCTCTGAGAGGCTAGTTCATAGACTTTTGAAAATTACCTTGTATGATTGATGAAAAAGTTAGAGTATGTGTAATAGTAAGAGTAGTGCTGCACAAAACAGGAAATAGAATCTCTTTATTTAGCATATAAGATTTTCCTTCCACAGTTGAAATACTATACAAATGTTCATATGGATGTGTTTTCAGTCTCTTATAATTAAAAAAAAAATCCTTTGTAATAACATACCTGTAAACTGCAAGTTATCCTTTAAATAAGACAGCAGTTTACACAATATGTGGATTTGGTGTACGCATGCAAGTACTGTTTACCCAAAAGCATCTACTCAGTAACTTTCTCTCCCCAAAGACACTGGATCTGGCTCTCTAGTTCTCTTTGTGTGTACTCCTTTGCTTCAGGTGGTTTATTAGATTCTGTGAGTAGTAATTTGCAGAAGAAATTAAAGTTAAGTGCTTTTCTCTTTTATTTTTTTTTCTTCCCTTTTTTGTTACATTTAAGGTACACCTAAAAGATTCAGAGGTTCTCTTCAAATTCCTGTCAATTTTATGGACTTACAGTTACAACCTTTCAAATCATCTGAACTATGAAGTCAGTGCAATGCTACAGACTCAAGCTCTATATATTGGCTATGCACTGCTTGAGTCACAGACATATCAAAAGAAGAAACAGCTGCTATCATCATCATCTCTAGGTAAAGTAAAACAGCATCTATCTCTCATCCTAAGATTTAATCTGAGTATGTTTTATTTTTTGTCCAATTTTACTATATTTAATACCATGAAGAGTATCTATAGTTACGTTTAGCTGCACTAGCCTGAGCCAGCTCTCTTGTTGATTCACTGCTGCAGTTACTAGCCCAAGCTTGGAAGTACGTGAAACCACTTTTTTTTTCAATCTTAAGAGTGCTCCTAAACTGAAGAAGTCAGTTACATCACCTCTCTTTCTATGCAGTCTAAGTATGTGGCAGTCAGTAACAAGATAGGCACTTTCTGAGCTTAAATATAAGGACTGTGATGAAGAAGTTCAGAGCCATGGATCTGGAGGTTCATGTCAGATTTGTTTTGAGGTTAACAGCGAAAAGACATGTCCTTTTAATTCTAAAGTAATGTTGATGCCTCCTCAGGGGAACAGATACAGGAAAATTCTGACCACTGACTTTTAATTCTGTTGTCTTTTCTTCCTTACTTCAACCTTTTTTGTAGTGGTGATATCTTTGCTAATTAACTTGGGTAGTCCTGTGAGTGAAGTTCGAAGGGCTGCTCTCAATTGCCTCCATTCCTTGAAAGGGATAAAGGAGTCTCTGTTTCATCCTGTTCTTCAGCATTTGGAAGAAAATGCAGAAGAGATCGTGTCTGACCCTGCATACATAACACAGGTATTTCTGTTATTAAGATGTACATTAAAAGTTTTGACTATTGCTCCCACCTTTCCTAAAAGAAATCAAGTTGATTGGGAAAGTTCATACTCCTTGTATACTATAGTAGGCTAATTTTATTTTTTTTAAAGGACTGTAAAAACATTTAAGTGATTTATTGCATACAGAGAGTTGAGAATATCAATCCCATAAGAGCTATCAACTTGAAGTTTACTATCAGATTATTAATTCTGTTTGTATTTAGACTACACAGAATAAATGTTTTAAGGCATTTTTATTGCAAAAGAAGAACTTAATTTTCACTTTGTTAATGAACTAGATCATGGAAGCTCTATTTGAGGATCTCAAAACACAACCAAAACAGAAATCCCAGAAGAAGAAATTGTGGGAAGCTTTGGAAAGCATACTTGATTGTGTACAGAACCCTGTTTTCCCATCCTATATTGCAAGAAACTTAATGAAAATTCTTCATGAAGTCCATGGTGAGGTAAGTGCTGCCTTTCTAGTTTTACAGGTTCTGCACTTGACTGAAGTGCTGAAATCCAATTTAATTTAGGAATAATCCTCTTAAATAATTCCATAATGTGTTAGTCTGTTAGGCTTTAAGTTGACACCTCTATTAATACACCATAGTGCTGCAAAGTATGTATGTATTAACCTTGTCTTATCTAGTGTATTCAAAATTCTCTTAAAATCTGGAAAATACCTGAATTCAGTATTCACAAAAATGAATGGAATTATGGATTATTATGCTCTTTCCAGCTGCATGTTTCTTGAAAGGCTTGTGAACTGCAGAGAGAATGAGTTTTCCTGTCTCATGTTTGAGTTTTGTAGGAAACAGCCGTAATCAGTGGAAAAAAATGCCCTGTTTCTGTACTAGAAAAACAAAATGCTAATCTGCAGAAGGAAAATAGCAAACTAGGAGATGAGCATGCAGTTGTGGTAATCTCACAATAAATCTTACATTTTTCCTCTTGAACAGTTGTTGCATAAAATACTGTATACAATGTATTGCCAAAGAGGGGATGTTGCAGTAAAATGAAGCTGTTTTGTTGGAAGCTTGTTGAAATTAAAACAGATAAAAACTTTTGTTATGCATTTCCTTTGTTTGCAGATGATTCTTTCTCATCTCTTGCCTGCACTAGACCGGTTGCTAGAGAAGGTCTTTAAGAAACCTGAGGAAATGTTGAAAGATGAAGTTGTTCTCCTGCATCTCATCCTTGGAAAGTTTAATGAATATTCAGCAACTCTCTTGTGCAAGAATCAGCAGAGTCTGGACCTATTTATCAAAAGTCTGCATGCTGCCAAGAAAATCTATGAAGAAATTCCACCATTTCAGATCACAGCACTTGGACAGGTATGGCTTTATGACAGATCTTTAATTTCTTTTTATGTCTTCTTTTTTCAGAGTCTCTGTAGTGTTTTTGAAACATCTAAATAGGCTGCAAAACTTCCTCTTATGCTTACCAGGAGGAGAAATTGCTGCTTGCTTTGTTTTTCCTTTTTTGACAAGTACAGAACAGAAACTGCATCTGCACGTAGATCTGTATCATTGCCTGCAATTACTACTGTTCCACTGTCCTTAGTTTTTTTCTCCATCAGGAGCTTTACTTCACGTGTTCCTTCTGGGGAAAATTGTCAATAAAACAGAATAGGTGAGAAATTTGAAGGAGGCTACAAATTCAGGCCTTCTATTAGCCAGGTATTAGTATATACTTAGGAAAGGCTGGCAACAGCCAGTTTGTTTCCTCCACCAGGCAGGCTGTCTGAGAAATGTCAGGAATTAGTATGTCTGATGGATATTTTAGAAGTATGTATTTTGCATCTAAGGATTCGTGGATATTTACAAAATATGTAGTTAATATGCAGATATTTGTGATATATGAGCATACTAGCATGTGTGTGATTGGATGTGTCATATGTAATCTAACATATCTGAGTTCCATAGCTTCTGTTACTCTCTTTCAAGTAAGTCTTTCTGCAACTTTTTTTTTCCCTTTTGTAGATTACTAAACCGTTCTTTGCAGCTGTATCTGATGGGATGGTGCAGCAGAACCTTTTAAAAGTATTGTTTGACTTACTGTTAAACTGTAAGAACCCACTTTGCGCCCAGACAATTAGCAGCGTGTTTAAAGGGGTAAGTGGCAAACTCCAGAAGACAGAAATAAATATATTCAAACTTGTGGTGGTGGTTGTTGTTGCATTAAGTAACCCTCATTGTTTATGTCATTCATAGCATAAACTATTTGTCATGTATTTTGTTGATGGCATGAAAAATTTTACTAAATGCCTGCTTTTAAAAGGTATTTCTTTAAAAGCCATGCAACAATCATTTACTATTTAAATGATAGCATATTTACTATACTAAGGATGGAACTGGATTCAGAAGTCACTTTTTTTCTTCTGCACTGATATTAATTTCCTGGGATACTTACATAAGTAGATTGTATACCCATATGTGCAGGGAATCAATGTATTTTTTAAAAAAGAGGAGGCATAGATGTGTGACATGACATATTATTCAGTGGTACTTGGGTTATTGTTATTTCAGATTTCAGTGTGTGCTGATCAGATTGTCAGAGAACTGGAGCCTCCTGAGAAAACCAAAAGTCTGGCCACTGTTCAGCAAACTAGAAGGCAGAAAATGCAGCAACAGAGGTAAAATAACTAGAAAGCCGAAAGTATTGTCTGCATAGTTTGAAAATGCCCCTTGTTTTACTATTTTGCATAGTTTGTATAGAAAGCTTAAGCATCTAGTTCTTCTTTTCACCCCCACAGTAAAATAATTCTGAGCTACTTTTGGCAAGAGAAAATCAACTTCAGTTGCTGTTTCAGAACTGGTGGAACTGTAGTCAACATTAAAAAGAAAAATATCCAGTAGTTTTAATGTTGCTCTTACAGATTCTGGTTTGACACAGTTGAACATGATTTTTGTAGGTAATTAAACTTAGTTAATAATGAAGATATATGGACAAATGACATACACATGGCTGAAGCCTCTGATGCTTATCAAAATGTTCCTGTTAGTTGACTGAAAAACAGCATCTTCTTTCAGTTAAAACATTGTAATAATCATTAATTTTTAGATCTCTTTGTTTTGTTTCTTCTTTCGGTTCCCATAAGGAAAGAGGTGTTTTGTCCACTGTACTTACTCTCTTCTTCAAGCATCAGCTGTCAGACATTGTTGAAACAGTGTATTGAGTTGTTTTTTCTTGGTTTAACCTTCACTTCATTGTTTTGCTTTTTTGACCTTATTTTCTTTCACTTGGCCTTTTTTAGCAGTCATCACACGTGAGACATATATCTTCATAGGGGACTTGAGCATCTCCCCTATGAAGAGAGACTGAGATCCCTAGGGCTACTTAGTCTGGAGAAGAGAAGACTCAGAGGGGATCTCATCAATGTCTATAAATATCTGAGCAGTGGGCCGCATAGTCAGTTAGACAACTGGTAGTTCCAAAGATGCAGGTTTCCTGGATGAAAAGGAGATCAACATTTGGACAGTTACTTCATTGTGTTTTTTTTTCCACAGAAGTCTGCTTCATTGTGTTAGATTCTTGTATATGCAGAAGGCATGCCATACTTTAGCTTTTTGAGTTTGGCCTGAATTTTCTGTTGATAGTTTAAAATGTGTGGCTTCTTCAATCAAAAGCCCACACACTGCCATCTCTCCCTGGAGAAGCAGTAAAGTATATTACTACATGAAAGAAAATTTGTCTTTTTTTTACTGATGTCTGTGTTTGTTCCCTGAAACACTGTGCTATTTTCTTTGCAAATATATATCCTGGTTGTCTTTCAGAAAGCCTCAAGATGCAGAATTGGCACCAGAAACGAGCCACTTCAGTTGGCAGAGAGTTATGCTTATTCTGGAATTACTGCAGCATAAGAAGAAACTCAGACGTCCGCAGGTGTTGGTGCCTGCACTTTTTAACCTGCTGAGCCGGTAATTGCACCTCCATAACACGTGGCTCCTGCAGCATTCTCTTCTGCAGCTGACACTGGAAAGCATTAAAATTTGGGCTTCTTTCGCTTTGCTTTGTTGCCATAATTTGTTCCATAGCTTGCTTTTTTTACTTGAATTTAATTTAGGTAAATCAGATGGGGGGAATGGTCGGTTGTTAGGACTTTTACTCCCTTTAAACCATGTGATGGAGTTTTAAAGATACTTTTTACCTGATTTGTGAATACTTTGTTTCTCTGGTAGAGATCTTGGGATTGCATAGAAAGGTGGTACTGGTGCTAAAACTGGCACAAGTGACAGTACTTGTGTCTTTTGCAGATCTATTATAATACTCAAAACTTCAGAATTCCTCACAAAACATTGTGGAACAGCATTTATTCAATGCAACCTAAGAATACTATTGCGTTTCCTGCCAGCCCTATCTCCAGGCGCTTAGGAAAATTTACATAACCATTTTTTCTTACAACTGGTAATCATAATTCATGTAATCATCTTATACTCCTGATGGCAATTTGTTAAATGTGTTTCATCAGACCAGTTGATATCTTAGAAAATAAAAAAAGAAGACGCACATTTTAGCAAACACTTTTTGGAAACCTCAATGTAGTATGAAGCCTCGGTTTAGAATTCTGTATAATGAAGACTGCAGTTTCTAACTTCTATCTTAATATGCAGTTTGGTCACTTATTTTTCTGTCTCCTTTTTTTCCTTTTTTTTTTTTCCTGAACATGTAGTTGTCTGGAACCTATGGCATCAGAAGAAGAAAATATGGAATATACAAAGCAGTTAATCCTCAGCTGCCTGCTAAGCATCTGTCAGAAATTGTCTTCAGATGGTAGCAAGATTTCAGCAGGTAAAAATTGCCAGACCCATTTCTTGATGCTTCTCTTACCAATACAGCATTAAAACAATGGCCTCTAACTTCTTTCTTTTCTGAGCATATGCTGTATTGTTGAGGAGAGACAATTTTCATTTATAGGGTACAAGTCTGCCTTACTAATCATTTTTGTAGATTCCTTAGATGTGATCTGCAAATTGAAACCAGAGCTTGAGTGTACTGTTTGTTCTTACTGGCTTGACCACTAAAGCATTAATCAGTACATTTTTTACTTTTTTTCACTTGCAGATATCCTTGACAAAGAAAAATTCAATGTGGAATTGATAGTTCAGTGCATCAGGATATCTAAAATGCCCCAGACACATCACCATGCACTGCTTCTCCTTGGTGCTGTTGCTGGCATGTTTCCTGTAAGTGTTACCTGGAATATAGGTGTCAGCTCTTCAAGTTTCAAATATTGGGAAGAGCAAAGAACATAGAGAGAGGTCTTTGGGGAGAAACTCTTGCTTCACCGTCCTGCTGTGGTCAAAATTTTCCTGCATTGTTTCTTCTTTTTCCTACTTTTTTTATACACAAGAGAGAAACATGCTTGTGAGGTGGTGTACCCGCTCCACTGCTACTTCAGGGGAGTTAAGGGATAATGAGCCATGTGTTGGGGAAGATGCAAGAGCTATTGAGGGGTTAGGACTCGCAGGAGAACCTGGGAATGATCAAGTAGGTATGAAAGAGAAGGAGGATAATGATATTAGCAGGCCTTCATGTATAGGCTGAGGGATGACAGACCAGGGTGGGAGGGATGGGTGGCTAGTAAGGGCCTTCAGCCTGTTACCATGCAGCATGCTGGGGACACAGCAACACAGTCCAGGTTTCACAGAGATAAGCCAGAGGCTCATGTGGTAGTAAGAGCCAACAAGGAAACATCAGCACATGCAGGGCTCACTGGTAGGTTGGTGGCCATGGAGGTGGGCAGGAGTGGGGGGACAGCACGAGTGAAAACTAATGGATGAACTCTCCCTCTGAAATGCTTCTATACCAATGCACAGAGCATGGGGAATAAGTGGGAGGGGTTGGAGGTCTGCCTTAGGCTGCATGACTACAACATAATCACTGGAATCACTGAAACATGGTGGGACAGCTCCCATGACTGGAGTGTGTACTGTTCAGGAAAGATAGACCAACAAGGGGAGGCAGTGGTGTTGCTCTCTATGTGCAAGAGCAACTGGAATGTGTCGAATTCTACCCAGGGGGAGAGGTAGAACAGGTTGAAAGCTTGTGGGTAAGAATTAAGGGATGTGGAAAGGGAGGTAAAACTGTTGTGGTTGTCTACTATAGACCACCAAATGGAGCAGAAGATGTTGATGAGGCCTTCTATGGTCACCTGGAGGTAGCCTCTAGAACACATTCCTTGGTACTCAGGGGTGACTTCAATCACCCTGATATTTGCTGGCAAACCCACACAGCCAGGCACAGCCAGTCCAAAAGGCTCTTGCAGTGTCTTGATGATAACTTCTTGATGCAGGTAGTGGAGGAGCAAACAAGGAGAGGTGCACTGCTGGACCTTGTATTAACTGATAGAGAAGGACTGGTTGGGGACATTAAGGTTGGGAACAGCCTTGGTGGCAGTGATCATGACATGGTGGAGTTTAGTATTACACAGGGTAGAAGCAGGGCTATAAGTAGGATTACAACCCTGGACTTCCACAGGGCTAACTTTGTACTCTTCAGAGATATACCTGCAGGAATTCCATGGGCTAAGACTCTGGAGGGTAAAGGAGCTCAGGAAAGTTGGTTGATTTTTAAATGCAACTTCCTCTGAGCCCAAGATAGGTGTCTTCCCTTGAGTAGAAAATTGGGTAGACATGCTAGGAGACCTGCATAGCTGAGCAAGGAGCTTCTGAAGGAAATCTCATGGAAGAAAGAAACTGACAATTCGTGGAAGAAGGGATTTGTCACTTGGGAGAACTATAGAGAAGTTGTCAGGGCATGTAGGAAGGCAACAAAGAAGGCCAAAGCCCTCTTGGAACTAAAACTGCCAAAGGAAGTCAAAGAGAACAAGAAGGGCTTCTTCAAATACATCAGTAGGAAAAGGAAGAACAGGGAACGTGTGGGCCCAGGGCTGAATGAGGAGGCAGCCCTGAAAACTGAGGAGAGAAGGCAGAGTTGCTGAATGCCTTCTTTGCTTCAGACTTTACTCCTGAGACTGAACTCCCCTATGAATTCCAGACCCTGGATAAAGGTGAAGAAGGCTGGAGGAGGGAAGACTGTCCACTAGTCAATGAAGACTGGGTTAGGGATCAGTTACATAAATTGAATATACACAAGTCCATGGGCCCTGATGAGATGCACCCAAGAGTGCTGAGAGAACTGGCTGATGTTATTGCTCTGCCACTCTCCACCATTTTTGCAAAATCCTGGCAGACAGGAGAGGTGCCTGAGGGGTCTGGAGGAAAGCCAGTGTTACTCCAGCCTTCAAAAAGGGCAGGAAAAAGGTTCCAGAAAAGTATAGAGCAGTGAGCCTCACCTCTATCCCTGGAAAAATGATGGAGTGGCTCCTTGTAGAGGTCATCTCTAGGCACTTGGAAGAGAAGAAGGTTATCAGGAGTAGTCAGCATGGATTCACAAAGGGGAAATCATGCCTGACTAATCTGATTGCATTCTATGATGTTGTAACTGAATGGGTAGATGCAGGGAGACCAGTGGATGTAGTCTACCTTACCTTAGTAAGGCCTTTGACACTGTCTCTCGTAACATCCTTGTGAGTAAGCTCAGGAATTGTGGAACAGAAGAACAGTGAGATGGACCAGGAACTGGTTATAAAATAGAGTCCAAAGACTGGTGCTCAACGGTGCCAAGTCCAGCTGGAGAGCTGTAACTAGTGAAGTTCCCTAGGGATCAGTGCTGGGTCCAGTCCTGTTCAACATCCTTATCAATGACATTGATGAGGGGACAGACAGACAGACAGAGTGTCTGCTCAGCAAGTTTGCTGATGATGCCAAACTGGGAGGCTTGGCTGATACACCTGAAGGCTGTGCAGCCATTCAGCAAGACTTGGACAGACTGGAGAGCTGGGCAAAGAGGAACCTAATGAGGTTCAACAAGGGTAAGTGCAGAGTCCTTCATTTGGGAAGGAATAGTAAACTGCACCAGGACAGGTCAGGAGGTGATCTGCTAAAGAGCAGCCTTGTGGAGAAGGACCTGGGAGTCCTGGTGGACAGCAAGTTATCCATGGGTCAGCAATGTGCCCTTGTGGCCAAAAAGGCCAATGGGATCCTGGGATGCATTAAGAGGAGTGTGTCCAGCAGATCAAGGGAGGTTCTTCTCTCCCTCTCTACTCTGCCCTGGTGAGACCTCACCTGGAATATTGAATCCAGTTTTGGGCTCCCCAGTTCAAGAGGGACAGGGATCTTCTTGAGAGAGTCCAATGAAGAGCTGTGAGGATGATTAAGGGACTGGAGCCTGTGCCCTGTGAGGAGAGGCTGAGAGCCCTGGAGCTTTTTAGTCTGGAGAAAAGAAGACTGAGAGGAGATTTAATAAATGCTTATAAATATCTGAGGGCTGGGTATCCAGAGGGAGGGGACAGGCTCTGCTCAGTTACATCCTGTGATGGGACAAGGGGTAACGGATATAAACTACAGTACAGGAGGTTCCACCTCAACGTGAGGGGGAACTTCTTTACTATGAGGGTCACAGAGCACTGGAACAGGCTGCCCAGAGAGGTTGTGGAGTCTCTTTCTCTGGAGACTTTCAAGACCCATCTGGGTTCATTCCTGTGTGACCTGTGCTAGATTCTATGGTCCTGCTCTAGCAGAGGGGTTTGGACTCTTTGATATCCTGAGGTTCCTTCCAACCCCTAACTTCCTGTGATCCTGTGAACATCTTCCGAGTTCCTACCTTGTACAGCACTGAGAAATGTAATTTTAGTTGATGATAAAATGATTTTGGTCTGATTTTATTTGGCTGAGAAATCATCTTTCTATGGATTGAAATTTGATTGTATGCCCACTTTTCTAAGTAAAATTCTTCTGCCTTGGAATTACAAAAGCAGCAAAATCTATCCAGATGTATCAAGTTCAGTTTTCATCTTTCTCTCTACATCAGTACTTTTCTCCCAAAAGGCAAAACTGGAAGGTTTTTGACAAATTTGCTGAGGATTTGGCTTTTTTATCGTTGGGACTGCCTTTCTTTGTTTCCATCTTACTGCAATCACGTACTTCAGAACTGAGCTTTTATTCTATATTCATAATTGTGTCTTATAAGATTTTCAAGATCATAATACAAGGAATTACTTTGTATGAGTCTCATCTCTCTTCTTAAATCTGAAATGCTTCTTCTGTTCACTAAAATGGAATTAAAAATGTGACCATAGCTTGTTGTTCTAAGTTCTGTCAAAATCTAAGAAAAGTGACTGTTGAGCTAGGTGACATCTCAAATCCAGCCCTTTCAAAAGTAATTATGGCAATTACAGCCTCTAAAAAAAAAAGTCAGATATCAACACAAGCATGGTTGGTTTCCATTGAATGATTGAAGACACTGCAGATGTTTTATAGATGTAAAAAGAGTGAACAGGAAAGGGGTGAAAATCACTGGAATCTGCTACACTCACATTTGTGCTTCTGCAAGTCTCCCCATAGATAATTTTGCTTGTCTGCTTTTTTTTTTTTTTAACTACCATGACCCCGGTTTGAAGAATATAAGGTATTTTGTCAGACTAAATGTTCGATTTCCACTCTTCAATTACTTGCTTAGAAGTGTATCTTGGTTTCTAAATAATATTTAGAACTCTAACAATCACATAGCAACTTTAAGGGATGCTATACATTTAAAAACAGAGATTTTGGAAGATGCTTACGGTCCTCATTTTCTTTTATAGGTATCTAGTGACGTTTGCGGGAAGGCAAAATGCCTTAAGGTACAACATACAGAGCAGTGTGGTTTAGAAAAAAAACTAACCTCATCTGTCTTCTTTTCCAGGATAAAGTTCTCCACAATATTATGCCCATTTTTACCTTCATGGGAGCAAATGTCTTGCGTCTGGATGATACTTACACATTCCAAGTAATTAATAAGACCGTGCAGATGGTTATTCCTGCTCTTATACAGGTAAATTTGTCTACTTTATAGAAAGGAGTAGAAAATTAATTGAGTAAATGGCTTAGAATACTAGTGGTACAATAAGATGATGTCTATTCTAGGATTATTTTTAGATATATCTATATATACCCTAACTATATTAACAGACTATTCCTTGTCTGGCCAGCTCTGAGTTCATCAGACTACTGCTTCTTTTTAATCTTACGAGCTTCTGCACTTTAGGAATGGTTTAGCCAAAACAGTATCACAACTATATGTTGAAGCGTTTCATCATAAAATTAGCATGCAAATTCAGTAGAGGAACCACTGGAAATAAGGAGGAGGTTATTAATCCTGTAATAATATGTCATATCAATGGTAGACATGGTCTGAAAGAAATGGAAACATAAAATATTTCACAAATTATATTATTCTTCCAGCTGGTGAATGTGGGGAGTTTTCTTGGTTTTGTCTGGACATCTTAGATAAATACATCATGGTTTTTCAAAGGAAACATTTTTTCCTTTGGTGACTTGCACCTAAGACATCCTTATACTAAAGTCATTCATAGATTTAGACATGAAAAATGCCATAAAAATTTCTTATGAGAAAATTAATTGGGTAAAAAAAAAAAAAATCTAGCGATGGGCTGGGAAATTTTCTGATGTATTTTTTTAATGATATGTACACACATTTTGCATCCTCTTGCAGGTCTTTCTAAGAAATCAAGTTTCTGTCTCTCCATTTTTTTAAAGGAAAAAATCTTACTTTTTTAGAAACCTTTCGTAGCATCCTTTGTGACAAATTAGGGCTCACACAGTTATTACACAAGTTCTTTACCTCGAGGGTGGTGGAACACTGGAATGGGTTGTTGTGGGAGGTGGTTGAGACTGCATCCCTGGAGACATACAAGGTTGGGTTCAACAGGGCTTTGGGCAACCTGATCTAGTTGAGGATATCTGTGCTTACTGCAGAGGGGACTGGACTAGATGACCTTTTAGAGGTCCCTTCCCACCCAAACCATTCTATGACTGTGTGAAGAGAGCCTAATGTTACTTACCTAAGATCATGGAGCCTACTTGTATTGTTTTTATGAGGCCCTTGAATCCAAGACCCTAACTGTCAGGCTTACAGGCAAAGTTTTCAGAAGGATGTGGCATTGCTTTTCTTTGAAAACATCCTGCTTGTTTCAGATGATGCCAAGTAATGAGTTTTTTCTTTTCTTTTTTTTTTTTTCCTTTTTTCATTTTTTTTCCTTTAAATTTTATTTGAAGCATCCTTCATCTGAAAAGGAACCGTGATTCAAAATCGTTTATTTTGGAGCACTTACATTTTCCTTGAGACTGTCCTTTTGGTAATGATGTTACCAGGCACATTGTGCTTTCTCTCATTTTCTGAATTTACAAGGCAGAACTTGTACCCATCTGCAATCATCTCTTTCAAATGCTGTATCTGTACTTAGGCTGAAGACAGTGATTTGTCAGAGTCTTCAGGAACTGTGGAAGAGGTGGTGATAAAGATCATTCGTGTGTTTGTGGATGCTTTGCCCCATGTGCCAGAGCACCGACGCCTGCCAATCCTGGCCCAGTTGATCACTACGGTGGGAGGAGACAAATTCCTCTGGGTTCTCCTGGTGCTACTGTTTGAGCAGTATGTGACCAAAACTGTGACTGCAACATCAAGCACAGACAAGGTTAGGAGACTAGTTGGGGTAAAGTTTTTCAAGAGGCTGATGATGGTCTCACCTTTAAGAAGGTGCAAGATAAGCCCATAGGTTGTACCAAAATAAGCAGAACTCTGAGCTTGGGCTGTAGCAGAACCTGATTGTGATGTTGACTATGAGTTGTATGGCAGGTACAATATTGTTTTGTCCTGGAGCCCAAACAATAAATCAGATCATATTGTACAGCAATCCTTGACCTGAAGATCTGATAATCTATTTATTAGGTGCTTCAGTATTTTTAAAGTTGTTTTTTCCTTCTTTAACTGTGTTTGTGAAAAATGCTACTGCTTTTCCCTTATAGACCAAGGCCTAAGCAGGCCCTTGGATTAGGTGAAAGCATAGTTTATAGGGAAAACTGAAAGAATTATTAAAGAAACACTGGTGAGAAGATACAGTCTTTGCTGTAGCCATTTAATCTTTACACCTTCTGGAACTGTGCTCTCTACAAGAGCTTGCTGCTTTTACCTTTAATATTAGTCCTGGAAGTATCCAGCTCACCATGGCACGAGGAGCTTTCAAGTCTTTTTATCATAATTAGTAATACATTTTTTAACTCTTGAAATGTTTAGCTATTTCATTTCTAAATCATAAACAGGATGCTGTTCTGGAGGCAGACACTGAATTTTGGATTTCCATCTGTTGCGAATTTAGCGTACGTTCTCAGTTCCAGAGCATGATGAAAATAATTCAGTACCTGACAGAGCTGCCAGAGAACAAAGAAGGTAACTACAAAACAGTCAACTAATGCGTGTAAACCTTCCTGTGTCAAGGGACTGTGGTAGTGGTCTTGAACTAAAAGAAGGTAGATTTACACTAGATACAAAGAAGGTATTTCATTACAATGAGGGTGGAGAAGCATTGGAACAGGTTGCCCAGAATAATGAAAGATGCCCCATCCCTGGAAACATCGACCAACCTGATTTAGATGAAGATGTCCTTGCTCACGGCAGGGAGGTTGGACTAGATGACCTTTAGAGATCTTTCCCTTCACCCAGAACATTTCATGATTCTATTACTCCTCTAGAGAGAAGACTAAGAGCTAAAGAATTACTGCAATGATTTCTTTTTTTTTTTTTAACAAAATGGATATGTGATTACTTTTTTTTCCCAATTGTTTTACTTGTAGATTAATTTGAGCACTTAGAATCCAGCAGTAGTCCTCATTTAGATGGTAGAGAAAATCACTTAGTTGAAATGAACAGCTGTTACTTGTAGTAGGCAAGATCACAGGAATCAGCAGTCATTTCAGAGTTTTTTTAAGCTTTCCCTTCTTTCTGCTACAATACAGTGGTGCAATAATGAAGCACTGTGTTTTAATACTTTTCCAGTCTGTTATTTCAAAGAGCACTGGGGAAGGTGGGTGAGAGTTGTTTGTTTCTTTTTAAGTTAGGACTTGCCATATTTATTTGAATACCTTTTCTTAGCCTGGAAGAACCAAGCAGTAATACTGAAAGCTGTTTACCCAGATGTGTGGCACGCAATGTATGTGCTTCTGCCTCATAAGTCTGTCATGTTTGTAGCCAGTGTACCATAGCTTTAGCTCAAAGGAAGAGGATTCTTCACATAAAAATGATCAAGTGAAATAGCACTACTTGTTTTGAGGCTGCTGAAATGAAAAAATTGTACTTCAGACCATCTCTTTTGGAACTTTGACATGATTTTAGATAGTTTAGAATGTTTATCCTTGATAGGCGTCTGGCTGTGATTTTACTTTGTTTCTGTAAGTCTTTTTCTCCTGGCTGCAAATTTGTTTTGTGAATGTTTTCAACAGATGATCCTGGGCCAAAAAAGTCAAGAACGTGCAAGACAAAGCTAAAAAATCAGGATGGGCAGCTCTTCAATGTGGAGTCTCACTCAGACAAACAACTTCGGCATTTCAAATACTTGTCAGTCTCCTTCATGTCACAACTTTTATCTTCTGCAAATTTTGTGAAAAAGGTAGTAACAGCACCTTGCTTTTCAACTGATCACATTAAGTAGTTGTCCCATGCTGTAAGAGATGAGGTTAAATTTGCTTTTTAGTATGGCTTTATAGTCAAAGGGGATGAAAGAATACACTGTGCAGTGTATCTTGCTGAAACCTTTATTGAAATAGTTTTGAAACTACTGAGTGGTATTAGTTATTTTTTAATAAGGCTTTTCCAGATAGACTCCTGTTTGTGTGATTGGTGAATAGGTAACAAAGTGAAATTCTGGTCCCAGTGGGTTCGCCCGGACTTTATGGCACCTGGAGTTTCACTCACTGTGTAATTCCAAGTTTCATGTAGGATTCATACTAACGACTCCGGAAGTGCAAAATGAATTTCACAAATTTTTGGCTGCAGCTTTAGCTGGAAACAGTTCCCAGATTTTCAGCTGAACGTCCTCCGCCAGCCTGAAGTATGTTGGCTGCTGTAACTGTATTGCCAGAGATTCTCCAATTCTCTTCTAGAATGACACCTTAAGTGCAGATGTGGGGAACTCAAAATGACGATGTTGGTGGGCAAATCTGCGTATACCAGGATACTAGCTTAATGAAGGGATACAAGATTCACACTTAGCCTTGTCATTTCTTCCTTTTTAAACCAGATAGTTGAATGTGAAGAAACAGAAGAGCTGCAGAAGCTGGAACAGAGGTATGCTTTAAATCTCCTCCACTCCTCCCGTTTCTAGCTTTTACTGCAACCTGGGAATATTTTTTAATTGTACTCCCATTTCAGATTTTCTTCCCCAAGGATACTTCCAATGTAGTCATCAGCAACAAGCTGTATTTATTATATGCAGGCTAATTTGGGGTTTGGTTTGAGGTTTTTTTTTTAATACAGTGTGGAGTTTCTTATTTCTGAAATACTGCACTACCCAATATCCGTTCTTTCTGTATTGCTGATAGTGCTCATTTACACACTTGGCCATGATTGTTATGCTCTTGATAAGGGAGTTTGTAAAAGAATCCCAGATTTTTAGCATAGCATTGCTTCATTGGTAGGCAGGGGGTGGGGAGGAAATGGTGTTCACAGGTGTCCCCTGTATTGTATAAGAAAATTACCAGTATTCACAGCTGTACTCATGGGGCCATAACAGCCAATTGTGCAAAATTGAGGGTGCCTTTTGCAGAGGTGTAACTTTTATGTTTCTTCTAAATGTAAAAGTCTGTAGGACTTATTTTAAATGCTATATTCCTTAAAAGCTCATTTTTAAATACTTACATCTTGCCAAATTGTTTTTATGTTAGAGTTCTTAAGTAGAACTACTGTTGTGTGTAGATGGTGATTTGGAAGAACCAGGTAAACCCCTTGAACGTGTGTGATTTTCTTTATTGCCATAGCTTCTTGTTAACGTGTAGATGTGATCTGCTGGTCTCTCCACTAGTATTTCGTTTTCCTTTATTGCTGTTCCATGAAATTCTTTGCTTTCCAGTGATCAAGTTGACTTTGTTAGTGTCCTTGTTACTTACTAAAAGATACTTCCTTTTCATCTAGGCTGTTAGAAGATGTTCTTCACTATATAAACACTGTGGCATCTTCAGTGGAAGCAAATGTGGACAAACCAACAGCCAAATTTTGGAGGGTTCTGCTTAACAAGTCCTATGATATGCTGGATAAAGTATGTCTCATTAGACCTCCTGTTAGCAGTGGGACATTTCTGTTTTTGCTTGTTAATATCATTATAATCTTTGTGGGATTTCTTGTTGGGTTAGTGCTAATCTTTACCGTATGGTCTGCAGCCTGTTTAAACTTGTCTAACTGTAAGCTTTAATAACTATAGCTTACAGCTTAGAACAACTGAAAAAAAAAAAAAACTGGAATTTCCTCTAGTTAGTATTCCACTGTCTGGAAGCAGTCATTTCTCTAGCTGATGGAGAAGAATGGCTTTTGGCAGCATTTCTCACTGTTATGTCATAAAATGATTTAACTAATGCTAGTGCAACTGTTGAATATTTCTACATGGAATTTAAATGGAGAAAAAAAATCCTTTTGCTTTTCTTTCTAGTACTTTTCTGATTAGAAGTGGGTTTGTAGACTTGAACTGGCTATCTTGTTGCATGCTGTGGGTATCTTTCACAGCTTGGATTTTGGTATTTTGCCTGTGAAGCATATTCCAGTTTTCATGATGTAGACGCACAGGGCACTGTGAGAAGTATTTTAGGATAAGGAGGGATAGCTCACCAGCGTAGACAAAAAGAATTGCTAGTGGATAATGGCTGGTTAGCAGGCAGTGACCCCAGAAGAAATATTGTGACTGCACCCTGCTTTGTGGCTTTGCTTGCCTCCAAACAGCATTGCTTGCTGGTCCTCTCTTGAAGAGAGTTTGCGGGTCGTATTTGAAGGGTATTGTGTCACAGTGCATGGGAGAGCATTTATGGTATTGTTTATGTTTTTATTGTAGGTTAATGCCTTGTTGCCAACAGAAACCTTCATCCCTGTAATTAGGGGACTAATGACAAATCAGCTCCCATCTGTGAGACGTAAGGCAATGGACCTTTTGAACAATAAGGTGCAGCAGCGCACAAGGTGGCAGAAGACCCAGGTGAGGCAATGTGGTTAAACTCAGTTCCTTTGGTAGGAGTAGGAGAGAGAGGTTGATTTAGGAGTGGTTTGCTCTATGTAAAGACATAAGTAACCAATGCCAAGTGTGGCAGGCAGCTCTTGAACAGTGAGACATGGGCTACATGCCCACGGTTACCTTGCAGGTTCTGAGTTTCTAACTGTCTAGTGTGTATGTTCTCTTGTCCTTTTAGATCCTGCAGCTCTTGGAGCTGGTTCCTGAGCTCATGGCTATTGTGCAGTGTAAGAGAAAGGAGGAAGAGGAGGAGCAAGCAATCAACAGGCAGACTGCTTTGTTCAGCCTCAAGCTACTCTGCAAAGGTTTTGGCACGGAAAATCCAGTGCCATTTGTACCTGTTCTGAAAACTGCCATTGATCTAATTTCTTCAGAGAAAGAGGAAAAGAATGTAATGGGAAGTGCTTTGCTCTGTATAGCTGAGGTCACCTGTACACTGAAAGCTCAAGCAATACCTCAGCTTCCAAGGTATTGTTGGATTCTTTTTTAACAGAACGAGTTGAAGCAGAAATTAGTTTCACTAAAATGCATTACTAAGGGAATGCTGATGAAGGCCAAGTGGCAGTCAGACCACACATGTATTTTGTGTAGGTAAGAACAAAACTATTCTTAGTGCTTGAAAGTGCTTCTTGGTTGTAGAACTAAGAAGCTAGAACATAATCTGTTCTGTGAACAGAAAGGCAATCTTTATGGTTTTAGAAAAGTCAGACCATATTCTTTATTTTTACTGTAGAACAGCTTGCATTTAAAAACATGAGAACCAGTTCAGCTGGAATTTCATGCATATTGCATTATTTTATTCTCCCTGTTGAAGATTATCTAGAATATAAAATTGTAAACAGTCTATTGAGGCTGAGTGAAATGTGCCATATGAGACTCTAGTGATCTCTGCTGAACACAAGGTCTTAATTCCCTCCCTTCCCCTTTCCTCTCTCCCTCCCCTTCCTCCCTTCCAGCATCTAACTTGCTGCTTTTAAGGCTGTTATATCTCATAATATATGTAAGTTCATTATTGTCATTCAATCTTTAAACTCAAGATGGGACTTTGAGCATCCTGATCTAGTGACAGATTTCCCTGCCTATGGCAGAAGGGGTGGACTAAATCATCTTTGAAGATCCCTTCTGACCAAAAGCCATGCTGTTATTCTGTGATTCTAAACCAAATATCCTTCATTAGCTTCAAATACATCAGAAGAGCCCGGAGCACTGAGTTTTATCAAATACACATGTAAAAAATCATGTGAAAATTCTCCCTGAAGGCTGAAGAGATTGATTGATGTGATTGGAAGTGTTCCTCCAAATGGTCAGTGGTTTCACCTTTCTCTGTTTACGCTTGCTTATTCACAGGCTGATGCCAGCACTGTTGAAGACTTTGAAAAATAAGAAGGAGCTGGTCTCCAATGAGATTTACTTGCTGAGTGCCGTCACTGCTCTGCTGAAGGTTGCAGAAACATTAACACACTTCCTTAGTCCTTATCTTTTGGATTGCTTGCTGCAGGTAAGCTCTCAGACTCCTACAGATATGTAGAGCAGAATGGGATGTGCCCAGTTCCTAGAAGCTACAAAGATTACTTTTTCTCTCTGAAACGGAAGTAGGAAAGTGTTCGAACTATATGGAAAGTATTACTCTTCTACTCATCTTCATATGCAGATAACTAAGATACAGAATATAAGAGCATCTCCTACTCCTCCCCCTGCTAGGTTGTAGTTTGCCTTTGGAAAGGAAGATGAGTCCTGAAGAGTCATTCTGTAACATCCATGATCTCATCAAGTGTGTATCTAACAGCTCTAGTTGGGGCAATTCTGACCCCCTGCTGCTGACAAGCATGGTTTTTTTTTCAGTGTTTGGCTTCTGAAGACAGCAAAGCTCTATTTAATAGAGACATCTTAATATAAGGTGCTCCAGGTGGTGCAAACAGCAAAACTCCTATCTGTCACTTGGAGCAGACTGCTACTGCAAAATAAGTTCTTGAGTTGTTTTAAGTCTGCCTAACTTTGTTTGATGTCCTGATAGGTTGTCCGCTTGGAAAGGATTGGGGCAGAGTTTGGTCCTTCATCCCAGATTAGCTTACGTGTAACGTCACTGAGAACTATCCTGGCCACAAGGCTTGCTCCCCGCATCCTGCTGCCTGCGCTTACCAAGTGTTACGGCGACGTGGCAAACACCCGGAAGGTAAGGGTTTTTTTCATTCTTATGCATTGTGATTAAAACACACACACGTGTTATCAGTGCTGTTTTGGGCACAGATCTAAAACACAGCACCATGTGAGCTGCTGTGAAGAAAATTAACTCTGTCGAAGCCAAACCTAGCACAGTCTGGCCAGTTTGTGATCACCTCCACCAAACCAGGCCTTTCGAGATTTCCCATTCAAGCTCTCTGTGTTATCAGAGCCATCCACTTAGACCAGGTAGCATCTGTTGCATGATGTGGTGAAGAACATTTGCCTTTGAACATCCAATTCAGAACTGCCAATCTAGGAGCTAGAAGAAATTGTGACTCAGTTCCAATCACTTCAGAAGCAGCTTTCACTCCCTCATAAGCAGCTAAAATCTCTTTCTCTGTTGGAGTGTAGTTTGCCTCTGAGCCTCTGTAGCCACGACCCCAGAAACCAAGAGGACGTCCTCGTGTCTCCTCTGGAGCTCTTTGCCATAAGCACCAGGTTGGACCATTGTCACTCGCGGCCGTGTACAGAATGTTCTTAATGTCTGGACCAGTTCGGACAGGTCCCAGACCCATCGCTTGGACTACCTCTCGCTTTATCTGGTCAAAGGCTGCTTGTTGCTCAGGACCGCACTGGAAACTGTTTCTCTTTCGAGTCACGTCATAAAGAGGCTTCACAATCTGACTGTATCCTAGAATGGGCAGTCTCCAGAATCCCACTATACCTAAGAAACATAGAGTTTCTTTCTTATTTATGGGATTTGCCATGGTGGAGACTCTGTTTATCACATCCATTGGAATGTGACAGTGACCATCTTGCCACAGCACTCCCAGAAAATGGATTTCTCTGGCAGGTCCTTTCACCTTGTAAATACAGCTTTCATTTGCTTCCAGACTGAGCTAGCCTGATTATTGTCGGTGTGGGAGGGGGATTTCAGCTCTCACACTGTTACAATTCATATTTTGGCGCTCCAGTGCGAGGCAATTGCTTGTATGATTTATTTCTGCTCAGAGATTAGGAAGCAAATGAAGGCCGTATTTACAAGCAAAACTACAATCTATGATGAAATGCAACGAATATGTACAAATATACACTATTCACAACATATACAAATATGTACCATCAACAGAAAAACACAACCAAGCCCCCTTTGGGCCCCCCAAAAGAGAGGGGTCTGTGCTTTTCCCCCCTCCCTTAGAGCGGGCAAAAGGGAAGAAAGCCAAGAAGCAGAGAGAGGTTGTTAGACTGTGCTTGTCAAGGTCAGTATATGTGTTATCTTCAGCCAGAAAAGAAGAAGGAGGCAGACAGAAGCTGAGAAAGCTGAGACTGAGACACTTTGTTTTGAGTAGTGATTCTTAAACATGTCTATCTCTCCAATGGAAGTGTTTAAAATAATTATTATTTTGCTTTCCTACACCCAGTAGTGATTTATTTACATTCTTTCACTTTCTCTACTCAAACTTTGTGAAGAAAAATGAGAGAGTCTTAAAACCATCACACAGAGTCTTCATACTTCTGTTTTGTTTTGTACTGCAATGGGGATTCAGGAAAGTTAGACCTGAGAGAAATGCCTTTGCAATCCTTATCATGTTAGATGACGAATGCTTGAAAGATCTTCCCATTCACAAACACCTTATCTGCTAGAATAAATTACTCATGAGTTGAGTCATAATTTTCATCTCGGCTTTGCTCTTGTCTCAGGCGCAAACCTTTCAGACCTAATTGATATCTCAAGTATTGGAGAGCAGAGACTAAACGCTTTTCAGGAATCCTACTAACATAAGCCCCAAAAAAGTACAGGAAAGAATTCATTTATTTTATTGTCAGTATTTTGATAGTAAATGTGTCTGTGTCTTGATCATTGTCAGTATAACAGTAGCCTTTGTATTCTTTTGGTTTTGCTTTGGCAGAACTGCCTGGGTCCCCTTATGAACATTTTGAAGGAGCACATTGTTGGTATGGAGAAGGAGCACCTCATCTCCCATCAGTCTGAGCTGACAGCATTTTTTATGAAAGCCTTGGACTTCCGAACAGAGCATGCCCAGGTAGCTTGCTTCAGGAAAGAGCAGCAGCAGCTCAACCCCTGCATGCTAATTCTGTCAGTTGTTCTAAGAAAGATGAGTGATTACCATTGCATATGTGCTCTGAAATTCTGAGTAGCCAATATTCTGTTCTTTGAGTAGAAAACATTATGGTTAAATACTCAGTCTGAAACAGACAGAATTAAAATGTGCTTTGGAAGCTCAAATTCTTACATTTGAAACTTGGAATCCATGTTTTCTAGGATGATTTAGAGGAAGTTGGCAAGACAGAGGCTTACATTATTGATTGTCTAATAAGTATGGTTATGAAACTTTCCGAGGCTTCTTTCAGACCCTTTTTCTTCAAGGTAAGCACTTTAAATATAATTGATCTGCATCAGGATATTTGTATCTTCCAGTGCACAGACACAGGACAGAGATAATCTGCTTGTCAATTTCAGCTCTTTGACTGGTCCAAAACAGAGTCTACCCTAAAAGACAGACTGCTGACATTCCACCGAATAGCAGATTGCATTGCAGAAAAGCTCAAGGGTCTCTTCACACTGTTTGCTGGCCACTTAGTAAAGCCATTTGCTGACACGCTGAATCAGGTCAACACTTCTAAAACTGGTAAGTTTTCAGTTACTAGCTACAGGGAGGCATTGACAGGCTAACTCTTAACTGCTGAGAGTTGTCATCTATAATTGCTGAAAGTTTAGTCTTACAGGGTTTACTTCCCAGCACATACCTCTCATTTCTCTCTTTCTTTCTCTTATAAATAAGGCAACTTTCTTATTCTGATGGAACCAAAGGACATTTTTCATCCATGGGCTCTGGGCTGCCCATACAAAGTTGAGACCACATGAAAATTTTCAGTGTCAGTCCCAGTGAGTTCCGTGAGAATGAAATTGTGTGGAAAGAGGGTGACTGGTTTTTTCTTTGGGCTCTTTCTTGGTTTTGTTTTGTTTTGTTTTTTTCCCCAGTTATTGACTTCTCTTATATGCTACTTGGTGTATTCAGACTCCTCTGCTTTCATGGCAAAAAATGAGTACTTTTGGTATAGGATACAATTTATACACTATATGCTCATCCTATTTGTAGTGACATGAAGCAATTCTTCATATCCATAGGCATGGACAAGCACTTTTCCTATAGCCTGTAGATACTCTATTTTGTCCCCAGCTGACTGTCAAAGGTAGTGTTAGACTTGCTAGAGCATTAGCCAAAAGCTAGATAACAGATTGCATCCACTTTGTTTCAAGTGATGAGTACATAATTGGTATGTAATACATCCTTTAGCTCTATTCACAAACTAACAATGTTTCTGTCTTGTCAGGAAGTTTTGTATTTTGGGGGTTTCAATTTTTTTTTCTTTTCCTTGACTGATACTGTAGATGAAGCTTTCTTTGACTCTGAGAATAGCACAGAAAAGAGTTGTCTGCTGTTGCAGTTCACCATAGACTGTCTGCACAAGCTTTTCCTGTTTGACACCCAGAAGTTCCTGAGTAAGGAAAGAGCAGAAACCTTGATGATGCCTCTGGTCGACCAGGTATTGGCAAACATGCAAAACCAATTCATATCTGGTTTGTTGGTTTGGGGTTTTTTTTCTCTTAATTTTTTTTTAATTATTAAGCCTCAATCCTCTCTCTTTGGCTATAGACAACATTAACTGCAACATTAAGGCTCTGAATTACCAAGTTTTTAATCCTCTTTCTCAATGTCTTCAGACCAGTGTATTCCTACTAATGCTGTTTGACAGAACTCTTGAGTACCTGAAAGCCAAAATACAAAGAAGTGCTTTTAGCTGAATTTATCTGAGCCAGGATCTGCTTGACAAACTTTTTACTTCCACAGCTAGAAAATATGGTTGGAGGAGATGAGAAGTTCCAGGAAAGGATGACAGCACACCTGATACCCTGCATAGCTCAGTTTTCAGTGGCAATGGCAGATGATTCTCTTTGGAAACCACTGAACTACCACATCCTGCTGAAAATGAGACACACATCTCCTAAGGTTGGGAGCTATTGCAATTTGAACTGTTTTTATTTGTTGCATTAGAAAGTGGACCCACAAACTTGAAGTAGACCATTGCTAAAATACTAGCCTGAACTAAAATACTGACTTTGTACTATGCTGCACCAAAGTTTTAGAGAGATGCATACAACATGGCCTTCTGCTCTTGCTGTAAGCAGTCAGTATTCCATGTGTGGCTATCTTCCAAACTGTATTGTTTGGATTTTTTTTTTAAGCTTTGGTAGCTGTTGTAATAAAAGCTACCCCATTTATGTATGAAGAAAGCAGCACTTTAGAGGGGTAACTGGAAAACATTCATCAACCTTCAGACCTGTTATTATAGAGTTTTGCAGGACTCCTATTTGACAGGTTCTATGTATACAGTATTGGTTTGTCGTTGTACTGAGCTACCTCCTGAGACAGTGGAACAGAGTGTCATTGTAACAGAAGTTAAAGGCCATTTTATCAAGTAACTTCCAGTAACATACCTGCTTCTTGGAACTCAGTCTTCCTTTGACATTACCTTAACTGAGATGCTAAGAAAAGCTTGCTCACAAACTTATGTAGAAAGAAGGCAAGGGAAGGGATCAGGGAGAAAACAGGGAACTATACCATTATGTTTGTTTCCTTACAAAGATGATTGTTTTGTTTTAGGTCCGATTTGCTGCTCTGCTTGCTTTGGTAGAAGTTGCACAAAAACTGAAAGAGAACTACCTTGTCCTGCTACCAGAATCCATTCCATTCTTAGCTGAGCTTATGGAAGGTAATGTTCTGAAGTAGCATTAGTGAAGGCAGAAAACTGACCTATGACCAAAAAACAATAATAGCCACTTATTTCAAAGATTCATACAGGATAATTACTATAAATGCTATGACTTGGTATATGGCAGCTTAACCTGTGCCAGATGCAAACTGAAATGGATTGTATCCAATGCACTCTTAAAAGTTAAGTTACAGTAGTTTCATCAGCATTATAGCCTGTGCACATCTCCCCAGTTTGGTGGTTTATATCAGTATTACAGTAGAACTAATTTGCTTAAGTCCTGAGCCAGTGACAAAATAGTTTTGAATAATTATTTCATACCTGGCATTTAAAGATTTCTAGCCTTGATGAATGATATGAAGCCTTCCTAAGGTAGCTCTGTAATCACTATTCTATTTAATATCTATTTACGTTCTTTTTCTAGATGAATGTGAAGAAGTTGAACAGCAGTGTCAGAGGACAATTCAACAACTGGAAGTCATTTTGGGAGAACCACTCCAAAGCTACTTCTAGGTCTATCCCTTTTGCTTTCATATTTTGTCTGAATCATGTTATCTTTGCACATGCAAGTGCTATAGGCAAACTGTCATACTGATTTTTATCAGAGCTAAGATCTTTTTAATAAAATGTTGTAAGAACCTGGATTTGTAATTTCTGGATGGTCTGGGGACTTTTTCCATGTGACTTTTCCTTAGCTGCTCTTTTCTTAACAAACAGCGGGAGCAAATTCTGATAGGTGGGCACAAGCGGAGTGACAATGTGTGAGACTCACTGAATTCCACTGTGCTTGGGGTATGCAGGTACTGTTAAGCATGGTAGTCACTGTACCCATGCACTGTAGTCCCAAGAACCTGTTTTTCTGTCATTTTTTAGGGAATTAAAAACTAAACCCACTGAAAACACTGAAAAGAAAGGTACAAGTCCTTTAAGTAGGATTCATATAAGAGCTAAAGCTGGTTTTTAGGATTAGCTTCTTATTCACCTCAAGATCAAGAAAAATTTGCTTGCTATGTTAATGAATTTACCAAAAAACTCACCACCTGTTTTGCACCAGGAGGTGCTGGTTCATTATACTGCTAGTAAGAAAGGCATTCAGACTCTGGAAAGTATTGTTTAAAATACCACCATAAATAGAATAAAAATAACACTATAAATAGGATAATCTTACATTACATTCGATGCTGGGACCAGGCAAAGTTCATGAGGTATTGATCAAGTATGTTCAGGGTGCAGCATGCCATACAGCTGCCATCTAAGGAAAGGTTACCCCATCATGGTCATTTGTGCTCTTGCAGGATTTTCTTAACTATTAATTATGTCTGCTGTCAAACAAGAAGGATGTTCATATGAGAACTTCCTGGTGAACTCTAGATAAAGGCAAGGACACAGAAGCACTGTAGTTGCCATAGCAACCACAGAGCTGCCTATAGGCTTTTCTGTTACAAGCAGCCAGCTAAGTTTATCCTGCAGCCACGTGCCGTGTACAGCATGACACCTGTCCTCGAGGGCACACCAGCAGAGCCAAAGCCTAGGCCTACTCAGATTAATTGGTTTGTGGATTGCTAACTCCTCAATGTGGGAATAGTCCTCCAGTCATGATCACTGTGCCACCTTGGAGATACCAGTAAAATAATCAGTGAACTAAGACAAATTTTAGACCAAAAAGGGATGATAGCTACTTAATGACACTCACAGAAAAGCAGAGTTCACAAATGTTTTCATTTATGCTTTTTATACATTAAATCTGGTAAGTAAACAGACTTTTAGGATGTATCTTATTCTTGAAATTGCTTCACTGTTTTAGCAGCTCTTAAGATAAACAGGAACATCCCTCAGGGATGTATTGACAGCCAGCAGCAACTTATTTTTTTAAAAGGGTATAAAAATTAAGACTGACATTTGTACAGAAAACTGACTGAATAGAAGCAGCTTGTTTTAGATAGTGAGTACTTTAATGCAAGACTGGAAAAGGATTCATTCTCTATTTCACTTATGAATACCAAGGCTCATCTCAGCTGATACCCCACCTGGAGTACTGTGGTTGACATAATTTTTAAAAAGTGAGAAACACAAAACCTCCACCTAAGTCCCTGAGCAATCTCAACTCAGTCAGGAGCCATTTCAGATCAAACAAGCTTTCAAAAGTTCAGACAACTGGAACCACATTAATAATTTTCATTTGTTTCACTTTAGAAAATTAAAAGCTAGAAATGCTGCTAGATATTTGATTTAAGCTACTTATAAGCAGCAAATGATGGAACCATAACTGCCAGAGAAGGTACTACTGCAGCAGGAGGCTAAGAAGTAACATCCTTGCCTTTTGCTAGAACTGATGGGTCAACTGCTTAATCCAGCCTCAGTAAAAAAGTTATAGTTGCTAATACAGAAGCAGAAGAGTATATTTAATAATTATCTTTTAAATTAATTATCAGTATCTCTTGGGGTGTATAACCACATCTTCAGATCCTATTTCAGTCTCTTCTTACTTCACAATATTGAATGTGTGCTATCAAGGAATGACAAGTAGCAGTTAAACACACCAAGTGCAGTTGTTAATAAGACACATCAGTTTCATATTGATGCGTTCAGTAATACAGGAGCTATATCTGAGCAAACACTTATTTAGCTTGCCAGGATATTGTAACCTAGAGGAGGATTTAATCTCACAGCTAGCAGTTCTGGTACTGGGCAGATGGCAGAAGGCTAGTTAGATTAAAGGCATGCTCAGCTCAAATCAGCATCTGTTTGTACTCGACAAGGAGGCACTGTCCTCAGAAGAGATTTATTTCTTTTAGTACCGATTGAGAAGAACTACCAGCTCTTCACATCTAGCAACTGAACATCTCCCATGACTTCCACTACGTTGATCTTTTCAAGTTGTTTAAAACGATGCTTGTACTCCAGTGTGTGAACACCATTAACAGCAACTTTGAACTGGTGGGCATCACAGAAAATGATCAGCTGGAAAGCAAGAAAAGAAACAGTTACATTTTAAGATCAGGCAACACATGAAAAACAATCTAGCCTAGAGTTGGGCAAGTGCCCCTTCTGCTACAAAGAATGTTTCATGCAAAAGAAATATTTTTAAAAGTGAAACTTCAATAAAATTCACAGAATAACTCAAGCTGGAAGGGTCCAATAAGGATCATGGAGTCCAACTCAATTCAATTAAAATTTGTCCTGAGTACAATGTGAATTTTTGCAATCATTTTAAAAGTAAATTGTCATTAACCAATTATTTACTCTTAAATATTCTCAAGACATTGAAAGGCAGGAATAGCAGTTTTATTTAAATCTGTGTAAGTGGCATGACATTTGAGCACCACTGCAGATCCTTTTGGCAGAGTTGCCAGTTTGATACTGTTTCAGTTATTCCTACCTCAAAGTACATCCCTGGACTGAAAGGGAAGTTGGTAATTTCCTTTTCTTCTTCTCCCCAGCTGTCATGAAGGTATGAGTTTCTTACAAAAACTTGATTTTTCACTCGGGGATTCAGATGTAATGCAATATCCTTTGAGTCACTTGATTTCAGATTTATCGTAAAGCTGGAAGATACAAGTTTACCAAGGGTTTACAAACATGATGCAGTGGTTCATGCTATTTACCAAGCCCTTAGGCAATACTCAGAACTGTTCTGGAGCCAGAGCCATGATTCACCTGATGAAACAAGCAGGCAGTTAACATGCATTTGTCTCCTTTGCACAGAAACCTTTGCTAGAGACAGTAAATGTACAGCATGACCCTGCTAGATCTGCTTCAGCACTCCAGCCTTCTGTTCATAGCAAGAAGGTATCAAGCCATGGGATGCTTCTCCACAGCACTAGGAAGCAGGATTCTCACAGAAACATACAGTGCTACTGGCTCAACCACCTCTTTCTCTTAGACAGCAGAGAGCGGGAGGCTTTGTTTTACCTGAAGACACTATGTTCTTTCTGCCAACAGACTGGATAGACTCTAAGGAAAAGTTTGAGGATCTCTTTGTACATTTAACATTGGCAGGACACCATGCATACAAAGTGTTACTTTGTAGGACAGTGTAGCTCTGTTCAGGCTGAATGAATGCTCTGCAGTCTCAGACACGTCTCTAATACAGCATTCCTAACGGGGAGCTCTGGAGAAAAGTGATCAGAGGAAGGAGTCATCCAAGCACAAATGAATGCTTCAACCTGTGGCAAAGACTTCAATGCATCTGAAGAAGAAATACTCCTTCCCCAAAATGAGCTCCATCCATCAGGTTATTTCCCTCCTTTGAGAAGCCTAGAATTGCTTAGTCCGAAAATGAAATACTGCAACAACTACATTTGTAAGCTCTTTAATCCTGTTTTTCACTGAGAAAAAGGAATAACTGTGTAAACTGAGTAAAAGACATTAAATAATTTACAAACTCCATAAAAATTCATACAAACTCCATAAAAGCAAAACCAAAGAGCAGACAATCTGCATGCTTTAACACCTAAAAGCCTGTTCACACTTCCAAGCAGTACATTCAGCACTTGAAATGTGCTAATAAGCTTGTCAAGCCAAAAGAAGGAAAACAAATGCTACTATCCTAGCATTACTTATCCTGCCCAATTTAAAGTGATGAGATTTCCGGAACTCCAGAGTATTAACATAAACTCTTGAGTGCTGTTCAGCTGCATGGAAGATAATGTGCTCTGAGGAAGCAGGAGCGCCATGCATACATACAGCATAAAAAGCACACTTTTCATTATCTGCACTAATTGATTCAGTTTTAAAGCATGTTTCTGCAGAGCCAAAACCACCCTTCAAGCAAAATGCATGCTGAAGCACAGACATTTCCTTAGCTCTATTTTCACCACGTTTCACTCCCCTTTGTTTCACCACTTCTTTAAATCACATTGGGAAAAATGTTTTCTTTGCAACTCGTTGTTCCTCTTTTGCTATCAAAATTATAGTTCATATTCCCCTACTAGCTTTCATCAGCTGCTGTCAGATGTCTTCATGCTTAGAGAGTCACAAGGAGGCCACTGGAGAAGTACTGATAGAAATGTTGTAACATGCAGCATTTGGGCACACCAGCAACTCCTCTAAACTTCCTCATTTTTCATCTACTTCTGACAGTTTCCTTACTCTTAGATCTCTTTAAAAGAACAACTGTCTGTACAAGATATGTGCTCACATGCCTTGCACAACGGAAACCCTGAACAAACACACAATATTGTGAATAATGCAGATTTAGTAGGTAAGACACTCAGGGTTTACCTTCACTTTTCACAATGCAGCTGCTCTTTTAAGTCCTCTCTAGAGCAGTATCCTGCAGGTTCTTCAGAAAACCACTGCAGTTTCAGATGATTCCAGATGCAAAGTTGCAAATGAGTAAGGATATACTGAGGCAATGGAAAAGCCTACTCATTTTCCAAAGTGGCTCAGATAAATAGAAAAAAAATCAGTAACACTTACCTTTTTGGGTTCCTACTCACTTCTCCTTTAATGGCAAGTGTGCATCCTGGACAAAGTGCAGTATCAAGTTTCCCAACATAAGGAACATCCTGGAAGTACACCACCAGTAAAAACTTTGACTGTGACTTACTTTTCTCAATATGCAAGCTGAGCTTTACTACAGCAGGAAGAAATCTGGCCTACAATCACAAGCATACACTTAAAGCTGCAGTCATTCCTACCAGCGTATTGTGGGACATTAATGCTGTAGTGGTAAAGTTACACTGAGAAACCTATCAATCTGTTGGGTTTTCTTCCTGTAGCCTGCCACCCTGGATTCAAAAATAAACGTTTACAACAATTTCTGCCACATCTAAAAGATGGAGAGGAAAAAGCATTACAAGTTATTCTGATCTGAGAAAAGGAGTGAAGCATGCTTTGACATTACATTTTTTGTTGAAGTCTACCACTTGCAAATATTGCATGTTACTTGGTTTTGAAAGGAAGACTATAGGTGGCAGACTGTCAAGTGACAAGGCATCTAAAATCATGGCACTCACTGCAACTTCACCTTCTCCATAAATTCTGTTTGTATATATTCCTGGCTTCCAACCCTTCTTCAGTTTGACTGTGCTCCTTACTCCAGTCTGGATATGGTCCCCTGTGCAGCTGTTTGCACAGAGGTGTGCACTCAACTTTGTCCACACTCCATGCTAGCTGGGTGCAAGCTCCAACCCCACAGTGTGATGCTTGCATCCAGCCACAGGAAGTGTATGCAGAGGAAGCACAGATCTGTCAGCAAGAGTAAGACGTAGCCAGACAGATTCTGAGGTACGCACACTAATGTAAGGCCATTTGGCATAATACGACTACAGAGTAGTTCTGTTTTGCAGGTGTTTCCTAAAGCAGAGAAAAACTAAGTATACTTGTTTCAAAAAAGTTTTTAATGTCATTTGATCCTTTAAAACTTCTGGTACTTTATTTCTCTGTTTATGGCTGTGGACACTGTCTATCTTTTGAGTTTTCTAAATGATTTCACAAATAGCCTTACTTTTACTAGCAGCAGCAAAGAGGATTACTCTCTACAAAACCTTACTGATGATCATCTCCCAGTAGATTCTCAAATTCCCTTGTTCTGTTGTTTTTTTTTTTTTCATTAATAACTAAGATGTTTTTATTTCAAATATTTTTACTCTTCATATATGCCACAAGTCTACACAAGACACTTACAAATTGTGAGCCATCTGGCATATCCCCCTAGAAGAGAAAACAAACAACATTAACTGCCTATTAGGCAACAGGAAGATTCATGCAACCTTTTACAAGCATACGTACATTTTCTGTATTTATCTTTGTAACTATTAGAGATGATGGCTGAGAGCCTTGTAAAGACTGCAGAAAGAGACATATTTAGATTTCATTGCTAACATCATAGAACTTTAACACAAAGTTGGTTTAGAACCATATAAAGATCTGTGCTGCTTTGAAGGGTGAGCTGTTAACCCGGAGATCTAGAGCTAGGATAAAGAAAGATAGCCAAACCCCTACAAACCAAAGTCCTGAAGATCAATTGCTGAAACCAAATCAAGATTTCTCATTGCATTTTGAATCTCTATTTTATAGTCAGAGCTCTGTTAATCCTTTAGCGTCTGATGATACCCACTGAGCTTTCCTCACTGGGGTATGAATACCAGTAGGGCAGGTCCATGCAAGGGTCCTTGGGATTCTAAGCAGCCCCCGCATTCCTGACCCCTCCCATGAGGACAAATGTGCAACATGGCCACACAGATACAGTTCCAGCTCAGCCCTAGTAGATTGTGTATGCAGCTTACTTATTTCAGTACAGGCCTTCATTTTCCTCCTCAGAGGGGTGTATTTGAAGCAAAGACAAAAAAGAAACAATCACCCTCTCCATTCCTTTCTTCCCCAAAGGGTACAGCATGAGCAACCACAGACCAAGCAACTGTTCTGTTTTGTGCTCAGGACAGAAACCAACCTATAGCATGCGCTTGCCCACAAGCTCTTCCCCAAGTCACACTGTCCAGGACCAGGACTTAGACACAGCTTTGAAGCAACAATATTCTAGTAATATGCCCAAGGCCAGGTGATGGGGTCCATAAAAGTCTGTACATAGGCTGGCAAATGATCAGTGAGTAGATTCATCCTTACAGTTCAGACTTCATTTTGCTCTGGCCCAAATCTCCACCTTCCATCAACACTATTACTAATTTCACTTAAAATTCACTGCAGTTTGGTCCAAGTGCAAATCAAGCCCTGAAGTCTTTGAGAAAGGACACTTCTCACACCCCACTCCATTCCCTAGAATAAACATACATTCCTACCTATCACTTCATTCCACAGTTCAGTCATTTTAGCAGGAAAACCAGGGTTATGCACTCAAGTAGTTCCAACTGTGGATGAGCATTTGGAAGCCAAGCAACAAATTACAGCCACGGCTGAACTTGTCATTTAGAAACACTGAACACTGACAGTTAATTTTGGAGCTCCTAAAATATTCGAAAGGTCTAATCCATTATTAGATCCAGTATATTCTTAATATTCTTATACCATCTGTCACCCTTTTGCCCTTAACCTCAAGATTAAAACGGAATCAGAAAGCCTCACATGAGACTTGTGTGTTGAAACGTGGGGTAAAAAAAAATCTTCTTGCTGATGTTAAGACTGTGTAGCTGCTTTTCTTTACTTCCTTTTCACCATAAATCCTACTCTGTAGTTTAGTGAGACAGAGAAAAGGAATCTAACAAGTTAGCTGTCTGTATAACTTACATTAGAAACAAAATCTATAGTTTTGATCTGCACTTTGCCATATATTCCAAGAGTATCTATTCTTTCAAGGCTAATTCTGTGGTAGTAGAGCAGCAAGTGCTTCTTGTTTACAGTCACCTAAAGAGACAGGAAACAAAATTTTAAAATTGTATTAAAGCATACATTACACCAGCTGCATATCAAATTATATGTATGTACCTCTATTTTACACTGGTTTGGTACAGAACCAGGGAGTGTCCTAGAGATGTCGTACCAATTAAGTTCAGCTCATCCATGATTCATTTTCTCCTGACAAAGATGTATTTTCCTATATTAAAATTTGCTTTTCACACATTTTGTTTCTAGTACCCAATCATTTACCAATGTGGTATTAGCAATCTAATGGAATCTATAACTGTAGTCCAACAGAGCAAGACAAATACACGTCACATATTTTCTCCAAGAGGACTGTCCTACACTAACCAGATTTTTCATAAGGTCAGGGCTTCACAAACATGAAGTAAAGGGAAGGGTACAGTAGCCATTAGCCATGGAGGGAAACCATACAAAATTACAGGTGTGATTTACTTAGCACCTCTTTAAAGCTTCTAAACTTTTCTGTAGTTAGACTATATCCAAGAGAAACCAAGGCTTCCAACGATTTAAGTGTACAAAAAACCTCTCCTCTATCTGCACGACAATTGGCTATGGACAAAGAACTGACCCAGACTTACCTGGAATTTATCCTTTAAAATCATGATGACAATCTCAAATGACTTTCCTTTTTGAAAGGGCATCTCGTAAGTGATCTCTTCCCAGCCCCACTTTTCCCTCTCCAGTGTGTTGCAAACAACACAGCCAGACCTTTTGAAGCGCGGGTTGAAATGAAATGCCACATCAGCTCGAGGCTTTATGCTGCTACCACACTGTAAATCCACCTGGAACCTAGTCATGAGACAAACCACATACAATTCAGTCTGTCAAGAAATCACCTAAAAAATTTTATATGCTTGTGCTTTACTGTGGAGCCTCACAATAGGCACAAGTGTTGTTTGATAAGGAAAAAAACCGCAAACATGTATTTGTCCAACTCCTATGCATCTATGAAAGGCTCTCCCATGATTTATTGAAATTAATTAACATATTTAGGCATGTATGTAATGGTCATTATTCATATTATGTAAGACCCTCAGTAACTGTATTCATCACCTTCCCTTCCATCATCCTCAGCAGAATAACCTAATGAACCTTCTATAAAGTCAGGGAACAGAACCCCCATACTGGGCACATGCACTAGTCCATACCTCCTTATACCAGCTTAAGTTAAATCCTTCACACAACACATTCTGTTATCGAGTTTGTTAGTCTCAAGCAACCTTTTCAGACAAGCAGATACATGCTATGACAGGGGAACAAGACTGGCCAAAGCAGGCAAAACAAAAACAGAAGAGAGGATCAGCAGAAAGCTGATCTACTTCTCATCACAAAGCTTTCACTAACCATTCAAGCCTATATTCACTCTGATGCTATCACAAAGATTTAGATCAGGCCTTTTTAGGCCACCATAAGTAGAACCCCTGGTGACATTTTATCCATTACATTCTTGTTCACACAGTGACGCTGCAAAAAGAGACACTTTAGTCACTACCTGTCTGCATCATCAGGAACAGTCCCATGTATCACAATCAGCTCTCCAGGAACAAGGCCACCAAGTATTGTCCCAACATATGGGATCATCTAGAAGAGAGGGGAAAAAATAAGAAAAAAAATATTCAAATAGCATGTGTAGTTTGAATGGCTTAAGCAGGTACAGTAGTGGAGGACATTTTATGAGTAAAAGAATAAATAAGCTGAAATCCCTTTGCTTACTGGTAGTAGCTTTGTTCCTGAATATCCAAGAGGCTCATTTTTATTCAAAGAATAAGAACAATAGTAACAAATAAGAAAAACACATCTTGATTATTTTAGTTTCACAGACTGCTCATGAGGAGTAGCCCTGAGTGATGAGGGGGAAAGTAAATGTATGTTTTTAAGTTTAAGCACACAAGAATTCTGTCTTTAGGTGTTAAGATCCTCCCTACCCTCTGGGGCCTCACAAACGTTAGGCAGGCAGAACCACTGAGAAAGAGGAATGGAATAGGAGATAATTGTGTCCTAGAAGATGGGGGTCTGCTTTGTATCAACCTAGTGAGTTGCTGGCCAGGTTTGATGACAATCGTAAAACGGGAGGACACCTATGTTAATGAGTTCCTGAAAACAATTTGCACTAGGTACAGCTATCCTCGGAAACCCAGTGAGTACGTATGGCTTTGTAACCTAAGTAACGGCTTCTGCCCGTGGGCCTTATGCGAGGTAGGTGGAGTGATCCCCCTCACATCCGGCGCCGTAATAAACATATCTCTTCGTAACTCTTTGCGAGTTGTGGGGTTCTTTTCTGCAGGTCATGAGTAGTGCAGCAGACTAATAAATTACTGGTTTAGTCTCCAAAGACAAAACAGAGAAAGATACAGAAACAGGCCAGGAACGCTGATCCACTCTAGTGGATCAAAGTTATTTATCACTGGCAGAGCAGCTGTGGCAAAACCACTTCCTTACATTCAAAAGGAAGCATTTATTTAAGAGAAAAGAAGGCTGGCCCATCAACTCTTCAAAACCTTAAACATGGAATCTGCAAGAGTGCTTCCAGGGTGCAATACTACAGACTTAATGAGGCTTTGTCATCACAGAATGTGCCTACAAATTCCTCATATCTCAAGTTGTTCTACTAATTTTCACTCATTTATTCAGAGTAATGCTTGTGGCATCATGCGATCTATCAGCATCCCAGCTCTCTTCCAGATCTCCACAAATTACCTCTGAAACCAATTAGTCAGTGTTGACTAAGTTTCAGAGTCTCAAAGATCAAGTTCTTTCGGATACCTGCCAGTTTTCATAAAACAAGAGGACAGATTATGGTGGGTAGTGGACAGCTGCCCTATCAGATGGGGCACAACTGATGCTTGGAGTAAAAGGCAAAAAAGAGGAAAGCACAATTTTCTGGATGGTTCAGAACAGTACAATACTGAAGACATACATCTCAGAGACAAACCTGTGATAAAGCTCTTAAACTTTGCTGCTCATGAAACAATTCAGTGAAATGGTGAAATTTTCACAGCCTGGCCTCTTCCACCTCTACTAAACTCATCTTGAGGTATCACACAGGTGATAGATCACAGAAAGGCTGAGGCTGGAAGGCAGCTCCGGTGTGTCTAGCCCAATGCCTTGATCAAAGTCAAGTCAGATAGAGCAGGTTGCTCGTGGCTTTGAGTGGAGGCTGTTCTGAGATCATGAGGCCAACCTTTACCAACCTTGCTTCCATATTCTAATTCCAAACACTCACTCTTATTCCCATTTTAAGCTCTTGACCTCTAAGCCCTAGTTTACCCCTTTATATCTTCCAGCATGGTCTTGTCACCCATCATATTCAATCAATCCCCTTGCAGCCACCCAATTTTCTTGAACTACTACTCTCTCCCTTAAAAAGGCTGTATGTCCTAAACATCTCCTAGTCTTCCTCTTCACACCTCTTTTACCACCAAAATCCCCATCTACCAATTTGCATCATCCCTTTCCTTCTGCAGTTCAGTCCTTCCACCTTCTAATTAATCTCCATACAGCTTTCCTTTCCCTCCCAGATGGGTTCCTGTGAGGGTGATTGATGGTATTCCCCATCATTCATAATTCTATCCACTTTGCAAGAGTGGGAACTGAGCAATCAGATTCACTGAAGGTACAGACGAATAACAGTGCAAAAACTAGATATGGAAGTCCTGTGCAGATCTGCATTACTGTATACTCTACATGGATACCCTACAAGCTGTAATTTTGTAAAGAGTTCTAGAATAGAACATTGAAAAATACTGTTTCCTGCAGCCTCAAAGGAACTACTTATTTAAAGATACAACAAAAAACACAGCTTCAGCCTACCACTTTAGTCATATGTCAGTGTTAGCCATCATCATGACAGCAGTCAGGTCTCAGATCATGAGAACACTCAAGCTTTTCAGAGAAAGTCTCCAGACTCTAAGCTTGGCAAACAACATTCCATCAAATCCACTCTCTGCAATTGCTGAATCATGAAGGCTCAAGTCTTCCCTACAAAGCAGGATTTTTTGTAAGGTAAGATACCAATTATCAAACAATATTCCATGTTTAATTGTTCAGACTGAAGTTGCAGGCACCACAAAAAATTATTTTATGAGGGCTGCCAGGCCCATGTTTACAGAGAATTAGGAGTGAAGACACTGCTTATCATAATTTCACCTTCGACTCAGCATACTCTGCAAAAACACCAAACATCCCCATAAGCTGTGTAAGAAAAGGGATTGCCCTCAACAACTGGCATAACTTCCTTGCTGTTTTGGAAGTCCTGTGCATTGAGTGTCCATCTGATTGCAGTATAATTTCTAAACACTATCAGATCCTAGCGTCACCTGTGACATTCTCCCTCAAACAGCTGAGCAATGAAAAGAGTTCACAGTAACACCTCTCCCTGTGCAAAACAATACAAGTACTAATTATTGACATAAAACAGCAAAGTCCCATTTCCCAAGGGACAGGTTGTTGATGTGACAGGGGAGTTACCGGGTTACTGATTGTCTTCTGCGGTCCATCCAAGGACATCATCTTCCCTCCTCCAGTTTAAGTTTGTCAGTTCTGTGTGACCAATGCTGAAGCACATTTAAAGGACTCACTGGTTGGGCAGCACCAAAGAAGGGATCCCTTCAAAACATCAAAACTTTTAATTATAAAGTATCAAAGTCACATTATATGAAGTTAAATCCTCCAATGCATAACTTTAAACAGCACAAGAAATTATGCAAGCATCTTCCTTTTCAAGAAACTAGCTGGAGTTTTGAAATACAAAAATTAAAAGCATGCTTAAAGAAATAAGGTGCCATTCTAACAAGAGACAGATAATGCAGTGTCAACAGCAGCTTCCTGAGATTATGTATACAGGGACAGAATCCACATAAAAAGCATAATTGTGCTGGGGAACACTGATAACTTAGCGCCCCTCCGCAGGGCACTACAAGCTCTGCATTTGCAGCTGACCCCTGCCTGCAAGCAGGGAGAAGATGCACAGCACAAAAGCAGCTTTTCCAAGACAAACAACCACCTGCTTCTGTTTAACACTTTTTGTACTATTTCCCCAGATTTCCCAAGACTGATGAGCCTTAGATGTTGAACTTGTTTTTTCCAGTACAAGTTACTGGACAAAGGACAAAGCAGGGAAGCAAAGGGTGTTTGACGTTTCTTCCTCCAGCACATAGAAACCCTAAACTCTACAAATAATTACACAAGTTTGCAAAATTTCTATTAAATTCGCAGAACTAACAAGGAATGAAACAACAGCTTGTGAATATATCCAGCTACACTGTAATGTCTTTAGAGAATCTTGTAACAAAGTGGCCAAAATTCAGGACACAATCGAAACTGCTAATTAATTCTGGAGAAAGACTTAAGGTAGCATGCAAACCGTGTGTTGATGACAGGCAGACAGGGTTTAAAAGGTCAAAGGTGAGGGTTCTTGCATCTTTACTGTGTGACAACTGCTAGCAACATTAGAAGACAAAAAAACCAAACCAAACCAAACCACCGAAAAAAAAATCCCAAACCTCGCAATCAAAACAAAACTCCAAGGTCTGTGACCTGTTTCATGGGGCCCTGGCCTTAATATTCTGCAATGACTCAACAACAGTGTGGCCCATTGCAACATCTGGCTTATCTTATGGGACATTCAGGCCAGAAGGGTATTAATTGTCCTAATTCAGACCAGTGCCTAGAATGCAATTCAGAGAACGTAAGGTGCATAATTGTATTGCCCCTTTGACCTTCTCATGAGATACCATCATCAATTCACAACAGGAATGTGCAAAGGAAGGCAAATTTCATTTTAAAAAGCTGGAAATCAAGAGCAAAGCAAATAATGTATTTTCTCCACTTACACCTGAAAGCCCAATAGCAGATCCCAAAAAATGAAACATGAAAACCAGACCTACAACCCAGCAGCCTGCTAACTGAACTGCCCTGGGTGTGCAACAGTAATCTAGGTCCTAATGAAAGAGAACCCTGGAACAGAACTGACTGTCAGTCTTGGCAGACCAGGGGGCCCTAAGGCAAAGCAATGGGGTTGAGGAGATTTTTGAGGGGTTGGGTTTTGTTTTGTTTTGAGGTTTTGTTGTTGTTTAGCTTTTTTGGTTTTATTGAAAAGGTCACAATAATGAGGGAAAGCTACAATTTAGGCTCTGTTTGCAAAAAAAATGGTGATGGGTACACAACTGCAGGGTTCTCCTGTAACTTTCTGTCACAGGAATCACTGTCACTACATGTTACACCAAATCTTAAGTCTGCAGCAGTGAAATTAAGGTTTCCTGACTATATTTTTAGAACTGAAAGTGAAAAGTATGCTTTCCTGTTATTTCACATATTGCAAAGCAGCTGAAAACCTATTCCATAAAAAAACCCCAAACAAACAAACAAAACAACAACAAAAAGCCACAGGAAAACGAAAAGGACAACAATCTGGTATTATGTCGCACTGTGACATACAGAAAATGTCTTTCATGAGGGTAACTCAGGTTAGCCTTTATAATCAAAGCTGGATTTTACACCAAAGCAAACAAGATTCCTGCAAGGTGAATTAGGGAGGCATTTTCTGGATATTTGCAAACCATTAAAACACGAAACACCAGTGGCATCCCCGCACCCCTGGTTATAAATCCAATACCTCAACCCCCTGGAAGGACACAGGACTGGTTTCACGAAGAAACCCCGGCCACTTCTACCTGAACGCCCCCGACGGAAGCCCCGGCGCCTCCTTCAGCCGGGCCCGCCGCGGCCCCGCCTACGCCCCGCCCCTTCTCCCCCAAACACAGACACGCTCAGGGAGCGTTTTTACTCTTTTTACCCACTCCGCAGCGGGACGCTTCCTCTTTACCTGCACAACGCCCCTCCGTGACTAGCAATGCCTGCGAACGTCCGGCGCGGCCACTTCTCCGGCCTCACCCCGCCCAACTGCTTCCGGACGCAGCCAGCGTCCCGGCGCAGGGCAAGCCCTACCTCCCTCCCAAGACCCTACTGCCCCGGAAGTCGTGGTGGCGGGAGGCAGCGCTGCCGCCTGGCCCTCCCTGGCCCCAGCCGAGGGCAGATAGCTGTCTGCGCGGACGAGACGGGAGCTCTGCACCGCGGGGCGTTTGGCATGACCTGGCAAGGCGCCGCTCACGGCGGTTTTCGGCCTGCTCCCGAACCGTGCCAAGAACTTCGTCAAGTGCCGCTTCGCCCGGGCTGAGTCGTGCCACAGGCTCCTGATCCACTGCTCCTGCTCCTGCCCGAGGAGCTTGGATTTACAAGTAACAACTTCGTCACGAAGTTAATTAGGGTCCTTAACACTACCACAAACTTCCCCTGCAAACCCCCCACTTTCTCCATGCTTTGTTTCCTGCGTAGGGCCCTTGTTATAGCCGAACTCCCATCTCCTAGCAAGACGCACGTTGTAACATGACCCAAATGCAGTTTTCAAGGCTGACCGGGTGAATGGTTTTCCAGCACTGTGCAGTTTCTGAGTTCTGGAAAGGTTATGCTCACCTCCATTTCTAAAACCTGGAAAAATTACATCCACTGCCCCTAGGCCATATTTTTATCCTCCTGTCCCCTTCACAGCCTTTCTGGTGAGGTTTGGCTGTTTTCAGTCTACTAAGCAGATAGGGCAATTAAGTGCCTAATAGTTTTACTGTATGTAATGTGTAGCAGCAAGTTGCTCTGAGAATTGTAAAGCACTACTTAAAGCTCCCCCTGTTCATATGCTGGATGTGGGAAAAAACACAGAAATAATGCTTGCAAGAGAAAAGGCCCACGGAACTACAGGCATTAGAGTATTTATTTGTCTTGCAGGAGGCAGTGCACATGGCTATAGCATTATCTAATATACAGTCTTCTATTCTACAATTAATAAGCACTAAAAAAAACCCCATACCAAACCATATCTACTTGCTAGAGTTCTGCTAATAGTTGTAGGGGCTTTAAAAGAAACATCAGCCTAGCCGTATCAGATTTGAAGGACTCTTTCACAGAAAGGCATGGTAACATTTATTTTAAGAACTGCAGAAATTTCCTATTCAGATTACAAAGCAGCATAGCAGATTGCCTGGGGAAAGACACCTGAGAATCATGCATGTTTTTGAGGGACCAATCACTGTAGTTGGGTGATAGCAGAAAGCATGGTATGCAATTGTTTCACAAAATTCCAATGCACTTTTTTACAAGGGAATAAAGAGACAGACCTAGAGCGTGAACTACCACTTAGTTTTCTTTTGAAGCTATTGTTCCAGACATTCTAGTTAAAAGAGTATAAAGTTTTGATAAAACCAGACTGAGATAAGTACATGAAATACCTTCACTTCTCAGTATTTGAATTCAACCTCAAACCAGGTTTGAAAGTTTGGGTCAAACAAAACAGACAGAAAAGATGCTGAAGGGCTGGAATGAAAAAGTGGTGATGCTGAAAGGTGGAGCAGTAAGTGGAAATGTTTCTAGAAGAACCACTGAAAAAAAAGTTTTGCTACTTTACTACTGCTTTTGGCTCAGAGCTTTTCTGCTTTGGGGAAGAAAAATATAAAAGAAATACAGTGATTTATTACAAATGTAAATGAAATGCAGTGATTTAAAGTATGCACTGGTTCTTTACTGAAGCAGAGCAGCTGCTTGATTAGCATGCTGATCAGCTCTTTGAAGGCTGAGTCATAAGCATTTTATGAATTTTGCAGGAAAATCCCTACTTCAGCTCCCAGATCTAATGCACTGTTGGCAATGAGTCAGCTGAGTTAGAACTTGAGTAGCCTTGCACTACATTGCAATTGCTTTGTTCACAGAATGTCATTTTCCTGCTGATTTCTTGTGACTGCTATTTTCAGCACCATTACTAATGGCAGTCATGACAGCAAATAACAAGGTCTTCCCTCATTTCCCTGGTCCAGATCCTGATTCAGACTTCTGCTTTTAAAGCTACGGTTCGCTGTGTACACAACCATTTCTGGGACTGCATGATCTGACTTCCCATGTTCAAGCAGAATTTTGCTTTCTGGGGCAACAGAAGGCCATTTTCAAGACAGAGGCAGACAATTTCAGCTGAAGCAAATTTAGCAACTATTCTAGGCCAAAAGATAGCATTTGAGGGAGGACTCTGTTGCCTCTAAGGAATTTTACTTGCCTTTCCTGCCCCAAGTACAAGAACTGGGAAAGGAATATACTCTCAAGATACCAGCAGTACAGGAGCTGCTACTAAACATCAGCTGCTACCATACCCAACCAGGACAGTACATTCATTAGGAACTTCCTGCTGTTTTCAGTGATAATTAGGTGATCTCCAAAATGTGCATATTCCTTCTTGGGTACCAAGAACTGCTTTGATTTATCTTATTAAAAAATGAAATGTTCTCTTATAGATTTAGCTATCCATTTGCATTCTGTTTTCCCACTTCACTTTGGAGGAGAGACAGGCTTGAGTAGCAGTGCCACAACCTACGACTCAGGACAGACTGATGGTGTCTAGCCCCATTTTATTGGACAGACGAAGAAGAGTACAACCACTGACTACTTTGAGCCCTCATGTGATTTCTTGGTAAAGAAGTTGCTATTTGTTCTGTTCTCCCTGAAATGAACACCTCACCTTACATCTGCACTTCCCCAAAGCAGAGTCTGCTGCTGTCCCTGCTGGGCAGCAGGGCTGCATCCAAACTGCAGCACTCCCAGCAGAATTACAAGCTGATCAGTCCTTTGTTAGTCACTCCAGCAGTGCTCTGGGTATGCTAGCTGCCTTAGCTATCTGCTCTCATTCTGCTATCTGCTCTCATTCTGCTATCTGCCCCTGCTCTCCAGTTCCACTTTTCAGTGGAGTGCCACAAAGCACATGATTATGTGCTATCCTACTTCCTCAAAGGAGATTTCTTAAGCAGACCCCTGTCCTTGCTTCCAGTCTACAGCATGTACCTCTCAGGGCAGAAAATCATTGCCCAAGGTTAGGGTAACAGCATGCCTAGTTATACTTAGCTCACTATTTTATACAGCGTTCCAATTAGAAGTTCCTAGACTTCACAGAAGTAAACACACTGCAAAACCTCTCACAGATCCCTTTTTGCTCCGATTCCGGTCCTCTGTGCAATTCAAAACACCATTCTTCCCCTCATATAGAAGGCTGCACGCAGGATTTTTTAATGAATCACTGTCTACATATCCTGCAAAAAAACCCTCCTGTCCAGAACCAGAAGCTTATCCCTTCTGTACATACCATGTTAACACACCACTATGACCATTCAATATTAATAGCTTCAGTGTCTCTGCAAGTCTGATGAAAAGTCTTGAACAGGCTGGCAACAGATCAAAAATATGGATTCTAACAAGTTTGTTTATCCTCACCCAAAACTGCTGGATACACACATTATTGAGCTTTGCAGTGAGGCAATCAAAATAGGCCACTAGTGCCTATTAAGAAACCTGACCAGTGGAAGTTACTCTGAGCTAATAATTTTTGTATTGTTGTATAGAACTAGAGTAACTAATTTCTTCCCCTAGTAAATACAGTACTACAGGCCACAGGAGTAAAGCCTCTACCACACTGTACTGTTCGGCAGAAATTTTATACCCAAAGCCTTCATATGATCTCAAAAGCCTGACACTGTCATGTCTTCCATAGTTGTGTATTAAACCATTTTCTGAAGGAAATCATTCCCCCAGCTTCTTTGAAAGGCTTTAGATTCAAAGTGGACATGAGCTACCACTTCTTTGTACACCAACATTAAAATTTCAGTTGACAGCCCAGCTGGTTCAGCTCTTACTTAGTTTCAGGTTAATCACTGCCCTTCCATAACTTCAATACTTAGCTCCAGTGATTATTCAGATCTTCCAGTTTTGCATTTAAAACCTAAATGCACAGATGTTACAAATCACAGCAAGCAAAAATAAAAAGGTTGTGGATTTTTTAAAATAAGCTTACCCATGCAAAAGCTTAACATGCTAATGCTACTTCAGAAACTAAGTAGTCTACATTTTTTGTTTGTTTTTTGTTGCAATGCCTGCTTTTGAAAGCAAACTGTTGAACAAAAGCATAGAAGCAAACAAGATACAGATCAGATCAGAAGGACAAAGGGCAACTAACTTATAGAGAAGTCACTGGTCCTTTTGCAAACCAATTACAGGCCATATAACCCTTAAAACATACCTCTTATTTTTTAAAATCATGACACAACACTTCAGGATTCTGAAAGTATCACAGTATATTAGAGGTTGGAAGGGACCTCAAGAAATCATCAGGTCCAACTTCCCTGCCAGAGCAGGATCACTTAGGGTAGTCCGCACCAGAATGCATCCAGGTGAGTTTTGAAAGTCTCCAAAGAAGCAGACTCCACAACCTCCCTGGGCAGCCTGTTCCAGTGCTCTGTCACCCTCACTGTAAAGAAGTTTCTCCTCATGTTGAGGTGAAATCTTCTATGTTCAAGTTTGAACCTGTTGTTCATCTTATCACTGTGCACCACCGAAAAGAGTCTGGCCCCCTCCACTTGACACCCATTGCTCAGATATTTATACACATTGATGAGATCCCCTCTTAGTCTTCTCTTCTCCAGACTAAATAGCCCCAGGGATCTCAGCCTCTTCACAGGGGAGATGCTCAAGTCCCCTAAATCATCCTTCTGGCTCTTCATTAGATTCTCTCCAGCAGTTCTGTGTCTTTCTTGAACTGGGAAGACCAAAACTGGACGCAGTATTCCAGGTGTGGTCTCACCAAGGCAGAGAGGTAGAAGAACGTCCCTTGACCTGCTGGACACACCCTTCTTGGTGCATCCCAGGATCCCATTGGCTCTCTTGGCCACAAGGGCACATTGTTGTTCCATGGAGAACTTGCTGTCCATCAGCACTCCAAGCTCTTTCTCCGTGGAGCTGCTTTCCAGCAGGGCAGCCCCTAACCTGTACTGGTGCCTGTTGTTATTTCTCCCCAGATGCAGGACCCTGCACTTGTCCTTATCAAACTTCATGAGGTTTGCCTGTACCCAGCCATGTACCCACACCTCCAGCTGGGTGTAGTAGTTAGGGCTACTTCTTCATTTGCAATCCACTACATATTAGAGCATACTTGTGCCTATGCCTGCCCTCTCTGCCCTCCGAAAGATGATTGTGTCACATCCTACCAAAATATACTGCCTCAGTCCCTACCTACTTCAGGAGATAAAAACCATCAGGCATATATGCAAAACAAAGAACTGTGTGATGTTTTCCAAACTAGAGACTGTGGCCAAATCCAAGATCCCTAGGTCTTCACCTTCATGCCCTATCTACACCATCATCCTCATTACAGTTGTCTTTGGATCTCCCTGGTAGGTCTCTCCAGTTACAGATGGGCTTACTTGCCCTGAGGGTTGCTCCCTTTTCAACAGAGAAACGAAAGGACTGTAGTATCAGCTCTTACCACAAGATGGTAGGTGTTTTCTGATAGTTAGAGGGGAATAGGCTTTTAGTAGACATTTGAGTTGGTGAACTCTTCAGAGTCAGAAAAAGTAGAAACAGAAGTCAATTAGGACCAAAAAAAATTCTAATGAACTATTTATGGAACTGTGAATGAACTAAAGCATGAGAGGAGCAGGGGAAGCTCACATATAACGGGCACAAACATGAAAAAGTATCCTCGGCTTAGACTCAAGATATAGCTAGTGTAAGGATTTGTGGACCCCTTTCTTATTTTTATTCTTGCTCTTCCTGTTAAGAAACTTCTTAGTTGTGTAAACATGTTTATTTCATCAACAATATGAAACTTTGATTATTTTTGGAAACAAAAAGCATTCCCAAATTAAATAATTGGTAATTTGGAAGCAAACCCAATTAGAAAAAAAAAACAAAAACACACCTCTATGTGGATATGCAAAGCTGGAAGTCTATCAGAACACATTCATTATGCAACTTACTAACACTTGGCCTTGTTTCTGGAATTTTCTCAAAAAAAGTTTAAAGTTGCAGCTGGAAATAGCAAGAAAGTTAACATTGCAAACATTTCTTACCAATTATTTCTGACAGAAGTTACTTCTTTCTCATCTCTTCTCCAATTTTAATATTAGTCTCCATGGCACTGTGAAGGCCAGTAAACAAAGCTTGAACAAATCTGATGCACCAATACTCTTTCACATCAGCATTCAAAAAGGCCAAAGCCAACCTTGCTGGTACAATCCTAACATGACTTGCACTGCTCTTTCTCACATTTAAGATTCTCATGTGACTCTCATTATCACAGTAACAAATATATTTACCCCAATGATCTGCCTTTCAAATTAAGAATTACCAAACACAGAGATCAAACCATCTAGAATATCTGCCCAGTTGTTTAATTGACCCTCCCACCCCCAACAGAGGGTACATTATGCCATTCCCAAGTCTGTCAGCTCCTCTTTGCCATCAGTCAGTCCCATTCCTTGGCCAAAATACAGACAAAGGCTCCACCTTTCCACATATTTTTTGCTTAGTGCTGTTCATATTCAGCCTGTCTGACCAGTACATCCACACCTTCCCTACCTAGCTAATGCCAAGAACTGACCACAGCCATACAATCAGGACTATCTGAGCTCAGGGGCTGGGAAAAGCACTTTTCTGTCAAAACAGGCAACAAGCCTAAGTCCTCATTTAATGCTGCTCTGCCCAACTGTCCAGAACAGACCCAAAACTGAAGACTTAGAAGATACATTGAAATTAAAGTTATGAATAACTAAACTAGTCGCTTTTGTTTCATAGACAGAACAACATGATCTGTTGCAAAAATTATAGAACTGGGTTGCTCTTTGTTATTACAAATGCCATGCACTTTCTTTGACCTTGTTTAAACAATTCTGCTGACATTTTGCAACTGTATATGGCCACAAGTCAACAGTGTTACCCTAACTTAAACCACCCTTAGGCAGCATTTACATTTTTTTCCACTTCCTAACAGCTTGACTTGGAACTGTGCAAGGCAGTCAGATTGAGATAATATGCAATCTCTTGCATGAGGCGGTACCTAGACTGAGCTGCAGCCCTCTGTTATTCAGTAGTGATTCAGGAAGAAGAATGGTTTACAGTTTACGTACAACTTACAACCGGACAAGCACGTGGGGCCATGCTGACTTCTTTTTCCCTTCTGGTGAGCTTGCAAATGAACAGCTCCAAACTCACCTTGCACTCCTCTCCACAGATCAAAGGAAATTGTATGCAGCAAGTAAAGCAACTGAACTCTGCCTCCATTTTGCTACATTTTGTTAAAACACCATAGTTGTTTTAACAGCAAAACTAGGGGCCCTTGGAGCACAGGATTGTACCCTTGCTGCTAAAGAACAGTTATTACAGGAATGAAAGAATGTAGTGGTTTGGACGTCTGGCCAAAGAACTGGAAATTCCTGAAGGGAGAGCAGGTCTCATGTCTCATACAGGTACAGGAAATGCAACTGAACAAACATGAAAGTCTAGTAGAACCTTTCTGAATCCTTCATTATCAAATTGGTTATTAATTCAGGAAGAGTTCATTCAGTGTTGGTTTCATACCCCTCTATAGTTAGTAACTACACTGCCAAGTTTCTAGATAAACATATTTGCTCATTTACCAAAATTTACTCATTTTTTGATATAAAAAAGATTTTAAAAGTGCATCTTCCTTTCTTGAACAGCAGTTATCTGTTGCAAACATAGGTGCTTTAAGATGCCACCTATCTTCTACATTGGATTTTTTTTTTACACAGCACTAGTTGATAGTTCAGTTGTCATACGATGGCTGGTAAGAAGGAAAACAGTTGTTTTTCTAGCTGTAATAAAACCAGATACAATAAAGTCAAACATTGATAATCTATATTTCTTCTAAAAACAGTATGCATTATAACAGAAGACATAAGAATAAACTGAACAGTCAGACCCAATATCCTGCAAACAGATATAAAACTAAAGATTTGTGTACATCTCAATTTATGCCATACAAAGAGGAAAAACATATTTCAAGTATACTAATGAATAATCCAGTGTATGATGAAATTTAAGCCTAGTATTTTCAATCTTCAGTGCTGAGTTTATATAGAATCCACTTACAAACTATCAGAAGCAGCTTTATTTCTATGAGATATGAATCCTTGCAGCTGACATTGACTTTTCCAGAGCTTCAAAGGATCAGGAGTAACTTCCATATAACAAGAGTGTTTCTTCAAAATTGTACAAGTTTCAGCCAGAAAACAGGAAAAGGGGTAGACTTCAGTTGATTCAGAAATGCTGCTGCCTCATTTCATATTCCCACTGTGATTCTTAGGTGAGGGCTTGAGCTCCTTGCTGGACTGGATTTACCAAAGCAGAGCACACTATAATACCACACATACCTAACTACGGTGTGGCATGTTCTGGGAGAGACAAGCTGGTGGCACACTGGCACTTAGCAAAATTAACACATAGACACATGATCCTAAATCATGCATACAGTAGGACCAAGGAATGGGGATTATTTTGGACAAGCTACATTATGAGCTGTTTGCATGTATGCAATTCCTCTGTAGGAACTGAAAATACCAGGCGGCCCAGCAACAGCAGTAGTCCCCAATGCCTATTCTACAGCTCCTAACTAAAGTCATTAGGCTATCTGCAAAAGTTTAGAGTTGACAGGTATCTATTGGGAAACCCCTGTTTCTAGAAGAGGAACATGAAACATTTTAACTCCAGCCCCAACAAGATACAGCAGTACAATCTCCTCTTCAAAACATGGATAGAAAACTTACTGTTCAAAACTGTAGCAGGGTTTTTCTTGTTGTTCTTGTTGTCTTTATCCTTTGAGAAATGGTTTTTAAAAAAAGGTTTTAAACAAACAAAACCCTCAAATTTAGGTCAATCTCTTCACCTTGAAACTAGATCTTCAGCTTCTTGAGGTCCCTAAAATAAAGCTAATTTACATCACTCCAGAACTAGTGCCTGACACTGAAAATGTTAGTCTTTACTTCTAACTCCTCTGTAACTCAGTATCTATACTGCAGTATTTCCTTTTCATTCTCTTACAGTAAGAAAATGGTATATAGCACTAGACTTCCCTCAGCTTTGCTACTAATTCTTAGTCATTTTCACTTGAGAAAAGTATGCACTCCATTCTAGTTTTGCCCCACATCCTAACATACTGTTCACCAGTGCTTTGGTATATACACCTATGTGCATATTAGTATCATCTGAGATGCTTTTAGTAACGGTAACAACTAGAAGTATTCTTAAGTCACAACATTTTTTTGGTGTGACATTATAGCTATAAGTACATTATACATTGCATCATATGACTGATTTTTCAGGAGGAGGTTTTTTTTTATTTTTTTTAACACAGAAGAATGGTAGGTAAAAGTTCCATTTCTAAAATAAATTGTAAACAGTGTAATTCAGAGTATTAAAATCTGTCATTTTAAACCACCATAAGTGCTTTAATAGCCATCTATGTGGACCATAGATGAATGTACCTGTTAATTTCCCATTCGAGTGGCTTTAATCAATACATAAGCTTGTGCTAGTTTCACTCGAGTGTGCAACTACTTTGATGTGAGACAGAAAGTAGGTCAATCAACAGGATTGTAAACTACAGCCTGTGAAGAGAGAAGTTATACTCAATACTAAGGATATACTGTAGGTGAGACATTAGCTATTGCCTCACACTGCAAAGTGAGAGGCATTTAAAACAACAGATAAGTGCACTCAGTGTGTATATTTTTTTCAAAACTTTGGAAAGTAAGTTTAAGTATTAAGCATTTTTTTGGTCACTAGTGGTTACAGGCTAGAAAGTCTCTCTGAATTGTATGATTTCTTCTATAGCAAATACCTGCCCTATGATGTAGAAGTATGCAAATAGTTATTTATAAAAGAGATGTAAAGCTTACTGTGCCTGAATGTGATGTTGAAACACTGAATTAATTGTAACATGCAAATCCAAATTACTACTTGAAACACTGAGATGTTCCAGTGCCAAAACCAGTGTCATAAAGCTTTAAAAAAAATTTTAAAATGAGGGGGAAAAAGATAACCCCTCATCTTCTATTAGGCTGAACATGTACAACTGTAGAACGGCTGCCAGAAAGGCCAAGACCTGGCTTCTAATTTTGGCTTTCCCAATAGCAACAGCACACAGCTGACACGGTTCACAACTGCTACAGTAAAACCAGTGGTCTGGCTTTTTCATTCCTCTTCTGCTTACCAAGCCTACAAACAGCAACAAGGCATTTGTAGACTCAAGAACACAACCTGAATTATTCCATCCATTTTTGGAAGGTTATCTTTGCAACCCTGAGGGCACAAAACATATGTATGTGTATACAGTACATAAAGCTTACACAGCCTACAAACCATCAGTACAGGCTCGCTCTCTGTCTTGCGAGGGAAAGTTCCCATGTCCTAGTGGCAGCTAGTCCCAGAGCTTAACACAGACAGATTATCAACTTTCTTTGATCTACAAGTCATTCTGGTAAGTTCTGTTCTCTCTCTTGGGCCACTCCTCCTCCACCCATTTCAGCAGCACTTTCACAACATCAATTCTCTTATAAAATTTACAGAGATCAATCAGCTGCTCCACAGTCCGGTCGCTATTCCGTAGCAAAAACTCCAAGGTGGGACTTTGAGGCTTCTGTTCAAGGAAACACAATTCATCATAAGTCATCCCCCACTTGCTTGCAAGATTTCTCCAGTTTTTCACTGTTGGGTGACAGGGATCCAGCTTTAGCCTCACTGTGTACAACAAGTCTTCATCATTGAGCATATCACTTATGGTTGGTGCACGGAATAAGCACAACGAGCAGGTGCCATTTTCTTTGCAGGTTTTCTTGATATCTGCAGTGAGAAACATGACATGGGGAGACGTTAGGATCTGTTGCTGTGGTTTCCCCAGGAACAAAAAGTTAAAAGCACAAAGGATTAAAGAGTTTTGTATTCCTGTGAACCATTTCTGAAAAAGGCCAAATAGTGACAGACAAATGTCTTTTCTTATGAAATTCTCATGTAGTTAACTTTCTGTGACTTCTCTCTTCAATATGCTCAGTGGCTATAATCAAAAGGACAGTAATTTTCAAAGTACCGTATTTATACTTCTATGGAAAAGGCATGTAATTCAACCCAGTGTGTGAGCTGGGACATTCATCTTTTCTGATTTTGGGAACTATGTCACTTCCTCAGAACTGCCATAGCTCCTGCTTACACCACTAAGAGGATTATGTGCTTATTGTGTGCATCTTCTGTATGTGTGTTGTAGGATGCAAGAAAAGGTTGTGAACTTAGGAAACGCTGCCTTCGTAACAACAACATGAAATATTTACATCAGGAGAATTGATGCTGACAGCTACAAATACAATTAACACCTGGCACTTCATCATAACAAAAATAGGAAATGTCCCTTTGCTTTGTAAGGGCTCTTACATTAAAAATTGTCCGGTTCTACCAAGCAATCTATTTTAAATGTACGTTATGGAAAGCATTAAAGTGCATACTCCTCCATATGTGAGAAAAATAAAAACATCAAGTTGCTGGAAGTAGGTGGTGAGACATTCTAAATTTGCATCAAATATGGAAAACTGCAGTTGAAGGTCTCCCACACACAACAGTAAGTATCTCCCTGGCATTATGAACAATGTGGTGCTATCGGACTACATTATACATTAATAACCCATAAAAGCATGTAGAAAGCAGTTCTAGTCATATTTCTAGTTAAACACTAACAACAAGACCTCTAACACTGCAGTGATACAGGGCACTGTTGGACTATTTTGTCTGCAGATACAGCCTTAGCTGTGCCCTGCTCCTTTTAGAAGGCTGGGAGATCTGTCTGTGATCTCGGCCTCCAGAGCTGTTCTGTCACTGCAGCAGGTTCGTATGGAGTGGTGGCTTCTGGAGAGTGGAAACTGAGCAGCATGTGGAGAGCAGAATGTCCAATCCTCCTACCCTGAGCCAGCATCTTCACATGAGAAGCAGACTAAGCGTGGGTGGAGCTGCAACTGCAGCGGGTGATTTAAACATCTCAAGAAGTTGGCAGAGGGAGGTGATGAGTCACGAGGCTGTAGAAATTACTCATGGATTGATGGTGGCTAGTTGGAGGAGGAATACTGTGTTCCCAGCACCCACCAAAATGGATACTGGTATCCAGGCCACAGGCTGTGAGGAATGCCACAGCCTTTCACTGGCAATGGGGGACCACGCTGACTATGGCTGCGTGCGGTGTGAACAGGTTGATGACTGTGGTAGTTTTAGGCTATGCCTTTAAAAATTTTCACAGATCCTGAACAGAAAGTAGTAAAATGTAAATAAATCACTGTTGGGTGTAAAAAGGAAAATAATGATAGTTCAAAACAATTCCATTGGAGAAGATTAGTTGTACAAAACCAATCTTACTCTCTTTTTGCTTCCTCGGGTTGGGAAATACTAACTGGCTTCTGCTTGACCTTGGCTATATTGTTTTGGCTAAGTCTAACAAAATATCTCTCTGCTCCTTTCTCTTGTCCCTTTTGTGTAAAAGGGGTAGGGAGGGACAGGAATGGAGAAGCTATTAGCTTTCCCTGGTCTTTGGCCAGGGGTGTTCTTGTGCTGTTTATTAACTGTAAACACCTGTAAATATTGTATATTTGTACATATTCATTGCATTCCATTGTAGATTGTAGTCTTGCTTGTAAATACAGCTTTCATTTGCTTCCAACTGAGCTGTCTGTCAAATTTTATGTTGGGAGGGGGAATTTTCAACCCACCACAATGACCTTCTCCACCGAGTGGCACAGCTCCAAGTTAAAGTGATGGAGCTTAGGGAGGAGGTGAGTAGGTTGAGAAACATCAGAGAGAGTGAGAGGGGAAATCGATAATTTCCACAAACTGATCTCTACAAAAATGGTGCATGAGGTAACTCTTAGTTACCTTAGCAGAGGATTACATATCCTCTCATCAGCAAGCCCCCCAGCCTTCCTGCAGCAACCCACAGAAGCAGAGTCAATGAGAACAGGTCTCTGCCTGACAAAACAAATGGAGCAAGCCTGTTCATTTAAGAAGCACACTGCCTGCAGTGGCCTTGTGGATCAGGTATGACGCTCTGAAGGAGGAACTAATTGTGAGCAAGGATGAGGGAAGGCCTGAAGTGCCACCAAGGCTGACTTGCTCCAGACTAGCCATAGAAACTGACCTCAAAAGAAAAATCAGTAAATCGTTGTAGTAGGAAACTCCCTGCTGAGGGGAGCAGAAGGCCCGACGTGCAGACTGAACAGACTTCATAGGGAGGTCTGCTGTCTCTCTGATGTCCAGGTAAAGGACATCACAGGAAAACTTCCCATCCTTGTGAGGCCTTCAGATTATTACCTACTTCTGGTCTTTCAGGTGGGTAGTGATGATGTAGCAGCAAGAGGCTCACAATCAATTAAATGAGATTTTAGGGCCTTGGGGCAACTGGGAAAGGGATCAGGAGCTCAAGTTGTGTTCTCCTCCATCCCCGACATCAGCAATGGATGAGGGAATATATAGGAAGAGCCAACATGTCAATTCATGGCTCCAGGACTGGTGTCATTGACAGGGGTCTGTATTTTACAATCACAGCTTGGGCTCCAGAGCTGCGAGTAACTAATGGGATGCACCTGTCCCAGACAGGGATAAGGTATCTGGGGCAGGAGTTGGCAGGGCTTATTGATGAGGCTTTAAACTACATTTGAAGGGGGAAGGGGTTAGTAATCTCATGCCTGCTTGTGACACACAGTAGGGCAGCACAGCAGGGGCAGAGGTAAGGAGTATTAGTAAAGACTCTCAACTTGTTGCCCTGAGGCAAGCCAGGGACAATGCACCAAGACACCCCAAGGGAATCAAGGGGGATTCACACAAGAGGACGACATGGCCAGCCCAGCTGAAGTGCCTCCATGTGAATGCATACAGCTTGGGCAATAAACAGGATGAATTAAGGGCCATTGTGCTGCTGGAAAGCCATGACATAGTGGCTATTACTGAAACTTGGTGGGATAATTCCCATGACTGGAACGTAGGGATAGACAGATACAAGGACAGGCAGGATAGGAGGGCAGGAGGTGTTGCCCTCTACATCACTGACCAGCTGAAATCAATGGTGCTCCACCTGGGGAAGGATGATGAGCTGGTTGAGAGTGTATGGGTTAAGATTAAAGGGAAGACAGCAGAAAGTGATGTTACCATAGGGGTCTGCTACAGGCCACCTGACCAGCAGAACCAAGCAGATGAGGCCCTCCACAGGCAAATAGAAGTGGCTTCATGGTCACAAGCCCTGGTCCTCGTGAGCAATTTCAGTCACCCTGACATCTGCAGGAGGGACAACACAGCAAGGCACCATCTATCCAGGATGTTCCTGGAATGCAAGGATGACAACTTCCTCCTCCAAATGGTAGAGGAACCAACAGGAAAAGGTGCTGTGCTGGACCTTGTTCTCACTAACAGGGAAGGGCTGGTGACTGATATGAGGCTAAGGGACAGCCTTGGCTGCAGTGAACATGATGGCTAGAATTTAAGATCCTCATCAGGGTATCTAGGAGGATGTATTCCAAGTTTATGACCCTGGACTTTAGGCATGCAGACTTTGATCACTTCAGGGATCTGCTGGCCAAAGTATAGTGGGACAAAGCCCTAGAGGGAAGGGGGGCCCAGCACAGCTGGTCCACATTCAAGGATCACCTTCTCTGTGCCCAGGAGCAAAGTATAGCCACAAAGAGGAAGCCAGGAAAGAATGTTAGGAGACCTGCCTGGATGAGCAAGGAGCTCCTAGACACACTGTCACACAAAAGAAACTCTACAAGGAGTGGAAAAAAGGACAGCTAGAATGGGGGGCATATAAGGAAGCTGTCCAAGCAGCAAGACACCTTGTTAGAACATCTAAAGCTCAGTTATAATTAAATCTAGCCACAGAGATCAAAATAGCAAAAGTTCCTATAGGTACATTCATGGCAAAAGGAAGACTAGGGAAGGTGTGGGCCCCCTCAGAAAGGAAACAGGAGAACTGGTGACAAGTGATGTGGAGAAGGCTGAGGTTCTTAACTTCTTTACCTCAGTCTTCACTGGCAAGGGCTCCCAAAATCACAGAAGATAATGGCAGGGGCTGAAAGAAGGAACCGCCCACTGTAAGTGAAGATCAGGTTTGTGACCTTCTGAAGAATTTGAGAATGTACAAGTCCATGGGACCCAACAGGATACACCCACAGGTACCAAGGGAACTGGCAGAAAATGTTGCTGAACTGCTGCCTATTATATTCCAAAAGTCATGGCAGTCCAAAAGTCATGGGGAAGTCCACACTGACTGGAGAAGGGGAAACATAACCCCCATTTTCAAAAAAGGAAAGAAGGATGACCCAGGGAACTACAGGCCAGCCAGTCTCACCTCTGTGCCTGGTAAGATCATGGAGCAGATCCTCCTGGAGGCACTGCTGAGACAGAAGAATAACAAAGAGGTGACTGGGTACAACCAGCAGGGCTTCACCAAGGGCAAATCCTGCCTGACAAACCTGGAGGCCTTCTATGACAATGTCACAACATCTACAGACAAAGGGAGAGCAGCTGACATCATTTATCTGGACCTCAGCAAAGCCTTCGACACTGTCCCGCATGACATCCTGGTCTCCAAGCTGGTAAAGTCTGGGTTTGATGGATGAACCATTCAGTGGATAAAGAACTGGCTTGATGGCTGCACCCAAAGAGTGGCTGTCAATGGGTCCATGTCCAAGTGGAGGCCAGTGACAAGTGGAGTCCCTCAGGGATCAGTACTGGGACCAGCCTTGTTCAACATCTTTGTTGGTGACATGGACAGTGGCATTGAGTGCACCCTCAGCAAGTTTGCTGATGACACCAAGATGTGTGGTGCTGCAGACACACTGGAGGGAAGGGATGGCATCCAGAGGGACCTTGACAGGCTGGAGAGGTGGGCACATGACAACTTTATGAAGTTCAACAAGACCAAGTGCAGGATCCTACATCCTTGTTGGGGCAATCCCAAGCATTGATATAGGCTGGGCAGTGACTGGCTTGAGAGCAGCACTGAAGAAGAGGACTTGGGGGTGCTGGTGGATGAGAAGCTCAACATGAGCCACCAGTGTGCACTTGCAGCCCAGAAAGCCAATCACATCCTGGGCTGCATTTAGAGAAGCATAGTCAGCAGGTCAAGAGAGGTGATAGGTCGACAGGTGTTGCCAAGTCCAGCTGGAGAGCTGTAACTGGTGGAGTCCCCCAGGGATCAATACTGAGTCTGGTCCTGTTCAAAATCTTCATCAACGACATTGATGAGGGGACAGACAGACAGACAGAGTGTCTGCTCAGCAAGTTTGCTGATGACACCAAACTGGGAGGCTTGGCTGATACACCTGAAGGCTGTGCAGCCATTCAGCAAGACTTGGACAGACTGGAGAGCTGGGCAGAGAGGAACCTAATGAGGTTCAACAAGGGTAAGTGCAGAATCCTTCATTTGGGAAGGAATAGTAACCTGCACCAGGACAGGTTAGGAGGTGATCTGCTAAAGAGCAGCCTTGTGGAGAAGGACCTGGGAGTCCTGGTGGACAGCAAGTTATCCATGGGTCAGCAATGCGCCCTTGTGGCCAAAAAGGCCAATGGGATCCTGGGGTGCATTAAGAGGAGTGTGTCCAGCAGATCAAGGGAGGTTCTCCTCCCCCTCTACTCTGCCCTGGTGAGACCTCACCTGGAATATTGAATCCAGTTTTGGGCTCCCCAGTTCAAGAGGGATAGGGATCTGCTGAAGAGAGTCCAATGGAGGGCTATGAGGATGATTAAGGGACTGGAGCATGTGCCCTGTGAGGAGAGGCTGAGAGCCCTGGGGCTTTTTAGTCTAGAGAAGAGAAGACTGAGAGGGGATTTAGTAAATGTTTGTAAATATCTGAGGGCTGGGTGTCAAGAGGGAGGGGACAGGCTCTGCTCCACTGCACCCTGTGATAGGACAAGGGGTAACGGATATAAACTACAGCATAGGAGGTTCCACCTCAACATGTGGAAGAACTTCTTCACTGTGAGGGTCACAGAGCACTGGAACAGGCTGCCCAGAGAGGTTGTGGAGTCTCCTTCTCTGGAGACTTTCAAGACCCATCTGGATGCATTCCTGTGCGACTTGTGCTAGATTCTATGGTCCTGCTCTAGCAGAGGGGTTGGACTCGATCTTCGAATATCCATTCCAACCCCTAACTTCCTATGATCCTATGATTCTCCCCCCTCTACTCCACTCTAGTGAGACCCCACCTGGTATACTGCATCCAGTTCTGGAACCCCTATTACAAGAAAGATATGGATGTGCAGGAAAGTGTCCAGAGAAGGGCCACAAGGATGATCAGAGGTCTGGAGCACCTCTCCTATGAGGACAGGCTGAGCGAGTTGGGGTTGTTCAGTTTGGAGATGAGAAGGTTCTGAGGAGACCTTATTGTGGCCTTCCAGTATCTGAAGGGGGCTACAAGAAAGCTGGGGAGGGACTTTTTAGGGTGTCAGATAGTGACAGGACTAGGGGGAATGGATCCAAGCTAGAGGAGAGTAGATTTAGATTAGACATTAGGAAGAAGTTCTTCACCGTAAGGGTCGTGAGACACTGGAACAGGTCGCTCAAAGAGGTGTTGGAAGCCCCATCCCTGGAAGTTTTTAAGGTCAGGCTGGATGTGACTCTGGGCAACCTGATCTAGTGGAAAGTGTCTCTGCCCATGACAGGGGGGTTGGAACTAGATGATCCTTGAGGTCCCTTCCAACCCTGACAATTCTGTGATTCTGTTAGTTTGGTATCTCCAAGCAGTAACAAATAATGGACACAGCCTAGAAGCACTTTCTAAAGCTTCTGCCCTCTACCCGCACTATATGGCTTGAAGCAGAGAAGGTAACTGGTCCTACTTGGGATGAAACTTTAAAAGAGGGGCACTACAATATGAAAACTGGCATCAGTCAAAAGATTCATTAAAAACAACAGAAACAATAACACACAACTTACAAGTTCTGGATCAGTGCTGGTCTAAGAAATCTGAACTGTCTCTGTAGCAAAGGGCAAATCTGGTACTTCGTGCCACCTACCCATACAAACAATAGCCTCTGTTAAGGTTGAGGGGGTTTTGTTTTGAGCTTTGTTTTTCATTTGCAGTAATAATTGCCAGTTTGTGTGAAAATTCCAGAAACATGTCTAAATTGTGAGCTGAATGCAGCTTCTGCATGCACTTTGTTTTTAAGAGAAGAACAGGCTATTGTTCTTTTTGTAATACTGTTCATCAGTTTGCTTTTTTAGCAGGCCAAAGACAACTTCTGAAGTTTTTAGCAAGTTAGGACGTGTAGCGACAACATTGCTGCAGACACATAACTTCATACACATGCTTATACTCCCTGTTAAGTGGAAACGTGTTCTGATGACATCTTTGTTCACAGGTATTCCATGCCCTTGCCGCAGTTCTCTGCAGAAATATGTATGTTAACTATTCTGTTATTCTTCTGTTCTCTCGTTGAAGTGAGGCAAAACTTGCTTGCTTAACTCATACCAAGAGACAAAATTAATATAATCCAATAAAAGTTCTAGCTAAGCCCAAAGGGTGCTCTCCTGCCCTATCTGAATTTCATCTTATTTTGCTTTGCAAGGATGCCAGAGTAAATTTTATCCTCAAACAGAAGCTGGGAAGAAGGGGGAAAGAAGGACACAGTTATAGGTAAACAAAAGTAAACCAACCTGCTTCTTGTTCTATACCATGTGCAGACTATTAAAAGCATTATCAAGAATCCTGTTTTACCAAGATGCCCCATATTAGATACTGACAAGCAAATGATGGATGACCTACCCACCTGATTGGATGATCCTAATGCTACATGATAGGACAAGCTTCTCTACTCACAGGAAATTTTCAGTTGTTCACTGTTAAGATTAACAGGGCTGTATATCATACACACCCCACCCACAGCAAAGCTCAGACAGCTATGGGATAAGCCCCACCCCCCCGCAGCCTACTGCCAGCTTCTGTCCTCTCCCAATAGCTGTTTACAGATTTCTTCCAAACGTGTATGTACTGGATGCGTTTGGAAAGCCCAAATTACACATTTTGTATGGTCTGCATTGTTGATCACCATCCCCTCCTAACAAATTGGAAGCTGTAAATGACACTGGTAATGAAGTGAGATCCACAAGTGCCAATTATCCAGGCAGTTCTTGGTTGTGACAAGTAGCAGTTTTAACAAAATGCTTTCATAGAAAATCTAGGTGTAAAGTAAGGCAGAAAGTAAAGCTGACATATTACCTGAAAGTGATTCGTCAGTATGGTTTTGCATGTCTTTGTCTTCTGGCTACAAAACAGAAAACAAATATAAATCAAAACAAAACAATGTTTTTGAACACCAGAATATATATTTGGCTAATTTACAAGTGGCAAGAGATTACTTAAAAAAATCCCAAGATACTTGTAAGGTCAGAGAGGGAATAAATCTCTTTTGAGGAATTACTGACAATTTGCAGTCTCTTCATTCAGGATTTTCATGCTTTGGCTCACAAAACAGGCTTCTTGGTTGTATCCACTGAACAATGTTAGCTTTACTAATGGTGGGCTATGGGGTTACATCTTTTGAATATTAAGTTCTTAAACTTACAATAGCTGTCCAACAATTCATATGGTTTGATTAAAAAGATTAAAAAAAAATGCTTTTTAATGAAAAAACAAAACAACCCAATAAAACACCAAAAAATCCAAAACACCAAGAATTTTGCCAGTAACACGCAGCAGCAAGGGATGGTTTCATTGACCTAGGAAAAGTGAAGGAGCTGTTTTTACAATCTTCACATACGTGGAAGGATTTCTAGGCAACACGTGTACTTGAACATTTCTGCTGGCTCATGTCTAACCCTCCTCTTGTTTGAAGTAAACATTCCCTCAGTGGCTTTTTGCCTGCTAATTAAACATAATGAAAATACTTAGCAGCTTGAGACTGCAACATAATTTGTAACATTTAAATTCTACTTTTTAGAGACTAAATCTAAAAACTGGAAGGGCTGCTGGGAAACTGCAGCTGCCCTCACTCTAACTATGCAGGTGTGGAGCCAGGTGAAATAGCTTTCTTCTGTTGAGGATATAAAGATGAAAGCAGAAGGGGATTTTCCCTTTACATAGCTGCAATAAATTATTGTTGATTTTTTGTATTGCATCCTTCATCCAGTACTACCACAGTGGTCGTCTTAACATTTTGCAGGCTGTGCATGAAAACACAAGTCAACTGGATAAAAATATAGTGTAGTAAGACATTCTGTTACTACTTGCTACACCTTCTTTACTAAGAAATCCTCTAAAAATAGAATATTTATGATGTGGTAAACATACACACATTCATAGTCTAATTATACAGAAAGTATGATTAGACTCTATTAGGAAAGGAGAAAACTGCATGCTCTTTCCAGCATTTCTTTATTCCCTGAAAACCACATGCAACATCAATTCCCTCCACAAAATGTCTGCTCTCTGCTCAAGAGAGATCTAATACTGTACATGCCACTTCCAATAGAATAATTCTTGCTTTTATCTTTTAGTAGTTTGCTTTTCTCTGGACAGAGCTTTTTAAACATGAACTTGGCCTTTATAGCAGTGTATTAGCACCCAATGTTTACGAAAAACTGCATCTGGAGGTCTTGATTATATTAATTCTCTCCACTGCCACAGATTCCTTTAAAAGGTAGAACATTACTACTGAGCCTCAAGGACCTGCCCATCACAGCTCAGACGTCCCAGAGATCTATTTCAAAAGAAACAAACAAGCAAATAAAGGAAAGGTTTAAAAAAAACAAACCAAACCAAGCCAACCAACCAACCAAAAAACCAACAAGGAAAAGTGGATACTGTTTACTTGGTTTGCAATAGCTAAGTTGCTGTCCTGAGCTTCAGTAACATTTCCCACTTTGTGCGTTCATGAAAGTTCAAGCTGTACTGCCAAAGTTAAATGCCTTTAACAGACCTCATCTTCTCTTGTGACAAAATATAACAAGGGTGGCTAGTACTGCAAGAAGTACAAAGAAAACCAGGGATACTTACCTGTGCCATACATCTGTTTTTAAAATTTATGCTTTTACTGATGAGTTATTATTCACTTTAAAAATTATCGTCAGATATACTCAGGTTTAGCCTTCAGTCATGATAATTTTCTTGTAGTGTAATTGGAATAAGATAATGTAGTATTACTGCCCATGAAATGAAGGTATTAAGCAAGAATACTCTTGCCCACAACTAAAATCAAACAAACCTCTACAGGTCTAATCAAAGCCATAAACCTATGCACAATCTGAACATAAACAGAATGTTTTCTATCTCTGTAGACCCATTAACAACCTAATACATTGAAATATCCTAATAGTAACTCTAGATGGCAATAAATGTTCTCTTCTTGATGATGGAAACAAGAACACTACTTCCATCATCTGTGAAATGCATACCAAACCCGTGTTTGTTTCTGATGAAATTCAGCTGGAACTCTGGCATAAGGAACTCCTTTAATTCTTCGCCTCCCTGGAAAAATGCTCATTCATTTTCTCTTCGCCAAATTTTCTGCTCAACCCAAAGAGAACCAATTTGAAATTCAGAAGATAACGTTCACTTGAAAGATGGTAACTGTGGAGCATGGATGTCACTCAGCATTGCCCACTTTGGCAGTGTAAGATTGCACAAACCATGGAGTGTTTCCACTATGGGAAGAGCAGTGTCCCAAAGTCAAAGCAAAACAGTCACGTGTCTCCCTAAGGACAAAACACAAGGAGTCCAAAACCTGAGACTCCTTATTTCTTCTCATATTCTCTGCTATTGCTCTATTTGCAGCAGGAAAGAGAGAGAGCATGCATGACCAAGCCTTAACTCTTTGTTGACTCTTCTTCAGAGCATTTACACATTAATCAAAACCTATTTAAACTACAAAATATAAGTTAATGATTAAATAACCTTTCCTTTGCTCTTCTCCACAAGAGATTCCTCAATTAAACTCTTACAAAAGAGACTATTTCTGGTCTGCTTTACTGAGTAATTCTGTACTCACCAGATATAGTCTTAAAATACATTATTTTCTAACATTTTATCAATAGCAATAACTTAGTTCACATTCAGGTATCATTTTTCTTACCTGTTGGATTAGGCCAGAATCTGACGTAAGGGTCTTGATGTTCACAGATGCAATTTCCAATGTAACTTGATCTGTTAGGTATTCCTCATCTAAGACAAATACTGTAAAACACTAGTCTTGCACCCAAAGACAAAATTACATATCAAGACTATCAAACAAATTATAGGTGTCCAGTATACAAAATTTAACTCCATATCATGATCAGTCACTGGGAAATGCTGGATTAAACCCCCCAAAATATTAAATCGGCAGAAACTGAGAAACGTACATGCAGAGCATGACTGTGCAAAGAAAAGTGACCTTTGCAGAGACTTGGTATTAGTGTAGCAGTTCTTTTTTAAACAGACACCACGCTACTTTTGAAGCAAGTCATGTTCTTTCAGAATACTGACTGAACCGACACATCACAGTAGGCTGAAGATGACTGCCACAAGTCACTATAATTTTTGCTTTGCTTTTCTCATCACACTTACAATGACAATTGTTGAGGTAAGGACTACACAAATATTTACTTTTTATCCTGGCGCTTCGTGAACTAGGCTTATCCTACTGATCTCTACTACATACGAGTTTTCTGAAGCTCTGAAATAATCCATTTCAAAGTCAACTCTCCTGGGAGTCCATTGAAAAAGCACAACATACCAAACTCTACGTTTTCAAGCTTCAATTCAGCCTTCAAAATGGATATATATATAAGCCCTTTGTGGCTATTGTGTAAACAGACAAATTCCACTCTGCAGGATTAAATAAGTGTTGACCAACCACTACCACAAGCTTAAAAGAGGTTATACCCTACACGTATCTACACACAAGAACTCGCCAAGGTAATGACTGCTAGTGCTGCGACATTTCCATTTGCTGTTTTAGTGAACAAATCTCATTAAAAAATAGCTATCACCTTTATAAATCATCAGGTAACAGAAAGCAGCTATCTCCTTATGCAACTCAAGAAATTATTCCAAATCAAAGAATTCATCCTTAACTTTCAAGAAAAAAACAAAATAATTATTTTCTTCTTTTTCTTGTTTTATAATACTGTTGAAATTTAAAGATGAATAGTATTCCACTGCCAGCAGGGTAAATAAGGAACATCTTTATGACTGTTTGCCCAGAGACAAGAAAAAAAATAATCAAAAAACCCTATGGATGAAAATGCAGAGTATGGGCATCAAAATTCCACTTCATTTGTGTGGAAATATTGTGTATGACATTTGTTCTGTATTTGAGTGGAGACAGAATTATCATCAAACCTAATGTAAACAGTAAGCCTAGTCCTGAAAAATGAAAAGTTCCCTCAACTCCCCTTTAATTCATAATCAGTAGAGGGTGCTAAGAACTTATTATTAAGTCATGGCCCAAAATGGTCTATTAATTAACTGACCTATAAAAGTCACAGAACAGCACCTCCCCCACCACACCTCAGCCAACGTACTGCCTATTCAAACGTTAAATCTGTGGTGAACATACTTTTGTGTTACACTGAATTGGACCTGCACATTTGTAACACTTTTAAGATCACAGATTCATATTTCTAAGTGTGTATTTTTCTAAAAATAGTTACAAAACATCATTCTCAGAAAAAAAAAGTAATGGAAATTAACAGAATATTAAGAGATACTTGTATCACTTTCAACTCCAAAAAGGAAACGTCAAGATGTATTAGTATTTACTTCTTTTTACACTTGCTAGAGGAAGTAGAAGCTAAAATTAAGAACAAAAATGAGTTAACTTCCTTTCTATAGCAAATGCTGAAAATTCTACTTCCTCTCAGCTTTCCCTTTTAAATTAAATGCATTTCAAACATGCAATCCCAGATTTAAAGTACTTTGACAAATGTGAAATTTCGGAATTTGTCTACTTAGTTTTTAGGAAGACAAACAGCAATGGAAAAGAATGTTACAGAGAAACTGCTTTAGTGTTAATAAACAATTTTGAAGGAAAAAAATCACCTGCCTGCAAATAAACAGAAAGTGGTTTAAGATTTCAAAGAGTTTAGATCTCACATTCTCTTTCCCTGATGATCAGCAGGTCTGAGAACATGCTGATTTTGTCTGGCTGGCTCTCTTAAGTCCCCACAATATTCTCTAACCTTTCTTTAAGGTATATTGCTCATGTTTCTCAGGAAAAGTTTCAACTGTGATTAGCTTCGTCATAGTTTCCTGTGTCTGTCCTCACTGCAGACCTGCTGTGCAACACAGGATGGAGAACACACTACCTGCAGAGTACTCCTCAACTGAGCCAGTGAGTTTCCTGGACAAAAGTGAACAGTGAAGCTTGTGATGACCAAAAAACCCACCTCATATGTCAAGGAGACCATGTAAGGGATATTCACACTGCATAATACAAGAATTTGACTCCAGTGCAACACAGAACCTGCATTCCCTTACATGGTTTTCAGCAAGGAGAAGCAAGAACTTGTGCAGAGTGGACCTCTGTTAGGTTCCCAAGTATACTTGCTGAAGATAGGAGATAACGTAAGAGTTAATTTGTTATAGAGCTGAGAATACAATCAGAGCCAAAAGACCTGGTTATCTCTTTGCAGCCATCTTCTGAACATTATCATGTCTCTACCATTTGTTCTCTGAACATGGCTTTCTCATAGTCCTTCCAGACTAGAAGAACTTCTGATCAAGTTTTAGAGTTTTAGATCAAAACTAAACTTTGGAAGGAAATTACATATTAAACTGACCTTAAAAATACAGAAGATGACACTGCATTTAAAACATAAACATCTAGGAAAAAGGAAGAGTATTTCAATCTGTTGGATAACACCAGTGGTTTTATTGGATGTAACAAAACAGATCTATGACATCTGAGTAGACAGATTTCACAATACTTACCTTTAGGTACTCCTGTGTCTTGGACAGGATATTTTTCAGTCTGTCAGAAAAAGGCAAGAGACACAGATGTTTGTTATTTTGAGTGTAATTGTGCTGGAGAAGAAGGATATAAACTGCACAATTTTAGCTGCATCTCTTAAATTGCTACTAGTTGATCTGTTTATAATCAGATATAGTAGCACACTTTTTATATGGGAATTGAGATGCTACTAACACTACTGATTGACACACAAAAGTAACAGATTGATGCTTCGCTGCAGTGTTTTTAAAGATATTACTTTTTAGTGGAAAAGCAGAGATTGCAAAAGAAACTTTTCATTTAAGTAGCAAGATCATCTAGAAAAGGTACCAGGAAGGAACAGAGATTATTTGAAAAGCTCTTTTAGCAGACATAAGCTTTTATTAAAATGTTACTGTACTGAAAGAAGAAAAAAACATTTTCCCCTTCTGCTCTCAAGCTCATAACCAAGTGGAGAGATTAAAGACATCTTAATCTAAAGGGGGGCAGGGGAAGGGAGATAAACAAACTTCCATTCATCTCAGACTTAGCAACTTTCCCTCACCTTCAGAAAAAACTACCCTTAGCAAAACATAGCATCTAATTTATTCAATGCACAAAAACAATCACAAAGTCTGTATCTTTTATTAAAATCTGCTAACATAAATTCATGTAGACAGACTGTTAATCCCAGTGAAGGTTCAGCATTTAAAGTACTAATGAAATGTTCAGAATTTCCTGCTGACTCCTTCTAACATATCTTCAAAACAGGAAGAAAACACTAGGGCAAAGCAATAGCTTGACCACTTGCCATACATAAAGTAAAGCAATGGATTTCAATCTGTTTACAAACTGCATTAGACCAGTCTTCTCTGGACTACGCAGCACCGTGGCTTTTCCACAGAGTAAACAAGCCATAGCAACATTAAAAACAAAACAAAACAAAAAAACTCTTAAAAAAATTCAAATAATTTCATACTACTTTTACCCGACATATTCCTTGTCGCAGCTTAAGACTCACGTGTTTAAAATCCTAAGACACAAAACTTTGTAAGCTGTACTACTCTGCTTGCCAGCAAGCACTAGGGAGCACTCTTTAGTCTCACCTCAGATTCCCCCTGCCTCCTATAAGGCATTGCTGCTTGGTTGGACTTTAACTCATCAGACAAAATATGTACAGGAAGGAATAACAACTTAATACAATTTAAATTTTAAGCTTTAAGTGGGTTTCCTTATTTCTCCAACCTATATAGCACGAATCTTTCTTGCTTGTTCAGGGCTATCCCAATGGACAGATCATCTTCTAACACCTACTTAGTTTAAGTATTTAATGGTATTTTTATTCACACTTTAACTTCAGAGGGTTAGTAAATAAACTTTTTTTTAATCATATGGGTAAGCAAACCATATGCATGGTTTGAACTGACATTCTTGAATGATTCACCTCTTCTCATGATTTTAACTGTGTTAAGACTCAAAGTACATACCATTGTTAAGGATACAGTGCTCGGATCTGTATCCTCCACTGGTTCCTTTGCTGCATGACCTGCTTGAAATAGAAAAGCTTTATCATTGCATAATCCTCAGAAAATTTCTATCTTCTTTTTCTGACCAAGATAAATCACAACTATGCAGCCATTACATGCATTATGTCAAATTATATTTCTACAATAAAATACGACAAACTCAAGTGTCAGTTACTAGCACATAGACAAAAACCCCGATAACAGATGGACTTAATTAAGAATTTTAATTTATTTTTAGTTAAAAGGGTAAGATACAAAAAATAAGCTAAAAGGTAAGATGTTCTCCTAGTGACAGGATTCCATTTTGTCCTCAAAGCAATATCTCTAACAGTAAACATACCCACTACAACAAAAAAATACTACTATAACAAAAGGCAGATTACAGTACAAAACATAATAAAAAACATATTTGAGGGAAACACTAATTATTTGCATACAACAGAATCATAAATTTCAGTTATATTAACATCAAAAGGATATAAAAATAAATCTTCAAAGTACTTGCAGATATCAAATGTCAACCCCTTTCCATCAATGACTAAACTGACAAATAATAGCAAAGTACTGACCAAAAGTGCACAGAAAATCTGAAAAAAAAACCAAACTCTAATTTAACATCATCCTGCCATTTCCTTGAGAAATCTTTTCTGCTGCTAAGTACCACATTTCCAAAACCTGAAAAGGATAAAATTACATAATAGGATTTTCATCCCATTCTCATCACTCTGAGTCTAAGAGCTTACACTTACCACAAGTATGCATGACATGCTTTCACAGAATCACAGAATTTCAGGGACTGGAAGGAACCTCCAAAGATCATCCAGTCCAACCCCCCCTACCAGAGCAGGATCACCTACACCAGATTACACAGGAATGCATCCAGGTGATTTTTTAATATCTCCAGAGAGGGAGACTCCACAACCCCCCAGGGCAGCCTGTTCCAGTGTTCTGTCACCCTCACAGTGAAAAAATTCTTCCTCCTATTTACGTGAAACTTCCTATGCCTCAACCTCCACCCACTGCCCCTTGTCCTGTCACTGGGCACAACCATAAAGAGCCTGGCTCCATCCTCTTGGCACTTACCCTTTACATATTTATAAACATTGATGAGGTCACCTCTCAGTCTCCTCCAAGCTAAAGAGCCCCAGCTCTCTGTCTCTCCTTGCAAGGAAGATGTTCCACTCCCTTAATCATCCTTGTGGCTCTGCTCTGGACTCTTTCAAGTAGCTCCCTGTCTTTCTTGAACTGAGGGACCCAGAACTGGACACAATAGTCCAGATGCAGCCTCACCACTGCAGAGTAGAGGGGGAGGAGAACCCCTCTCGACCTACTAACCACACTGCTTCTAATACACCCAAGAATGGCATTGGCCTTCTTGCCACAAGAGCACATTGCTGGCTCATGGTCACCCTTCCACCTACCAGGACCTGCAGGTCCCTTTCGCCTTCACTGCTCTCCAGCAGCTCCATCCCCAACCTATACTGGTGCATGGAGTTGTTCCTTCCCAGGTGCAAGACTCTACACTTGCCCTTCTTGAACTTCATCAAACTTCTCCCTGCCCAGCTCTCCAGCCTGTCCAAGTCTTGCTGAATGGCAGCACAACCCTCTGGTGTGTTAGCCACTCCACCCCCAGCTTTGTGTCATAAGAAAACTTGCTGACAGTTCACTCTGTGCCCTCATCCATCCCATCGACAAATATATTGAACAGTACTGGTCCCAGTACTGACCCCTGAGGGACTCCACTAGACACAAGCCTCCAACTAGACTCCATCCCATTGACCACAACTCTCTGACTTCTTTCCTTCAACCAGTTCACAATCTACCTCACTACCTGATCATCCAGACCACACTGCCTCACTTCAATTGCTAGGATGCTGTGGGAGACAGTGTCAAATGCCTTACTGAAATCAAGATAGACCACATCCACTGCTCTACCACCATCTTTCAGTAAGAGGTGATTGTAATCAATGTTTTGTGATTACCTGCTCCCAAATACAGAAATCGGTACATTCAGAACAGAGTTCCCCAGATGAAGTACAATACACACAGTGTAAACACTGAGCCCCAGAACAGCACACAGACATTATTCTAACCAAATTGGGCATAACTGTTTATTTTGGGACCTACTCCCACAAATCTACTCAATACAATAGAACATGATAAAAGGTAATCAGGCCCCATCAGCATGGGTTTATGAAAGGGAGGTCCTGCTTGGCTAACCTGATCTCCTTCTAGAACAAGGTGACCCATTTTGTAGATGAGGGAAAGACTGTGAATGCTGTCTACCTAGACTTTAGTAAAGCCTTTGACATCATTTCCCTCAACATTCTCCTGGAAAAACTCACTGTTCCTGGCCTGGATATGCATACTCTTTGCTGGGTAAAACACTGGCTGGGAGAGACAGCCCCAAAGAGGGCTGGTGAATGAATGAAATCCAGTTGGTGGCTGGTGGTGTTCCCCAAGGCCCAATATTGGAACCAATTCCATTTAATATCTTCAGCAATGATCTGGACATAGGGATTGAGAGCACCCTCAGTAAGTTTGCAGATGGTATTGAGTTAGGCAGGAGTGTTGATCTGCTTGCAGCTCTCCAGAGGGACCTGGACAGGGTGGATACGTGAACCCAGGACAATTTTATGAGATTCAACAACGCCAAGTGCCAGATCCTGCACTTGGGTCACAACAACCCCATGCAACACTACCGCCTTGGGGGCAGAGTGGTTGAAAAATTGTCCAGCAGAAAAAGATCTGAGGATGTTGGCTGACAGCTGGGTGAATGTGAGCCAGGAGTGTGCACACATGTTTAGGAAGGCCAACAGCATCCTGCCCTGTATCAGGAATAGCAGCCAGCAGGACTAGGGAGGTGATTATCGTCCTTTACTCAGCACCAGCAAGGTCACACCTTGAATATTATGTTCAGTTTTGGGCCCCTCACTAACAAACCAATGTTGAGATGCTGGAATGTGACCAGCGAAGAGCAACAAAGCTGGTGAAGGGTCTAGAGAACAAGTCTTATGCGGAATGGCTGAGGGAACTAGGGTTGTTTAGCCTGGAGAAAGGAGGCTGAGGGGAGACCTTATTGCTCTACAGAAACCTGAAAGAGGGCTGTAGCTAAGTCAGTAACCTTCTCTTCTCTCAAGTAACAAGTGATAGGACAAGAGGAAATGGCCTTAAGTTGCACCGGGAGACATTTACATTGGACATTAGGAAAAATTTCTTCACCAAAACAGTTGCCAAGCATTAGAACAGACTGTCCAGGGAAGTGGTTGAGACACCATCCCTGCACGTATTTAAAAAACCTGTAGATGTGGCACTTAGGCACATGGGTTAGTGGTGGACTTGGTAGTACTAGGTTAACAGTTGGACTTGATCTTTAAAGTCTTTTCCAACCTAAACAATTATGTTCTAAAGTGTAAGACAACTTAAGACAATACAATAAACAAGCCTGAAACTAAATAAAAAAAGCAGCCCCAGGGCTCTGAGACAGAGCCTTTCTCCATCCTGCTTCTGCGAGGCAGCTCCATCAACAGCAGTACCTGGGTGTTCAGTATGGTGGCCAGCCGTTCACTGCAACACCAAGTAGAGCCCTTCTCAGCACTAGTGCCCACAGGAAAACCACACACATTGTTCAAGCAGGTGACACATGATCAGTGGGGTCAGATCGATAAGGGTTGAGCACTGCCTTTGCACATCGGTACACTGAATGATCTAAAAAGGCAAAAGTCTATGAAATTTTAGATTATCTTGTTCATATTGCAGTACAAAGTTCAGGAAGACAAATGTAAAAGGGAAGAAAGAAAAAAAAAAGCCATATTCTTGGCACATATGCCCTTTTTGGTAAATATTAAATCCTTGCTCCAGAAACATGATATTAACTATATGTTCTGGATACAACCTGCCCTAATGGCAAGGGCCAGCATAAACTGTTATAAGCTTACCAGCTCACATGCAGAGAGGTTGAAACTGGAGTATGAGAAAATACAGTAAATTGGTGTATGACATTGCATAAGGGTAGGGCCAAAAAATGGAGGATCCAAGTGGGAACTGTAACGGAGAGCTGTGAAGGAACTGGAAAGGGATCTGGGGCTGAGAGAATAACACACCCTGTAAAAGAAAACTGAAAAAGAAGGCTGTACTGGGAAGCAAGGAAAGGCTCCGGGAAGCAGGCCAGGCTAGACATCCCTAGTCTCACTCTTTCTCCACTGTCAGCAAAGACCCAACCAAACCCAGTGGTCAAAGCATGCAACTTATTGCCAGTTTACTCTGGAGGCCTTACAACTCCTCCTTCTGGATTCTTAGATGCATTTTTAAAAAATTAATTATTTTGGCCTTGTAATATAAGAGAAGCCTTGAAGTACATGAATGCAGACTCTACCAAAGGTCCATTCCCTGGTGAACCTTGGTGGCTACTGTAGCTATGGTAAGGGCTTCGTCCCCTATCTACTGTTACACCTCCAAGATACGGCCAAAGTACATTGTGACAGTGATAATTTACTTTCCACAATCCAGAGGGAAGCATGGAAAAAATGAGAGAGGCTCCAAGGATACAGGCATTTGTAATAAGAACTTGACAGACCCCAGGGCAGCCCTATAAAGTGATTCCTAATTTCTAGGTATCACACAGAAACACAGACACTGTGAATCTGAGATTCTCCATCTTTCTTGTTTAGTATCCATCCTGAAAAATGTTTTAAAACCTTTCTTGTTTTCCTCAATTTCTTCCCTTTTGCTTTTCTATTTCTTTATGAAGAATAGCAATTTCCATTTTTTAGGTTTTAAGGCACTACCAAGTCCCAACATTTTCTCTCAGTGGCATGTATATGCATGAATATTTGTACCAAAGAATAAAGGCTCCACATATTGGCTGCAGATGATTCACCATGGTCTTGTTGACCACTAGTAGTAGGCAGATCATTTGAAAACCACAGACTTAATATTTAATTGTGAATAAGGCAATTAAAATGCCATGTCCTCTCTTTCCCACATGTATCTCCCACAGCATTCTGCAGGTCATGTCATACAGATGCATGCAGGTGCACAAAACAGGAGGGAAGAAAGTTCTCATGTTAAATGTGAAACATCCAGTTTTGCATACTGAAAGGGCAACAGAAAATGCAGTTATCATCTGACTACTATTCAGTGCAGACCATCTGGTTTCAGTTACTTTGACAGACAGCTGGAAAACAACATTATCTGGGATCCCTCAAAAAAATCACTACTACTGGCCTACATTTACTTCCCCACACTTCTGCCAGGAAGAACACAAGCTGACTCAGATGGACATAAATCAGCATGTGCAAGCTGACTTGGACAGACATAAGCCAGGTTCGACGGTTGCTCCCAAGGTTCCTTTCTGCTGCGCAACACCTGCACACTGTTCAGTGGCTGCCACAGCTTTTCTGCCCAAGCCTGTCCATTATAACCAGTCTGCAACAGGAAGAACAACAGACTTTTACCCATCACCACTGTTTCTTCCTGTTCAATGCTGCAACTCTAATGGAGATGCAATGCTGTGCATTTACCAGGGTGAACGGTTTGTAAATATTATATACGCACAGGTGTATATATGTGTATTTATATACACATTCAAACTTCTAATCCTACATCTTCTCTTCATCCTTGCATTGGAACAAACTCTCAAGGTGAGTTTTGGAGACCTCAGCATAATGATCTTTAAGCAGGAAGGAGTTGACAAAACACCAGGTAGAGATGGTATTCCTGATAAGAGTTTTTTTCCCTGGCAGCGTAGCCTTGACAGCACCAATAGCAAGTGAAGCACATGAGATTGACCATAGTTACAACCATACATGTAATAAGACCTCTTTCACACTGTATTGGGTTGGCTGAGCTGGAGTTAATTCTCCTCAAAGCATCTTTCTAGTGCTGTGTTGTGCAGTGCTGTAGCTCATAACACACCACTGTTTTGGCTACTGCTGAACAACCACCCAGGCTGTGCTTCTCCAACTTTTCCCTGTCCCAAGAGTGCGCTGAGGGGTGGGCAAGATCTTGGGAGGGGCCACCCCCAGGCCTGCTGACCCAAACTGGCCAATGAGATATTTCATGCCATATGATGTCAGCTCAGATATAAGAATTAAGTGAAAGAAGGACGTGGGGGGATATTCGTTGATAGTGTCCATCCTTCAGAGTAAGTGTTACACATAGAGCCCTGCTTCCCGAGACCAACTGTCTGCAGATGGGTAACAAAGATTAACATCTCTCTTCACTTTTGCTTTCCATGCACAGCTTATGCTTCTACTTATTATTATTAAATTGCTCCTCTCTATTGCTGGCTTTTGTTGTATCTTTCTCCTCTCCCCTGACCCTGTAAGAAGGGGAGTGATAGTGTGGCTTTGGTGGGCATTTGGCCCTCAGTCAGGGCCAAACCACCACACACCCCAAGGCACATGAATATACACATGAATAGCACAGATTTGTACCACTCAAGCTGATCACCCTAATATTAATGTTGTTCACGGAGATGAACCCTTTGATTAAGTACGAATCAACAATGCTGTTTTCACCAGACGCATATGAATTTCAGATATGAGTAAGAGAAGGAAACACAGCAAATTATATTAGAATATTCAGTTCTCTGAAAAGTCAGTCCATCAGCACTTGAGCTTTTTTCTTCACTGTTAACTGCTCAAACTTTGTCACCCTCTGCGCAGCTAGGTAGGGAAAAAGTGTAATGTTGACATTCCTAAAATGAGGTACTCAAAATCATTTGCACCATTAGCCATGTAAGTTATAGAGTGTGAACTTCCTAGCGCCTCAGAGTCAGGGATTTCAAGAAAAGCAAGCACATGGAAACTTACATGCTAAACACTGGAGCAGGCTTGACAAGGCAAGTTGTATGAAATCACACCAACAGAGCACAGGATAAATTATTACTGCGCTCAATCAGCGTGTGCGGAGGGGGAAGGGAGCAACTAACAAACCCCTTTAAACTCGGCCGAGCAGACTCCGCAGCCGGCTCCCGGGAGCCACGGCCGCAGGTCACCCCGCCTGGGGCGGGAGGCGGGACGGCCGGGCGTCGCGGGCCGCACCTCGCGCTGCGCCTGACCCTGACTCGCGGGGAGGGCCGAGAGCAGCCACCGCCCCTCCCGCCCGGCTCCCCGCCGCGGCGTCCTCACCTGGGGGTAGCGGGTCCTTCGGAGCGGCCATGGGGCAGGCAGCAGCGACAGGCTCCCAGCGCGAGGAACTAGCAGCGCCCGCCGACGTGCCCGGAACCACCGCCCTGCCGCCCCGCCCCCTTCCTGCCGCCGCCCCGCCCGCAGCCACGCCGCAGGTAGGGCCGGGTGCGAGGGTGGTCCCACTGCGGGCGCGACTCGGCTGGGACAATAAGGCACGTCCGCCACGAGCCCGCCCTGCAGGCAGGCAGTACCGCTCTCTCCGGACGGCAGGTGCTCTGCTGCATGGAAATTCCGTGTCTCATTGACCATGCAGAGGGTGTACGGCTCGTCAAGTAACACTAGTCGAGACGTAAAGCAAGTCAGTTCAGCAATATAAACCCAAGCGCTCGCATTCCTGTTCTTGCACACGTTTACCGGCTTGAGATAGTGGGGTGGCCTCGGTAAGGATTTAATGTACATCTGCACATGGCTCCCAGGGCACGGTCGTAGTTTAAGAACACACATACTACAGAGCAAGAATAATAAACTGCACTGGTTTCTCACAAATACTTAAAATTAATCCTCTCATGCTAGAGGTACTTCCAATATCACAATGATGTAAAATCTTTGTAATTGCTTTGCATCCCCCGTGTCTTCAGCAAATTCACTCACTTAAGGTTTCAATATACAAAGTAATACAGATTGCTGGAGTTTGGTCTGTGCATGAAATCTGTTTCTGAATAAGAAATACCATGTATTGCTACTTGGTATTTCTTGGTATTGTATTGCACAATACAAACAAAAGAAACCAGAAAAAAATAATTTGCTATTGTAAAGACCATATTTTTGTGTGAACCACTTGTTTATTAACAAGGTTACCTTACAGTCAAATTTTACTGTTACACTGAGAGAGCTCCAGTTCAGTCAACTGGCTTACACAGCCTCCCATCTTCTGAGCACAGGGCTACAGATGAAACCTCATTTATTCTCATGGACAATGTATTCCTGCCCAGCAAAATATTATTGCTATCTTCTATTGCTATTTCTAACTAATGCCCTATGGCTTTCCCTCATGGAAATAGAGAGCTTCTGTTGCAGATGACAAATGCCACTAAGACAGTGGAACAGTAATATTCCCCTCCCTGGCTGGGGTCGCTAATAGTCACGGTAACTGTGGGTCTGCCGGTATCATGTGGCAACCGTGCTTATTCTTCCTCATTAGTTTGCTTCATACATTTCTAACATCTTTAAGGAAGTTTGTATTGAGTAAAATACTACTATTTCAACATCATTTGGACTGCTTAATGGTTTGAAGTCCAGATGGAGAGCAGTGACAAGTGGTGTCCCTCAGGCGTCTATACTGGGACCTGTACTGTTTAATATTTTTATCAATGATATTGACAGTGGGATGGAGTGCACCATCAGCAAGTTTGCAGATGACACCAAGCGGAGTGGTGCTGTCAATACACCAGATGGACCTGGACAAGCTGGAGAGGTGGGCCCAGGTGAACCACATGAGGTTCAACACGAGCAAGCAAAGGGTTCTGCACCTGGGCCAGAGCAGTCCTCACTATCAATACAGACTAGGGGATGAGGTAATAGAAAGCAGCCTGTGGAAAAGGACTTGGGGTGCTAATGGGTGAGAAGCTGGACACGAGCAGACAGTGTACACTTGTACCCCAGAAGGCCAATCACATTCTGGGCTGCATCAAAAGAAGCATAGCCAACAGATCCAGAGAGGTGATTCTGCCACTTTGCTCTGGTGAGACCTGATAAGAGGCCTTCCAGTACCTGAAGGGGGCCTACAAGAACAATGGAGAGAGACTGTTTACAAAGGCCTGTAGCGATAAGAAAAGGAGCAGCGGCTTCAAACTAGAGAAGAGTAGCTTTAGATTGGATATTAGGAACAAGTTCTTTACTGTGAAGGTAGCGGAATACCGGAACAGGTTGCCCAGGGAGGTGGTTGGGGCCCTAACCCTGGAGATAGTCAAAGTAAAGCTTGACAGGGTTCTTGACAAGCTGATCTAGTTGAGGATGCCCCTGATTACTGCAGAGGGGGTTGGACTAGATGACCTTTGGAGGTCCCTTCCAACCCAGACCATTCAAAGATTCTATAAATTCATTACCTGTAATGTATTTCAGCAGAGTTAGGCAACACCTCCCTGCATCTTGTTTCCCTGGTGTCCTATAGGTAGATTTCAACTACTGAAAGCTTTGGTATGTTGTTAGAGCATTCTTTAGCATTCTGAAGCTGTTTAGGAGTAGGAATAATTAACCAGCAGCTAGAAAGTTAAAGCTGCTTTCCTTGCCAATAATTTTATTGGTCTGATCTTTTTCAGTTGTCCATGAATGTCACAAATTTGACATTTGATGAAACCCTATATGGAGAAAATATATATCACAAATACCTAGATCATCTTATGTAAGCCTGTGGATAATGTTTGCTTTGTAGGACTGCATGATAGGAGAATGTTCCCACCACTCCAGGACCTGTGCTGTGTCCAAGTTAAACAGTGAAACCTTGCTATTCCTAGACTGACATATTGAAATCGAGTCCAATAGGATTGGTTTCAGACTGCAGTTTATGCAGGGCCACTCCCAGGCTCCCTCTGCCTAGCTGCTTTTAACCATAAATGCATAATAATTTAGTTGAGATCTCTACCTCACAATTGGATTTGTTGACAGATAAGCACATGCACAGAAAGTACAAGTGCATAAACCTTGGTTTTTCTTTTTTTTCTTTTACCAGAAAGACCTGCTTATCTATACCTGCTATATTCAGAAGTTTGACAGCAGACATTTGTGTTCCTTCTTCAGAAATTGTAGGTACTACAGGAATGACAGTAAAACTCCAGAGATTACTTCTGTATCCTTGACTCAGACTATGCTGTCATACTACAGAGTGCAGTTTGTTAACATTCAACTGTAACACACATGAAACACAGGAATGAGGATTTAAGTGTGTAACTAAAATTTGCAGTTAATTTTTCACTATCTACAGAGACTTCTTTTTAAAACATCTATTCCCACCTTCTACTTTGCTATTTTTTTACTACATTCTACCTTTACTTTTCCTCTTTTCCCCCTACATTCATTGTGAAGATATAGCTGTATGCAATTTTCATATTAAAATGTATATTTTTTTTCACTATACTGAGTTTGACCTATTGTTTTGCTGTTTACAGACAATACTCATGTAATTTCTCCAGTTCACCTAGGTACTGATGGCTACTTTTCAAAAGTAACTTGCAACCATTACCTCAGACTTTAGTATATATTGTGGTAAGGCAGGTATCAGTAGGTGAGAACAAGATGTCAATGAAGCATGGCTTGCAAGGAAACCTAGCTTGTATCTAGCCTAATGACAGCTGGATAAAACAGGAGATCCAGCATACAAGTTCTTCAATTGAAGTGGGCCTGATAGACCACAGGTCTGTTTTTTTCTACTTACATTAGGTGGTGTATTAGGAGTCCTTACCCATAGCTTTGCCTTGCTGTATCATCAGATCTTTGTAATTAGGCCACCACAAGATGTTCCATTGCTCAACAGGTGCTGCATTCCTGCCACTGCTGTTTGCCAGACTTAAACAGAAGTTTGTGACATATTGATTCCTCTGCTTTATTTTCCTAGTTTAGAAAGAGCCTATGCAAATGTTAATTTGGAAAAATAAAGGCAAAAGTTTCAAGGGCCAAATTTTTCCAGAAATTCACACTTCAGATTACTGAAATCTAATTCATGAACTTCATGAAGTAGTGGGATTTACCAAGCTTTTCCTAATGTGAAATGTGAAGCTATCCTGTTTTGCCTGTTTGTTCGATTTAATTAGTCTGTAATAATTTCTAATATGCATTTTCTTATGATTGATGACCACAGATATTTTTTTCTGAGCACAACCAGAGTATACAAGCTCAATTCTGGGAAGTAGCTGACTACAGAACATAGATGGAACAAGGAGATAGAAGTAGCAGGATTTTGTCAGTTTCAGTTCTCACTGTGTCCTTTTTGCAGGCCAGAGGGAAGTCTGATATTCACACATTTGTCATATCTACTAAAAGAATATGTCACTCTCTGGTGCACAATACTGTGATGGGGAAGAGGTGACAGATACACATTATTTAACTCATTTACTAACACAAAACAATGAGTTTAGTTCGTGCTTTCTTTGCTTGCACATAGAAAGAAAATATTTGAGTTTGCAAATAAAATTGTCAGCTTTTTACAGCAATGTGTATTATGAAATCACAGAGCATACTTGTTCTTATGCCAAGCATGTACCCTGCACAATGTACATTGAAAAATAAAATATATATTCCAGATTCTTTTCAAGAGCCCAACAAGCTGTAAACTATGATTATCTCTCCCCAGTAAAGGCTTGTCCTCAGCCTCTGCTAAAATATTATAAAGTCATGGCAAATGTCTTCAAAATAAACAAATTTAGCAGATACTCTCAGCTTTGAAATATGCTGTTAGGCTTTGTTTGCAATTTTAAGACTGTTTCTTCTGAAGCTATTTCCTGAAACTGATTTCACAAAGAATCCTACATTAGGATTTGTATGTTCTTTTAAACATTTATATGCTGCTACCAAGGTAGCATATGTAGACTGAAATCAACACTAAAACATAAAATAAGATTGAGAGTACCCTGGGGTTTAGAAAACTGTATTAAGTTAAATTCAGCTCTAGTATAGCAGAGAATATTTATCTATACAAGGAAATAATTTATTTGCCTCTTAAAATTATTCGTTTCCTACAAGGCAGTCAAAAACTTGAAGGAAGCAGCAGTAATAGTCTTAGATCAGTTCCAATAGCTACCGGCAAAGCACAGCTAGACAAATTAAATTGATTTAATATGGCAACTTTCAACCTCTCAAGTTTGAAACAGTCTCCCTAAGGGGTTAGAATAAAGTTAGTAAATAACAAAATAAAAATTAGTGTAGCTAAAGTGATGTAACAGTAAGCAGCCACTAGAAGGGTTGGCCATACTCTCTCATCTTCCTACCCTAACATAGAGGAGTACATATCCTTGTACATATTCTAGATACAAGGATACACATCCTTGCCTCTTACCCTGGATCAGATTGAGCAAGGCAGACATACGGTGTGTCAGTTCAGCTGGCTGCTCTGGCAGAAAATGGTATATAGGGGAAAAAAAAAAGATTAAGAAAAATCATTCAAGTAGCTGAATTAATTTAAATGCAACTGCTGGACTGTTAGTGCAGGTACATGGGATGGGGACCTGGAGAAGGAGGAAAGGAGAAACAGGCCTGCCACTTTCTGTACAAGGCACTACTTCATTCTTAACATGAAACCACACCTGAAAGCACCACCTTCTGCTCTTCTAGGCTCCAAATCGCTGCACACTGGCTTGTGCTTCCACTGAAAGGAATTGGGGGATAGTTTTAGAACTAGAAAAATTATTTTAAAAAATAATTTAAAAAGCACCACTGGATGGAGTCCATAGCTCTTAGATTAACTTTTAACTTTACTCTCAAAGGGAGCAAGTAAGAGAATCAGACAAGGCAAAGGTGTATTTCCTATCTTCCTGTGCTCGCTGTTAAAACCCTCACAAATCAGGCGTGCCTATCTTCGTATAAAGAGCTTGTTATAAAAGCTGCTGTACTGAGAATAAAGGGCAGATTAACCTGAAAGACAAAGAACCCACTTCTAAACACTCAACACAGATCACCTCTAAGGCACCTTCCAGCACTTGGCAGCCGCAGGAAGACGGTAAGTCCCTAGTATTTTTTTGTCTCTTCGAAACAGGAGACCGAAGGCTGGACAAGGACCGGTAAACAATTTCCCGCCGGCGGCTCCCTCCCGCCCAGCGCCGGGGCGAGGTGGGTGTAGGAAGATGAGGCCCGCGGCGCTGCCTCACGGAAGCGCGTGCTACTTCACACTGTGCGGCAACAGGGGTGACACCCCCGGCGGGACGGTGCCGCAAGCTGCCATCGCCCACATCGTGCCTTCCTTACGCGTCGACACGCAAACACAAGACTCCACTACGCACACGCGCCCAGACGCCCCTCGCTCGTCGCTTGTTTTGGAGGCGCGCGTGGTCCTCTCTGATTGGAGCCACACCGCGCAATGCCCCGCCCCAGCCCTGCGCGCGCGTGTGAACTACAGTTCCCGGGATGCTGTGCGACGGCCGAAGGAGCAGGCGGGTAGTGGCGGCGGCAGTGTGGGGGCACTGTGCGCGTGTGTCGGTGCTGTGGCGGCAGCAGACGGACATCAGGTTGGGGTGAGCGCGGCGCCCCCGCCTGACGGCTCTTGCCATAGGCGGGAGTGGCCGTGCTGGGAGTAGACGCTGCCACCGCCACCGCCCCCGACCCTCGGGTTTTTCCGTCTTCTTCCTGTGGCGGCGGCGGCGGCTTCTGTGCGGCGGGGCCAGGGCCGCCCTCCCCCGTCAGCTGTGGCGGGCGGAGTGGTGGTGGTGGCGGCAGCAGCAGCATGAGCGGTGGCGATGCCGACCGGAGCACAGCGGCGAGGACACGCTTGGCGACGCAGCTGCTGGCGGTGCTCATCTGCGTCCTGACAGCGAAGGCCCAGGTAGGAACCAGCAGCGGATGGGGCGAAGCGGCGGGGTCTCCACATGGCGGGGAGGAGGAGCATAGCTCGGCAGAGATGTCCCACTAGCATTGGATAGGGCTGCGGACCCCTGCCTGAGGGGAAGGAGGGCAGAGATCCTTCCTGTCGCGGGCTGGAGAAGGTGATGGAGGCACTTCGGAGGGTTGTGGGGGACAGGATAGCTTCGGGCTGTGCGTTGTGCATCGAAGTCTGAAGATCTCTTGCTGAAGTCTGTAGCTCACGTCCTTCATATCCGATACTCTCGGGTTGTTAGTTGCTGGGAGTCAGCCCGCGGCCGGCCAGTTGGGTGCCTCCGATCCGTGGTGCCCCGCTGCTACAGTGAGGGAAGAGGTTGGTTTACCTGGGAGCCTTACATAACGGTCCAGCTCATAGAGGAGTGTTTAATCTAGATACCACTGCTTGGTGTCTATACTCTTACGTTGAGGAGCTCTGGGTTGGATCGTACTTTTGGTTTAGACAAAAAGTTTGGCGTCTTTATGAAGTCGATGAGAAGCCATATGTTCGAATGGTAGTATCAGTGTCCGGGCTTGGCTTGTGTTTAGGTCGTATTTGTTTGCACGCGTTACAGAGAAGGATGAGAATGCTGCTTCTTTCTGTGAACTGCCTTCACAGCTTCAGAAGGACAAGTGTCTCTAGTTGGGAGTTCGTTATTCATCAGTATGACCGTGACTGAAATAACAGCTGGTGTCAAGCAGAAAAGGGTATCAGCTGGGCCAAAGATATTAGAGTGAGTTCATGTGGAAACACAATGTCCACGTGGAGCAAAGTTTGTCTTCTGTGTCTGACACTTATTTTTCTTGCAGTTTTTAAATTTCTGCTTTGTTTAACCTACTATGTTGTAAGTGATTAAGACAGTGACTAGAGTAGTCTAGTCTAGATGGCTTTTATGGCTTTTTAAAAAAATTGTTGTAAACTGAGGTTTTTTAGGCTTGAAAATCCCATATGTTAGTAGCAATTTTAGAATAAAGAGGTGCTTATTGAATTAAGATTCCTAAAGGAGCCGTTTACAAAATGGCATAGTTTTCTTATGACACTTGGCAGAGCGGTTGTTACTATTTCATAAAATTGTTGGCATATCGTATTCAGGATTTAAATACCTAGAGTTTGATATGCACTGAGGAGCTAGCCATTAGTTCTTAAAATCATGTTACCTATATTTTTTCTCTCATTCTGCAGCTATGGCAAAGTAAAATGTTACGGAACAAAACAAGGAGTCCCAGGTGGTCTTATAATTGTTGAAGCAATTAGAGTATAACAACCTGATAACACTGATAAAATTGCTTGTAGGAATAGACTGGTGCGGGCGTTTGTTCAGCTTCTAACGTTGAAGTGTTGAATATGTTTCTTTCCAGATTTCATAAGGAGGAATTGATACAGGTTGGACATTGGCCTTTCCTTCTGAAAGGTTGTTTTATTTTGGAGGAGATAACATCTCCAGTACAGCTCTGTTACCTGTACAAGAGCTAAAATACGTTTGACGATACACGGAAATACTTTGATAAGTATATTTGAAATATAGGAGAAATAGTTATTTAATGTCAGATGACTTCTTGAACACAAATTGTAGTAAGCTAATGCTTTTGGAGTTTCTTAGAGTTCAGTGTAATTAACAGAATGTAATTACCAAAGCTGCTTGTTCTTAGTGTTCCATCATTACAAAAGTGAGAGCACTGAAGGCTACACCTGTACTAATCAAAACCCTTCTAACTATGGTACTTGAAGCTTATGTTGCTGTTGTATTGGTGTGCTATGAACTGACGCTGCTGCTGTGTTGGTGTTTGTTATGTGCTATTAGACAATTTAATAAACTGTGGTTTGGTATAGATAGAGCATGCCTTCTAAGGAAGCATTAATTTTACTATTTTATGTATAAAGACAGCTGTTTCATTTTTTCAAAAGCTGTGAGAGAGAAATGGAGGATTTCACTTGCGTGCTTTCGTTACTGTAATCTTAAAAAAATTCTTAGACCAGTTCTGATTTTGTGGCAGGATTATTTCTGAAACTACATAATGTTCTAAAAAGCTGTTTTTAGAATCAAAATTTTGTCACAGACATCTGACAAATGTATGACCTTCATTAGTTTTCTGTCTTAATCTTACAAAAAGACTGCAGCTTTTTATTTTTCCATGAGGATTCGACACTGAATGAATTTGGAACATTATCCCCTGAAAAATCGCTTTCCGTTTTGCATAGATGATAAAAATATTTTTGTAAGCAGTGGATAACTTCATGAGTTGGTCATCAAAACAGTTCCCTACTCTTCTGATTCCAAAGAAAATTTCTTGACTCTTTCCTACTGTTTTCAGTATTGCTGTTCACATGAGGTTTATCTTGTTTATACAGTTTCATGATAGTTGAGCAAAATGGTCAGTTATCTTTTTGCCTTTTCATATTATAACGAAATGTTCTGCCATTTCTTTTGTGGTGTGACGTGTAAAGACTGCAAAAGTAATTCTTCTGTGTGACTGAAAAGGAAATTCAGAATTTTTAATGAAATCATTATAGATGAAAATGCATCCAGGTTTTTTTTTCTGTAAGTATCAATAATAAAAAGTTTCATCTTCTGACTTTGAAGTTGGCCGTTATAAATGCTGTGAGCTTTCATGTTGTGTGAAAAAACTGTAATTGCATATAGGCCCTTTCATAGCTGTTAGCCTGGAGTTGAAGTGAGAGAACAGGACAAACATAACAGTGTAGAAGACTTTGGGTAAAGTAACTTCCCTTAAATGAGTTTTATTTCACTGCTATATCTACTCTGCAGAATTGTGACAGCTTATTTAGTGCCTCAGGAAAAGCAGGATTTACATACAGTTAATTTTCTACCAAATGCTTTATCGCCATACCCACACCTTTTTATTCTCACAGGGGGCTGGAGGAAATCTGTCTACCAGGCCTCCTTTATGCTTCATAAAAGAGAAGAAACCTATAATTCAGTTTCTAATGACTCTCTTACATCAAGCTTGGTTATATAAGGGTATCTGTTCTGTAAAGTAGTGAAGTGATTTATCATGCATAAAACAGATAAGATGATTTTATAATCTCATCTACATGAAGTCTGTGGAGAAAAAAATATTTTCCATCTGCTTTTGCACATAACCTTTTAATAGTTAGAAGTTCTAAGCCCATACAAGATATGAGGGCTTTCCTATTTTATATGCTTTCCAGGCCATCCTTTATGTCAATGCATTTCCTGTGTGGCTGAAGAACAGTAGTAGTTAACAGCAATATCTGATTCCTTACCCTTAGCTATGATCTGTAGCTTTCTAACTTGCATTTGAACAGCCTTTCAAACACATTTGTAGTTGTTTAAGAAGCTATGCTTAGGAGTAATTTAGAGCTAATGAAATTTATCATACAAATATTAATAGAATCATACTTTTTAATGTTTCTGCCTTTCACTAAGATGCTGTCAGGATCTCAGCAAAAGTGTTGCTGTGGCTTAAGTCTCTAAGTTAGTTGAGCTACTTGTACAGTCCTGTCTTTCTCTCCTGTACTGGCAGTAGTGCCTCCGCACTTGTGTGCACTCCTCTTCATAGAGGTGGTCTTAAGCTGGTGCAGCACCTTGAACCAGATTGCTCTCCTGGTGTCAGAAGAGGAATGGGACCAGGAAGCTGGGACTGTAGTTTCACAATAGATTTTTCAACCTTACAATGCAGATACCTACACCTGGTTTTCCTAGTATTTATTTATAGAATTTAACTGTGAAGTTACTATTTTTTTGGGGCACAAAAGTACGGATTCTCCTTTCTCCCATATGTCTAAAGGAACTAGATGGAGTGTTTTGATGCTTTGAGAAGAATTATAAAAACAAGATGGCGATATATGATTGTGATTTGTGGGGTTTGGTTTTTGTTTGTTTTGGTTTTGTTTGTTTTTAAGACAATTCAGCTAATGAGCAATTCAGCTAACGAGAGTTGGTATGCAACTCTGATGTGTTAATATACCATGTACTTGTAATTTGGGAAATCTTACTGCTCATTCTGCAGAAAATTCTATATGCTGAATCTGTCAATAAGTTCAGGACTGAAAGTGTTAGTGTGGCTAACTAACTCAGTTGGAGGTGGACTTAAGTTCAAAGAAAGTGCTTTGGATTTTTTATTTTCTAATTTTGATTCTGTAAGGTATGTTATAGAATATGTTAATGAGAAATAAATTATTTGCTATGGAATTGTGTTTTGCTGGCATCTTTTTCTGTTTAGAGGATTTTTCTGTAGTTAATACTGCATTTCTTAATGAAAACTACATTTTTATGTATTTTTTAAATAGCTCACAGGAGTCCTAGATGATTGTTTGTGTGACATAGAAAGCATCGATGACTTCAATACTTTCAAGATCTTCCCCAAAATACAGAAACTGCAAGAACGTGATTACTTCAGATATTACAAGGTATGATTAGAATTATACTTTTTCTGAATTTTCACTTCAACAGCAGTTCTGCAGATTAATGGTGCGTTGCAATCCTACCTCATCTTTAATACTGATCTTACTAATAGATGGGCAGTTCCAAGGATCAGTGTGCAAGCCCACCCTTCACCACACATTATTTAGTACTTCCATCTGTGATATGGAAAAATTTATATTGAAAACTGACTAAGTAAGCCAGAATATTTTTCACTGTTTCCCCACTGAATAAGCAACAGAGTATTTTTGATGTCACAGTATCAACCAGGTTGAGTAAGCACCCAGGGAATATACTTATTCTGATAACACTCCCTACTCTGAAGTAATTTTATTTGTAATAGGAATTTGAATCATGATATTTTGTAAATACAATCGTGGTATTCCCATTGTATTACTAGTTCAACAGCCATAAAAGAACAGAAAATTTAACATGGACTATGGAGTTTTTATTTAAAGACTGAAGAAAGCTTTAAAGTCTTGCTGAAATTGTGCTGAGTGGTTTCTAGAATAGTTAGTGGGACAGTTCTCAAGGAAAGAAAGGAAGGAATAAAAAACGTTGTCTCTATATAGTTCTATACATTAAACCATAAACTATGGAAGCCTCATCGTAAGGAATCTAACTTTTAATCTGTGACAAATACTGAATAATACTCTAAATGATAATATGTCAGGCTTGAAAAAGTAGAAGAGCGTTCTGTGTAGTCAGTGCATAATTGGTATTGATTACAGTACAAGTGCTGTGCAACTTCAATTTGTCTTAGAACTATGTGTGCGTATGCTGGTTTTTAGTGCGCTTGACTCATTCTGAAAGTAGTATATCTTGATTTTCAGGTGTTCTTTCTGAATTAATCATCAGTTTAGACAGCAGTATTCTTTTATTTACAGTGTTCCTCTCTGTAAGAACAGCTACTGCCTAGTTACTTGTATCTTCCTAAGCGTGTTGGCATTGTTTTTATTGTTAGACTTTGAAAATGATTGTAGAATTAACCATTTTCTGGTCTTGGGTTTTTTTGGTAGAAATTGGTGGAAGGGGCATGTTTTACTTAATAGGCCTTACTGTGAAGGTGATGTAACACTTTTTCCTGCTTTATTTTAAAAAAAAATTAACAAATACAAAAAATTATAAAATTTTGCATATTCTTTTACAAGAATGGTGTTTGTGGGTTGAATATTGGAAATGGGGAAGAGGAAGTAACCTGAAATCCCTGCTTTTAATGTATTTGTGCTAGCATGGTTTGACCTGTGATTAGAAGATAGTTGTCATCACCTCTAAGAAGTTGTACCATCTGCTTAATGTCATGTTAGCTTGGGTTTATTTGACTGAGGAATCCATATAACATTTTGAAGCTGAATTTATAACTCCCAGTCACGCTGAGTAAGTACATCGAAACAGAAAACTTGAAAACAGTCTTTCCTTCAGATGCTATGTAGCAATTAAATTTGTATGTGTGTTTTGAAAACAGAGAAAGGTTTTACTTGCTGAAAGATTTGGTAGAGGACTTTAGGATTTAGTTTGAACAAGTCAAACTTTGTTTTGCTCTTTGGAGAACCTTAATGGTATTGACGGACCCTTTGAAGAGGGAATTCCTTTTGTTTTGCTTTAATTTGGGTACCAGGTGTTACAGAACAATTTATCCTTCAGACATTAAAGATAATTTATTTTTATCTGGTGTACAGTTTTGATTGTTGTTAGCTGTCAAAATTAAGACAATAGGCTGGAGGGAAAGTAAAGCAATGTCTCAGTTATTTCAGCTTTTCTCCAAATGAAAAGATCGAGTAGTGTGTTTCTCTTATTGTGAACCCTTCAGTTATTGTGTGTAGTTTACTCTAAGTTCATTGGAGCATGGGATTTAGAGTTCAGTTGCCTATTTGCCTGAGGGCCTGCTCTGGCATTTCTGTACTAGATGTTTAAGCTTTGTCTCCTGTCTATATTTCTCCTATGTACAGTGAAAGTGCAAGATATAAATTACATTAATTAGAACTATGTTCCTATATAAAAGGGGAAAACATGTTCTTTGGGACTAAACACTTCCATTTAGTTTTCAATCTTTTAACCTACTAGGTAAAGCAAGAATACTGTTATTTATAATCTTTAATATGACTATTAATTTACTGTAGTTTCTATGTTGTTGAGTGGGGGTTTTGTTTGTTTTTTATGAAGTATGTACTGTAAGGATTAGTTTTGTGACTTAAGATTTATAGTTTTAAGTAATTTTTATAAGCACATTTATAGTTCTTAAAATTTTGTGTTGAAACTGCTTTAGGGTCTGATGCCATCTGTGGAGTATTAGGCATAATTTTACTGTGCATTTTATAGAACTCTTGCTGTGTCACTTCCAACCCATCATATTCTATGAGCACAGAATCAAAGTGAGTTATCTGCAACAGTTACTAATAAGTGAATACATCATCCAAGATGAAGTTTGCTGCATGTAAACAGTAACTTCAGCTGAATATCTTCATGAGTAGTATTTATCAACTGAAAAACACTAGCACAAGGAAAACAAAGTAAGGAAAATTGTTAATTTTGGGTTGTGTGGTTTTTAATTTTTTTTTTTATTTTAAAAGTTTTAAAACTGACTATCTGGAAAATAGTGGTTGCTACTGAGCATAAATGCTTTGTATTTATAAAGTTAGATTTAAAAGCTGGTGTACTGCAATTTTATGAATGGTCATTCAGGAAAACCTTTAGTCTGTATTCTTTAGTTTAGGAGTGGTGAGATCAAAGTGTGTTCTATCACTAATGTTTGTTAGTGTGTGTAAGTAGTAGTTTATTTTACTGTTTTAAAGTTATATTTGAGGTGAGAGATTTACTTTGCACTTTAATATGCTATGTGTTTGTATCCACTGGAGACTAACTAACAATTCCACTTCAGCAAGCTTCAGCTTATACTCAAGAGGGAAAGCAGTTAAAAGAAATCAACCAACAAACTCCAGGAAAACTTCCCAAACTTGAAGTGTTATGCTTAACTCTTTTTTTTCTTTCCTGGTGTCATCTCTCTTTTAATTTGAAAGGATTTCCTGATACTGAGAGCTATTTCTTGTAAAGTTGCCATATATAAGTGCTGCTTGTAATCTTTTGGGTTTGTATGTTTAGGTCAACCTGAAGAGACCATGCCCATTTTGGGCTGATGATGGCCATTGTTCTATCAAAGATTGTCATGTAGAGCCTTGTCCTGAGGTATGGATAAAATAATATAGAATATAAAAATATTGTTTGGTTTAAAACTTTGCTAATTTGCAGTAACTAATATCATACTAACAATATTTACTAATGGGATTCTGAAGTTAAATAAGAGTGACCAAAAGCAGAAATACCACCAATATATTCTAAGGACTTATTTATTTTACCAATAAAACAAATAACTTAAAGAATAATTCTGTTCTGAACTCTAGCACTGTTTTGGATATAGCATGTTGTGAAGATAAAGAATCAAGTTAATTATTTAAAAGCAAGCTTGCTGTGACCTATGTGGGAATGATATTTAATTTGTAGATTTTAATCAAGCATAACGATTTTTGTGAAGTGTAAAAACAGTTGTTTTTTGGTTTTAGAGCAAAATACCTGTTGGAATTAAGGCTGGGAGCTCTAATAAAGTAAGTAGTCATTACTTTTCTAAGTTCTTAATTTTTGTTTTTTTTAAATTACAAGAGCTGTGTGCCTTTTTATCACAAACCTTCATTCTTGGCATAGTGATGAAATCGGTAACATAACTGATCACTTCTTGTATGCGGCTTTACATTTTTACTGTCACGTGTGATAGTGTTTCTGACATAGCTGGTACTGTCATGTCTTTCTGAGACTATCATGGCTTGAGAACTGGTGCAGACTGCATCAGTGAATGATCAGGGATGTAGTACATGCTCCCACAAAGCCTCATGCAAAATTTTTTTTTTTTTTCATTTCTGAGTACAGGCCATCTTCTATGAAGCTATAATAGGCTGAGATACGCATGCAGTAGCAGAGCAGTCTTTTGAAAGAATTGTAGATAGCCACAACTTCTACTATTAAAAGAACCAGAATGGTTACATAAATTTTGCTGTGTCTAATCTTGAGCAGGTCATTAGTCTAAAGATAATGTAGTGGTTGATGCAAGCATAAGTAGTCAGGCTGTGCTGTGACTTTTACTTCTCGTCAAGTCTTTCTTAGGTCACCAAGTGATTGTAGCAAAGCTAAAAAAGAAAAGAGGGTGTATATAACTAGAAAAGAGGTCAGAGCAGAAACACAGATAACCTCCCTCACCCCCAAATCTAAAACACAGTGACAACAATAAACATTTTTCGTAGGTGATGGGATAATAGTGTCCAAATGAGAGCTCTGTTGAGTGCCGTGACTGTGGTGAATCTTGGCTAACTATTGTATCTCTATCGCCCCAGTACTTTCTGCCTCAGTGGGCAGCCATAGTTGCCGCTTGCCTTATCAGAGTATAGGTCACAGTATCATAACTGACCCTTTGCATTAGGCTTAGGCTTTCTGCCAAGAAAGATTACCAAAGCTGAGAGGACTGCTTCACCGTGGATTGATGACTTCCGTGTCCTCCTTTCATGAACAATGCAGGCAAGTCAATCCAAGCTTTAGCTCAGAAGGAAGTCTCAACTCCTGTTTATCCATATATTGTTAAGCTCATTCTGAAGTAAAATGTGCCTCTTGATTTAAAGGTTTCTGATGATCGGAGAAGAAACATCTTTCTCACTGATGTGAGTTAAATATCAGTCATTCACAGTTTCAGCACAAAGAGCAGTAGTTGTACTAGACAAATTTTGGCACTGTCTCTGGGCTTTCAGAAGATGTTGAGTTCTAGCTGGATCATCTGTTGCCAGTTCCATTTTTTTCACTGACTCTGTTCTTTTCCAACCTTGATTGTAGAGGAACTCATTCCTAGAACATTGTAATGCCTCCTAAAGAGGCATTTTAATTCTTTAAAGACAGTTTTACAAAGGATTCTTCTAGTAGGTGTTTGAGCTTCCTGTTTGATTAATCTTGAGAGCCATAAATAAGATGTTAAGTAGCCAAAGACTGTGCTATTCTTAAGATATTTCACATAAGTGTATCGAATTGAACTTTGGAAATGAACAATCAGCCACCCTTTGGTTTCAGTATGCTAAAGAAGCTGGGACAGCTTCTTTGGGAAGCCATCATTTGCTTCTATTTGTTTACTTCGACTTGCTGTTCAGGTTGTTGCAGCCAGCTACAGTGCTTGAAGTTGGGCATTTCTGCATCTTTAATTTGTAGAAAAGCAAATAATAGTAACATCTCCTGCTTCCCTGTCAGAAAACAAAATATTTCTGCAGGAAAATTGTCTTCAGGACTGACATAAATCTTACCAACACCACTTTCTTACTTCTCAGGATTTAGTTAAAGATCTTTCTTGCACCCAATTAAAAACTTAGTCTTGTTTAACTGACAAATTGACAATCCCTTCTTCTGAGGAAACATCAAGCTTGCCTTAGTATGAATGTTTTGTTTCAAGGACTGCAAGTACTGTGCTATTAGCCTGTGCTTGGTCCATTGGGAAAGTCCTGTGTTTTGTGGATTATTTTTATAGTATTGGTTTGGGGGAAAAGATTTAAAAAAGCATTTTTCCTCTGGGGACATACATGTCCAGTTTCTGTCTTTCATTCTTGTAGTGTCTGCCTTGAATAGGTGAAAACAGCCACAGGCATCTTTTTAACAATGAGTAGATGTACTCAGGGGAGAATCTTGTGGGGAAATGTTTTGTGGTCTAAGTGCTTGGCTTCTATGCAGTTTCCTACTGCCCTTCTTTCCTAATGCAGAGAAATCTGTAAACTTCCAGCTTTGTTTAGGCTTTAGTGGAGGATTTTTTTTGTTTGTTTGCTGAACCATAGCAGCTCTTCCTTTGAAAGCTCATGTAGCCACAAAGACCAGGGTTACACTTACACAGATTTCCCCACAAAAGTGCAGTTAGAAGTAGAGGATCTCTTTTTAATTCTCAACACCAATATATTTTTTTAAATGTTGAAAGAGACACAAAGTAGTTTACTTTTCTATAATCCTGTTTCATTTGAGTGGTGACCACATTTTGGGGGGCTAGACATTAAAGAACTGTCATGACAGTTGCTGTATTAAACTTTGAAGCAAGGGATAGGATGCAGTAACTCAAGGTTACAACACTGAAAATATTTTACTTCTTGCTCACCTCTCTTCTGTTTTCCCAGAAACTACTCTTAGGAGATCCTGCTTTGGCAGGAATAGATACTTTGTCCTGATTTGTAGACAGTGGTCACAAAGCACTGATCACAGCTGTGGCTGTTAAATACTGAAAATAGTGAAGCCTGGCAACATGTATTCATAGAACCATAGAATGGTTTGGGTGTGAAAGGACCATGAAGATCATTTAGTTCCAGCCTCCACCTTCCACTAGACCAGGTTGGTCAAAGCCCTATCCAGCCTGGGCTTGAACACTTAGAGGGAGGGGACATCCACATCTTCTCTAGGCAACCTGTTTTGTGTCTCACCACCCTCACAGTACAGAATTTCTTCCTAATATCTAATACAAGTCTATCCTCTTTCAGTTTGTAGCTGTAATCCTTGTCTTACTACCATAGTTCCTGACAAAGAATCCCTCACTTAAAGGGTCCCCCTTTAAGTACTGGAAAGCCACTATAAAGTATCCCCAGAGCCTTCTCTTTCTCTAGGCTGAAAACCCCCAACTCTCTCAGCCTTTCCTCATAGGGGAGGTGCTCCAATTCCCTGATCATCATCTTGGCCCTCCTATGGACCCACTTAAGCAGGTTTTGAGACGTGAGTGTGTATTTTCATTTGAGGGTGAAGATTGTTTTGCAACTCTGTAGACATACAGAATGTTTACTTCATCATCTCTTATGTTATTTTGTCAGCAGTCCAAGTCCAGAGTCACTTGTTCAGATTTTTCCATTTAACATCCATGTGATGATAAAGAATGAGCCCCCATACCTGACAAATCCAAGAAAATTAAGTGAGAATATTCTTCTAGAGTTAGGGGAAAGGCCTCTAACAAGGTTTAAGTTATGAGGGTATTTTAATCTCCTTTTGGTCTTCAGTAGATTCTGCTATGTTTCCTTGTGTTCATTCTGGTAAATACATTTTTAAAGCAAGGAGTCTTGCTTGCTCATCTAAACAGTTTTATCTCTTTCTTTTTGAGAAGTATTGTGATGGTACTTTGCCTCTTGATGTCTAGACCTCAAGTGTGTCCTCAGAAATGAACTGTTCTCTTTCTTTTAAAATGTATCAAATTATAATTGTTGTTTACTATTTCTGAAGGATGGAGCAAAGCCTTTTATCTTATGTTTTTATTTTGAGTTGGTTTCAGACAGTAGTCCTTCATATAAGTATGTGTGTACTCTAAGTATAGGGGAAGCCAGCAGTTTAGCTTTATGTAAGCTATCAGTTACTTAGCATTAAATTATTTTCTGTATTTCTTAAGAGCTGTGATAAGTATCTGTGTAAACCTGAGGCTTAGTCTGCAAGAGAAAGCGTACACACACAAAAAATAATCCAGTCCAATAACTTAAAAATAAAAAGTGGAGATTTTGTTGGTTTATATTTTGAGAGCACTGGTACTGGCTATTATGCTCCAAAATTTTTAGATGAGTTTTTTTCAGTTTTAAACTAACAGACTTAAATTCCTTGCTGACATAACCATATTATTGTAGAATAGTGGAATTTAATTTCTTAATTCTTCACATGTTTTCATTATAAGTATTCTAATAGTAAGTCCATTTTAGTGGATTACTTTTTAAAAAAAAATACTCTAGAATCAGAATTCAGCTTAAATACCTCAGTTCTGGTTTTAAAGTAATGAAAACTTCATCTTGAAAAGCTTTTCTTCTAGACCTGCGCACATTTAAAGCATGCCAAAGAATAGAATTAAATGAAACGTGAAGGGGAAATGGCAAAACTGATGTATTTTCTTACTTAAATGACTAATGGCATCTGGGGTATGATTATGCTTGCAAAACACAAGGTATGTTTATAGGAATGACACTGCTTGTCTTCCAATGTCCTTTCAGAAAGAACAATGTAAATAACTATCTGGAACACTTCAGAACCCCATTTAATTTAAACAAATAAGCAAACAAAACCAAAACTAACAAAATTCCTACATATTTAGCTGAATTTTCTATGGTAGTTAATTCCACAGAATGAAACTGGCCTGATGAAATTAAGTGAAGAAAAACAGAAATAAAAAGTGTCCCAGAATTACTTAGAGCTTTTGGAATCTGAGGGTTTTCTCTAGTACTAGCCAATTTACTGCTAAACCTAGAAATAATTTTCACAGCACCTGTCCTTACAGAATTGTAGGTAATTAATTTAAATATTAATTTTCCTACAGTATTCAAAGGCAGCAAATAATTCCAAAGAACTGGAAGACTGTGAGCAAGCTAACAAACTGGGAGCAGTTAACAGTACTTTAAGGTAGGTATTCTGCAATTTACAATAGTACAAAAACAGTAATAAAGGAGTGTTTAATTTTGTCTGTCTCTTTTTTGAAATATTCTGTTTTTTGTTCTTCATTCTTTCCTTAGCCTGTTAGAAAGTAAATGTGAAATGATGTAAGAACATCTAAAGGTAAATGTGTTAAGTGACAAACAGACTTCCTTTAAAAAAAAAAAAAAAAAAAAAGCCCACTTTGGTATTATTTGTAAGCAGTACCTTACAGCATCAACATTCAGAGGAAACTTGCAACTAAACTCACCTGATTTTTCTGCTTTTTACCAGTATGAGTCTTTGTTCTTGATGACTGTCCTGGATTAAGGGATTCTGTCCTGCTGTGTCCCTCAGTTACACTGATGCCTGTTTATGATCATTCAGTGAACCAGATCAGGGAGCTTATGAGTTACTTCTGTTGTTGTCAAAGTTATTTTTAGCTTGGATCAATTCCCTGGTCTTGATAATTGCATGGTACAGTCAGGGTTGGGTGGAAGGAATTCTGCAGGATGGTGTTGCTCCTGAGTAGGAAAGTATGTGGAACAGCACTTGGGAAAACTTGCATTGTACTACTCTCCACCTTTTAAAAAAATAGAAATAGAGGTATTAGTTCTCCACTGTTGGTGAGAGTGTGGTGCCTTTGACCTCAGATTTCAGCAGCTGCACCTGATAGAGTTGATAAAACTCTTTCCTGTCAAAATCAGATGGCCTTGAAAAAGCAACTGCTGCTGCCTGACATGCAGTGTTTTTAAACCAAACTAGGTAAAACTTTTATGAAGAGTTTTTTAGGTGAAATAAGAACTATTAACTCTCTTCCATTCATGTAGGGCAAAAGAATATGAGATTAAGTACACACATGGAGAACTAAAGAGAACACTTCTTGTGAGAGTAGAATATCTTAATTATACTTGGGCGAGGGCAGGTAATGGATCCTGTAAGTGCAGGGAGGGTCTGTGCTTTGTAGGCAAACCTCCATGTTCTCCACATAGTGGTGCATCATCCTCATGATTTTTGGGTTGTTTTCCTTTCAACTGTATTTCCTGTGAGATTACCAAATCTTGCCTCCTAGTAATTACTGAAGAAGTTCCTCCCCTAATGCTAAGTATGAAGTCTCCTATTGTGATTTGGCAGAAGGTTAAAGATCTTCTAGGTATCTTCTTATAGAATTGCCTGTGTTTGTAAAATTGTGCTGGTACAAATTTGATCAAAGGAAATAGGTTGTTTTCATTATTTCAGGGCACTTCACTGCACCCTGGAGCACAGTTTCCAGTTTTAACCTCTCTTACGTTTTGCTGTCGGTAGAGTGGCATTAGTAGTTCTGTGCTGCACGTATGCATAAAAGAAAGCATTCAGCTCTTGGCACTGTGTTTCTTTGTGGGGGAACTTCAAAGTATATGTTTCTCTGTACAGTATGCCTTTGAAAAGTGAGTGGAATAGCATTATTATTTAAAAGACTAAAAGCAAATCATATTCACAGAGTAATTTAACTTGGAAGGAGTGTTTAGTACATCTAGTCTCCACTGAAAAGCAAGGCTAAGTATTGTAGATCTCTTTAGTATAGGTTATGAAAATATGCTTCCTCCCTCCCTCCCCAAAGTGACAGCTGTTAAAGTAGTACTTCGAAAGGTGTTAAAAATACATGCTATGAAAGAGGATGCAAAGTCACTGCTGCTGCACAGTTTGTGCAAGTAAATATGATGAAATCTTTTTTGCTATCTATAAGATAACTTCTTAAAGTATTGCAGTTCATGTCTGCTTGAATCTCTGGGCAGCTAATAAATGGTAACTTCATATATTCTCAAGTTTCAGATACAGTAATTCAGAGTTCAATTCCAAGTTAATTACTATACGTGGATTGTGTTTCTTTCAGTAGTTCTTACTGATTTTGTTTATTTAAAATGTTAAAATCAAATGTATTTTTCTCCCCTCAGTAACCAAAGTAAGGAGGCTTTCATTGACTGGGCAAGACATGATGATTCACAGGATCATTTTTGTGAACTTGATGGTAAAATGTTTAAGCTTTTTCCGATTGTTGGTTTTATTTACTGTCTCTAAAATAAAATTTAAGAATTATAGTTCCTCTGCAAACAGGCATTTAAAAAAAGTTTTAATTTTTGCTAAATGGAAATTTGACAGTTCTTACCTTACATGCAAAGGAAGCTTTTTTATGAGGAGCATTTGGTAGTCTACATGATGCACATTCACTCTTGCCTCCTGTTAATACAGTGAACAGGTGACTTTTGTGGAAATAGAAGGTAAATGGTAGGGAGTTAGCATATATTTTTTTTAAAAGCTTCCTCACACGGAAGAGTTGCATCTAGTTCAAATATAGGATAAATTACTTTTCCAGGTGTTTCAGTTTCTTACTAGTGTATTATTTTTGTTGCTATTCTACTCTTTATGCTTGGACTGAGTTCTTCCAGCCATGCTATGCTTCCAAATGATTTCTACATTAAACTCGTCCTTATTTGTAATGACTTTTATTGGTAGAACATGAAAATGCTGGATTGTGTCTTCCCTCTGCTCTAAATATGTGAGTCTTTATTTGCTAGTAACATTCAAAGTTTGAAGGACCTCTTTTCAAAAAAACATGAGAATTGCCAAGTTTAGGAGTGACTGCTAAAGGCCTTTTTAATAAATACCTTACAAAGCTTTCTATGCTAAGAAGACAGTACATAATGCAAGATGTTTTAATCTACTTTGAGGCTATTGTTTGATGCCAACTCAGAAAGTAGCAGCTGTAATGGACTTAACAACCGCTGTTCCCTTTCAGCACTTCTGCTGCATAACTGTGAAAATACTCTACATAAGCTGTTCCTGTGATAAATAGTGAGCATTACTGTAGATCTGAACTGTTACATGCTGTTGTCTCTGCTGTCTTCAAGCTGCCTGCTTGTATTTTTACGAGGTTTTAGTGGGGAAAAGTACATTTTAAGAGCCTTTCTTTTAGGAGTAATACTAGTCTAAGTACATCCTGATTCTACTTCCATCTCTTCTTACATCATGCCTTTTGAAGGAGGGTGTACTGGCCCTAGCTGTGTTGTTCCAGTGCTCTTTTTTCTTTTTTTTTTTTGCACTGGCTCTGCATGGCAAGCTAATTTAGCTTACTTGAATAGCTGGAAAGTAAGTTGACATCTTCCTTCCATCTCCCAGATTGTTGTGATTGTCTGCTTATCAGGTGAGTTTGTGAGCTGGAGCAGGGAGGGGTAAGAGAGAATAGCTACTGGGAGTGACTGTGAGGAGTTAGAAACTGTTCTCTTTTCCTTTCTTTCTGGTAATGAGAGAGCTCCTAATTTGCTCAACTGTAGCACTAAACTGTATTGTTACTTTTATTTTTTTATCAGCTTTTTGTCAGTCTTAATGGTAAATTAGATAAAGGAACTGATCTAGGTGAAAAAAGGTTCATAATCCAGGTCAGCTTTTCATCTTTCTGTTGCACTGCTTCACAGACTCAGTTATATGTGGATAACAAGAAGAAAAAATGAAGACCTGAGGTGACCGGGAAGTGTAGGAACTGCTTAGGTTAGCCATGCTGTCAAAGAAGTAAAGCAAGCTGTAATTTAACTTTATATCACAGAATTAACCAGGTTGGAAAAGACATTTGAGATCATCAAGTCCAATCTGTCACCCAGCACCATCTGTTGAACTAAACCATGACACTACGTGCCTCATCCAGTCTTATTTTAAACACTTCCAGTGACGGTGACTCCACCACCTCCCTGGGCAGTCCATTCCAATGGGCAATCACTCTCTGTGGAGAATTTCTTCCTAACATCCAGCCTAAACCTCCCCTGGTGCAGCTTGAGACTGTGTCCTCTCCTTCTGTCACTGGTTGCCTGGGAGAAGAGACCAACCCCCACCTGGCTACAACCTCCCTTCAGGTAGTTGTAGAAAATAATAAGGTCTCCCCTGAGCCTCCTTCTCCAGAATAAACAATCCCAGCTCCCTCAGCCGCTTCTCATAGGGCTTCTGCTCCAGACCCCTCACCAGCTTTGTTGCCCTTATCTGGACACGTTTGAGCAACTCAACATCTTTCTTAAACTGAGGGGCCCAGAACTGGACACAGTGCTCAAGGTGTGGCCTAACCAATGCTGAGTACAGGGGCAGAATGACTTCCCTGCTCCTGCTGGCCACACTATTCCTGATACAGGCCAGGATGCCATTGGCCTTCTTTGCTACCTGGGCACACTGCTGGCTCATGTTCAGCCAGCTGTCAACCAGTACCCCCAGGTCCCTTTCTGTCTGGCTGCTCTCCAGCCGCTCTGTCCCCAGCCTGTGGCGCTGCACGGGGTTGTTGTGGCCAATATGTAGAACCCAACACTTAGATGTGTTAAATCTCATGCTGTTGGACTCTGCCTATCTGTCCAGCCTGTAAAGGTCCCTCTGCAGAGCCCTACTACCCTCTAACAGATCTATACCTGCTCCCAGCTTGTCTCATCTGGCACTGTGGTGTTGTGCGTCTTGTGTCTTTCTCTTGGTTTTGCTACGGCTGCTGAAGCGGTGTTTAACTGCTTGTGCAGAATCATCTCTTCTTTTTAGAGCAGTTTTCACTCTCTGTTTCTGTGGCTTTTTTCAGCATCTGAGGAAATACTCAGTGGGACTGCTTGGCCTATTCCTGTGAAAAAAATCTCTGGACTTCTATCTTGTATTGTATGTGTTGTTTTCTAAAGCATGAGCTGCACTTGACCTAGAATTTTGAAGAGGAGGAAATTCTTCCTGTTTTTTTACTAGTTGTGGCTCAAAACTTAAGTTTCTATTCATACAGTTTTTTTAAGCAGAGAGGGTACTGTTTCACAGTTTCCTTTGGATACAATGCCTGAATTTGTAGTGAACTATAGAGATGAAGGTATAGCTTGTTAAAATGCTGCTTAAATAATGTGTTTCTTTCCATAACAGAGATAGCAGGTGTGCTGAAAGTTTGTTCAGTTAAGCAATGTAATACAGACTTTCTGCCAGTATACAAAGGTATCTGGTGAAAAAAGGCATTTAGCTAAGAAGCGTATAATACGTAACAAATGCAAGATGCGTTTCTTTGACCTTGTCTGTATTAAGAAGCCCCTATAGCAGTATACCCAGTTCAGAAAAGCAACCCCTCCAACCAAATACTGCCAGTCAAATAAATGCTGACTTTGAAGCCCATTTAAAACAAAACTCTGTTTCTATCTTAGTGTCGGGTGAGAGGACACATCGCAGGACAAGTGTTTATGGTGGAGTTGAAGAAGCCATATAAAATGTGCTCCGAAGTTTTAGAAATTGTGGCTGTACAAGAGACTGTAATAAATCTCATACTTTTGAGCTTTCTATTTAGTATGTCTATTGCTATATTTTTATTACAAGGCATTTATAATCCAGTTGGTACACAGGATAGTGTTACATTTACATTCAATGCTGTGTGAGTATTGTGGGTTTGTAATTAAATATTTAACTGATCAGTTAGAATATGTAACAAAAGGTTTCTTACTTAGATGAGAGATCTCCAGATGCACAGTATGTGGATTTGCTGCTGAATCCAGAACGTTACACTGGATACAAGGGGCCTTCTGCTTGGAGAGTGTGGAACAGCATCTATGAGGAAAACTGCTTCAAGTAATTGGGGGGGAGAGGAAAACTATTTCATATACTTGCTCTTTAGTTTATCTTAAACCTAATTTTTGTTTTCTAACTTATTTTCTAGGCCTCGGTCTGTCTATCGTCCCTTAAATCCACTGGCACCTAGCAGGGGTGGGTCTTGCCTGTTTTTTTTTTTTCCTAATGCAGTTTTTTTAACATAGTGACTATTGCAGCAGAAGTGATGCAAATCCCAGTCTTTAGTCTGTAGGTGTGCTTTCTGCTTTTTTAATTTCCTCGGCAGAAGCAGCTGTCCATTTTCGATATTTAGACTTAAGTTTTGTGATACTTGATTACATACATGTGTAATCTTACTCTTATGAATAGGCTTATTAATGTCAGGGGAGTTGAAGTCTCAAACTGATTAGTAAGTGTCCCAGTAATTTTCCAGTGTGGATGGGAAGGAGTTAAAATGCAACAAATTCAGCACTCTTGTACTCTTCTCTTGGCACATTTAAGTCAAGCTATTTAGCTCATAGTCATCCTAGTGTAAAGTAACTGTACAATTTCCAACCATAATGTTTAGTGTAATACCAATATACAAATGACTGCATTATTTGAAGAAAGAGTGGATGCTTAGGAAGGTTCAGTTATCTGCAAAAATGTTTAAAAGAAAAAAAAAACCAACAATGACTTGGACTTTAAGTTTTCAAATTTAAATGGAAAACTGTAACTTTGTGTTCCAAATGAATCAGCTTTCTCATGCCAGTGTGTCTCATTTCCCTTAAAAGTTAACTATTAGCCAAGAGATTGAATTGGAATCTATCACTGTATGTTAGAAAAACATGACAGCTTTCAGTATTTATAAATATTATGATAATTTATTGCTGGTATGCACCAATAAAATGAATTGCAAGAGCAGTTCAACTCAGGAATTAGAATTTCAGAAAGGAGCACTGGCCGGATTGTTGAATAGTGTACACTGAAGAAAGCTTCCTAACCATCTTTCTGAAGCTAAAACATAGCTTTCAAGAATATGTAAATCATCTGCTACTAAGACATCAAATTCTTAATAAATTTCATTGTTACAATGTGTTTAGTCTCGGGTGGTCTTATGGAGGATGTGGATGGAAAGCAGCTTTTTTGGGTTTTTTTTTGGTAGATAAGGTTTCTTGCACTTTTTAAGTGCTTGTGTTTTATTAGTTTTGTGTGGAAAATATCTTTTTAATGCTTATGTATTTATTCTGTTTTTTCCTCCTAAGGAGGCGATGATGGTAAGTAAGTATTTTGCTTGACTTGCAGAAGTAAGGTAAGCATTAGAGTTTTTGCCATCTGATTTATTCACTTTATTGCTGTTGCATTAGAAGGCAGGAAAGTTATGTTTTTATGCAGGTGATTGATCATAAAATGAGGGTTTGGGGGGATAAGTCTTGCATTAGGAGTAAGGGGAAGGAGTGGATAAAAGTAGCAGAATATGTATTGTGATAAAGGTATTAGCAAGATAACTGGAGATGCATAAATTAAAGGACTCCTGGGTCTCCTCCAGAGCTCCATTGATAGTGATGTCAGATCCCTTAAAAGAAGAGGGACATTTTTTTGTGTACTTTGTTGAACGCCCTTGATCTTGGGAAAGTGAGGAGAATAAAGTATGTGGTCTTGCCTGTGGGGCAAGAGACTTTACAATTTTGTAGTCAGCTGAAGGCTCTCAGGCAAAGATCTGTGTCAATAGGAAACCTTCAGACAGTAGCTGTAAGGTAAGGTAAGTGCTATCAGATACAGTTACACGTATCCATCATGTCTTTCGCCACTAGTGCATGCATAATCAGGCTTGCACTTCCATACACTTCTGAATGCCCTGACTGTTTCTCTTAATCTGACCCCAGCAGATTTAAACTCACCACGACGTTCAGCCACTTCAGTGCCTATTCTCACTTTAATAGCTAAATTATTTAGCTTTATGTTGAGGTGGCAGCTAATGTTAGTATGAATAGTAATGCTGAAAATTGATGTTCTTCATTTAACTATGTATTTTTATATTTACAGGAGAATCTTTCTACACATGGCTAGAAGGTAAAGGCTCTTGAAAGGTTAATATAATGTTAAAATAATTAGATAAAACACTGTAGAATTTTTTTCATCTCCTAAAATATTTTTCATAGTGTAGGCTCTTTAATGAACAGTGCAGAACTTTTGAGTGTCAAAGAATATATTTTTCTTGATAGTCTTTGGATATCTCATTCACTTAGATGTTATAGTCCATAAACCCTTCAGTGTTTCATTTTTTATAAAGGGGGAGTTACATACCAGTTACTTGGAATTTTCTGCTCAGTTTAGGCATCGAAGTAGGAACATTATTGCTAGACATTTTTATCTGAAAACAGCTTTAAAAAGTATTAAAGTTTTTGATGGTTCTGTTCCCAATATATGGACTAACATATATATAATGTGTGTTCAGAAGACAGAGGAATTATTTTTTTTTCATATTTTAAATGCAATTATTATTACAGTGGTAACGAAACTGCATTTTGGAAGTGTGCAGAGAAGTAAATGCTTTAATTTTGCTTAGTTTTAAACTGAGTTCATTCCGCCTATTGTAAGTCTTGTCTAGTTGGAAGTCTCTAACTGGTGCTTTTGTAGGAAAATGTACAAATGTACATGCTTTTTAAAATGGGATGTCTGTAAATGAGTTCACATCTCAGCCTCACAGATGGGCTTTGCTATCATTCTCTCTGCTTCCACTGCTGCAGATTGGAGTGACAGTGAAGTCACCCAGACATACCTTTGAGAAAGGAAGAAACCCCTGAATTCCAAGCGTAGTCTCTGCCTCTTGGTGGAGCGTAGTCTCTGCCTCTTGGTCCAAGTGGTAGTAGAAGTGATTTCTGCTTTCTAACTATATTTTGGCTGCCCAATGCCATTGCATTTTTCTTTATGTTCTAGAGCTCTGTGTCCATCAAAGTAATATTTTTTGCTCTGTAGATTTAGTTCTTCAGTGAATTTAGAGTACAACTGGGAACACTTATGGTGTTTTCCAGTGCCATGTGGTTTTTGGGGGGAATTTGATGTATTTCTGTACAGTCACTACTCTAATTCAGTAGCTTTGATTCTGATTAGGATGGGTCACAGTATAATTCTGGATTCCAGATTGTCAAAATTCGAGACTGTTCCAAATTTATTGCTCAAACAATGTAAGCATTTTGGTTTTGTTTGGCAATTCTTCTGTACTACGTGACCATATACATATTTGACTGTATTTATTAGAGCATTGAAATACCAAGTAAGAAATGCTAAACTTCATTCTTGGTACTTTTTTTTCCTGTGATACATATAAGGGCTTACTAACAATACTGTAACTGTAACTCTTGAAAGTTAAACTATGCAGACTTCCTTCACTGAAATGTCAGGCTATATTTATTTTAATGCATTATTTCTAGTAATTACTTTGGGGTCTGTTTGTCTTTTTTTTTTTTTCTCCTGAACAGGTCTTTGCCTTGAGAAAAGAGTGTTTTATAAACTCATTTCTGGACTTCACGCTAGCATCAACTTGCATCTTTGTGCAAATTATCTTCTTGAAGGTAATTTAAGTCTAGATAAAATTGCTGAATGGAGTTCTACAATATCTATAACATGTTTGTTGGGGTTTTTTTTTCTGAACATTTTTTATGCTTTTGATGCATAGTTGCTGTCTATTTCTAATTATGTATGTTTTATGTTCCTGCCCCTCCCTTCCCACCTTTGCAGAAACCTGGGGGAAGCCTCGCTGGGGACCGAATGTGAAAGAGTTCACTCGCCGCTTTGATCCTGCTGAAACAAAAGGAGAAGGACCAAGGAGGCTGAAAAATTTGTATTTCTTATATTTGATAGAGCTGCGTGCTTTGTCAAAGGTTGCACCATACTTTGAACGTTCAGTTGTTGACCTTTACACTGGAAATGGCCATGAGGATGCTGAATCTAAAGCCCTCTTACTAGATATCTTCAGGGATACAAAGTAAGGCATAGAATTTTTTTTTTTTTAATAAGTAGCTTGCAGTTCTTTTCTCACAAGTGAGAATTGATGACTTCTTGATATGATAGAACAGAACAAGGAGGAGAGTGGAATGAAGAAATTAGGAGGACAGAACGAGAGGGATTTGTGCGTTAGATAGGAAGAGATTAATATTTCCGAGGTTTGAATGTACCAATTTTTATAAAAACCAAACAAAACCAGCAACAACAAAACCATTCTGTTCGCTGCTTTTTCTGAATCTTCATTAATGTGCACATGATTTATTTTGAAAAGGAAAATAGTACATATAGTCTAAATGATTCTAGGAGTAATCCAGCTTTTTATATAGGCTTAACCTCTGGGATTTTAGCCATCCCTTTCTCTTTATGCAAGGTTCTTTAGTCCAGTTCCTTTATTCATCTTCTCACTTCTTTTCTGATTGGTAATGTGCTGTGTGGCTTTGTTGCTGTCTCTAATCGTAATTGTGTTAAGTCAGTGATCAGCTGAGAAGCAAACATTAATACAGTTTCAGTTTATATTAAGAAAGACATCTTGATCAGTGGAAATGGAGTGAAGAAAAATTTCAGATAAACTGCAAAAAAAGATTTCAAATTACAGTGATCAAATGGTAGAACTGATATTGCGCAGAGATGAATACTCTGAAAAGTATTTTACGTTGATGTCCATTGCTGCTCACCAGACTGGGTGAAACGCTGTAGTTTATGCCAGTGTTTGGGGTTTGTTTTTTTTTTTAACATTTTGTCTTTATTAGGTCCTTCCATATGCACTTTGATGAAAAGTCCATGTTTGCTGGAGATAAAAAAGGAGCCAAGTCATTAAAGGTAAAGTGAATTTTGTGAATGATATCCAAAATATCCATTTTGAAATTAAGTTGTTACTCTCTACTTACTGGCAGCACACTGCTGAGAGCAGAAAAAGCAGGATAAAAAACTTACTGAATTGTATGTGAGGCCTCTTAATCTACTTTAAAGGAGTACAAGGTGTTGTCCTGGGTCAAGCAAACTGAAATCTGTGGTTTAATGCCTTGGGTCTGCTGTCAGGACCGTGATGAGGCAAATGATTTGAACTGGCATTATCAGTAGATGCAATGGTGTTTTTTAAATAGAGTATGTGTTTTTCATGAGTATCTGGTAAAAACAGTGATACTTGCTTAAAAAAACAGATGTCTTATATAGTATAAGATAATGTATTATAATTTTAACATTAAAAAACCATAGTTCCTAGATATGCGAATTTTATATGGATGCTGTTACCTATAACTTTCATTGCTAACATGCTGCTGTTCAGATCGGTATGCACAACAATTCCACAGTTGGAATGTGGCTCAGTCTCTTTTGTTACTTAATGACATTTTTAATACGTAGTTCAGCAGTGGTATGGAATTTCTTAAGCATTAGAAAGAATGTAATTAGAAAGGTGCCAGTAGTTTATTAGCCCAGCTAGTGTTTTTCTGACCTTAAGTATTTAATCAAATTCATCTTAATTAATGTGTGTTTCCACTCTGACTGAAGCTGCAAAGCAACAGTCTACTTACAGCTCTAGACAGGAAATGTTTCTTGGGAACTGTTACTTATTTACCTGTTTGTCAAAAGGTAGGCTGGCTCAAAAGGAATTTAAATAATGGAAGTAAAATTGGGCTGGGATGCAGCATTTATAGTTCAGACGATTTTGAGACAGTTGGTAGAAACAGTGTACAGAATCCAAGATTATCTTGCATGTCTTGTCTTGGTGGGGCAGGGGGTTGTGGTTTGAGGAATTAACTGGTAACAGTGGCTTGGAAAAAAGATTCTGGGTTTACATGGACCTTACTTATGGCCTGACTACATAAGGTAGTGGTTTTCCTCAGTTTTAGTAATAGACAATGGAAATTCTATTGGTACTACATTACTTAATCTTGTTTTTGTGTAAAACTAAGAGGTACTTTAAGTTAACTTTTTTAGTTTGTTTTTAACTGATAGGAAGAATTCAGACTGCATTTCAAGAACATATCCCGCATAATGGATTGTGTTGGATGTGACAAATGCAGGCTGTGGGGCAAACTGCAGGTACAATTTATTTCACATGTGTGTGCATGGGGCAGGGTGGGGGCGTGGCTGTGAAGGTTAGAAGATAAACATGTATTTCAGTTTGGCAGGATGCATCTTACCTTAGCATTCAGACTTTGCTGCACATGGTTGGTCTTTTGATATTCTTACTTATGCATTAAAGAGAAGTATGTTTAGTTTACTGTTTAAAGATGTTTGTCTAGTCACCAGATGTTTAGTTTACTAAAAGGTATAGTTTGTAGTCACCAGAAAAATTTATTTAAAGTAGACACTTCATGGCAAGGTCTTACTGGCAGTCAGTATCTTAACTGTATTCAGTGATCAGATGAGCCTTACAGAATCACCTGTGGGAAGCCTTCCTGGAAGTGCAGCACTTGCTGTATTTTCTAGCAATTAATCAAGAAATTTAACTCAGTGAATTGAGGCATAAGAAAAAGAAGTAATTACATTTTTTATCATTTATGGAGAAGGCAGGAAATTTAATGCAGAGCTGTACAGTAAAACTGGAGAGTTGAAAATCAATTTTAGTTTCTGCAAACACTTATTTTATTGAGAACAAGGGTTTCAAACCTCAAGGTTTAACGTCAAGTCCAAACTAAGAGTAGTTGTTACTTGGTGCCTACTGTACTGCTGCAGAGCATTAAACTTATCAGAGTTCAGCTTTCAAAGAAATTTGTAACATTAAAAATTTGGGCTCTTTGAGTTTCTGGAGTTCTTTCTATGCTGTCCCAGTTAATACCTCTGATCTGTTTCTGGTTTTCCCTTCTCAAACAAAATTAAATGGGGCCAGTGGTGATTTATTGATGCTAAAACACTGGACTTTTTTGTAGACGCAGGGCTTAGGAACTGCTCTGAAGATCTTGTTTTCTGAGAAGGAAATACAGAGCCTTCCTGAGAATAGCCCATCAAAAGGTTTTCAGCTCACACGTCAAGAAATAGTTGCTCTTGTAAATGCCTTTGGAAGGTAAGCATAACATAAAACTTCAGTGTTGACACTCAGGGTCTGTGGAAAGATAGAGGTGTACATGTAGATGTAGCTTTTGAAAAGGCTGAGTTACTATTAGTGATATTGATAAACTTAATGCCTTCAAACTGAGTATGTTGAGTGTTCATTATTAACCTTGGTTACCATTCTGTGTTTGTATCCAATTCATCTCTTTATCTCAAATCTCATAAATTCCTCCTTGTGAAATCTTGATGTAATTCCTTTAAACAGTCACTTTGTCTCCTCATTTTTGATCACCAACTACAGCTGTTCTACATTTTGTATTTCTCTTAAGCTTTTGGATTTTTGGTGTATAAAGTCATTATTTTTAATTAAAGCTTTAGTTAACTTTTTAAATTTACCCCATTCAAGTAATGAAAAGATGTGTAGACCTTATTTTGTTCATCATTCTAGTGTCTCAGATCTTGAATATAATAATCTGTTCCTTTTAAAATTACTATCTCTGGGTAGAGATTTTTAGTTGTTTAATGAAGTCAGGAAGACTATAAACATGTACAAATTTTAATCCCTGCAATGTATTGCATAAGTATAGTGGAGACTCAGATAGTGGGTCTTTTTTTTTTTTTTTTGAGGGAAGGCATTATATTCAGGGTGTTCATCTTTGGAACAAAATTGTGTTCAAAAAAACCAAACAGCTCCCTTGGAAGGTGATGATTTGCATTTTTGTTGTAGTTGAATTGTTAACATTTAAGGTTTTTTTGTTTTACAGGCTTTCCACGAGTATAAGAGAATTGCAGAATTTTAAAGTTTTATTACAACAAACGAGGTAATGAAGGCCTTTGCACAACCCATTAGTGAAGATCATTTACATGACTGCATTGAGCAGAAGGAACCGATCCTTACAGGACTCACATGAACTGATGAAAATCAAAATCAACTTGAATTGTTGAAATTCAAATTGTTGAAAATCAAAACCAACTTGAATTTGTGTTTAAACTAGGAATGGTTATTAATTAGAAAAGATATTTATGAATGAAATACATAGTTTTAAGATGTGTAAATTATGCTGATTTGTTTATTTTTTAAGTTCTCTGGTCACTGTTCTGTTGTACTGAAACTTCATAGATTTTATTTGTCTTCCTGAGACAGTTATTTTACATGGAAACATATGTACCTCCACCCTGACCTGAGACAGGTGGTTCACCTTTTGCCTCTTCTGAGTACTGAGCCTCGGTATATTCTGAGAATTGGGTATGACTCTTCTGGCTGTCTAAAACAAAGGAAGAAAGAAAGAGAGGAGGGGGAAACAAAATAACAACAAAACAAAAACAAAAGAAAAGAAAAACAAAGAAGAGAAAAAACCAACCCAAAAACAGAAAAGGAAATAAGGCTCTTGTGGATTTCCAACTCATTACTGTAATAATTAAAGTTACTTAAAACCAGAAAATTTACTGAGCAGAAAATTTTGTTTCATACTGAGTTCCTTTGCATCATGCCACTATCAACGTTTTTTCCATATGTGCTACTTCTCAGAATTTCCCTTTTTTTTAACTACCTTGTCTCTGCAGCACAGTTGAAGTGACTTTTCTGCTTTTCTGCAGCCCCTTGGCTACCCGTGGTTGCTTGGGTGTGGGATCAGGGCAGGGGAAGGTGGTTAGTGGAGTGCTGCTACCTGACAAGCCTGAGTCAAATTTGCATCTACCCCGTTGTATTTTCAAGATTGTAATCACAAGTTCAGTCTTCAGAAATTGTCTTTTTAAAGTCTAAAGTTATAAAAGAGCACACTTCAGCTGTGGAAAGAGATTTGCTCTTTATGGGTTAATGTTTTAGTGCAATGTTAAAAGGTCAGTACAAAAAGTAAGAACTTGTCTTTGTAGTCGCTTTTTAAAAATGATGCTTTTTAAAAATTCATAATCACATTGACATTTAGTACTGCATACTCTATCTATGCAATCCCTGACTGTATCTTCTTTAAAAGGATATTCAGCATAAAAAAACGGGTATGTTAATAACAACTTTCATAAAATATGAAATTACATACGTATCATCATCTACAAATGCCAATGATAACTTGACCGCGGTCCAAAACAGAATTCAGAAACAGCACGACTAATTAGTAGCAACCAAATGTTGGTTTAAATTTAAAATGGAGTAATTTTTTTTTTTTTAAACCATCATGTTTCAAAGAAGTTAGAAATTATGAATGTAGGAAGTGCTGGTACAGTGTAGATACATGTCTTGTTTTTAAAAACAAGTCTTTACAAAATAAAGTGCTCTTAAACATTTTTCACCCTACCATATATTTAGCGACCTGTTTATATAACTGATTGTAACTGTATTGGCTTCCATAGTGTGGTCCTTTACAGCTGAGATTTTTCTGAAAGCTGGGATATGCTCTATCTCTATGTACTTTGTTTTGAGATGAGCCTAAAATTTGTTCCTGACTGGAAATGAGGTGGACTGTCTTGCTGACACTCACTATTATGAAAAATACTGTTTCCCAATATTCAGTCAAACTGTGGTAAGCTAAATGAAAGTGGGGTGAGGGGCAGAGGGGGAAGGGAGAGAGAACAACAACAACTAAAACCAACAAAAAAGATGAACAACAAACCACCCCCACAAAGTTTGACTGTTAGTTGCACAAATTGACAAGGAACTGGTATCCAGCCAGATGTTCCTGTCTAAGCCAGGAGATAATTTAACATGGTCTTAGGGAAGGCTGATGCCAGTCTGAGGATGTTATGTTCTTATGTAGTAGCCTGTCTCATCTCTGTCTGAGCAAGTCACCAAAGGCTTCCTTTTTCTAGTTAATGGAGAAGAACCCAAGTGATTTCTAGGTGGATTCATCTGGCCTTTCGCAAGCTCTGTATCTGCACCCCAGAGTTTATTTTTCTCATCTAAACTGAAGTAGGAATCCAGATAGCTAACTCAGATGTGAACGGCAGTGTTTGGTAAATGAGTTGCACCATATCTGACTCTTCTGAGTAATTGTATATATTGATAGATTGTGGGGTTTGGGTGGCCTTAATTTCTTGCCTTTTGGATGGACATGCAAGGGCATGAACTTCTAGGCTCCCTGATGAGGAATGCTGTATAGCTGGGATTTATCTCTATTGTTATATACTGTAGTGCCTAAAGCTTTAGCTAGGATTTTCAGTTGAAAAAAAAATTGCTGTGTCTGCTGCCCCAGGAAGAAACTGAGTCTCAGAGTTGTTTCTTACCTTTTCCCCCTTGCTTTGTGGGGAAAGTGAATGGCTTCCAACCTTCTGGGGATGCAACTTGCTATTTTTCTTATTGTCCACCTGTGCCTGGCTAAGATCTAAGGACACTAAAGCAGCATCATGTACTAGCATCACGCACTTGCTCTTGGGACAGGTGAGAGATTCAGGCATGCGCATCCTGGACACCTGGTCCTTGCAACCCTCATTGCCTCAATGAAGGCAAGGCTAATGCAGTTGGGTAAGGCATGAAGGGATGGGAAGCTCTTTTTTTAATTTCTATCATGAAAATAGACGAATACAGCTGAACAGCAAACTGCACATGGGAAAGTTCTTTTGCATTTGAGGTACATCTCACCTGGTGATCAAATATGAAGGTGTTTCACTTCACTGTCATTGTAGAACTAGGATGTAAGATTGTTTTCTGGGTACAGATCTAATTGAAACAACTTTCCTGTCACTATCTTTTTACTGTATTCGATATGCATTCTGTGACTATGCTGCCCATGAAAGTTTGCCATGTGAGTCAGATGACTGAGTTCTTTCTATGTTAAATTAAATTTTAGAACTTTCCAGATTCCTTTTTATACTAAAAAGTAAGGTTAGTTACACTGTCCATGACCTGTAAACTACTTTAAATTCCATCTCCATGTTGGAGATGAACATTCTGTCGTTCATTTCAGAGTAAAAGTACATTTCCCTGTACAAATGACATGATGATTGTAATCCCAGAAGTGATGACAAGACAGACAAAAACATTTAATTTTTCCAGTCTTACGTGGAATGGTAAAAAAGACTTGATGCACACTGCTTAGGTAAAACGTGGGGTGCTGTTGCTGAACAATTTGCTCTTCCAGTGCCTGAGAGGAAGGTTAGAATATAGACTTGTGTCAGATGGAATAACAAAAGTGTTTTCCTACTTCAGATGATGATTTGTGCTGTCTGTCATTGTATGTGCATGAAATACACTGTGCCACACTTTGAGTTGTGTTTTGATGGTTGGGTTGCCTTTATCTGACCTTGCTTTGTGCTCTTCTGGGAAATGACCTGTAATAAATTGTAAATAATTTAGATGCTTATGTTTATATAGTAGCAATTGGCAATCCATCACTTTACAATTCTTCCATATAGCTAGCCTATTAAAATGTAATATTTATTAAAATCAGAATCAATGTTGGAACTGCTTACTGAGATCTAAACACTTCAGAATCTTTGCTATGTTTGAATCCATAAAATGAAAATTAAAGTATTTTCTGCTACAACTTCTTTTGTGAACGTAGTTTTTGGGGGTTTGTTTGAATTTATTTTCTTTCAATTTGTCTTTTAACTACACTTGGTAGAAATTGCATAACTATTTACATGTCAGTCATTTAAGCTTAAGATGAGGGGAAGGCTTTCATTCTCACTTTTTGCTCAAAAGAGGAGTGTAACCTGTATATGTGTTGCTGTTTACAGGGCATTCTGATGTGTCAGCACAGCAGTCTCAGAACTACAATATGGTCCTGTATGAATATAGCCAAATGTAGTCCCTGTTTAAGTCCAGTTGTTTTAAGAGGTAAAAAAGCTTGTTTTGAAGTGAAATTTGGTCTGTTCTGTCCCTATCTGGGAACAACTTACAAAATCAATTTTGTAAATACTTTCTGGTTGGTTCTTCCAGTAGGGCTGGGCTCTTCATGTGAAATTGTTTCCCCGAAAGGGTTTTGCAGCTCGCTGCTTCATTCCGTGTGTGCATTTTAACAAATTATGTTAATAAAATTTGATACATGCTTCATCCCCAGTTTAGGTGGGTAAGTGCCTGTTACAGGGGATGATAATTAAAGTGATTAAAATCTTACCTTTCAGGATGTTGTTTAAATCTCTTGTGTTTGACAGTATTTAACTGATTGCCATGATTGGTTGTAGTTACCTGTCATTGCGCTCTTTTGCCTGCATGCTGTGGCACAGGGATTAAACTTGGTTTAAGTGCAAAATTCTCATAATTAAAATTTTGCTGTGCAGCTCTATCCACTGTGAAAAAATGTAATTCCTGCAGACTTTTCTTGCACTAGGTCTTTAGGCAGTTTTGTACAAATATGACTGTAGAACTCCAAAGGGTTTAATAACATTTCTGTTCTTCTTCCAACCCTGCGGCATCTTTTTCAATTTCTGGCTGATAGTTTAATTGGCTGCTTCCATGAAGAAGCCAATTTCAATTTCTGGCTGATAGTTTAATTGGCTACTTCCACTTGGGAAGAAGCGAAGAAACTAATGGAAGAAACTATACTCTGGAGAGTATACGGTTTGCAGGCTGCACTGTGCTTCTGCCAGAGATTCAGGGCTCGTGCTTTGATTTTTCTCACAAAGGCCCAAAACCTAAAGATTCTGTGGAAGACTTGGGATATGAGTATGGTGCTCTATGCTTACTCCCTATCTCTTCTATTTTTTTCTGTGTATTCTCTCTGAAGTACATATAAGAATTCTCCGTTTCTTTACACTTACCAAAGAAGGCACATATGAGAAAACATCCAGCCTATCCACCACTGGGTGATTCTGTAATACACCTCAAAATGAACTGCTTTTATAGAAGTAAAGATTGCTATAAAAATAGGGTTTTCTCCTGGGGAAATGTGGATTGAGTTACAGTATTTGTTTCACGTGGGGAAGGAGAAGGAGATGCTGGAAGTGCAGAATTCCCAGCAGAGCATACCAGTCAGTATTGGGCACAATGAAAGACCTGAATTAGAGTTAGGGTTCTTGCTCACCCTAGATTAGTATTAATTACTTTTAGGCTTGCTTTGTGCAAACATCACATATTACAGTTATCCACCATTTCTAGTGCAAACCACCGTATTTATTTTATCCCTGAATATAAAAGGCTGATGCACAGCTTTGCTGAGCTTCAGCTAGTTATGTGGAATATAGCTTCTGTGTCCACTTGAGTCTTACTGTATTCCCAGAGTGCACTTCCTAGGTTTTTAATATTAAGTACTGTTATGTGTATCCATCTCTCTGTCTCGGTGTTTGCTTGATCTTACTCTACTGCCTAGCATACCTCAAACTGATTGGCAGAGATGACCATGTAACTTCATTTTGGTTTTTTTTAACTTAAACATTTTCCGCCTGTTTTGCAGTTCACAGTGCTGCAGCCAGAGCAGATGCCCCTCTCTGCTGTTTTGAGACTATCACTATAGCCACTGAGATTGCCCTGCTCTCAGAGGAATGCAGTGCATTTAGAGATTGTAGCTAGAATACAGATGACTTTTAGCCTCCAAACACCTTGCCATATTGAGTAAGTGGTGATGATCCAAAGAGTAAATTGTGCTCTGAGAATGTAGCAATAACTTGAAAAGACAGTATTTATTTGGGTTATTTTTCCCTTTACAGGCTTTTATGTGTGTGTATGAATTGCTGCTGTCGTGTGTTTGAACAATCCATTCGTGTGTTTACAGTATATTTATCATAATCACATATTTCTAACCTAATACACAATGTAAAAATAAAAATACTTAGAAAATAATTATGCCATTTTGCTTCATGAAATGTGCTCTTTTCAAATGAGCATAAAATGATTAAATTATACCTTCTAACAACTCTGTTCAAAGCCAAAAACACCATGGCTTAGAACAAGGTATTAATGAGAACAGTCCTCAAAGTTTAAATCATTAGCTTATACTTCTCCTTGAACTACAAAAGGTTCATGGCAAAGACAAATTCTTCATTTATCTGTACATAAAAACACTTATAAAACCCAGAAGGTGATGAAAAATTGCTAAGTTTTGTTTTCCAGAACATTTGTTTTAATATTGGAATGTCTTAGAATGCTGTAGTTGATTGAAGTTACATAGGACTTGGCCGGTCTGTGTCCAATGCTGGATCCTGTTGGAGGGATCCTATGTAAGCCATGAAGCTGTTGTTCTGGTGGCTCCAATCGTAATAGTCTGGAGAGAAACTTAAAAAGAAAATGGAAGAATTAGTGATTGACAGGTTAGTTTTGTAGATAGCTGGTTAGTGAATGTGGGCAAAACACAATCACACAGGTAGTTCTCACACTGAAGTGCAAACATAAAACCCCAACTAGGGCTTCAGGCTGCTATTTATTTTTCTGATCTGTCAGTTACCTTGGCCCAGGTGTTTTCAACTCATCTGTTTCCTGATTCTTCTAGTTTGCCTAAAACCTTCCCCTTTCTGATTTGCTAATCCAGAGTGTGTTAGAAAACCCTAGAAGCTGTGCTGCGAATCCCTGCCAAGTTCTGTCACTGCAAGAGCCTGTCAGTGTAAGACCTAAACTTCCTTTGTCCATGTACAAGGAACCGTTACTTGGTTAGCAGCTCTGGCACGCTGGTTTTTCTCCCATGAGCAGTGTGAGACAACACAGATGGTTGGTTCCCTTCCTCATGCCTCTGTGCAGAAGGGAGGCTGCCTCCAGCCTTAGGCTGGACACCAGCCTGGTGTGCATCACCTCCAGCATCCTCAGTGGAAATCCTCAGTTACTATGTGGAATGATTGATAACTAGTGAATATCCAACTTCACTGAATCATGGTTTGGGCTCAGAGAGCAACCACACAATCTTAGCTAGAAGAGTGAACTAGATCTGTCAGCTATGGTAAGCAAGTTAGCCTTCATTTTAAGATGACTGTACTAATGAACTACTGGTATAATGTAGATACAGGAACAGCGAACGAGTAACACATGACTGAGTCTCCTTTCGGGGCACGGTAGTATCTTGGCAGTGCCCTTCCTTCTCTGTTTTGGGTGCTGCAAACTGCTATCAACTGCTCCTTCCTGGAAGGAAATCCTTACCTAAAGCTCACAGTTACACAAAGAAAGCAGGCTTTTTGTGCTGTTTCTGGGTTGTGTTAGAGTTCAGCATTTAGGTGGATTCACATAAGCTTTCAGCAAGTGGGAAAGCAAATGCCCCTTTTATTTCAGGGCAACCCTAGGACATTCAGCCATGTTACAGGGCAACCTGAGCTGAGAGGCTTCTCACTACCACTGTTGCAAGCTGTTGCCTGCACTGTCCAGCTTCGCCCTGGTTCTCCCTGAAGGCAGGGAGACAGCAGACCTGTAAGGTTACCTTGCTCACACACTTAAGAAGTGCCATTTACTAGTTTAAGCCACTCCTGGTAAAAACAGAGGGTGAAACATGCAACTCAAAGATCTGACCTGAGATTTTGAAAGAGTGGCATACTCTTAAATTATGTAACTGTTTTCATTCTTGTGTCCTGGTAGTCTCTGTGGGGCCCTTGGATCCCTACAGTTAGTTAGTGCTGCCTTTCCACTTCAGGTTCACTCTTTGCTTCCAGTCACCCCCTGGAAATTATGCAACAATTGGAGATAGAAAAATTACATTAGTTTTCAGCAGTATAAGAGAGTTCTTCCTCTTCCAGCTTCTGTTATGGGAAGGAAGTGGTTCCCTCTTGTATCTCACCTGCCCTGTGCCCCCTGTGGTGCAATATTCCATGCTAGATCGTCATCACTGTCGTATCTGCGAGGGTTGTCAAAGAAATAAGATCTGGGACTGAAGCCATGGCTCGGGACCATTCCTGCATTGGTCTGAGGGAAGGAGAATCTCAGTCAGTACTTGCAACAGAAAAGTAATGATTCCTAAAAGAAGTTACTGCAGACTTAGCTCATGGCTTCCAAAGTAAACCAGGCAATTTTACATTTCCTGTAGAGCAAAAGAAATCTTTTTGCTTTTTCTGTTGCTCTGTCAGCATAGGGATAGTGTACCGATCTTAACAGCTTTCATTTTTCTTCCTTTCTAACTGACCAGTACAACCCATTTCTGAAACCACCCCCCAGTGTGCGTTTAACCTGTCTGCTGAATTCCTGTCTATCTTGGGCACTTTGTGCTTTTAGCCAACTGACTTCAAGTTAGCAATATGGAAGCAGCTGAGGAGCTGAAGGATATGAAACATGTAAAAAGATTTGGGTTTACCTTCCCTCTTGGTGTGTATGTTACCTCCCTTACCTCAGGAACTGATCATGGCACTCTGCTTAATTGAGACCACAGCTGAAAAGCCCCTTAGGATCTCTGAGAAATTTCAGTGTCTACCCTACAGTGCTATGAAGGCCAAATACCAAGGAAAAATCTTTTGATAAAACAGGCAAAGGGGCTACATATAAATCCTTCATTTACAAAGAATTTTGCCCTTATTTCCTTATGAATCAAAACATAAAACGTAGATTCTGAAAGTCAGGTTGGTTCTGGAAACAGTACAGAGAAACAACTAGGACCCAGCTGAGCCTCTTCTACTGCTCCACTACTTTTATCCCCAAGGAACAGGGCTTCCTGCACCTGTGGATGCACCAGGATGGCATCTTCCCCTCAATCTTAAGAATGAAAGCAGTTCAATCTCCTGCTTTTGAGATGTTAAGTAACTGATAAAGATGAACTAAAAATATGTCCATTTCCAACATTCATCTGGCTGAAGGTATGGCAAGGTAAAGGACCATGCACTGCACTTATCCTGTGTCAGCACCAGAGCAGCCAGACAACTTGTTCCTGGCTACAGTCATCTCTGGAACTGAGCTTTACATTCAAGCAATGATGAATGCAGACTGCTGCTTCTGAAGTTTTTTGTTTCTGAAGTCCTGAATGAAATGTAAACCCACTATTTCCTGGGGTTGTTCCTTATTAAAATAAAGAACGTTTCTGATTTTTACTAAATCAAAGTTGTTATTAAGATTTTTTTAACTGAAAGAAATTTTGTTTTAAATCTAATCATATGCTTCCTTGGCCCAGCATTTTCAACCACTGGACTGTTAGATACTTAACTGCTCCAACAGTTAGCCCACTGAATGTATTAAAGTCCTGTGGCCCTTGGTCTCCCTCTTGTGGCACACTTGCACTGAAGTTCAGTTTTGCCTTGCTAGAGTTCATTTTTTGTTTCCAAGTAATTTCCAGTTTCCTTCTTACCTTGATATTGTTCAATGTAAATATTTGTCTTGTGTAGAAAAATATCCATGTATGCCCTATCTGCTTTAACAGATAATGTCAACCCTAAAAGAGGTAGCCATAAAAGAAATTATACTACTGACTGGTGCTTCTGAACTGTATCTTTATGAAGTTGGAGATGTGAAGGCTTTCTGCAAATCACAATGCAATAAATACAATGTTATATGCATTAGTGCAGTGCTCTTTGAGTTGCGAGAGATGTTTGACTCCATTTGAGCTCTTGTTTGAGTAGGGTTCCAGATCTTTATGTGATCAGCTTTTTGAGAGGTTAGACCACATCCCTGATTTTTGTTCTCTTGCAAATCTCTCCCACACTATCCAAACTTGACCACCATCACTAAACTCATTTTAAATAAAATGAGATCTCTATATGGTCACTTTTTAGAAGAGCAGAACAAATAGAATGTACTTTAAAATATTTTTTCTCTTTGCAGTTGTCGTGTCTACCCCTTAAGCAGGACTGAGGCTGAGATATTTTCTCTTTTTTGTGATGAACACTGGGGACTATGGGGTTTCTTAGTGTGGTGTCAGGTATTCCTTCCTTATTCAGCTTGGCTTTATCGTCTGAGAAATCTGCATGTGAGAATAAACCCCGTCACCTTCTTTAAAAAGTTTTATTCTATTTGTTTCTCTTTCTTGTGAATTTACCATTCCCATCTTGATGGGGAATATTAGATTTGATTTGGTTTACCCTGCAGAAGCAGGGGTACTACCTCAGTAATCATAATACAAGACTAATACTCACCAGATACCTGTCAACCAGCATATCCTATGCTAACCTGGAGAAACTGCCTACAGCTATAAAAAGCATTTGTCCATCTAGTAACTGCTTGGATATCAAGGATACTTACATGGAATTTTCCTTACAATTTACACCTTAATCTCTGCTCTGCTGAAACAGCAAACAAAGCAAGTGCTTGTTATGGCTATTGCTCTTTGACATGGAAATAATTGAACAAGTACAGAGCTGAAAGAATTTGACCAGTTAGCACATAACCCTTTTCACTGCTATGTGAGAAAAGACCCTAAGTTTGGATAACAAACTCCTTTTCCATTGACTCCAGTAAAGTACTGTATTAATTCAAAGGGCAGATCTCTGCAAATTTAAGAAGGTTCCTGATTTTTAAAGTAAACTGCCCGAGAAACACCTTTGCCTTCCTTCTGGGCAAACATGATGAATTTCTTTCATGAGGAGTTAGTATAAAGAATTGGGAAGTTTGGATTGTGTTTATTCTGCCAAGGGCACATTGAAAAAGGTAAGTCAAAACGTAAAGAAGCAAAAGCTCCTTCAGAAGGTGTGCCCTCCAGACCCACCTGGACATTGCACTAACAAATTCCACTTACTAGGTCTTTTGTAGGGTTTCGAACACGGAAGAAATACACAACCAAAGAAGTAGGTAAGAGCTCCCAGATGAAAAGAATCACTCCGAACACTATGTAACCTGCATCTCCCAGCTGACATTTCAGATCTGCCTGTTGAAAAGTCAAAGAGAAAAGTGTTTTTAAATGGCAGCTCATGTACAGGTGTAGGAGGCACCTTCCTTCCTTATGGTCTATGCTTAACTGGCTAAAATACCTGACATGACCAGAAACTTCATTCAGTATAAAGCCTGGTTAACCTGGCTAATGATTGAAGGTATAATATAAGAATTGATGTGCTATATTGTTGGGTATATGTCTTCCCTTCTATGTCTTCTCCTCCTTTCTTCTCCTCCTCCTGTCTTTACTTCATCAAAATCTAATGCAGGAGTTCCTAGTCTCAGAACCTGGCAAGAAACCATTTGATCAAGTGATCAAATCCAGGTAATGAGCAACAAGTTTTCCAATCCTTTTCCAGCTGGAAATAATACATGAAGGAACAATCAATGTCCAGGCCTTCAAGGGCATGCTGGCAATCTGGCTTTTAAAAATTAAGGCTTGGATCCCTTCAAATTGGTGCATATTGTTAGCTTTACTAACCACGCTGTTACTCTAGCATTAACCTTTACCTCTCTAGAGTTTCCCTCCACCATTTGCCAGAGTTCTAGAGGGCAAATGCTGTCTTTTCATGTGTTTTGTACAGGAGAAGGGTGATGTTCCTGACAGGTGACCTGAGACAGTACCACAGTACAAACATTGGGCTCTACTTTTAAGTGGCTTTTGATTCTGGTACCAAATTGAGCTCATTGGTTCCAAACCATTTACATATGGCTCTGATAATTTACCCCAAAATCCAGGCAGCCGTAATATCAGAAGTCGGGTCAGATGTTCAAAAATCAGTAGTAGCAACCTTAAGGCCTAGAACATTCCAGTGAGTGCCCTATGAACAACCTCTGACTCCACAGGAGAAATGGGAGTCAGTACAAGAAGTGTCCCTTGCAAAGGGTCATCAGGAGCAGCAGCAACACTCTAGATCCCAACAAGAGGGGAGATGTTTTGATTCAGGAGATGCCTCACCCTTCTGCCTCATCCTGTTCTAGTTACATGGAATGCCATCACCTAACTGCACTCCTCTGCATCACAGCAGGGTTGAGTAGTGGTCTCTTGACAAACCTACTCAGCTAACTCATAATTAACTCCTCCAAGCAATCCTACCCTACTGTTCATCTACTTCTTATTTACAGTTTTATCTACCAGTCAACTCAGGCCTGCCATTTTTCCTAGCCTTGACAGAGCTGGAAAACTACTAGGGCCTAACTACACTCTTCAAAGAAGGAAAAGGAGCTGGATGCCCAAATTTCAGAAATTTCAAAGAAGAATCACCTGCTATTTCCTTTAGTGTTTTCATCAACTGTTAGTTTCAATCTGAATTGTCACTTGCAATTAAAAGTTGGGGAGAATCTTAGTCTTATCCTCAAACTACAGAAGTTAACATGCTAATAACAGAATTAAGGTAAATAACTCCACAACCCTGGATGGCAGTAGATTGGATGATGACTTCAGCACAGAGCATCTGAATAGAATCAGGTACTGGTTTTCTGCTTGTCCAAGTGTGGTATGCTCTTTCTAATGGAAAAAAAAACCTTGTTGGTTTTTTTTGTTGTTGTTGGGGTTTTTTTGTCTGTTTGTTTGTTTGTTTGAAACAAAAGGCATTTTTTCCTTTTAAACAAGAATAAAGTGAAGGTTAAAAAAGGATTGATTTTTTTTCCCCCCCAAATTACTTGGGTAGTGTTACTTCTTTCTGTCTTTTAGCAACAAGGGTTTTTTTTTCTCCTTATGCTGAAATTATCGGAAATTTGTATTCCTGGAACAAAACAATCTTAATTGAATTAGAGAAAAAAGGAAAGGATTTTAATATATTCATTCCTCTTGTCTTAGGATTGAGGAAATCAGCCATGCAGAATTAATTTTTCTCATTAGCAAATATTTTCATACTTGCCTGATCTGAAACATTGTACCAGTCGTAATCAAAAGAATTTACTTTCTTGGTTTGGGAAAATGATAAGATGAACAAGTTGTAACAGGCTCGTGAGGTATAAAGTAGTATAACAGTCACTCCTATACTTGTCACCTGACACACAGATGAGCCCTGGAAGAGATTTAAGTACAGGTTATTATTCATAAGGCAGTTGAGAAGAACATTGCTTTGCATGGACTTCAAGGGATGCCATCCTACTCTGTCTAATGCAACTGACTTTATCATTCTTTGATCAGTATATCCTATACTACATATATTCCTGTATTTTATCAGTACAGTAGTTTCCAGGCAATGGTAGCAGTTGCAGCCCTCACAAAGATGAGCTGTGACTAATTCCTAAAATTTATTGTACAAGTGCTACTTTCAGAGCCATGAAAACACTTAAGAACTATATTTGATATCAGATGGAGCAAGGGAATTCATCCTTCAGCTCTGCATTAGCTACAGAGCATCCTGTATCAGATTCTGGCTAGCTAGCATGATGCAATCTTGCATGTTTTTACAACTGCTTGCTGTGCACCTATTTCCTAAGTACAGAGATCATTAACTGTCAGCAGTTAAACACAGCACATCCTGCCTTACTTGATGTCAACTCAGTGAAGACCAAGTGGAAGCACAGCCTGTGGGAGAGTGATTATGGCTGGGCAGTCTGTGAGTGGGAACTTGGGCACAAGGGGAGGGATTAGACCACAAAGTGTGAAAAAACAACAGTTCCTAAGCCCTGGAGAGAAAAACAGAGCAGGGAAAGAGCCTAACCCATGATAAAGAATAAGTGAGACACTTGACCGCTGTGTCAGGTGGGAAGGGTCACTGTGGGGGACTAAGACCCCAGCACAGAAGTTGTAGCAGCAAGCAAGGAAGAAATCCAGAAGCCACAGCTACAGGGATCAGTATGGGTCTGATCACAGAGATAAGCAGATATACAAATATGGGACTGGCTTTGAGAGAAGCTCAAAGTAAAATGTGCAGTTGTCTCTGGAATAGAGCTTTGCACAGTCAAAGGAGAAAAGATAGGCTAAAGCTCTGCATGCTTTTAGAGGAACAGGATACCTTACAGTCATTTGCTTCACCAGCCCTGCCCTCGCAAAGACCCATACCACTAAGACAGGTTTCTCTTATCTGTGTGAGAGAGAGGCCAAAAAGGAAGCTGCTCCTTCTCTCACAGGTCTTTTTATACCATGCAGGAGACAGGAAGGTCTGCAACCTGTTCCTTCCATTCACACACTCCGCTTCCAGATTTGCAGCCAAGAAGCAGAGGTCCAAAGTGCTGCGGTGAGTAAAGCACAGACATAACAGAATGGGTAGTGAAATATTAGTGAAAGTCACCAAGTCACCGTTTCCTGAATCCCTAGCCTTCAGAGGACTACCAGGGCCCCTCTGCTGATCACCCTTCTTGGTGGCTGCTGTTCTTGCAGCTCTGTCAACCCAGGAGCCTGGTCTGTTCTCCTTATTGCAGGCTCGGGGAGTAGTCAGAAAACCTTGACAAAAAGTAGCTTGCTAGTTTTCCCAGCAAAGTAACAGTGCTTCAGGGAACAATCAGGCTCAGAAGTATTACAAAATCCCCAGTATAGTCAACCTCTTTGAACTCTGGCACATGATACACTGCAACTACTGGTGTTCACCAGGCCATAACCTGCAGCCACTTCAGGAGTTAGCCAAGAGCCTTCTGCTATAGGAAAATTGATTCCAGATACATAGTAGGCAGTGGTGAAAGCTATGGCAAGACCAGCAAGTAAGAAATGCCATAAAGAGGAAATCTTTCCTAGGCAATTCTCTGTTATCCTTTAGTACCAGCAAATCAGTGATGCTGTCATGGAAACCGAGGGTGAGAGAGCAGAGAGAAGCTCCTGACTGGCACATACCATTTGCCAGTTCAGTGGCACTAACAGAGTCAAGATAGCAGAATTGAAGACGAGAACGCGATTGGTATTACCCTGTACAGGTTTCCCTATGTAGCTGTCATTCTTTAACAGTTAATAGTTAAATATACTAGAGATTTAACAAACTTAATCCCACCAAACAGGTGATTAAAGCATCCTGGTTTTGCTGCTAGTCCAATATACTTAGTGGCTTGGGGAAAGGAGAGAGCAACAGTAAGAGTAGAGGCAAAAGAATCTTTTTTCAGTCACAGAGCACTACAGGAAAGAAGAGGAGCCCTGAGTTTGCAGGGTGTCCCACTGCATGATCACAGGATCACAGGATGTTACAGGTTGAAAGGGACCTCTGGAGATCTTCAAGTCCAACCTCCCTGCCAGAGCAGGACCATAGAATCTAGTGCAGGTCACATAGGAACATGTGGCCAGCACAGATCTGGCCCAATTCAGCACCTAAGGGCAGGGCTGCGCATTTCCATGGTGCTGTCATAGCCTTGATGTAGAGAACCAGGCTCATCTTCCACACTGCGTCATGGAGGTGAATGCATTTTCACTTGTGGTCAGAAGATATGTGCCAGCAGATGGGAGATGCAAATAGAAGACTGCCGGTACTGATGACTATCTACATGCAGGGTAGAGGACACATTATGTCCAATGCTACTTCTGTTATATCACTGTAGAGAGCGGATTTTTCTTTTTTATCTAGCTTTTATTTTTTTTCCCGGCACAACAGTAGCAGGATGTTTCTTCACTGGCAGTTCCAGCCATCTTTATCCCTAACGTTGTGCAGTCAAATTCTACTGAGTCCCCAGAGGAATTCCCATTTCAGATCAGCAGAGAGAAACAAAGTGCTCTTGAGTTTTCATTTCCACATTCCAGCTTTCATCAGCTGAGTGTCCTGTCCTTTCCTGCCTGCAATAATGTCAGAGTTTGTCTGGGTTTTATGAAACAGATTGAAGTAAAGAAAATCAGATTTCCTACAGGAGGAGGAAATGGAACAAAATAATCTAACAAAGCCTCTCTTAGGTTAATACTGCTTTGTTACAGAGATTTATGCTTCTGTGATTTGCAGCAGTAGGAAAACTTTTCTTACTAGTAAAAATAATCCATTGCCCATGCCCTTTGGTCAGCAAGTGACAGGCTTGGGAAAAAAAAACAACAACAAAAAAACCCCAAACCATGAAACAAACTAAGCTATGTTTTTAAATCTTCTATTCATCCCTGCAGTATGGCCAGATCTGAATAAACAGGAAAAGTACTCCTTTCATCTGATTAAATAAATGGAGAGAGGAATTTTATTATAAGGGTTTTCTAAAGACTAGCTGAAACTTACATTTCTGAAAGGTTTTCTGTGGTAGAGATAATGTGCTATTGGTTAAACTAATGATTTACTTCAAGATTTAACTATCTATTACAAATACAAAAAGCTTTGAAAGCTCTGTTCTGTTATTTATAAACACAAGACACCATTGATTTTGTAACAAACAGGGTTAGGTGATGCCACCCTGTGCCTTGACCATGGAATATATCCAAAGATGTAAATCTAAAATATTTCTATAAAGTACATTTTTAAGATTTATATGAGAGACTTTTATCCTCTTTTCCCCACTTGGCTGAATTTATAGTGCAGTAATTCTTTTAAAACACATTCTCCTTATTTGTAAGACAATATGTATAAAGGTAGATTCATATTCCACTGGTTTATCTTCAGCATGCTGCTACCTTAAACGTGTAACTTAATCAGTGAATAATTTATAAGCTGAAGGATACTAAAATAAAGGCCCTTTCTCTGTAGCATTACTAAAATTAAGACATCATCAGATGAAGATAGAAAGCAGAATCCACTTGACAAACAGCTACGAGAAAATCCAGCCAAGAAGTTCTGTAAACTCTGCCTGGAAACTACACATTTTGGGGTCACTAGTGTTAGCCAGGAGCACCCTTGCTAGCACTTAGTATTTAATTCATATATTGAGCAGGATGGCCATCCAAGCACAAGTTGTGAAATTTAAGGTCACCAGTGCTCAGGGGACCGAAAGAATTGTGTGGCTTTGCCTTGAGCTGCCCTTGTATTTTAGAAGGTACTTGAAAAGAATTGAAAATGTACCTTACCTTGGACTCCAAGTAAATGTTGGCTAGAGACATCTTGGAAATCTTATACAGGCAGATGGAGAGTGAAACAGCACAGAGCACAAACAATGTGTCATTAATTGCCACCCGGACGGAGACAATGATTTTTCTCTCTGAATTCTGTGTCCTCACCAATACTGCACATGTTAAATTCACCAAGAGGAAGAGGAGACTTATGAAAAGAGAAGCCAAGTAGAGGGGCAACCTGGGAGAGTGAGGAGAAAACAGGTTTAGTGACATTGTTAACTGTGTCTCGAGATGGAAGTTGCAGTCTGAGCAATGAAAGCTGCACACATTGGGCTGAGAGTGACCAGACACTCAAGCCTAAATCATAGTGCTTCAGATTGCTAGAGAGATTAAGTTAGGAGGTTTCAAGCCTGTTTTTTACAGTTACACAACAAGCTGTAAGTAAAGATAACAAAACATGGAAGGTTGCCACAGAAATACAACAACACGGTTCTTAGAAACTACTTAAATATGCACAGACTTTCTTAGAGCCATGCACCTCATACACAACACAAACCCCCTGACTGATCACTGACAGGAGAAATCTCATTAAAGGTTGAGCCATCTGGAATGAACTTGTTTTGACCCTGGTTCTATTACACCATTATCTAACAGTAGGAAAAAAATCTCTTACTGGTTCCCCAGCATCTTTCTCTGTCCCTTTTCCTAAATAACTCGGCCATGGGCAACCTTTTGAAATAAACATCAAGAAATGTAAATATACATAGTGATTATGGGTTGGCATTTTGCTATCTATGCCAGGCAAAAAGTTGTTTTGCACAATCACAGGAGTAGAGTTGGAACAGAAACGTGACAGACACGTTGGACTGCTTTTCTCCATCTGTTATTTTCACACATACCAGCACTGATACCTGCAAGATATGTATGCTGCATACTCAATAAAAGCTACTTCTAATTCCTTCTTACTCCTACACACACCTGTGGAGCTTTTCATTAAAAAAAAAGAAAAAGTCATGTTTCCACTTCAGGTGTTTGTTTACTTCATTATCATTGCTGACCAAGGCAATTACTGGTAAGAGTAATAATCTGCCATCACTGGCCGCAGCTTTTCACGTCTGCTGGAACTTCGAATTAGGCTGACCACAAATATCCAGACTGTCTCTGAGGAATCCGATTCTGATTGTAAATATACTTCACCCAACGGTGATGATCTTCTTTCACACAATCATATCCTTTTGCGATAGCATTAACACATCTTCAAAGCTAAGGCATAGCCCACTTCTTTGCAGAGGGCAAGAAAGGAAGGGGTATTCTTTTGAGACCTTTAAAATGTGTAACAGTTTTCAGGGAAAACCGAAAGCTTTAAAGTCCCTGCTGGTCAATCATGGAAACTCCCTCTTAAGGGGGAAGATCGTAGTCATTCCTAGCGCAGTGCAGCGGTCTGTTTTTAGGATAAGCAGCTACAGTTCCTTTAAACCTCAACGTTTAATATTGGAAGCACTGCAGTACTGGAGCAACTTTCTCACATGGCTTTCTCTGGAGAATGCAGTTCCCAGTTGTAATGGTGGTACATTCACAGCTTTCATTAATATGTCAAAAGTCTTTAAGTGGTGGTCATGTGTATTCCTTTCCTTTCTCTCCCAAAGTTTATTTAATCATCCCATTTCTGCTCTCCTATTATAGTGCAGGTGAAATATTTTTGTGGGGTTCAGGTTTACAAAGTACACTCTTACATGCTGTCTCCTTGCAAGACAGTAAGTATATGCTCTCTTTTTTTCTTCATCTTAGACAGAGAAACCTTCCACTTCAGCCTTTCCTTGATGCTGGCTTGCAACCAGCAGGGCTCAGAGACTTCCAGGAAAGGCTTCTCCTTCATGGAGGTTAGGGAATAAAAAAAAACAGACCAAACCAAACCAAACAAACAAAAAAAACCCCAACAAACCATCCAACCATAAAAACCAAACACTGTCATGCTTTCATGCCCACACACTCCCCTGTGTGCCAGGGTGAGACAGTCATGGCCAGACATTTGTGCAGCTCTTCACATAATGATCTTCCATTCCCCTTATTAACATGATGTGGCTGGGGAAATAGCTCCCTGTTTTGACAATAGAAGCATTGTTGCTGAACTTCTGAATAAGAACTGATGGAGATACAGACTGTGTCTCTCAGGGCATCTTTAGGGTCTCTGCAGCTGCAGAAAGCATTTTTAACTCACTTAAAGGCAGAATGTATCCTTATATCTCAACTACAAGGGCACCTACAAGGCATGAATAAGCATGTGGAGTTTTTTAGAAAATAGAAAAGCAGGGCAGAAGAGGTGCTTCCAGATTGCACCAGCCACTGTTCAAAAGACTATTGTGTCTAATCCCTATTTTTGGGCTAGTCCGTTCAAAGGATCTGTGTGTAATCAGGCTCAGCCTGGGAAGGCACATGTCAGGGTGTTCTGGTTCTTTCTGAAGCACAGATGCATGCCTAAGTTTTTCTTTGAGCTTAGAAATCAAACTTCAGGTGAACACACTGAAATTCACCTTGTTTAACAGGAAACATCTCTTTGAAACTACTGTGTTTTATATGTGATTTCCTTGGAAACCATACAGCATCTAAGGCCTGTGTGTAACAAGGCTTGCACATACAGCACAGCAAGCCTCATCCAAACCCATTTCCAGCCCAGGGAGATGTGCAGAAGGACTGTTTAAATATGAAGCTGGGATGCCACAGTGACTAACATTGTGAAAGCTGCACTGCCTAAAGTTTACTTAAGATTCTGAATCTCTGATAGGATTTTATCAATTTGTTCCACATCTGAAATGATCCTGATTTCTGACACATCTGCCAGCACATGGACTGCAGTCCTACCTCTTTGTTGCCCTGTTTGTGTTGCCATCATCTATTGCAGAAATGCCAGGTGCCTCTATATGCCGATCCCAGGTAATAAGGTCTGACACATATTAAAGAAAATAAGGGGAAATAAATTTCCAAAAGTGCACATTCAGCAATGAAGAAAAATCAAATTCAGTAAGTGCAGACTGCGGGCCCTGACTGTAGGCCATCCATCACTTTTCTATCAGGATTTGAGCAACCTGATTTAATGAAAGATGTCCTTGCCAATGGAATAGAGGGCAGACTAAATGATCTTTAAAGGTCCAGCCTAAGCCAGTCTGTGATTCTATCTTTTACTACCATGTTGCAATGAAGATTCAGGACCTCAGCTGTGGGTGTGCACGTTACACCGCTTCAGTTGCCTTGTGTAAGATAGGAAACAAGGTCAGCTTTGTTTATATGGCTCTTCTACACAGGCTAACCACATTCATAGTAAGAGATCTAGATATTAAAGTAAAATACTGCTGAAGTTCTTTACCAACAGAGCTAAAAAAGGAAAAGGCCAGATCCAAGTGTGATCCCTGTTAGAAATGCAGTAGGCAAGAGTCAGGGTGGACATGGAGCTGTTGTGGGAAAGGTAGGTTTGCATAAGTAATTCCAGTCACAATATATAAGTGTTTAGGAACAGAAATGCTCTATGTACTACAAGCACTGTGCTAATATTGTCTCTTCATAGGCATCGACTAAATATGACAAGCTCCCTTTGCTTTAAGAAAGACGTTTTCAAGCAGTTTTCAGGAATAAAGCCCTGTCACAAGTATCAGTAACAGATCAGGTTCAAAGCTTCTAACTTTCATCTCTAAAGCTAGTCAGGAACATATTCACAGACCTGCCCTGTACCACCCTCACCTGCAGCCCAGGCCTTGTGCAAAGCTGTCCTCTTTGTTCCTCTTGCATATGAGTACAATCAGGGGCAGGCATGCTTGAACTGGGGGCTGGGTGGTGTGTGCGGTGCTTGTCTGCCAGCCCATACTTCTGGATTTCTTTCCCACAGAAGCCAGAGCGTAGAGGGAGGTGAATGGGTTTGGATGCAGAGGTGTTTACCAGGAAGCATCGAGCTCTTTCCTCTTGTGGTTTGCGAAGTGGCATTCTGAGACCACCAAAATAAATGCAGCCTCTCTGTTCTATCCTGACAATTTCTGCATCAGCTGCAGCTCAGCATGGAGTCCACACCCTCAGCTGGCCATCACCTCCTACGTGTCCCATACTCTCAGGAGCCCAACTGCAGGTTGCCTCAAGCCTGCTCTCACTGTGCTACCATTCTACCAAACATTGTTTCTAAAGCACTTGCTCCAGATGATGACCTGTTCAGCTGAGTAACAAACTTCAGAGGAAAAGGACAATGTTAACATTTGACCTGCTTATATGGCGTTCTCCTAAGAGTCCGCAAGTAATAGAATAGATTTTAGTTTCAAATTACTGCTTTCCTATCCTGAATTCAGATTGTAAATTTTCCTTAGAATGGAGACAACCTCTCTCTCTCTCTCTCACCTCCTCTATTCAGACACTGCCCAGCTGAGGCTTTTAGGCATTGCCACAGTAAACATTAATTTATTGAGCTCTTCCTCAGCTTTCTGGACATTTTGGCCTTTTGGAGAGCTTTCAAGTTGTGCCTGACATTTCCTGCTGCTCAGCAAGATCCCAAACAAATCTCTCCACATAAATACAAAGCTAGCATAACCTCTACTCTGTGGAGTCAGGGAAGGTTACATGTGAGCTCCCAAAAGAGCTCCCAAACACATCAAGTTAAATTCACTCTCTCTAGTTCTTTCCCTTCACAACTCTTCTCTCATTTCGCCAAAATACTTCAGTTTCTTATTACCACTGACCTCGTGGTTTAATACTCATGAGAGTTCCACTCACTCCTGTCAAAATAAATACATCACTCTGCTACCTTAAGCAAAACACTGGATCTGAATTCATCTAGAAGTGCAAATATTAAGAACCTGTAAACAAATCTCCCAGGGACTTTTCTCCTTGTTTTTCAAATATATGAATGTCTAAAAATGGTGCTTGTTTTGTGAAATGACACAGACTTCTAAATGTCACAGGATGAAACTGGCCCCAGAACCATCACCATAAAACACTGATATACGAATAACTGAGACAAGACTACCACAAATAGTTAAATATGGCTACTTGTCAGGACATTAAATGTTTTCATAGTTCTTACCTGTATTTCAGTAGCTCTGGGGAATATTTTGACTTAGCTTTGAAAATCACCTGTGAACAGAAAAACGTTGCATCAAACATAGGATACATGAAAATAAAGAAAGAAACTGTGATTTGCAGGAATGCTGTCTCACAGGTCACGAATTGTGATGATAAGTTTCATTACTTAACAGATTTGTATTTATTGCTTACTCATGGCAGGCAAGCTCTAAGTACTAAAACCACTCAGCAGGTGATCACGATGTACTCATGCACAAATTTTATACACCACTATTTTCACTTACTCCACTTGGGAGTAAGGTCCTTCATACCACTTTATACAAGAGGACCAATAGCAGTAGAATCTTAGAGTCAAGTCCTTAGGCTTTTACATGACCTAACATGGTCTCATGCAGACCAGCCCATACCAACATACTGGTTCAGATGCTCTGTTGACATGAAGAGCCCATCATAATATCCTGGCCTGAAATTGGTCATATACAATTGTATGCATCTTACATTGCCCAAAGCATACCACCAAGAACCAAACTGACTAGTTTTCTCTGAGGTATATTTGGCTTCTGCTGACTGTCTGTTCACTATAGAACAATATGTATTTTTACAGAAAGCTCAAACCCAGTAGTCACCTTTCTGTAACAGAAAAACTCCTGACATGTTTTCTGCAGCATAGCTATGTAGTAGCGGTCACAGGTGTTTAACCACCATCAGAAATTATATGAAAAAATATTAGCATAATCTTATTTATTGAAAAATAAACATCACTGTTTTTTTCATAAGCTAAAGTGGTTTCCAAGCACACTCAGTTTACCAGTGTTCACTTAAACCAACATCAAAACACACTGACTGGCTAGTATTAAAAAAAAAAAACATGCTGCATGACTTATTCTGGGTTGTTGCCTAATTGTTTTCTCCTCCAGTTATCCTGCCTTATCCATTTCACTTGGTTTTGCATGCCTTTTAGTATATCTTGCATAACATTTGCTATGATTATCATGCTTTCTCAAGGAAATGGGACTTACATGATCAGTATGTCTGTGTAGGCCTATGTCTGCCTGTCAACTTGTTTATCTGTCACCTCACTAATCTTAAAATACTCTGGTCAGAGAACTGATGGAAAAATACTGGAAGCATCAAAGACATGATCCTTTATCACTCTCCAAAATTATCGGTGACCCAATGGAAATAAGAAAACTTATAAATGCATCTGGTACATGAACTCTTGTGAGAAGAACCCTTCATAACGATCCTACACATCACCCAGTATGAGAGAGACTGCACAACAAAGTATTATAAGAAATGTCCCAGTTATGGAAACAGCACAAAATCAAGAATCAGGCAGATATGGAGAAAATCAGGCTTCACTTGTTCCAGCACTTCTAGAACAACTTGTCATTTAACTCCTATTCACCATAAACAGCTGCCTTGACATGGAAATTTCTTCCGTGACGCATCATTCAGCTGCTTAGCACTAACTGAACCAGGAGAGAACACTGAGCTTTTCAGCAGACCCTAGAAAATGAATAACCAAAACTGAAATGTTAGGGGGGAAAAGTCTCTAAAAACATTCTGCAACCATTGATGTTTTCAACCCATTAGCATCTCTTGAAGCACACTTTACAAAATATTTTTGTGATTCGTTCTCCAAATTCCTGGATCACGAATTCTCACAGAAGTTCAGGAAGAAGCTTTGTGTTGTTTACTTACTTGCTACTGAAAGGAAAGTACAAGAGGCTTATGAATGTTATGTGTTTCTGTGGTACACAAAGACAGTTTTTAGAGACGAGATGGCTTTCAGAACATTTCCAACATGCTGTTTGTGCTAGGCTTGTTCCCTGCTCTGCTTATTCTGGAAAATACCATGGGCAAGTGGGAAGGCACAGATTCCTGATCTCAATGATCAGGCCATTCCACAATCCTCACCTGTTCTGAGTAGCATGTACATATATTGTACTGTTAGTTTTGACGGCTTTCAGGAGAAGCACTGAACAGAAGTGTTCAGAGACTGCAAAGAACTACAAAAGACAAGCAATTTGCAGTGGGCAATGAGTTTTGCTGAGTCCACAAAATCTTGAAAATTCACAAGTTCCTGAAATTCATCTCCTGTGGTTCCCCAAAAAGGATCCACTCACCCCTGTAGTGTCATGGCACACTCCTGTCACATAAACCAGATCAAGGCTGCCCTACCTAACAAATGTTCAGTGGATAACTTAGCTAAATGTAGTATGGCATTACTGCTGCAGATACAGCAGGATCTCCAGATGTGAGATCACCAAAACAGCTGTTACAGTGATTACACATTTGGTTAGTCTCTCCTAGCCAATAAAATCTTAGGAATTCTATTAAACTGACCATTAAGAAAAAAAAAAATGAACACTGCATAACAAATTAACTCTGTGTAGAATGAAAACTACACTATAAGGCATGTACATTCTTACAAATTCACTGCTAGACAGAAATGTAGACAGCCAGGTTCTGCCAGCTTTGCTTAAACCTTGCTGGAACAGTAGTGGAGCCTTAGTTCCTGAGTAGCCTTGCTGGAAGCAATGTGATTGTCACAGAATAAAGAATAAAGAGCTGTTCAGTGGGAGTAAGGATGTCAGATGCTGATCTCAATATACCTTACATGCGTGGGTGCAGCTTTTTGCTTTTAAGTCATTTAGCTCAAGAAACTGGTTGCTCAATAGCCCCTCCCCGCAACAGTGTTGAGAAAGCTTCCAGTCAATATCTGAGTCATCTAAGCAAGTCTTCCAGCAAACCAGAGCAAACCAGGCTATTCGTAAGAATAGACTTAACAGTGAGCAGAAGGCAGACTTTTAAAAAAAGACCTGAGATGAACAGCGATACAGAAAACTCGTGACATGTTTTGCTGATTTTCGAATGTCTAAAGTTTTTCTTCCTAAAAGTGTTTCCCCTTTTGCTTTTTCTTTAAAGGAGAAATATCCTGGTTTAACTCCTTGTTTTTGCCAAAGCACCGGAAACCTCAAATGAGATTCTCACACCCCTTCCCCCACTCCCTTGAGGTATACGTCTGGCATATAAATCTGCAGCAGTACAAAAAGGACTCCTAAAAGCCCTTCATACAGCCAGGGAGAATTCCTGGTGCAGGAACTGATGTAAACAGCTGACCTTAAAGACATCTTACCAGGTCCTGGCAGAGGAGCAATGAGGATTGTTTAGGAGTCCATCAGTGTCTTGTCTGCAAAACTGCTCTGCAGAGCTGCTGAGCAGCAGGGAAAGCAGACAGGGCCAGGCTGCTGTAACTTAAGGGGGTTCCAGCTACAGATATGTAAGTTAAATCAGGAGCCACTCTGGCCCTCCAAATATCAGTGAAGCAGGTGTCAAAGTCAGGTCACATATTCCCAGAGTGGGGAAAAAAAAACCAAAACTAAAACCAAACCACTAGAACAATGTTCAGTCCATGCTCTGGTTTAGCTGAACTCATGTGGCAACCTGATCTAGTTGAGGATACCCCTTCTTACTGCAGAGGAGGTTGGACTAGATGACCTTTGGAGGTCCCTTACAACCCAGACCATTCTACAATTCTATGTGATGGCTGGCACAAACCTTCTATGTACCACTACTGCTAGCTAATCAATTCAGTTTTACAGGATCCACAACCCAGCTTACCAAAAAGCCTCAGGTATGTGTTATGTGCTGGCCCTTTGCACAGGAATGGAGTTTAGCTTTATTTACCAGTTCAAAATCTCTATAAGGAGCAGAGTGTGTACTTTTTCTTCCTGTTTCTTTTCACCACTGCCTTTCTCTTCCTCTGTCACACTCCATGCAAACTTCTCTTTGCACCCTGAAAATATACCACAAGCTCATGCAGGCCCAGAGCCCCTCACCATCAGCACATATCTTTCTTCTGCTGTATATCTTCCAGTCCCAGTCCCACCTTCCTCTTTCTCTCTTTCTCCCATGTCCATTCTTTCATTTGGATCAGTTTCCCCAAAATACGCATGCTTCTCCTCTACTCTCTAAGTGCCACACAGTGTGAGCATGGGCGACATGACTCACTGCCATACTCAGCCTTTTGTAAATTGGTAAAAATAGCCCTGAAAAGACAGAGACCATGGCAGGATTGGTGGCCATGGTAAACTTGAATGTGTAGCTTTCCTGTCAAATTATTTTCCAAGTCAAATGACTTCATTCTTCATGTCAGATGCTGAAAGCCAGCTAGTCTGCAGTTGCACTTTTTCTCCTATAGATCCAATGCTGAGGACAATGTTTGATGTCAAACTCCTGCGTAGTTCTAAAGCATGCTTTAAATTAATAATAATCTGTATTATATATGCTGTATTCATTTCTACTAAAAAATACGTATTTCTCTCCAAATGTAAAGCCCTCTTTTTTCAGTCACTGATGGTATAACTTTTGAAATGGTAATTAGAGGATAAGAAGTTCTCTTAATTTCCCCCCCAGAGCTAACACATACCCCAGTTCCACTGAGATACACGCAACCTCACTGAAAGCCTTGTGCTGGTTTTAATCTGCCCTGCCAGGCACTTCCAGCATGGCCAGCTCCCCTCCAAACTGTCTTACTTGGTACAATTTCTCCTCACTTGAAAGTCCCTGATTTTATCGGCCCTGCCTGGAAGGCAGGGTAAGCTTCTCAATCTGGATGCCAGAGAAAAGGGAGATGGTTAGGGAGGAGGAAGGAGAGGTAAATCTGCCTAGCAGCCCTTCTCCATCCATACAGCTTCACAAGTCTTTAGCTCAGTACCAGGTTCCCTAGGTTCTAGAGATGCTCCCAACCTGAGGATTAAACCTACAGTCCACCAAATAGTTTGCTGAGCCTGGCCACAGGGGAGGTCTGGGATTTCCAGCACCCGCTATGGCTCACGGTCTTTGGCCCTGACCTTGGGTTTTGATTTTGTAACCTTTCATCCTAGCCTTGCTTCAGCTTCATTTGTATCTTTTTCCCCAGGGAAATGCAAAGTCTAAGCAAACAGGATGAAGTGAAGCAAGCCTTTCTCTGCCCATCCCTCCTCACATACACCAAAAAAGCAACTTCTTTTTTTTTATTACCCAGAGCCTCTTTACACTTTTGCCCACAGCACTGACTGTAAAGCCTGAGGACTCATCTCAGCCTCCTTTTGTTAAGGGCAAGGAAGATTTAGCCAGGCAGGACATAAATGAAAGAACGCCGGAGTCCTGGGATTCTCACTGTCTGAAGTCACTTAAAGTGGAAATATGTGATTTACAGATTTGCTGTATTAGCTTTATCAAGCAGCAATATAAACCCATGGGAGCTGCAGGTGTGAGGCAAACATTTATGGGCTTTTTGGTCTCTGTAAGTGAAAATGCACACTTCAGCTCCCTATGTAATGGATCTGGATCAGGGAGCTGTTCTGGCTTAGTACAATGCAGTTATTTGCTGGTGTTGTGCTATTGTTTTACAAAACTGCCACTGGATCTCATCTTCACTTGAGATTTATTTTCATGATTTCTAAGTAGACAGAGGCTTATCCTGAAAGGGTAGATAGTTTGGTTGGTTTTGTGGGGTTTTTTTGCATGTGTGTTTTGTTTTTCCTCAAAACCCCCCCCCCCCTTTTTTTTTTTCCTTAGAAGACAATGAATACAGACACAAAATTAAAAATTCTGTTACTTGTAGCACTCTCACTAGAAATCACACATATTTTCACCAGCATGGGATTTCTGAGATGAGCTGATATTTTATAAGCCTTATCTGCAGCACCCTTTCTTTTCTGCCTTATGTAAGGCATTAAGACCTTAACAAAGGACCCTGAACTTGGCTCTTAATCCAAAGATCCTTTGTTCTTAATCAAAACTATTTTGATTGTAACTTCCCTTTTCAAACACAGGTCCTCTGCTTTAACAACCTGCCCCAGCACATCACAACTCCTCCTGCTGAATGTGCTGATGGTGATGCTCAGGTCTGGGAACAACCTCAGCTGTGCCAATGTGGTGGCTTAGTTGTGTTGCTCCACCTAAAATACAGTTGAAATTTGCATCCCCATTGCTTTGAGATACCCTTTAAAAAACAGAATAGTTGTGGCTAACTTTCTGTTAGGTTCAAAAATGCTTATTAATCTGAAACAAACGCCTTCAGGCGCTTACCAAATAAGTTTTTTGCTTTGGCCAGAAGGATTTGTAGTATTTTTAAATCACTTTTCACATCTATGTCTAAAAGCTTTCCTAGCAGTGCCACATTTAGAAATTGTGTGTGCTGTACAGCAGATAATAATAAATACCTGCAAATTCCAGAGATTTGTAGGGTCTCTGACAGTCCTCTGTCCTCACTGTATACATACATCACTTACTTTCCCCTAGCTAAGCACTACTTAAATAGTATGGTTTTCAAGCAATGAGACACAGCTGCAGTCCCTTCTTGCCTGCCTTCTAGAGAAAATAAATGGATAAAAGTTGTTTCTGAACAGGTTTGTGAAGTTATAAGCCATTACTGAAAACAAAATTCTCTCTCCCCACCCCTTTCACACTAGTTCTTGCTTGCCTACTGAGGAAAGCTAGATGCATATTAAATATACAGTCTCAAAAAGATGCTGAATTTCAAGCCAAACCACCTTACAATGGTTAGAAGTAAAGAATTAATAACAGTGAATTAAAAAATTGTGCACCTATTCTGTGTCTCACATTATATTCATATAATGGTTGTGCTTGTATTTCTTAAGGCTTTGTTTTGACTGGGGAGATATTTGAGATGAGAATTCACCGTGAGCAACCAGCTCTAAAGGGAACAATACTAATAATATGCCTGTCTACAGCAGCCCACGATCTTTACAGGTTATGACGCACATCAAAAACTCTAAAAGTCCCTTGCAATATCTTCTCAAAAGCCTCACAACAGCTCTTTAAGACAGATAACTATTACATTCTTTTACAAAGGGGCTCAGAGGAAGATTGTGAGGATTCATGATGACAAAGCAGAAATTGTCTCAAAGTCAGAACCAACCTTAGCATTTTTTTTCTGTTTCCAGCCACTGACTTGTGCTTCCTGAATGAGATCAGACAACGATGCCAAAAATAATTTAAAGGACATATGTGTGCATTCTGTATGTTCTCTTTTTAGATCTTCCTTAGACAAAAGGAATAAGTTACCCACAACACTAAGACCCCAAGTGCTGGCACTCTAATGTGCAGAGTGCAGACCGCTGTGCACCCTCTGTACTCACACCAGCCTCAGCTCCTCTTGGCAAAGAGCCAGGATGCTGCATTCTACCTCCAGACTTTGACAGCAGTCCTACATGTCCATGTCTGAGGGAAGACTCTGATTAGGGCTACAACTTGGTCCCAGCCACTGTCATGGGAATGGACTGTGCAATGATGGGTGTGGGGAACTGTACCGCTATCAAATGACTCTCACAATAGATACAGAATGAAGCATAGGTCACCACATGCCTGAGCTAGATTTGAGTAGTGTGTAGAAGAAATGTTCCTGTAATCCCTTAATACATCTCAAGTCCCAGAGAATGGAGAAGGGTGAGGTAGCAGGTGTTTCAGACACTGAATCCAGAAAAGCAAACCACTGTGTATGCGGTTCTAAGTATTTAATATTCTATACAACTCAAGTGATCCTCTTACAGCTGTCATGTTTATCATTGCTGCTTTTTCAGGTCTGGGATGACAGATCTCATAAACAGCCTGATCTCTGCAACCAGGCTATTCAGAACTAACAGGCCTATACTCACTACAGAGCACTTTTAAACACCATAGGATTACAGGAGCACCTAGAGCCAGCCACAAAGCTGCTTCCAAGCGGAGCACACAGCAACACCCAAAACATCCTGAGTACTGCCAAGGGTGCTCCAGAGCTGGCTAGTGCTCTCCTGGTCAACTACCCTTGCACTGGAAAAGTGGACTTTGACAAGGGTCATCTGAGTGCAGGTTTGGCTTCCTGATTCAGCCACTGTAGTGGGACTGGGGAGATAGAGAACCCAGTTCCTGCCCTTCTGCAATCCTCCTGTGAAATCGCAGGCAAGCCCGGCAGCCTGTCTTTGTCTCAGCATGCCAATATCTTGTCCTGCCAAGATACCCAAGCTCACCAGAAATACTTACAAACAAGTTGTAACTGCAGCAATCTAGAGCACTGTGCAGCCTAACTCATTTGGCTTTTTAGCCAAATCTGTGCTGCCCATAGCACAGATACTCTCTCCCCACCTTTTTCTGAAATGGTGATGCTGTTTCCTTTACCCCACTATAGGGCTAATTTACCTTTACATCACAGCATCCTTGAAATAGAGGGTGTTTCTGTGCAGCATTCAGCACTTACTGAGGTGCAGATTCACTGCTATTTATAGATCATGACAGGAATTTGGGTCTGCAGCAGGACTTGATCAACAGTTTTGACTGTGATACACAGAACAGAAATCTCACTCAGAAACATGTTAGTCAATTTATGAAAAACTGGGGAGGTGGGTTTGTCATCAAAATTAGAAATTACAATTATGACTGCACACAGAGATCATGACTGCTAAGACAGGAGGTTTAATAAGTCAAATAATAACAACAATGTTAAAGAATAATAATAGAGTAACATTTTGGATGTGCAGCTTCCAAGCTCTCCTATGCAATTACCCCCCCAGTCATTAAATTAAAAACCATACACCTAAGAGGCAGTACCTATACTATTTGCCATCCCTGGAATGACCACTTCAGAATTCAATTTCATTGTAACACTGATCACTTGCATATAGGTCAAAAGTTAAAATTTCAAAATAAATCACTGAATTTTGCTTTTTGTATTGCCAAAGTACAGTTGTAAATTAAGTTTTTTCTCATGATTCTTAAAAACAAAACAAAACAAAACAAACCCCAAAGCTTTACCATTTTTTCAGATTTAATTGACCAAATATCTCTTGCTTACCTGTGTGAAGTAAAGATTCATCAGGGTCAGGGTGAAAAACTGGAGGCAGACTGGGAAACAATAGAGAAGCCAGAAGATGAAGGGGCTGAGAGAATTTGCTGTGACAAAGTCTTTGAAGTAAAATGAAAAGAGCACAGTCCTAAGAGAAGCCCAAAACAAGCACAGAAACAGAAAGACAGTTTGGTAACTGAACCTCTTGTGCCGGTAGTGAAGAACCAGCCAGAGCTGGACGTAGATGAACACAAAAAGCAGTGAATAAAAAACAGTATATACAATGGTCAGGCCCAACTTCACATACGGAGGGACAGCTGGCGTCAGGGTCGGTGGAAGAGTGTCATTTTTCAGTGGGTCCCACTCAGGGGCCTCCATTTGATATCAGAAATCCTTAGAATTATTTATTAAGTTTGGCTGCCGCAGTTGCCTCCTCCTCCTTCTTCTTCTTTCATCTTCCTACAGCATAGGAATCAAGAAAATGAAAGAAAACAAGCTGCACTTCCTCTTTGGCAGCTCACTGTGGGCTGGTAGCACATGATCACAATTCAGAATGATTCATTAGGACTGCCTTTGTCAGCAATTGGCAGGGAACAGCTCAGAAAGCTGCCCTTTGCTGGTGTTTGTGCACAAATCTTTACCGTTTGCAAGAAACAAAGAAATCCACTAGTTCCTGAATGATTTGCTGCTGTGTTGTTGTTTTTTTTTTTTTTCTTTTTCCCTAAGGAAAATTATCTGGATTTTAAATCAGTTCAAGTGATGTTCTATTTTCTACAAGAAGTAACTCCCTGACATTTCCCCCCAGCAGCCTTGACATATCTTTGTAGGGTTTTTTGTCTCGTTTCCCATTTAGCAACTACTTTACCTAGCTGCATTTTGTTAGAAATCATTTTAAGCACCTTAAAAGAATGAAATTAATTAAATTCAAATCACTGTAGTAAGCTGTAACAGTTCAGCTCTGCATTGCAGAAACTTTTGTGTTCATAAAGAAACATACAATTTACACAGCAAATGTAACACAAACAGTATTTTATTTTTCTTCTAACATATTTCATTAGAATGGGACAAAAGACATATCAAGGCTTCCAAATGCAGTGTACAGGAGCAAATAAAAATCCCTAAATACCCAAATTATCTGAAACATACATGCATCTTCAGGTTCTTTTCTTCTAGGTTTTCTGTTTGTGCCGTCACTGTGGCAACAGCTGACTAGACATGCCTTCTCATGAGTGTGCAGATGTGTCCTTGGAATTAAATCTATAAATTAGCAGGTACTATGGCAGGCTGCTGGGTTTGCCTCATGGGGGTGAGAAGTGAGAACTGAAACTGAGTGGTTTAGACATTTGTAACATGGGGGAAATACTTCATATGTTTTTAGGTCATGTATAGTGTCATATAACATCAGAAAAAGGTGCCTTGGCTGTGGCTGGACCACTGCCATATTCTGTTCTATCATTTATAGTAAGCTATGAGAAGTGTTTGTTACCTGAAATAATCCCCAGGAAAAAAAAAAATCCCTTGAGTGAAAGAGTCCATGTAGTGAGCTAACACAGTGCTCAAGGCATGCAGATGCTGATACTGACACTGAATGCTAACGAAAATAATTATTTCCATTATTAATGCCTCACCTCCAGAGGAGTTCAGAACTACTGTTTTATTGAAAAAGACTAATGTTATAATTGTGATTATTAATATAAATACAACATATATAAGTTTGAAAGGTTCTTTAAAAAGGTCTCCAAGTGAAGCCCATCTTGCCCTAAACATACCCACGCTGAACACATAAAGCAATGTTCCAAAATCCATGTTTAGGTACTGAAACATAAGTGGTTTGATTTTAAAATGTGCTAAGCAAACTCAGCTCCCATTGACTGGAAAGAGTGACTTCTATTAGGTGACTCTAAGACCCTTACCAGAAGCTTTGGAAATCTTGGATAAACAGCTTACAGAAGCAGGGTGACACAGAGTGAGGGGCTGTGTGGGTTTTGCTGTGTATAAAATAGAACACACAGTGAGTGATGGGAAAAAGAAAAGAGGATAAGAAATGTCCTAGCATTAAAATCTGCACACCCATACAGAAGCATGATGTAGCTTGCACAGAAAGAGAATTTTATTACTTCAACATAGATGAACTTGGATTTAGTTTTAAATTAGATCTGCTGCTAGACTCTGTATTTCCTTGGGAAAAGAGGAAAAAAAAAAAAGTAAAATTGACTCAATACCAGAGTAGAACATGAAAAACAGCAGTTAGTGAAGCAAATTTGTCAGAGAAGCTGGATGTACTCAGGCCATCACATTCATTAGGGAAATACAAGGCAGATAAAGGGCCTGGACAGGAGTTTAGACACTATAAAAGACAGAACAGATAAAACAAAATTTATTTCAGTACATATGACAGAAGGCTGCATCTCCCAGGTCAGGAAAACATCTCCATAATATACTTCCTTTTAAGCAAACAAGGAAAACCTCTTCCTAGTCTTTCCCAGTTCTACTAAAAGACTTGCTTTATACATCCATCAGACCACAACCCCAGTGCACACATGCACTATCTAGAGGCCAGAGTACAGTGATAATAAATTCAGTGGGTTACACACCAGCTCTCTGCCCTCAGCACAAACTTTCAGGTTATGCTTGTGGCTGACATTAACCCACCGTAGCGGTAAGCACTCCATTGCTTTTTATCAGTGACCTATAAGAACTCTTCACAGCTTATGCTGTAAGACTTTAACCCGCTGAAGGAGGGTAAAGGCTTCCAGGACATGCCATCAGCAAAACCACCAGGATTTTAAGATTGCCACATGCCTGAAGTATAAAATGTACAGAGAAACAGGAATCCACTTCCACTCAATAAACTGCTGGTTTCTTTAGTTCCCCTGTGGATGTTATGGCAAACTGACAGCTCATGGGCAGCATGTTGTAAACAAAGAAAGCTAATGCTTCTTTGGTCAGGTGTTGCTAAGGGGCAGCAAAGAACACCGGTTGCACAAAGTGTATCACAAATGTGTCCTTTGCCAGTAAGTGAACAAAGGTTGGCTGGGAAAGTTTGCATTGCATCATTACAAGAAACTTCTTAATAAATCACAGAGTTGTTTTAGTTGGAAAAGGTCCAAAACTCAGTAAGTCTAACTATCAACCTAACAACATCACAGTCATTAAAACATGTCCCAAAGTGCCATGTCTATACTTTTTTTAAACACCTCCATGGATGGTGACTCCATCACCTCCCTGGACAGCCTATTCCAAAGACTTACCAATCTTTCAGCAAAGAAGTATTTTCTAATATCCAATCTAACCCTCCCTAGATGCAGCTTCAGGCCATTTCTTCTCATTCTATCACTTGATACTAGGTAGAAGAGACCAACACCCACCTCACTGCAACCTCCTTTCAAGTAGCTGCAGTGAGCAATACAGTCTCCTCTCAGTCTCTACCAGGCTTAAACAATCCCAGTTGCCTGGGCTGCTCTTCATAAGACTTGCTCTCCAGATCCTTCTCCAGCTTCACTGCTGTTCTTTGGACATTTAATGTCCTTCATGTAGCGAGGGCCTCAAAACTGAATGCAGTATTTTAGGTGCAGCCTCAGGAGTGCTGAGCACAGGGACACAGTCACTTCCCTACTCCTGCTGGCCACACTATACCTGATACAGGCCAGGATGCTGTTGACGCAGCTGAGCACACTGTTATCTCATGTTCAGTCAGATGTCAGACAGTGTCCCCACATCCTTTTCTGCTGGGCAGCCTTCCAGCCACCTTTCCCTAGCCTGTGGCATTGCATGGGGTTTTTGTGACCCAGGTGCAGCACCCAGCACTTGGTTTTGTTAAACTTCATACAAGTGATCTCAGCCCATTAATCCAGCAAGTCCAGAGCAGTCTGTAGATCCTTCCTACCTTCAAGTTGATCAACACTCCCACTCAATTTGGTGTCATCTGCAAACTTACTGAGAGCACATCCAATCCCCTCATCCAGATCATTGATAAAGATATTAAAAAAAGACCAGCTCCAGTATTGAGCCCTGGGAAACACCACTACACACCAGCTGCCAACTGGATTTACCACTGTTCACCATCACCCTTTGGTTCGAGCCATCCAGCCTTTTTGTAATCCATCAAATTATCTGCCCATCCAAGCCTTGAGCAGACAATTTCTCCAGGATGATGCTGTGGGAGACGGTGTCAAATGCCTTACTAAAGTCATCCACTAAGCGGATCACCTTGCTGTAGAATGACAACAGGTTTGCCAAGCAGGACCTGCCCTTCATGGCTGCATAATGGCACTCAAGATGATCTGCTCCATGACCTTCCCAGGCACCAAGGTCAGAATGACAGGTCTGTAATTCCTTGGGTCCTGCTTCTGTCACATTTGCCAAACTTCCACGCAGATTTCCAGTGCTTGAGAAGTTCAGGCGCTGCTTGGTCTTCAGAACACTCCTGCTGCTGTCTAGTGCTGTTGGGTAATTCCAGAAACAAATCTGTTTGTGTTTCTGTTTTCTTTCTAAGGGTTGTCGTCCAAAGGAATAAATTTGAGTAGAGCTCAAGGGTTCAAAAACTTGCTTAGCTAGGCTGCCTCACTGCTGTTTGACTTGAAACTGACTGAAGTAGATAATACAAAGTATCCAGATTTTACAAACTGAACTGCTCCCCCATTCCTGAGCAGAAAGGTCTACAGTTCTCATCTTTGATGTTATTTGCAGTTAATGAATTTGCTGGCAAGACTTAGTGAATTACTGCATGCTAAAGCACTCTGCATCTAATGACTTTCACTAGTGTGTATTTCGAAGAGTCTTTTAGAAATTATTTTGCAGAAAAGAGCACTTTTAGGGAGTGAAGAAAATAAAGTAATTAAAGATTTTCTTAGATACTGAACCATTTTAATCTTTGATTTAACACTGTGGTAGTCCAGAGTGTCTGTCCTCAGTTACGCTGGCAGGATTTTAATGATTTCTTAGACTGTGTTTCTTACAAATACCTGTCTGTCATGGTTTAAACCTCCAGTACTTAATAAAGTGTCATAGTTGGACCTTAAATTCTGCCCTTCTTCAAAAGCTGCTTTTCCCAAAAGTTATCTGAAAACCTGTGAAAGGCCATTCCATCCAGTTCCACCCTAATTGAGACATACTAGGAAAGGTGTCCTCTCACCAAACCAAAGAAAAAGAAAATGGTATTCTGGTCAATATTTTCTTTTTCTGTGCAATTCATGAGGCCTATGATTAGTAAACTCAACAACATTTTGAAGGAAATAATTCTTGCCATTTCTACTCAAAAACAAAGCAGGACAGAAATCTGCCATTTAACAAGATCTGTCAACTAGCTGGTGGAGAGTAGGATAATTAGAAAAAAAGATAGATACTCTGTGGAATTCATGATGACTTCACTCAAAATTGTCACACACTTACACCTCCTCTTACTTCATTATGTGTCCCATAGAAATATCAGCTCACGTCCTTGCAGTCTATTAGTTTCTATTTAAACAATTTTTTAAATATATACATTCCTCAGAAGCCTTTACTAAGCTGGTTATTAGAATAGAGAAATTTAACTATGTAGTGTAAGCACACAGTGTCTGCATTAGGCCATTGCAACTTGGTGCATGGCATAGCAAGATGTCACATTTCCCAATGAGAGGTGGTGGTCAGGATGCTGAAAAGAATGGACATTCCCCTGGAACAGGTTCAGGAATCTGATTTAATTACAGGGCAAGCATCTAAATTAGTGTCTGCACAACGTGATAGATGAATTAGCCAGTAAATCCTGAAATGGTAGTATCTCATTTGTCTTTGGCTTCTGAAAACCTAATACTTGAAGCTTTTTGAATATTACTGCATTGCATAACATAAATACTCAGCCTTGGGAAATACTGCTGATGGGATACTTCTACCCTTCACTCGGTATGGGCTCATCTCCAAGTCATGGACTACGTCACCATCTTTGGGATTCAGCATCTCTGTGCCATTCAGCATTGAGCAACTCTGGCAAAAGCCGAGCAGAGGGCTGGGAACCAATTTTCTCAAGGGAAAAATTGTCCTTTTGTTGTTGCGCTTTCTCTGTGCTTGGGTATGTTTGATTTCACTGTTAATCCTGACACAGACTGCATACTCAAAACATGTCTAAATAAAGCCCTCATAAATAAATCAGGATTTATTATTCTAATCTCATTTAGGTCACACAGTGGTGTGCAACAGTACAAATGTAGGGCCTTAACCCATAATTCTTAATGCAGCCAAATCTTCCATTGGCTTCAAATAAAGTAATGCCTACATATCAAGAGCAGGAACTCATTGCACAAACTAAACAGAGTAACGCAAGTAGCTTCAAAGCAAGAAAACTGTAGTTTCATCATTTCAGACAATACTTGTCCAGAAAAAACAACCAAAACCAATCAAATGAAAAACTCACCACAAACAAATAAACAAAAAAACCCAACAAACTTTCTAGAAGAATTAAATATGCTATGCCACAAATAGAAGATGGAAGGAGACATATTCTAAGAAAGAGAAGTACCAGTGCCTTTGTTTCTGTCCTGCAAACTTCCCCGTTGCACAACACATGATAAGAACACTCTCAGCTTGAAGATGCAGTCTACTTTCCAGAAGAAAGAAAGTCTTGAACAGCCTGAAAGTTCTGTCCATGCTGCACGTTTCTTGGGGTTTAAAACAAGACTCAGCAATCTGCAGATCTAAGATTAAAAAGCATTGGAAAGAATTTGTTGCTTTCCAGTGCTCAAAGCATTCTTTCCAGTGTTCAGTTTCCCAGATGGCTCCATAATTCTGAAAGATACTTTAAATCCAAGTTAGCTCAAGTAGAATATGTTTTCTCCTTTTCTACCCTTCTCTGCTGTCTTTGACTTAGTGTTTATCTCCTTCTTTGCACTCCTTCCCACCCCCCACTGGTAAAACATACAAAAGAGGAACTAAAGTAGACATTTATTTCCCTTAAGTGGGGATTCCCTTAAATATATCAGTCAGCTGGGTATGGTCTGACTGGAAAAGGGATGTGGGCTAGTAGACTGACGACAGAGGTGGATTTGAGGGCTGAAGATCATTTGGACCAGTTTCTGGGTTTCATATCATCTATGGCTCATCCTAGCAGGGAATATGTCTTCTCTTCACAAGAATCTTGATGAATAAAGAATAAAAGCCCAATTAAACAAGAATGATTTTAGCCACATCCAGTAAAGGAAGCGAATTAATTTTCTTTCCTTGCCTTCTGATACATAGACAATGCAAAGCATCTGGCTCTCAGCTAGTAAATTCTCACATGTTAAAATTCATCTGCTTCAGCCCTGATCATCTGCTTGTTTAAGCAGCTGAGAATTCCGCTGTGGAAACAAAGGTACTGACATCCATACTAGCTCAGAGGACTGTGTGATGCTAGGAAGTGGGCTCGCAGACGGTCTGAACAACTTGATGTTTCCTCACTTCCCTAAACTGTGGCAAGGCTGCCCTCTGAATGCTCACGGCTGAAACTTGGAGCTGTGATTAAGACATTTTTGTTGATGAAGGGCTTACAGAACTCCAGTATGGCCTTTCTGGGATATAAAAACAGGTTGAAAAGGAGTAGCCAGTGTGGCTGGAAGAAAAGGATTGTGTTTGGAACCGCAAGGTGGAGTAGCTGTGCAGTGAATTACTGAGATACATGTCAAACCCTTGGGGATTAATTTCCACAGGAACTGGATCATTAGAAAATCTGTACTTAAAGCATCTGCAAAGATCTGAGAGACAAATGTAACTCCTGTGCTAAAACCGAATAGTAAATAAACTTTTACAACAAAATTGTGTACAACATTTAATACACAAGGTTCAGCCAACAGCACCCTTCCTTGCCCTATACATGTGTACCTTTTTTATGCTGCAGCCTAAGTCTGCACCTGTGTATTTGTGCAGTTACTTTCCTGTTGCAACATAACTTGTACAGGCTGTTAGCCTACATGTGAGGGAGAAGGACTCTGGTCTGACAGGCCCAGCGGGTCCCCCTGTCAGTGAAATCAGGAATAAAACTCCTTAATGCTGGCTTTCGGCATTAACAAGCAGGCACTACTTCATTCGGCCTGGGACATGAGGGAATCATAACAAGGGCCAGAGCGCTGCAGGGATTGTTAGTGTGTGCTGCAGTTCCGTGCCTCCGACCCCACCACCAAGGGTGTGAGGGATTTAATCCGTGTGCTGTGGGTCATTTATTCTACCATTCGTTAAGGCTGCCATCTGTCTATGTCTGCACTCAGAGTTGTAAAGGATCCAGGGGGCTAGGCAGGCAATTGAATTCTTTGTGCCGATCACCTGAGAAGGACAGGTTGAGAAGACACTGAGGCTGCTTCTTTTCCCTCCAGCTCTGTGTGTCCTGAGGGCATGCACTTTTCTGTACTGTCTACCCCTTGAAGATGCCTGTTTTCTTCATAAAACTTCACTGGAAGAGAAATGAGCTGTTACAGAGGTTCATGTCCTTCAGTCAGCTGCCTTTAGCTAGGCAGTACCCTGTCCTGACCAGCAGCCTTTCTGCATTTACCCTTGCTGCAAAGCAGTAACCAGCGTTGTCCTGCTCCTTATTCTGATTGCATCTGTGGGATTTTATTCTTCATGAACTGTGGCTTAGTGGCAAAGATCAATTGAGCTTTATCTCATCCCTTAAAATACATTTCAGTGAGAAACAATAGTAAGTGGCTTAGCAAAATGTTTGGTTTATTGTGGAAAAAGTGCCAGTATGTTTGCAAATGGAATTGCTTTTGAAAGATTATGCTTTTGTGAATTTAATAATCATGCCAACCATTTATGTTTGTTTATACCATGACAGGATATTAGATGCGTTACACTTCAGATGGCCCAGATTTTTTGTAAATTTCTCCCAAGTTGTTTGATGGTATCGTGGCTAGCAAAAACTTGCTCTTTCTCATTTCTTTTCACAAATGCATCTATGTAAGTTTATTATATTAAATAAGCATCTTAGCTACAATTATAATTCCTTAATAATAATATTTGACAATGCATTTATAATAAATGATAATTATAAATCCAGAAATGTCATTATATTATAACTCTATGTTGATTTGTTATTAAACATAACTATGTTATAAATTATAACATATAATTATTAAGTAATAATATATTAACTATGTAAAGATTAGGAAATGGTGAAGATTGTCAGTGTAAGCTTTGTTTTAATTTCTTTGCAAGTAGTTTTTGGTGTTACCTTTAGGGATTTCTTTCCCCCCAGGATCCTTGCTTCATTCAGAGGACAGAGTAGTAGTGCAACAAAGTGTTCTAGGTGGAACCAGAGTTGTTAGGAAGTGACACAGTTGTTGAGAGGGTGTAAGATTCTTGCAAATTGGGGTTTGGTAAAATAAGGGTATATCAGCTCTTTCTAACTACAGGATGAGGAGAGCTGAGGAGCTTTGCAGAGAGGAGAGGGTAGAAATTGTCTAGTGCTACATGCTGTGAAAAGGAAAGACACAGAATGATTTAACAGCTGGGTTGGAGGGTAGGCATAGGTATTTATCCTGGACATACTTCTGTCACCTCCAGCTGTGCTGGATGTAGTTTATTTTAGAGCAAAATCCGGTATAATACAATGGCAGATTTCCAATCCTCTTATAGCACAGACGACATCACAGTCAAAGGACTTAAATCATTTCTGCTATTAAAACGTTACAAAGTGTGTTTCTGTGTGCAGCTGTATTTACTTCATCTTAACTGTGACATTGTAGAGAATGTTTCATCAGAAACTGCTGGCTTTTCAAATAATGTTTCTCTTTTTTCTTTTTTTTTTGACCTAGATTTTTTAAACAGTAATGACTTTCTAAATCCCAGTTTGGCAATCAACTTGATTAATGAATAGAAAAAACATACAGAATACCAAACTACCTTAATGAAAGAACCTGAGCAGCTGAATTGGATTTATTGGTATGAAAAGTTTTGAGATATGTGTAACCTAATTTGTTGGTTTAATTGTGAGAGATGTACTAAAGAGACCTCAGACAGTGGCATCAATGACAAAACTAAAATCAGAAGAGATTTTAACCAATTGACAGTTCCTCTTGGGACTGTCCTATATTGGGACTGCTTGTCCCAAGTGTTTCTGAAGTTGGTGGCATCAGGTGTCCGTTACATAATGACATGCTGAGTATTGGAGTTTTCTGAAAACTGAAAGTATAAAATTGTAGTCTCACAAGACCTACAGCACTGGGCCATTAATTACACCTTGCTAGAAGTGTGACCTCTGTTGAAAGACATGACAAAAGAGTATAAAGAAATAAAGGAGAAAGAATTTCCAGGATACAGGACTGTACCTCAAAGGTAAGATATGCAAGCCTCTCTCTGTATCTTCACTCAGCGTTGGTTATGATTTAGTTAGAATCATATAAAATCCATCCTAGTGGCCTACCTATTTTATTCTGTTTATGTCTATGAATATTTTTAAATTAAGAAAGAAAATAGTCATGTCAGAGAAAGTTCACAACAAAAAAGACAGTGGGATCTGGTAGTCAGAAGTTGGGGCTGGGGAAGGAGATGGATAGTCAGTTTCCCTCAGAGCTCTATAAAAGTGAGTTGCACAAGAAATCATCAGTCTTCCAAATGTTATGAGACACACTAAATGGGAATTGTTTTCATTCATTCCATTTGCAGGACTTTGTAAAAGGAATTTTTTTTTCTTTTTAATGTGGAAACATGAAAGTAGTTCTCTGCACAGTAGCCTTATAGTCATATATAAAAAGTGAATAGCAGTGGTATATCAAAAATTAATTTAATGTTAGAAGAAATAAGGTATATTTGAAAAAAATTCTTAAAAAATAAAGCAACTATCTGTCCTTCTGTGCTCTCTCACAGTGACTGACAGAGGCCATGGAAAATTTGCAACCTTTTAAAATTCACTATAAAATACAGAGATTAATGAGAAGATCAAATTTTGTGGTGGATGCCTGTATCTATAAAGCAGTTAAAAATCCTTCAAACTCAACAGTGATGAATTCCAGCCTTTCGGGGAGATTCTGCTGCTATAGACTTAACAGTCTGATTCAGTGTGTTAGATTCCATTATATATTATTTTCTTTTATTGGCTTCAAACACATTTTTCATACTATGTACATATAAGCAATTTTATGAGGAATTTTTAATTAATTAGCTTTGATAATACAAACTGTATTAACATGCATGATTTCACATACGCTAAAAAGAAAGAAAATATCATCTACAAAATAAACAAGTAATCAGATGATGAACTATTTTAGGAAGAGCATTTCAGTATGGATCTTTGTGTTTTTATCATTGTATACCTGAATATTAGATACTTCAGTACGGCTGAAGAGTTGACTACAAAACATAAAGATTTTTATACCTTTAATTTAGAGGTGATCTTCAAAGCAAAAAAAATGCTGAACATGTTTGCTCACTGAAAGTCGCTATTTACTATTTCCAGATCAAATTAAAAACATTGTTTTCAAGCTGTTATGCACACAGGTACCCTGTCTTCCTCACATACAATGGCTCAGATTGTCCTCTTCTTTTGTTTGAATTTTGCACGTATCCAACGACCAGAAATCTTGGAGCTAAAAATGCGATGATGGTAATGCCCAGTGTAACTCTTCATTACAATCTCCTACATAAGGTTGGTACTACAACTAAAGTGATAATCGATATTAGTCTGTTTGGGAAATAAATCTTGTCACATGTGTTAACAGTTTAAGGATCTTGTTACTAACACTAAAATTAAGCGTGCTTTCGGTGCATAAGCTTTTTAGTCACTGCCCCTGCTTTTCACACATGTGTGTGTGTAGTGAGGCATTTGGAGACCACTTACAGAGAGTATGAGCTATGAGTACGTTTAGTTAAAATGCGTGTTTCCCTGGGTTTGACGTAACAGACCGAGCTGCAGCTCCAGCCAACCCCTTCACTAGCAGCAGGTGTATTCATGGCGGCGGCCAGCGGAGGGTGCTGTTGTTAAATTTCTGTGCCGGGGCACGGCGGGAAAATGCTGATACTGTGCCAGCCTGGGGTCCGGCTGCTCCCCTCCCAGCATGGCTTCTGCGAGCTCCCACCCACCCCAGCCTCGGAAATCTTTGAACTAGTTAATAATGGTTTACTGTGAGCATCATCTCCAGTCTGAAGGACAAGGTGTGGTGAGCTTGTGCTTCCTTTGTGACGTTGTAGCTTCTTGGCTGTTTTCCAGCAAGCCTGATGTCAACTTCAAAAAGTCACCTTTTAGAGGTTGTAAGGTATGCAGTATTAAAAGCATCATGTGTCATAGCCCATGCGGGTTGAATTGCATATGCCTGGATCTTTTGCTGGTTAACCTCACAGGCATGGAACCTCTGTTAAGGAAAAAACCTCCTGGACCCCCCAGCTTCTGTTCTATTTGCAGTTTGCCTGCTATCCTAAAGAGAAAGCCTGCAATGCCGAGAAGTCATTAATGCCCGTTGAATGGAGTTTGAAGGCAGAAATAAACTATTAGACATATGAAGTAGGAGTCAATCTCAGCAAGAAATAACTTCTAAATACATTTTAAGACACTTAGTGCCTCCTGTGTGGTGCTCTGTCTTTTTGGTGGTCACTATCTTCACCTAGTTTTTGCTCTTTGGACCAGTACCAGTGCCTTTGTTGTGTCTATTCTTTTCATCTCTCTAAGCATTTTTTACTTAATACTGAGTGGCAGCATTTCTTTCCTCAAGCATAGCAGGAACCCATTTGGAGAATCCACTCACCTTAGCTGAGCATTACTGAAGAGGAGAGATCTTCAGTCAAAGAACAGATTTTTGTTGTTGTTAATGCAGCGTGCCAGGACCAGCAGTCCATGGATTTTGTTTGGTAGTGCTGTAGTGCTGGGAGTGTACACACGGTTATCTAGGAGTCCCCGTCCTGCCTCTTTGCCTGCAGGATTGGACAGCCCAAGTTGTTCTCCTCTACTTGCTGTTACTGTGTAACCAGCCCTCTTAAAGTGAATGGGACAATTTGCATACACAAGTGCTGGCAGTGTCAGGTATTGTATTCATATCATCTGACTTAAAGAACTCAATTCTCTTTCTCTTTCCTGCCATCCTTCTCTCATCCGACTCTTTTTTGAAATCGTTTTTCCACTCCCTGGATATTCCTTGAAAAAAAGACATCCTCAAAGTAGAAAGTGAGGTTATTGAACTCAATAGAAGTCCAGCAATTTCTTCTTCTGGGCCATAGGACTGGCTGTGCCACAGTCAGGAGCCGCTGAAAGCAGCTGGTTCAGATGCTGGGACAATAACTGAGTTGTTACTCTGCTGAAGCAACATGTAGCAAATGTTTATATTTGGTACTAAGAGGGAAAAGGAATGTTCAGTGACGATAGGCTCTGGAGATGATAATGCTCTTGTCCTTAGGCAAGTTTGAACAATTTGAGGGGATTTCTGTACAGGCCAGTCTAAAGAGATTGAGAAAACTATAGTCAACTGTGGGAAATGTTCAGAAATCACAGAAATTTGAAAAACGATTGGACTTAGTGGTAATGAAATAATAAGCGTAACGTACTTATAAGTTCTTCTGTACACATAATATAGATGATAGTAAAAATATAAGCCCCAAGGTTGCAAATGCTCAGGCAGGTTTTGGAGAACACTTAGATGTATGAAACATGTATGGCATGCTGACGAATATGCTGTGGAAATGAGCATCAGCAAACAAGAAAATTAAGTTAGTCTTGGTTATAGTTTGGCATATAAAATGGACATGATGCTGTGGAAGCTTTAAATGTAAGGTGTCAGTTCATGTGAGGATTGTTCCAAATAGAAGTTCCTCTCTAATTCTCCTATTATTGTACTTTGCTGTGTTTAGAAAGAGGGTTTTTTGAAAGATACTGTACTTTCAGGGGTGATTTTCTCCTGCTGTAGTGTTACATCCGTCTGTTTAGTTTACTTTAGTCCAAAGCATAGACCCTGTTTTCCAAGTGATGGCTCAATTTATGGAGATCAGAAACAGCTTGCAGATAGTTAAGACCTACTTTCAAATTCCTCCACCACACAGAATGTAAATTGTTGCAAAAGTTTTGTATCTTTCTCTGCTTACTGACTTGTAATTTGTCAGTTGTATGCCCCCAACAAGGCTCAATTTGGCAGCCAGCAGCAGAATTCTTTGTTATATGTTCATTTTAGAAAACACTTTTAATTTTTCCTTTCGACTTTAATTAATTAATTAATTTCTGCCATGTGGTAGTTCCCTGAATATCTCAATTTGGTGATGCTTCCTGAGGCTTGTGAGCATCAGGAATTACTATATATCTTTGCATTCTGGATATTCAGAGAGAGTTGAAACTGGCATTTGTCTTGGGAAGAAACATAATCTGCTGCACTTCAGAAAGCTGTTTCTCATTGTCAGGAAATGTCCACTGAGTTTCCTGTGATTTGCTATGTGGACAAGCTGTATTTATTTTATATGCTTTAATCTTTCAGTTTGTAAGTGGAATGTCAATGTTTCTTAAATCACCAGAAAAGGGTCTGAGATATTACAGAGTAATAACAGAAAGTCCTCATGAGGCTATTATACTATCACTGCTGTATGAAAATCTGCTTTATACTTTAGCACTTCTGCAGAGAATAAACTGCAGTAAATAATTACTTTTTGAATGAGGCAAAGTCCTGTCCTATTTAAGAGTCTGAGCTCTTAAATAACTGAATTGTCTTTACCATATGGAGGAAGCAGAGGGCAGTAGATTTCCCTCAGGAAGAACACAATGGTCTTGTTTGTTCAAACACTGTGGCTCATTCTTCAGAAGTTAGATTCTCTCTTTAGATGATATAAATGTAAACAGCAGTACACCACAAAAATCAATCATTTTGTTAAAACTTAGATGCAGTGTGATAAGCGTTTCCCCCTGTTGTTTGTTTTCAATAACTGCATCTCCAAATATTTTCAGACTGTATAAGCTGTGTTCACAGGGCAAATAGGGGTCTCTAAATGGCAATTTCATATAGTATTTAATGCTCTAAAGGTGGATGGGGTTGCTGGATTGTATCATTGTTCTATTGGACAATGGATTAAATACATGAAATGCAGAAATAAAAATTGTTATATTTCAAGAAGAAAATAGAGAAATAAGGAGCAGATTTAGATGGTCTTATATTGGATAATACTTTTTTTTAAGTAATTTTCTTAAGTTTAGTGGTTATACTTGTAAATAAGAATAACCCACGCTGGCAGAAGTGTGCTTTCAAAGATCTATACTGCTGGAAAACACTCAAATGTTTTTCATGCAGGAAGTTTGAGAGAATCATAAAAGACTAGCAATTAAAGGAAAACAGACATGAGTTTCTCTGAGAAAGAACTCAAGGAATGAGAACTGGTCAATGATCCATGAAGTGGGTCAGCCCTAAGATCCCAAAAGGTTAATATCAACCCTCTTCTGCAAAAAAAGACAGGGAAAGAAACTAGGATGAATGCAACTGATACAGAGCAAAAGGCCCATGCAGGTAAGAGGTAAAGAAGGAGAATCTATGCAGTGGGTGCAGAGTCAAGGAAGAGAAGACATAATAAGAAAGACTGTTTAGGTAGAAATTCAAGTAGTGACTGCAGAGCAAGAAGAAATAATTACTTGACAAAAGTTCTGGTACACTTTTATTTGCAAGGGTGACTTTTTCATTTGTAACAGCCTTGCTGTTTCTTCTCCTTGAAGAACTTACTGCCTCTGACTGCAGATGCACAAGTACATCTTTATTGTCAAAGAGAGAGGGCCAGGGATCTCTCTCGTGCACTGCATCCCTGAATATCCAAACTGCTTAAGTGTTAGGTTGATTTCCTTCCTGGTCCAAACAGCTCTTTCCAAGACAAAGCTGAGTGGTGTTCTAGGGACAGTTTGCCACACTCATAAGACAGTCCACTGTCTTTTGCCACACTCAAAAGACAGTCACAAGCCAGGAACAGGCTTTGCTCTTGGCCCTATATAATCTTCCAAAGCCAGTCCAAAGGCTTTTCAATTTCAAGTATCTACACCTATTCTGGTGTCATAGACTGTGGTCTATGTGTCATGTACCCTCTTAGTTTTGTGCTGTAACTAAACCACTGCTAGACTACATCACGGTTCACTTTATTTCAGACACTGTGAACTTGGGGGAAAAATAAAAGTGATTTTTTTTTGTCAGAGTAACCCAGCATAGATCATGGGCTAAATGCTATGCAGTGTGGACACAGCTGGTCAGATCTAGGGGTTAGCAGTTTGGACACAATCCAGTCCTTGCTACTTGGCCTCAGGGATCACACTCTGTCCCTCCCTTAATTGGGAGTTTAGACTACACAAAAAATTATTATTGTAGAAAAAAAGAGTTTCTGCTTTTGTTGCTCCTACACTGTCACATCTTCAATGAATAAGTTATTGCATCAATCCTAGTGTTTGCAAACAATGGTTCTTTTTTTCCCAACAGCAACATGATTTTTCTGTGCAGATCCTGATGTTTAACTGTTGCTCTGTGACAAGAATTCAGTGTTACATCCTAGACTAAAACACTCAGCAGTGTTTGGGAAGAAAGGAGTGGGCCACTATTTATATTAGTCTGCAGATTCCAAGATAAGTGAGCAGCAATATAAGTTCTTAGGTCTGGAAGACTAAATAGCTGTAATACATGGCATTACTCTTGGTTTTGTGTTTCTGGACCATTTCAGGTCAGGGGAAAGTTCACAGTCTTTATACATGTTGGGTTTTTTAAAAGGAGAGAAAAATATTTTTTTAGTGTTATAGAGGAGTTGTATATTACAGCTAACTATATTTATGATGTCCAACATTTTAAAAATTATTTGTCTCCAAGCACACAAATTAGGCCTTCAGATTAAAAATATGCCATAGGTTCTTGAACTTATACCTGTTTAATCTAAAGATAAATTATTATAATACATCATAGGTACAATTTCAACTCAAGATACTAGAAATCTTATGAAAGAAAAAAAAAAGGAAGAGTAATCTAAAAACGGTGAAAATACTGGAGTTTTGTTTGTTTGTTTGTTGTTTGGTTTTTTTCATGTCTTTTTACCCAGTAGTTTTCATTAGAATTTTGTGTGAATGATCAGCAGAATTGTCACTCCAAAATCTTACCTGTTGACACTGTTCTTGGAGTCTAAGTTATGATTCAAGGTTGTAGGAACAAACAAGGTTTGAGGAACAAACACTTTAGTCTTTGAGCATACACTCACATCCACCCCATTCAGCAAATTATTTTAAACTCTCAAATTTCAGTAACTTCAGGAAACTTTGGTGTGTGCTGAGTGGATTCATCAGTGCAGAAAGTCTTTAGTGTAGCCAACTTTGAATGATTGGCCAGCAGAGTTCAGGAAACACATCTTTTGTTTGTTTGTTTGGTTTTTTTTAGTAGACCTTGTCCAATGAAAATATTTACAATCAACCTCACTAAAGGAAATACTAGCACCTAGTCTTCAGCCTCACTGATCATGGATTTATACAGGGAACTTTGTTCTCCCTCTATGCAGGGCTTTCACAACTACGTCTACATGTAAAGATGAACCACAGTCTAGTTTTGAGACCATACAGTTAATGTGTTATCTTTATTAAATACAGATAAAGTGTTATCTTTATTAAATATTTCTTATATTACCCAGTCTTGCTGCGAAAACCAGTAAATTGTTGGCCTTTGCTTCACCACATCATCATCTACCCTAAATGAAAATCAGTTTCTGTTTCACTTACAGCTGCTCAGGGTAATGATACCTTCTCCTGGGTGAATTTTACTATCTCAGGCAATGAACTCCACTTCAGAAAATCAGTTTCAAAAATAACTCCTCTTCCTGGTAAAAGAGATCATCTAGTCATAATGGGGAAAAATTAGTTAAGCCTTTTCTCTAAATTGTAATGGTTATCTAGACTCATCTAAGGAATCATGTATACTTTTTCTAGATGAAAATTGTTGCAAGTTGTATTATTCTAGCAGCCAGAGAATATAGGCAGGACCAGGCCTGATGTGCTCTACAGGCACGTGTGAGATAATAGCTTGACTGCCACAAGAGAGACTATGCCAATTATTCAGAATGTATTAGCCCTTCTGTAGAAAAGTTAGGGCTGAGCTTCTCTCATAATAATTTGGTTTTGAATTTCTAGCCACTACTAGCATCACACTCACACTAGCACTTCGCCTCTCTTTTCCTGTTGACTGTCACCCAGAAGCTTTGCAACATCTTTTTGTGTGTGTGTTCTCTGTGCAAATGACACTAAGAGTCATTGCAGGCAAAGTCTGGATCACAAGTAAAACAGCATAAGAAGTTTAGCAATGATTTTGGTTTGGGTGCACATTCAATCTGAAATGATAGTTTAACCTGAGACGCATTAAATGCCATCACCAGGTTACATGGTCCTGTGTGTATTGTCTGTTCTGAAATCCAGCACAGTAAGATACCAGTGGGACAAAGTAGTTATTTCTTTACTCTTGGAGCAGATAGGAAATAAAGGATACCTTTTCTATATCTATCTTCCTGTTCTGTTCAAATTGCTTTTCCACATCCTATTCCCATTGCTTAAAAAACAGTGTTCCTTCAGATTCTAATTGGGTTTTGCATATATGAGAAACTGGTTATGCATTTTATCTTCCTGTCTCCTATGCGTTTTTTAAAAGTCCAGAGTTAGTTATTATTTTCCTTTTGGAGTCTTTTGTTGCAAAAGTTAAAACTTTCAGAAAATAACAAAACATTCAAGCTCGGAGTAGGTGTACTAGTTGACTTGGGTTAGGTGTTGTAGTTAGTGCTATGCTGAATGTTTAAGTAGAAGTCTATTTACACACCCTTTTGACCTCTTGCAGCTCTCCCATTGCAGAAAAGTCCTGGTATTCTTGCTGGATCAGAGACTCCATTCTTGAAAGACAAGTAGTATCAGGATATAAGTAGGATATTTTGATTAAAAGAAAATTAAAGTTTAAAAGCAAATATTTCTATAAATATATTAATGGCAAAAGAAGAGGCAAGGGCAATCTCCACTCTTTACTGGATGCGGAGGGGAATATAGTAACAAAAGATGAGGAAAAGGCAGAGGTACTTAACACCTTCTTTGCCTCAGTCTTCAATAGTGGGACAGGTTGTCTTCAGGACAACTGGCCTCCTGAACTGGCAGATGGAGCCAGGGACCAGTATAGTCTCCCTGTAGTCCAGGAGGAAGCAGTAAGAGACCTGCTGAGCCACTTGGGTCCTCACAAGTCCATGGGACCAGATGGGATCCACCCTAGGGTGCTGAGATAGCTGGCAGATGAGCTGGCCGATGAGCTGGCCATCATCAAGACACTCTCCATCATTTATCAGCAGTCCTGGCTCACAGGTGAGGTCCCTGATGACTGGAGGCTGGCCAGTGTGATGCCCATCCACAAGAAGGGCCTGAAGGAGGAACCTGGAAATTACAGACCTGTCAGCCTGACCTCGGTGCCAGGGAAGGTTATGGAACAGGTCATCTTGAGTGAAATCACACAGAACCTACAGGATGGTCAAGGGATCAGGCCCAGCCAGCATGGATTCAGGAGGGGCAGGTCCTGCCTGACCAACCTGATCTCCATTTATGATCAGGTTACCCACCTGGTGAATGCAGGGAAGGCTGTGGGTGTAGTCTACCTGGACTTCAGCAAATCCTTTGACACTGTCTGCCACAAGAAGCTCCTGGCAAAGCTGGCAGCTTGTGGCTTGGACAGATTCACTCTGAAATGGGTCAAGAACTGGCTGGAGGGCTGTGCCCAGAGAGTGGTGGTGAATGGTGCCACATCCAGCTGGCAGCCTGTCACTAGTGGTGTCCCCCAGGGATCAGTGCTGGGCCCCATCCTGTTCCATATCTTTACTGATGATCTGGATGAGGGAATTGAGTCCATCATCAGTAAGTCTGCAGATGACACCAAGCTGGGAGCAGGTGTTGATCTGTTGGAGGGTAGAAGGGCTCTGCAGAGGGACCTGGACAGGCTGGATGGGTGGGCAGAGGCCAATGGGATGAGATTTAACAAGGCTAAGTGCAAGGTTCTACACTTTGGCCACAACTCCAAGCAGCACTACAGGCTGGGGACAGAGTGGCTGGAGAGCAGCCAGGCAGAAAGGGACCTGGGGGTGCTGGTTGATAGTAGGCTGAACATGAGCCAGCAGTGAGCCCAGGTGGCCAGGAGAGCCAATGGCATCCTGGCCTGTGTCAGGAATAGTGTAGCCAGCAGGACAAGGGAGGTTATTCTTCCCCTGTACTGAGCACCTGTCAGGCCACACCTTGAGTGCTGTGTCCAGTTCTGGGCTCCTCAATTCAAGAGAGATGTTGAGGTACTGGAACGTGTCCAGAGAAGGACAATGAAGCTGGTGAGGGGTCTGGAACATAAACCCTATGAGGAGAGGCTGAGGGAGCTGGGGGTGTTTAGCCGGGAGAAGAGAAGGCTCAGGGGAGACCTCATTGCTGTCTACAGCTACCTGAAGGGAGGTTGCAGCCAGGTGGGGGTCGGTGTCTTCTCCCTGGCAACCAGTGGCAGAACAAGAGGACACAGTCTCAAGTTGTGCCAAGGGAGGTATAGGCTGGATATTAGGAGGAAGTTCTTCACAGCGAGAGTGATTGCCCATTGGAATGGGCTGCCCAGGGAGATGGTGGAGTGGCCGACCCTGGAGATGTTCAAGAGAAGACTGGATGAGGCACTTGATGCCATGGTCTAATTGATTGGATAGGGCTGGGTGATAGGATGGACCAGATGATCTTGGAGGTGTCTTCCAACCTGGTTGATTCTAGGATTCTATGATATTTTTCATATGGCTACATGACATGTGGCTGCTTTTTTTAACTAGCCAGTTTCTGTGATTTTGATACTATTTTGTTCTGCTCTCCATCTCATTTTTCCTAAGTTATAAACTGGGACAAAGAAAAGTGTTCACACTTCTGTATAAATATAACTTCACTATATTACTTCCTCTGGGATGTTTTTTTTCTGTCTCATTGATTTAACAGTTCTAACAATGAGACACAAAAATAGGTTAAGTTAATCCTAGAATCGTTTACAGTCTCTCCTAGCACCAGATCTAGCAGGATCCTGAGAGACAGTATTTCCCACACGTTTCTAGCCCTGCTCCAAGTAATTATTAATCTGTAACTGCTATGTACCCTTATATTGCAGCAGTGTATGTCTCCTGTACTGATCAGGACATTGGCCGAGTCTTAGCACACCCCCACTCTTGCCCAGCTGTTCTCCATTATAAGATATGAGTTACCAAAGGAGCTTGTCCTTTTGTTGCCCTGTAAGATCTTTGCATGAGAGCAAAAGAAGGGATTATAGAATCTTTTGTACCCTTTGCTAATGCAGAGGGCGAGATAAAATATTGCTCTTCATGTACATCTCTTCTTGAGAGCGCCTAACAGCACTTCAAAATTAGTCTTTCTGTAGAAAGTTCTGCTGCAAAATACGCTTTTGGGAAGTTGCTCCTGTGTCTTGTGACCTCCATAATAAACAGACTCATGTAGAATTACAGAATGAATCTCATCATGTTCCACTCTAATGAGCAATGAACATCAAGTTCCAAGACAGAGTGATTTAAATTTATGATGCTCACTCCATGATCTTCCTGCAAGCCTTGCCTTTGCTTGTGACCCTCTTATTCCCATGACCCTATCTCTATTAAAAAATGCTTCTTCTCAGCAGACCTCAGTCCTTTTCTTTCCTGTCATTATCCAAATGCTCAGTTCTCTCCAGTTTATTACCACATGGTTACTCTATCCTTTGATCTATCCACTAGAATGCTTTGTCATCTTTGGACAGCAGATCATCTTGAGGAGCACAGGCATTATTTTCCTTCCTCCAGTCATGCCAGCAAATGGGAGATTAACTCCCTTTTCTCTGTTAATAGAACCTGGGAAAAAGCTTGTGAAGGTCAGGAGAGTCACAGTATCTGCAAACCCCTTTTCCAGTTTTCCTCAGATGTGGGCAGTGGAAGTTTTCAAATAGATGTGCATGTATACTTGTGAGCTATTTTAGTACCATGGAAGGTAGAAATTCTGGTCAAAACCTGTTGGGCTCCTTGTCCCATGATCACATACAGAATTAATCCTTAACATCTGTTATTCAGTAATCTGACCAACCTAGTGCTGGACTAATCAAAGCTTTCTGTCATTCTTCTTCCACCATGCCTAATCTATGATTTTTCAGGGGAAAAAAAAAAAAAAAGACCTCATGGTGAGTAAATATTTTATCTATTTCTTGGTTTCATGGATTCTTTTAGTTATTTTGATTTCTTAGTTATCTGTACTCCTCAAACTCAACCGTATAATTTCTCCATCTCTTTGGTAGCACTCCTTGGATATTTGAAGACACTCCATATGGAAGGTGTTAATCAGATCTCCTCCCCATTATCATTCATCCAAGTACAGACCTTCAATTCTTTGAAAATTCTTTGTATGTCACTCCCTCTGGTCCTCTGATCTTTTTTTATTACTTCACTCTGAATTCTCTCCAATGGTGAATTTTCTGTGAGATCTCTGAACTCAGAATCAGCTTCTGGAAAAGCAGTATCATTATATCTCTTTAGAAAATACAACTTACCTCCTGGTAACACAATAAAATCTGCTCATTTGTTGTACAGGGTCTCAGTGACCACTCTGGGGATGTTGTTGCTTTGTAAACTGCTGTCATATCTGATTTACAATTCATTGAAAATGTGATGCTTTTCTTGGTAATTACTAGCTCTATTCTGAAAGAGTAGTCTCGATGGTGTGTTAGCTGGTGATATTCCAGTTTGCCTCTGAATAGATTTCTTCTCTTCTTAAATCTTGCATATTTTTTTAGTTCTCCATTCTGGTTGGTATTAGCAATTAATATCTCCCAGTTAACCACATGGTATGTAAGCATGCTTTTCTGTCCCTTTTCCCAGTCATTATTGAAGGTGCTAGAAAGGACAATTAGAAATATTTTTTTTTGTTTCAGTTTTAGGACTAACAATTCTCATTAATCCTCACAATGGGATCCACATGCAAGGTAAACTTATTCAACCACAACAGAAATACTATGATGAATAGACAAAACAATTATAAAATGGTTTGGGTTGGAAGGGATCTCTAAAGGTCATCTAGTGTAACCCCCCTGCAGGGAGCAGGGACATCTAGATCAGTTTGCTCAGAGCCCTGTCGAGTCTGACCTTAAACACCTCCAAGCCTCAATCACTTCCTTGGGCAAACCGTTTCAGTGGTCCATCACCCTCATGGTAAAGAACTTAGGTTCCTAACATCAAACCTAAATCTACTCTTCTCTAGTTTAAAACCATTGCTCCTCATCCTGTCACTGCAGGCCTTTGTAAATAGTCTCTCTCCATCCTTCTTGTAGGTCCTCTTCAGGTACTGGAAGGTCACTATTGGATCTCCCCGGAACCTTCTCTTCTCCAGGCTGAACAACCCTAGCTCCATCAGCCTGTCCTTGTATGAGAGGTGTTCCAGTGCCCTGATCATTTTCATGGCCCTCCTCTGTTCTGCCTGTTCATGCCCTTCCTTTGCTCAGGACTCCAGAGCTGGACACAGTAATCCAGGTGAGGTCTTTCAATTTCATGATACCCCAGCTTGTCTTGATATCTAGGATTGCCTTGACTTAGGTGCAGAACCTTACACTTTGCCTCATTGAACCTCATGAGATTCTCCTCAGCCCACCTCTACAGCCTGTCCAGGTCTTTCTGGTTGGCATCCTGTGCTTCGGTCTTATCAACTGTACCACTCAGCTTGGTATCATCTACAAATTTGCTGAGGGTGCCCTCAATCTCACTGTCTATATCACTGATGAAGATATTGAACAGCACTGGTCCCAGTACAGACCCTTGAGGGACACTACTTGTCATCCATCTCCATCCGGACATTGAGCATTTGACAACTACTTTTGGATGCAATCATCCAACCAATTCTTTATCCACTGGACAGTCCACCCATCAAATCCATATCTCCACCTTAGAGAGAAACATGCTGTGAGAGACTGTGTCAAAAGCTTTACAAAAGTCAAGACAGATGACATCTGTTGGTCCTCCCTTGTCCACTGATGTAGTTACACCATCATAGAAAGCCACTAGGCTGGTCAGTGTCATGGACTGAGTTGAACCTGCTGCTGTTATTCACACCATGGCACAGTCATGCCAGCTTGCCAGCTTCAAAAAAGGGAAAGTGCTAACTGGAGCAAAGTATTATGGGGCTTGAAATTCAGATTGCAACATGGGAGGCTTCCTGTTCTGGTTCCTGCTTCTAGGTTCTGGCTTCTTGGAAGTGGTCTCTTTTTCTGCAGGTGATGGAAGGAGTGGGAATTGGTAGCTGCTGGGTTTGGCTTTCTGTTTTATGCTGTTGTTTTTTTTTCCCCATGTATTTCACTGCGTTTCTTCTGCAGATAGGCTAAGCTAAGGTAATCATGCATTGTATTTTTAGATTAATTAGAATATTGGTTAAGGTAATTACACATTGTACTTACGATATCTCATGTTACATTAAGCTCTTACCTCTTTATCTCAGCACTGTGTGTGTTACTCTTCCCCTCACTTTTGTGTTTGGGGAGCAGGCAGGTTAGCCCTTGTGCTAAACCATTACAGTAAGGCAGGACTTGCCCTTGGTGAAGCCTTGGTGTCTCATATCATGTCCCCTTCCATGTGTTCCAGTATAGCTCCCAGAAGGATCTGTTTCAGATCTTCCCAGGCAAAGAGGTGAGGCTGACAGGTTTGGTAGTTTACAGGTTCCTATTTTTACCCTTTTTATAGACGGGTGTAATGTTTCCCATCTTCCAGTCTCCAGGGACTTCACCTGACTGCCAGAACTTCTCAAATATTATGGAGAGTGGCCTTGCAACTACATCAGCCAATTGCTTCAGAACTGTGGGATGCATCTCATCAGATCTGATAGACTTGTGTATGTTGAGGTTCCTCAGATGGTCCTGAACTTGACCTTCCCTTATGGTAGGAGAAACAATCACAGAATGTTAGGGGCCAGAAGTGACCTCGAAAGATCATCCAGTCCAACTCCCCTGCCAGAGCAGGATCACCTATGCCAGGTCTTGAATATCTCCAGAGGGGGAGACTCCACAACCCCCCTGAGCAGCCTGTTCCAGTGTTCTGTCACCTTCACAGTGAAAAAAAAATTCCTCATGTTTCCACAGAACTTCCTGTGCGTCAGTTTCCACCCCTTGCCCCTTGTCCTGTCATTGGGCATCACTAAGAAGAGCCTGGCTCCATCCTCTTGGGACTCACACTTTACATATTTATCAACATTAATGAGGTCATCCCTTAGTCTTCTCTCCAAACTAAAGAGCCCCAGCTCCCTCAGTCTCTCCTCATAAGGAAGATGTTCCACTCCCTTAATCATTTTTGTGGCTCTGTGCTGGACTCATTCAAGCAGTTCTCTGTCCTTCTTGAACTGAGGGGCCCAGAACTTGACACAATATTTTAAATGTGGCCTCACCAGGGCAGAGTAGAGGGGGAGGAGAACCTCTCTCAACCTACTAACCACATCCTTCTTGGCCACAAGAGCACATTGCTGGCTCATGGTCAACCTTCCATCCACTAGGACCCCCAGGTCCTTTTCCCCTTCACTGCTCTCCAGCAGGTCAGTCACCAACCTATACTGATCCATGGGGTTGCTCTTTCCCAGGTGCAAGACTCTACACTTGCCCTTGTTGAACTTCATTACATTTCTCCCTGCCCAGCTCTCCAGCCTGTCTAAATCTCGCTGAATGGCAGCACAACCTTCTGGTGCATCAGCCACTCCTCCCAGTTTTGTGTCACCAGCAAACTTGCTGACAGTGCACTCTGTGCCCTCATCCAGGTCATTGATGAATATATTAAATAGTCCCAGTACTGACCCCTGAGGGACTCCACTAGATACAGGCCTCCAACTAGACTCCGTCCCATTGACCACAACTCTCTGACTTCTTTCCTTCAACCAGTTCCCAGTCCACCTCACTACCTGATCATCCAGACCACACTGCCTCAGTTTAGCTGCAAGGATTCTGTAGGAGACAGTGTAAAATGCTTTACTGAAATCAAGATAAACCACATCCACAGCTCTACCATCTGGTTACGTCCTCATAAAAGGCTATCGGGTTGGTCAGACATGACTTCCCCTTGGTAAAACCATGCTGACTGCTCCTAATGACCCTCTTGTCCTTGATATGCCTAAGGGCAGCACCAAGAATAAGTTGCCAAGGGAAAAAAAAAAAAAAAAGAAAAGTTTTAAATGGCAGCATGTCTGCAGAAATCTGCACGGGTACTGTCTGTTTTTGGTTGATTTTGGTACTTTGTGTCAGTGCTGTTGGCACACCGGTGGAAGAGGTTGCAGCTGCTGGGATACCTTTCGAGTCCACATTTCCCAAACTACCGCAGAAACCCCACTGGTCCTGGGAGACAGCCGTGGCTCTGAGAATCTGGGATGTCTACAGCCCCGCACTAGTGCAGCTTACCGAGCCTCTCATTCCGCAGGCGACACGCTGCTCCCGAAAGCCGTCGAGTCTCTCGAGCCCAGAGCCCCCCCGAGAGCCCGTTCGCCCCTGCAGACTCGAGAAGGCTCAGAGGCGGCGGGCAAATCTCCGAGCCGGGAGAGAGTCCCCCTCCCCTTGCCCCCATCTCGGGGCTGTGGGAGCGGGCTCCAGGGGGTCCCAGTGGCGGGCGGAGCCGCGCCTGTGGCGCCCCGGTGGGGGCCGCTCTCCCAGCCCAGCCATTGGCCGCGGCGCTGCGCCCCCGCCTGCTGGCCTGGCCCGGCCGCCCCTGCTGCCCGCGCTTATAGCGGCGGGACGGCACCGCCGCGCCGGCAGGCTTGGGGATGCGCGCCGCGATGAGCCACCCACATTGGGTTCTGCTGGCCCTAGCGCTGCCCATGGCGCTTCCCGCCCAGCGGTTGTCGTTGCTGCCGCACGGCCAGGATCGCGGCGACACCGTGCTGGACCCCGGGGATGATGCGCGCTCGGCGGCGCTGGAGCTAAGCGCGCCCCTGCGCTTCTATGGTGCCACCGTCCGCTCCCTCTATGTGAGTGTGGGGCCGGGAGGGTCGGAAAGACTGCTGGGGACTTCCCGGGGGACTTGTCGCCTCTTGCCGTAGTGCTTCCTGGCTCTGGGCGGATGAGTGGTGCTGCTTGTTGGCTTTCACGTCGGTGGTGTGAGCGACGTGGTCAGAGGTTGGTCGAACGCTCGAGGGTCTCTTGGGCAAAAGAAATCCACATCCAGAGAGACTGCAAGCTTTGGGCTGCAGGCAGACCTCAGATATGTGTGTGTGCCTCATGGCCGACTCTGCACCCCAGAGCTGTGTATGTGTGTTTATAGCTAATGGAGGACGTCTAGTATATGAAGGTGGGATTGAAAACAGATTGTCTGGAGCAGAGCTGTTCAACAGCAGCCAGGGGAAAGGGAAAAAAACCAAGGCTTTAAATGGCAGCATGTCTGCAGAAATCTGCAAGGGTACTGTCTGTTTTATCATTGTCTTTTTTCCCCTGAAGCCTCATCCAGGCTGGCAGCTGAAGATGCGAGCTAGCATATTCAGAAAGGTCTGAGCAAGGAAGGGCTTTAATCTGATCAAGTTAAACCCCACCTCCCTGTCCAGATGCACCAACGTGCTTTATCACCATGGGTCCAAGATACAACTTTGGAGATCTATTCACATGGAGTCACTTGGGAAACTAGACCTCTATGTAACTGCAGTCATTCAAAATTTGTGTAGTTCCCATGTACTTGAAGGTTCACTATGCTTGCATTGAGTTACATTAGTGCTGCCACTTAACCTATAATTTTCTTCATTTTTCACAGTACCCCTACCTACATAAATCCTGAAATCAGAAAGCCAAGATTTTGAGGGATTCATGTTATGTCTGTGTGGAAAATGGGGTTGTGTTAACTGAAGCTGGCAGTAAAAGTGAAGTAATTCAGAACTATTCAGTGGTGTTCAGATTTGCAGTTGACCCTTAGCTCATTGTCTTGTCTTCCATACTCTTAAATTTGGTCATTGATTAGCCAACACAAAAACACACATTTTGAAGCACAGACACGTTCTTGAAAGATAGTGTTTTGTGTGTCCACTTACTGAGAAAAAAAGATAACAAGTGATGTGTTAGATAAGTGACAGAAAGGGGACAGAGTTTTCAGAGGGCAGTAAACTGATTAACAACATTGGTTTTCTTGAGTTTAATGATCTTGTTACTTGCCCATGCCATAAAATGTGAATGGTTCTAGTTAATTTTTGTCTGGAAGAATATCTGTATAGAGGCCATTCCAGAATCACTTTTAGAGCTCTTTCAGCATAATTACTCAGTTCTAAGGAGGGACAATTGCAATACATGCAAAGTCTGGTGATTAATGGTATTCAGTATCACTCTATGTATTATTCAGAGGCTTTTATCTTGCATTTAATCTGTCACAAGTATTGCAAATCAGAGGCACAGGACAAACCGTGTGGGGTTAGGAAAAGGAGTATACCTGTTTTAGGAAATGCACTGAGCAGTCTTAAATGGACCCCCACAAATACCCAGCCCTATTTTGTATATGGGCAATGAGCTTTTCTTAAACTCTGTGATGTTATTCAGCATGCAGAGTTTGCCAAGGTATTGGTAGAAATGTAATACTTAAGGGAATTCCTGGATCAGATTTTGAGTTGTGATGAAATATGTCTTTCTGTATGGTTCATCAGGATAATGTGACAAGCTTATCTAAATATTTGAGTGCTTGATTTTTGCAAGTTTTGCCTTCAATCAGTTGAAAATTAATATGAGCTCTATTTTTTGTAACAGTTGAGAAGCTGAGTTGTTCGAGTTAGCTCTACCCATAAGTAAAAAGGCAAAGAGTTCTGAGGAACAATTGTTTAGCATCATAAACACTTGTCATAAAGTCCCTGGCAACAAAACTTCTTTCCTTTTCCTAGACAGCAGAGAGAACTTTAATGTAAGTGGAAACAAACTTACACATGCTGTAATATGGTGTTTTCCTAGGCAAGATGTATAATACTGAATCCTATTGCTAACTCATGCCAATCCATTTGTTTTAATAGCACACTTATTTAAGCTTTTTCAGTTTACAGTAGGACTCGCTGATGCAGAAAAGTTAAAGGATTAGGCATTACTTCCTTTTAGGGAAGAGTCAGCGTCCTTCAAGGCAAGCTTGGATCAAATTTTTAATTATTACTTTTATTAACTTCCTAAAGTAATAGTTGGCCATGTTTATATTAGGAAGTTCTGCTGCTTTAACTGATACTTCATTATATAAATTTCATTTTTCAGAACTCTTTTAATCAGTACTATTGAAGTTCTCCAAACTCCTAGTCACTGAACAGGGAAAAATACCTAATTTGTCTGAAACTTTAAATTTTTTTATACACATACAGATACACTTTTTCTTCCGATAGAAGTAGTTTGTTACTTTATTGCTTCCTTCTCCTCGCTTGATTTTTCAGGACGGACCTGTGATAGGGTGTGTGTGACTTGTTCTGCTACAAGCCACGAATGTATGTTAACTATGTGTGTAATCCAGAAGTTTAACATGCTAAAAATATATCTGTGTTTGTTCCTGTCAAGTTAAATAGCATTATACCCTAAAAGGAAAGATGTACCGTACAACTGGTCTTCAGACAACGCCCACCTGAGGCCTGGTCATTTTTTTCTTGTTAGGGTTTTTTTCTGTTTGGTGTTTTGGTTTTTTTGGGGGTTCTTTTTCCTTTTGACAGGAATGATACTTTAATGAAAATCAGTGCCTACCCAGAATTACTATTCACCATCTTTTTCAATATAAATGTATTATTAAATCTGAAAACTAAAAGCATTTTTTCAGTAACGATGAACATTGTTTCTCTGCACTGAAAATCTCTCTCACTAATTGAGCATTTTGTATTTATTTTCATGTGATGGCCTGCAAATGTTTTCTGGGTGATAAGAGTACTTGCAGCCAAACATTCCTTTAACATTTAAAACTACTAACAAATGAGACTGGGATCAGCATTTTTTGCATTTCCTTGAAAAAATTACTTGTTGCATTAAGATAGAAAAAGAATAGTCAGAAATGCACTCCTAATGGGTGAAAAGTGGAAGGCCAACTGTTAGGTCATTTTTTTCTGGGCTCTGCTTTGTTCAGTAGTATTAATTAGTCCCAATAGTGTATTTTCTCTTACTGTTATTTTAATCTCTGCCGTAAATGGGGGGCCTTGCAGCCACAAAGTCTGTACACAGAAAATCTGATGGAGAGGATGGAATTTGTTTAAAATACTTCAAACACCAGTCATCTCTCACAAGAGGATTTAGAGTGGGAGTAGGGGTGATCATATACAAAACATGTAAGCAAGGAGAAGAAAGGGGAAAACTTTCAATTTACTCTAAACGTATTACTTTAAAGGTGTAGTGCATCTCCTTGCTAAAATGTCTCAGCAAGCAGATTGTAATGCCCATCATCTTCCCTGCTGTCTTCCAGTGGTGCAGTGTAATTGGTGACTTTTAATTCTTAGGATAATTTTTATCTTTTCTTTACAGAGATATGAAGCATTTTCTAGTGTGCACGTGTTAGAGAAGTCCTGGGAACCTTTCTGGACTAGATCTCTGTTGCATGTCTGCCTGCAATTGCAGGGTCTATACGAGGGTAACCTGGACTATCTTTTTAGTTCTATATTGCTAAATTTCATAGTTCACCTTAGGATCTGTGGCCACGGTTTAGTCAAAAATGGTGTGAGGAAAAATGATTACAATATTCATCTTCGCCTCCCCCTTTTTAACATTACCTGCATTCCCATCATGCTCATGCAGATCATGTACTGCTTGTAGATCTTAAATACTTTGTTCGTACATAAAGCCAACTTCCCATTTTTGTTCATGATCTTAACTATTTTAGTATTTTTCACTGTAATAGCTAATGAAATTGTATATCTTCAGACAGTACAATCAGTATTAACAAACCATTTTCTGATATACAGTGTGAACTATTTATTTGCTGAGTTTAGCTAACGTTTTTTTGCTAGGCATGATTCAGTTATATACCAAGCTGACTGACCACTAGTCAGTGTCAGGGGCATGCTCTGATCTGCTGGGCAGCCAAAGGAAGGTTCATGGTATAGGTGTCTCATGGATTGAGTTGAATCTGACAAGGTGTGTACTATATTTGAATGAGTTCTCATACCACACTTCTGAGTTGCTCTGTGTAGCAGTAGTAATGGTGGTCCAGTTTTTAAGGGATGATGCCAAGACATTCGTAGCAAACATCCTTGACCATCTTGCACAGTTCATAATTACTCTGTATCATGAAGAATATAGGTAGTACTGGCTTCCTTGTTCCAAATGTATGTAGTAGAAAAGGGGAAGAAAAATTTAGTGACAATGAGAATGATCAGAGCTGAGGAATAACTCTTACACAGGGCAAGCATGAATAGGCTGATGGTCTTCATTCTGGAAGAGAAATTACACAGCAAGAGAGACTAGGAAGTATTTGACTGGTAGTATGTTCCAATACAAAAAACTACAGGCCATAAAATGCAGCTAAGAGCCAGACTGAAAACAAACAAAAGTAGGAGAGATGTTGTGGTATGAGTCATGGGTCTATGGAATTCCTTTTTAAGGGATTTTGTGGATGCATGAAGTTTATATATGTTGAAGGGAAGACTTAACAGGATATTCACTGATGATGAATAGTCAAACCACAGGGAAACCCTTGAGCTGAATGTGGCTGGAGGCTGGTCAAAAGAATATGGGCATGTCCTTCTCTTGTTCTGCTCAATCCATAACCTAGCAGGTATGGTTCGGCACAGGCTATGTGGCTATTTGGCATTGTAGTCTGAGTCACAGTGGCCACCATAACCTTCCAAGCATTCATAAAGATTGTGTAACATTTTGAACACCTAGATCTTGTGAAAAGATCTAGCAGCAGTTTGTTCTTGAAATCCCTGTGAGTTCAAGAATTCCTGTGAGTGAGATAAATCTGTGGGGGGATTGCAGTTTTAGTTTCGTATCTTGTGGTTTTAGGACCTCTGTCCCTTTCTGAGTCATGCGTGTGTAGCAGCAGCTGCAGGTAGTCAGACATGTCCTGTTATCAGGCCAGTCAACACTTCTACACATTTGTTTGTGTCTGATTCTAACAGTGCCATACATATCTGGAAGAAGAGCCTGGGACAAAAAGCTGTGTGTGAGCAATTTAAGCACTGCCTCAAGGCCTGACAGCTGTAGTCTTGCTTGCTGCTTCTGAGTGTGCAAGTTAGCTCTGGTTTGCCAAGGGAGTTTGACTGTCACACTTGGGCATTGCCCTAGCATCTACCTCTATGTATGGATGTGTTTATTTCATTTTTAGTCAAGAGGTGGTTAACTACAAGTTATCTCACTGACCAGCTAAATCGCACTGAGCTGGTAGGTATGGATTTTCAGATTGGGAATTTAATTCATGAAAGTGCACTCAGCTATAAGGGAATTTACAGAGTGGCCTGTATGTGCTATAAAATTTCTGTCTCCTAGTCTCTATAGCCTCAGGTATTTGAGCTGTGCTCACAGCATATCCTAAGAGTGAGCAGCACCTTGTTGCAGTCAACCTTGCTTGTTGCAGTCACAGTAGCAGAGGTGTTTCTAGGAGAATGGCTGTAGTGAAGTGAAAATTAGAGCAGGCAAAGAGAAATCTGTACGTCTTCTCAGAAGACTTTCACCAAAGGTATTGCAGCATTTAAACATGGAACAGTTTTTTGGGGTGATCATCTCTTGTGTACATCAGTTCTTTGCTCAGAATTTGTATCAGCTTTTGAGGCAGTGCTGCAGTAACAAGGAAAGCTCAGCTGACCCACTTGTGTCCTGACTCCCTAACTTTGTTTTCATGAGGATGACAGCCTGTTGTGCCATGACTTATGGAGGGAAAGGGATGCAGGGAGAAAGGGTCAAGACAGAACAGTTCCGTTTCTCCTTTTGTCCTGCCTTTTTTTGTTGTTGGTTTGTTTGGGTTTTTATCTCATTGACATGAGGTTATTTTGAGAATGGGCAGCTTTCTAAACTGTCCAGATTAAGCATTCTTATCTGCCTTCAAGGTAGAAGTCCAGGTTCCCAGGGGGTATGCTAGGACTTTGATACTGCTTCTCTGTAGTCCACCCTGATTTACAGCAGGAAAGACCCTAGCTAACTGCTTAACCAAAAAGGAACTGTTTCAAATATTTGCTTCATCCTCGCCACCCCAGTCATTTCTTTGTAAAACTGCTCTTCAGGAGAGTAACAGTTGAAAGTGTGAAGAGTTTATGGTCACTTGGGGAAGGTCTGTATGGAATTCCTGACAGATTCAGGGGATTGCACTGGGTCTTGTTCTGAGAAAGATTTGGCAACTTGTGAAATGTTGTGGTTATGTGTATTGCTTTTAGAAAGGATGATAACTGTCTGAAATTTAAATAGCTAATATTTTGTCTGTGGGAGAAAGATTGGTATATCTCTAAAGCAGACCTCTGATTTTGGGCAGCTGAAGTCCCAGGACTGCTGACATGGAATATAAAACAAAATCCTGAACACATTCGGTTACTTTACAAATACAAGACTGACTTTTGACTCTATTTCTTTTGGAAATACAATAAAAATATTGTAATCTAGAGCATGTGGGTGTAGTAGACAGCCACAGGAACAGTATCTGTCTCATAATTTTGACCTTTTTATTAGGTTGCCACTAATGGGATTATTGCGGTGAATGAACCTTCGAGTGAAGAAAAATATCTTGGTCAATTCCCAGTCAGTTTTGGGGCTATTGCTCCTTTTATGGCTGACCTTGACACAACAGATGGACGTGGAAATGTGTATTACAGAGAAGATACATCCTCAGATGTCTTGCACATTGCATCAGACTATGTCAAAAGAGGTTTTCCTGAGACTACTTTTGATCCCAGCAGTGCTGTCATTGTTACCTGGAAGCTTGTAGCTCCTTACCAGGCACTGGGAGAAGATCATGCTTTGGAAGAAAAAGTAAGCTCTATGACATGTTGGAGGCATGTTCAACTGAAGCATAACACAGTAATCTGTAGTTTTGAGGGCCTGAAATCCACTGCATTTAAATGAATCCTGTACAGTTAAGGATATATTTTGTTGTTGAAAAGGCTGTGGTAAAACAAAACTTTCCATAATTTTTGCTTGATTTTTACAGTATTTTTTTTCAGTCAAAAGAAAATGCTTGCATCTGCATAGCTGATTGCTTTATATTCCTTGAAGACCCTTACTTTGAGTGTTAAGTGTGATGTGGTAATAACTGAAATAGTAGGATATCCTGCCCACCATCTGTGCAGTATAATCCAGTTGTCTTGCACTTGTCAACAGACTTAAGTCATTTGGACATCAATCTATCTAAATTCTGATAGGTAGATAGACTAATAGGCACTTCAAACCATAAATGCTTTTTTGGACAGATAACATTGCATTTGCAAAAAGATGCTTTGTATCTAGTATTGAATGAAGAATCAGTTAGAGTTTTGTTGTTGGTGGTTGGTTGGTTGGTTGGTTGTTTATGTTACATGCAAACCATTTTCCCTTTTTAAATGATGCTAGGTACTATCCTGAAAATATATGTAACTTTATGCACTGTATTACCCCATCTGATGAGCCAGCTCACGGTGTATAAACTTGAGAACATCACCACAGCTGAGCAAATCTTATTTTTCCAAAGACAGTTTATTGTGGGTAACTTGACACAGTAATGATTCTGCACTCTGATATCAATGAATAGCTGACATCTGAGGTACTGTCTCAATGGTTCCCACAATATGTAGGCATGCTCCTACAGGAAAATCCTCGCAGCAACATGAAACTTGAACTCTTCTTCAAATATTCCATTTATAGAATTTTTCTGTTTAGTCTAACACATCACTCTCTGTATTTTAAGGAGATGATATAGCATCCTATACATTTGGTTACATATTTACTACTTTCTGCTCAGGCTCTCTGAAAAATTTTAAAGGCATAGCCCTAAACCACCACAACATATTACAGAACTCAGAATTACTGTTTCAGGCAGCCTCTCTGCCTATTTCCAAACAGATTTAACTTACTTTTGATAATGATTTCTTTTTAACGTCTTTGAATGCTAAACTTAAAACTGCCTAAGCAAAACATAAGCTTGTGTAGTATTGATTTCTCCTAGGAAGTAAATGACATGTTATGTGTGATAGAAATTGTTATCTTGACTGTGTTTTTAAAAAAGTTATTCTGTTTTCTATCTTGACTATTTTTCCATGAGTAAATGGATGTTAATTTTTTTTTCCTCAGAGAAACACATTCCAGGCTGTTTTAGCCTCTTCTGACTCCACTTCCTATGCTATTTTCCTTTATCCAGAAGATAGTTTGCAATTCTATAGTACCTACTCCAAGAATGATGATGGAAGAATTCCTGCTATTGTTGGCTTTAGTCAAGCTTCTACAAACTACTACTTCTGGGAAAAGCCAGGATCTTACAATATCATTGCTAATGATGAAGACAGCATTAGAAACTTGCACAAGTACGCTTTTCTGTTTGTTTAAACTCCTCAAGAAAACATGGTGTTCCATATTTTTCTTAATTATAACATAAGCTGATGATAAATAATAAGATCCTATTAGCTGTGCATGAGAAATCAGAAGTCTGCCACTGATAAATGTCCACTTTCTTGAGAAATATGAAGACTTTGGTGTAATTTGTCAAAAGTCCATAATTCCATTGTTTACTGGTAGAAGCTGCTGTATACTTAGGCCTTCTAAATATGGGCTTGAAATTCTCAAGAAGAGAGATCTGGGTGTGGAGAAGAAATGCTATCCAAACTGTTAGGGGTGTTTCATAGCTGAATCAACTTTACCTGTATTTAAGTATGTAGCTAGGATAGTTTGATAGTTTTGTCCTGATATTTCTCAGTGAACATTTTGTGTAGGCTATAAATACCACACAACCTGTGCTTGATTGTTTCGATTTGGCATTATTCTTTTCTTTGATAGAAGCAGCAATGCTGGGAAACAAGGTCTTTGGGTGTTTGAGATTGGTAGCTCATCTGACAGCATTGTACCTGCCAAGATCAGCAACATTTTGGAGAGTCTAGAGTCCAATGAACAAGAACAGGAGATGACTTCAAAACCATTTATGTTGGACTATGGCTCCACTGAAATAAGACAGCTGGATGTCACCAGTAGCACAGACAGCGCAGAAGAGGATCAGCACCACATTACATATAGTGTCCCCCAGCTAACTGCAGAAGACTTTCTGACTTCATACCAAGACGTAACAGGAACACCTTCAACTGAGTCTTTTTATAGTCATCAAGATTTCCCAACAGCAAAAGCTCCACCTCGCCAGTTCCAGGTCCAGCAGTTCCCCCCACAGCAACCCCAAGTCATAGATGTGGACGAATTTGATGAAACTGGTATAGGTAAGGTCTTTTTTTCACAGCTTGGGCACTTCTAAGATGCAGAAGCTGAAAAAATAACAAAACCAAAAAAGCCCAACAAAACGAGGAACACTCTCCCCCCCACAAAAAAAAAAAAAAAAAACAAACAACAAAACCCAAACCAACCCAAACCACAGACATGCAAGAAATGGAACTTCTAAAGGAATAATCTCTTTCCTTCTCAGTACCTTTGTATGTGAAAATCTGGACACATTTAATAGACTTGCTTTATTCATCTTGGCACTTAATTTGCATCTCCTCTCTGATTCACATCTCACTGGTCCAGTAAACTAGTGCCCCAGACAAGCACCAGAGAGCATATTTACTGTGTGTCTGTGGAACATGAATCTCTCCTAAGGAAAGATTCATATACGGATAATTGTATTCCTAAAGCTGATGCATTCTTAGTGGCAACTGGTCCCTCCTTCTCTTTTGCCCAGGACTGTTGTTAAAAGTGTGATCTTAAGTTTAGCACATGCATTAAGTGACTGTTCCTGGCAAGGATATTATGATCATTTCTACTGAAACCTAGCTTATTTCCTTTCATAGATGTGCTGTTGAAAGCAGATGTTTTAGCAAGGGTTAGGAACAGTAACTTGTAAAAATTGCTGGCTAGGGTTTTATGGCCTGAAATTTTACAAGGGTGTGATTAGCAATTCAAATTTCTGAGGAAGTGTTTATAGAAAATACAAAACTGGGTTTGACTGCCTGGGTGTTAAATGTTTCTTGAAGCAGATGTGAGAATTGTTGCCTTCATGAAATAACAGGGTAAGCCAATTAGGTTTACAGGGTGCATCAGTTGGTGTATGGTCATGGTTACTGTACCAATGTGTTTTGTTCTAGGTTGGAAAGGGCTCTTTTAGCTTTGTTTTGAAAATAAAGACTGGTTATCATTGTGGGAACCCCAAAAGGGAGTGATAACGAAATGTTTAGATGGCCTTCATGTCTCTATGAGGCCCTGGAGGTGAGAAGAGATGTTGTACCCAAACTGTATGAGAAGGGGTTGGGGGTAAAAAATAACAAAGTGCTGCATCTTTGAAGCAGATGGGAAAGGCAACTGGGGAGAAGAGCACCTGTTAAAATAAAGATAAAACGGTGAGCTTAGCTGGGATAGGCTGTGGGAAAGTGGAATTGTAACATTCACATATACCTTAATTAATAGGCACCGGCTCTGCAGGTCTGGGCCACTTGGCTCACCTTGCAGCCATGGTCCTGCTCTCAACTGGTCTGTTAGTTTGTATCTCAGCTCATCGTAGTGGAACTGGCTGGACTGGGACCACTATAATTTTCACAATTCTCAAACAGTGCCACAAATATTGTTGCGTATTTAGTTTCCCTAAAACAGTTAACTGATCTGTATTAATACAGATCTGCTGCAGTCAATAGAACAAAACAGTTTTCTAACATCTGATGCCCTAGTATTTTCTGCAGAACTGTTACTTTCATATTACAGTTGTTTGTTTTCTTTAAAAAGAATAGAAGGAAAACTATCCAAGGTAGTCTACAGATATTTTTAAACTAAATCAGGGATATGTGAATATTAATTACATGAAGTGGGTCTGATCTTATTTTCTACAGTGTTTCGCTACCACACAGATGTCCAACAGACCTGTGCTAACAACCGCCACCAGTGCTCTATTCATGCTGTTTGCAAAGATTATCCCAATGGATTTTGTTGCAGTTGCATTGCTGGTTACAAGGGAAATGGCAGACAATGTGTAGCAGAAGGTAACTTTTTTGAAAGTAGTACGGTATATGTGTAATAATTGCTTGTGGCATTCTTGAATCAGGTGACCTGTTTGCAACACTAAAACCACCATGGTTAAATACTTCTTGAAAGTTTATCACTGAGTTGTATTGAAAGATATTTTAAGAAATTAGCTATATCTTGGTGTGATTTTTTTTTCCTTTCTTTCCTTTGAATGAAGCCAATTATATTTTAAGTGGTCAGTTACATACATCATGCATTTTAGCATGACTTTCTAGAAAAAATAAACTCTTACATAACTGACATAGCTTAATAGATAATGTAACAGTGTTTATTGTAAGAATTAGTTGTAAAGTTCCAATATGTTCTAATCTGATTGGTCCCCACTCTAGAAATGGACAGTTCAAAGGGGATGAACAAATCAATTTTGATCATCAAACCAGAGAGCATGGCTCCTCTTTGTCTGACTCTTAAGCTTCTTTACTAAAGGGCTAATTTGCCAGATTTTTGTTAGTTATCTGTTTAAACTTTGTTCTTGTGTAAAATCCATAAAGGAATTTCTTATGTATACAATTGTAATCCTCGTAGTGACTTGATTCACAGTATAGATGCATTTCAACAACTAAAATAGCTGACTGCAGGCTTTGTGTTTTATGAAGCAGGAAAGCAAAACCTACTACTTAGCTTTCAGTTCATAAAACTGAACTTTACAGATAAAAAAAATAAGGATCTTATGATAACAGAAATTGATTTGCAGGTAAAAAATTGTATACAGAAGAAAACCATCACTCCACATGAGCTACTTCTGTAAAACAAGGACAGTCTTAAACAGTCAATAATTTTGAGTGAAGATATTAGAATAGCTTGGAAAAATCTATTCTAACACCTAATGGTGTTAGTTTTCTAATAGGGAATGAATGCATTTACATTCAGTAGGCATTGATATGAAGTGTGATATTCATATGAAGTGTGATATTCAGAAGAAACTTCTATATGCCACTTCCTGTCAGAGAGACTGTAACAGCTTAGGTTGTTTATGGAGTTATCCTTGCAGACAAAATTGTTAATTAGGATAAAGGACATCTCTTTAGGTGATTTTGGGCACTTAGTGATCTGTATAGTGACACACAGAAACTCATGCACTTATGTATGCACATAAGCAAAGTAGCACACTGTTTATAGACAGTTTCCTGTCTGTTGAATTCTGTGAGCATTTTTTTTGCCATTTATTTCCACACTAACTTTTTTGAACACTCTGAACACATTCCTTGAAGAGTACAGGAAAACTGTAATTTTATTCTGATGCATTGTATTGATTTGCCAGGTTCTCCTCAGAGAGTCAATGGGAAGGTCAAAGGAAGAATCTTCATAGGAAATAACCCTGTTCCAGTTGTATTTGAGAATACTGATCTCCACTCCTATGTTGTGATGAATCAAGGGCGTGCCTACACTGCTATCAGCACAATCCCAGAGGTTTTGGGGTATTCTTTATTGCCTCTTGCATCTATTGGAGGTGTCATAGGATGGATGTTTGCTGTGGAACAGCAAGGATATAAGAATGGATTCAGTGTTACTGGTAACTTCTAAATTAAAATAATGTTCAAACACTGCAGTGTTTTCCTCTGTCTTAAAAGAAGTGCGTATTTAGAAGCAATATAAAATGAATATCTCTATTCTGATCTGCAAATGGATTCCTTTGTAATCAGATTTGTCACTGGTTTTCTTGTTTACAATGCTCAATTTTACCATTGGCGTGCAAGCACATGAGTTTGTTAGAATGAAGAATGGCTTGGCCAATTCCTGTGCAAGAAAGAAATTCTTGACAAGGACCTGATTTTTGCTACTGAAGTGTACAGATCTACTAAAAAATGCTGCCTCTATAGCTACAAAAGGTCTAACATGTTAATTTGCCTAAAAGCAAAACAGAAATTAAAACCTCACCTCATGAAGATACGGAATTCTGAACAGATGCAGTTTCTGCATGAGATGCAAATGATTCTGTTAACTTATTTGAGGGAAACCCCAGTTTGCAATTATAGGTTTTCACTGGAGTTTGAGGTCACATCTGATTGGTTGTGCACATGCATCCAAGCTGTAGGTCCAATCTGTCTGAGGATAATATGTGTTTGTTTTGAAAATTCCATCCTTTACAGCCCTGTGCTGTGAATTTAGTTGAACATAACCTTTTGGTTTAGGATTTCCTTGGATTTGGTGTGTTTGAAGTTTTTTCTGGAATTTACAACATACGTTTCACTTGGTTTTAATTAGGAAACATATAGTGGATTTATATCCTAGTGTAGGTTTTCTGTAATACATAATTCCTTTGCCTTTTTAACTGGTAAGATAAGGCCTATTACTATTAGCTTTGTTGGAATAATTATTTTTTCTAATATAAGCAACCCTGCTTCTTCAGACTTGCAATTGAGTGTGTTCAGTGCTTGCATTATCCAAAGGGTATTATCAGTATACTTCTGAAAGTTGTTTTTGTAAAAAGCCAAAATATTAGCAATATGCTGCAGCAAAACTTGCAGACAGTAATAATTTGTATTTCATCTCCCAGAAGCAATACTTTGAATAGAAGAATTCGAAAACATGTATTAAGTGGTTTAACTAATGTTGCTTCTTTAGGTGGTGAGTTCACACGACAAACTGAAGTTACTTTTCTTGGCAACAATGAGAAGCTGGTTATAAAGCAGAAATTTAGTGGAATTGATGAGCATGGTCACCTTACCATCAGCACAGAAATGGAGGGAAGAATACCTGAGATCCCATCTGGTGCATCAGTCCAAATAGAACCATACACTGAACTCTACCACACTTCTAGTTCTGGTAAGGATCTGAGAACGAAATTATAAGATAGTGCACATTTCTCAGAGTAGAGGGTAAGACAATCTGGAAAACATTATTTTATTCTTAGTGAATGTATTTAGGGCCTTTAAATTTCTAGAAAGCTGGGGATGCTTATTAAGAACAGATCCTGAGAGAAGACAGATTTTGAGTGGGACAACACAAATATTTATAATCTTTTTTCACTGAGAAAAGGGTGAGGTTAAGTTTCTCTGAATTGATGTTTGCAAACTAGTCTTGTGTTTCCTTTTCATTTGTCTTATTTTTTACACTTCTGATGGCAGTCATACAAGTTGCAAAGCTATTTGTAGGTTCCACAGCACTTCAGTAGGAGCTGTACTGTATACCTTTTAATGGTAATCAAGTGGACTTTGGTCTCGCCTGATGAGACTGAAAATCAATTATTTATCAGTATGTATCATATAAACTACATTGCAATGACTGTGCCTTGTATTTGTCAGTATTATTTGAACTGAAACTGACCAGAAAATTTAGGAACATTGTAATTCTCATAACGGTTTCCTCCATAGTCTCTTTACTACTTCTCTCCTCTCCATCTCTTTGCTATCTCAGACTGAGATTTGGTAAGAAAGCCATTTGTCATTTCAGTATTTACAGAGGAATCTGCCTTATTTTGCTTTCTTCTTTCTGGATAAAATTATGGGTATTTCAACACAGCAAAAAGAAAGTGAGGTTGGAATGTTGCAGCTAACCAGCCAGCCCAGCTACCAAAGAGCAATAGAGGAAGCAGCCTGTGGTGCACCCAGGTGCGTGTGGATACTAGAGAGAGTACACTTTGCTCCAAGGGCACAATTTGATTCCTAGAAATAGTGTAAAATGGTTTAGTTGCATCATCACTGCTTTATATCTGATACACATATATATTTGGTAGATGGCGATGAATCCCACTTGCTTCTCTGCCTGTCATTATGAACTATGAGGAGGAGGAGCTAGAGGCAGCAGGAAACATTTGCTTTATGCTTCATAACTTCAGAGTTTTGGAGGAGTTGTTTGGGCAGCATGTGCTCTTCGGAGTGCCTGCCTTCTTGGCAGAAACTCTGTCCCCAAGAAGGAAAAGTCAGGGGCTGGAAGATTCATTAGGCTTGATTTGATTGATGAGTACTCAAATAGTTATCCTTCTGCTGTCCTATTACGTATTTGATAGACCATTGCTTGATGGAAATCCAAGTCTTGCCAGCTGTTCTAGTGTATTGATACAAGTGTGTTCTGGTGTTCAGATGAACAGTGGATTTCTGAGGAGCTTTTTGTTGGTAGGAAAATCCACAAGCCCAGATCTGCTTTGAAGTTTTGGTCATGTTTTTTTCACAGTATAGAAAACTGCTCTGAAGCATACAAGAGCTTTCAGACCTGCATCTTCTTTAGAACTCTGTCCAAATCCGAGGCCAATAGACCACAATGAACTAAAACTGGGTGTAGTTTTGTGCTAGTGAGGTGGCTCTTGTCCCTCTTAGCTTATAGATCCATTATTTAAATTAATCTAAAAAACCCTTTGAGTTTCCCAAGTTGGATTTTCCTTTCTTCACCTGATAACCCACAAAATAAATTAAATTTTTTAAATATGTCAAAATAAATTGTCTGCCTTGCTCCTCAAGGCTCTGGTATCTGAGAACAGAGTAAGCCCATTCAAATGCTCATCGCTTTGCTTGGAAATACATCCATTTTCCTAACTTCTTGCCTTTGAAATTTCTGTTCACACCACTCAGCCTGTATCCCAAGTCTACAGAGAGCATTTGGCAGAGTGTTTGTGCTCTCAGTTATGATTGCCTTGGTTTTTGATACGTTGCAGTGATCACTTCATCATCCACAAGGGAGTACACAGTGACAGAACCAGAAAGGGACGGGGTTGCTTCCACATACACAGGTGCCTATCAGTGGCGACAGACCATCTCGTTTGATGAATGCATTCATGATGAATCTCACCATGCTGCTTCTGCTACTCAGCAGCTCTCAGTGGACAGTGTGTTTGTCCTGTATAACCAAGAGGAGCAGATTCTGCGATATGCTATGAGTAATTCCATCGGCCCAATCAGTGGTATGTATGAATTGGAAATCTTTCTTTTTGTCTTTTGTAATTAAGAACAGGCTTCTATATGTTTTTATTAGCCTGCCTAAATTAATTAAATTAATTTATTTAACTTACTAGTTTTTATCCATTTAATACTAATTAATATTAATTATTAATTAATCATTAGTAATATTAATAATTAATTGAGTATTACATTAACTAATTAAATTAATTAGTTATATTAATTTGTTCCATTAGTCAGTAGAAGTCTGGGTCTATCCATTAAGAGAAAGCTGACTGCTGAAAGTTTGTATTTTCTTAGGGAAGAGTAATCTCCTCTTGAAATTCAGAGGAGTTTGCATCTGGTTCCATGAAATGCTCTTGGCATACCAGCTTAAATCAATTTTTGCTCAAATACATGGAGCATGTCATTTATTTTTACCTATTTTGTAGTTCCTCTATTAATTTGTTGTTGTTATATTGTCAGAGCAAGGGGCAAAAGAAGGGACTAAGATTTGCCATTAAAACAGCTAATTTCTGTAATTTATCTTGAAACATAGTGTTTTATCTTTGGAAGGTAGGCAGCCTAGGTACATTTTCTTGGTTAAGCTGTTCAAGTTTGTTTATTTGCACTAAAATCAGAAAAAGCAAAGGTGCGATTTTAAAATTCACGCCAGGTTAGTACAAGAGAAGGCTGTGCTCACTTTTATTTATTACAAAGATAAAGTTCTACTAATTAAAATGAACAAACCAAGCTGTTAAGAATCGCATTTTGCGTCTAGTATCAGTGGCTGGAAGATGCATTACCTTTGTCAGTCTTGCTCCTTAGAGGTTTTTGTGGATTTTCTATTTATTAACTCAGCAGTCCTTTGTACAAGTCACAAGGTTTATAGGTGCTGTTGCCATGTCTGATGAGATTCACCTGCACGTCCACTTCTTCCTGATCAAAAAAAATATTCTCTTTCATTGTTACATGTTTACTACAAGCTACCTCCTTCTGAGCCCTCGCTGAGTGCTGTCACTTGGATAGAATTGCCCTGGCTAAATATGGTCTCTTTTGTCAGATGGTTCTGCTGATATTAACCGGAATCCTTGCTACACCGGTACCCATAACTGTGATACCAATGCAGTGTGTCGCCCAGGGACTGGAAATCGTTTCTTCTGTGAATGTTCGATTGGCTTCCGTGGAGATGGAAACGTTTGTTACGGTATTTGGAAACTTTCATTGCAACATGACAGCTAATATAGATTTTTTTTTTTAAACTAATTTTTTGCTGGGAATGTATTTACCCTTAGGACTAGCTAAAATTAATCAAAACTAATCAAAATTAACTGTTCTGAAAGGCTGGTTTGGGAAAAGATAGGTTAGAGAGATTCTGGGGTAGCTGATGTATCTCAATGATCACAGTAATCAAGTTTAACTGTCTTGAAGGGTCAAACCTGCATATGTTTTTTTTAGCTTGCAAAGCATCTTTTCTACCCACTTTTTTTTCATAAAACCTGTGGGAATTTAGCTGTGAGAAATGTACTGTAATGCAAGTTCTGGTTAAAAGGAATCAACTGAGTCAAAAGATCTTGCGGGAGATAAGGAACAGCATATGCACATGCATGCAGAGCCACGGATATGTGGAACCCACTGAAATAATATTTTTCAGGATCTGCTTTGAAAATTCCTTCTGTTAAGGAGACTTTCTTCCCTTCTCTGCTCAGCTCTATATTCATGATGTATTTGGGATTTGTTTTATAATAAAATCGTAGTAGAAATACTTATTTTCAGGAAGTGAAAAGATTAATGAAATATCACATCAGCCCCAGTAGTTAACTGAATTGTACTGTTATTGGTTTTGGGCGTTTTTTTGTGGTTGGTTGGTTTGTTTGTTTTAATTAAAACAAAACAAAGCAAACCCCTAACAAAACACAACCTTCACACACCCCCCCCAACCACTAAATTGACTTGCAAATGAAGTAACAACATCACACTCTCCCTGTTAGTCCTATGGTGCTGTGAGGTGAGCATCAATGGATTAGAGATGTATATGGGTAATAAAATGGGAAGTCTTTCCTAAAGGTCATGCTCTTTCACTAGTCTTCACTGCTTTGATCACTTCCTGAACTTTCTTTCTCAGTGACTTCTCCATTCTCTCTCATTTCCTTTCCTTTCTCCATAGTATTACACCATAGACAGTATTCTGGGTTTGGTTTTTGTTGGTTTTGTGTGTGTGTGTGTGTGTGTATGATGGGGTTTTGTGTTTTTTGTTTGTTTGGTTGGTTTGTTTTTTTTTTCTGTGATACAGATTAGCTGAGGACACAGTTACCTGAAAATTAGTATCCTGGTTACTAACATCTGAAGATGCAATCTATTTAATATGTATGCAAGCCTCTTATTATTCAATAGTTACACAGTTTCTGTCTTTCTGGCATCAGTATGAAATACGTCTTTGTAATAACTGGAATCTTTGTCATATTCTAGATGTTGATGAGTGTTCAGAGCAACCAGCTCTGTGTGGCAGCAATGCAGTCTGCAATAACCAGCCAGGAACCTACCGCTGTGAGTGTGTTGAAGGCTACCAGTTTGCAGCAGATGGGCGAACTTGTGTTGGTGAGTTTTACACATCTTAAAAAGCAGTGCCCACTGGCCTTCAGGCTGTGATTGATCTCACAGAGACAGAAAATAGAGCTTTGAGGATTTGCACTGACTTCTAACATGAGCTGAATTAAGGGGTTTATGCTGCAGTTAGTCAACATGTCCATAAGGTAACTGAAGATGTCTAACATACCTTTTTTTATCTCATAAAAATTACCATTTAAAGTGGTTCCAATTAGAAAGTGGAAATGATTACTGAATGCTTCTGTCCCTTCTGTATCCTTATTTAGCTGTAGATTTCACACAGACATAAAATTCAAATTTGTAGAAATAAAACCAGTGAGCAGTTATTAATTTGTTGGTATTTTGTGGCATCTCACTTTCAAGATGAGGTAAGGCTTTTTCTGCATTTTCTGTAGTGATGTAGTTTGGCTTTTGCATGCTTAGGTTTTTTTTTCCTTTCTTAAATCTAATTCTGGATTAGATGCAAGGACCTATTTACCACCATCCCCTGGGTGTGAACCATCAGTCAGTTCCCCACCTACTGCACAGACCTCTTGTCTAGAACATAATGCATCAGCTTCTCTAGAAGGAGGCTGTGGAAAACCATATTAAAAGCCTTGGAGAAGTCCAGGTGGACCACATACACTGCTTGTCCCACACCAGCCAAGCAGGTTACTTTGTCATTGGAGGAAATTAAGTCTGTCAAGTATGATTTGTCCTTGGTGAATTATAGTCAAGACTGTTCTTCAGCTAAGACTTAGGAGCCTTCATCTTATAGCAGAATTTGCATTACCTCCTCTAAGTGTTTGACTTGGCATGATGTGTATTACATTCCATCATGAGCCCCATTTTTTCTGTACCAGTAACAATTGCCATACATTTCTTCTCAGTCCACCTTAAGTCACCCTTTTGTTACAGAACAGTTGAAAAAAAGAAACTTCTTCTACCAGGACACTGGAAGGCATAGGGTGAGAGTAGCTGTATGTTCTTTCCATTTATGTCCACCATTTCCTTTTTGTCACATGGACCTGAGAGGGAACATTCTTCTCTCCAGCCATGGCCTCACTGGCTTCCCTTTACCACTTTCCCATGAAGTTGACATGTCACACTTCTAACAAGTGCTAAGTAATTCTTCATCCATCTTGAAGAACTTCAGTTTGATCTCTTCCTTCAATCAAAAAACAAACTTTGCATCTCTAAGACTGAAGAGAGGCATGGTTAACTCATTTCCCAACAGACTGAAAATAAATACCGTGGTAATCTTGTTTCCCTTTCCACAGGGGAGATTTTTATGACCCACACACAACTTGAACTCCAGAAAGGGCAACAGTTACCCTCTTTGTGCTTTTGCAGCTTGTTTTGGAATACCAGCTTTTGATTCAGCTTTTCACAGTATCACAATATATCAGAGGTTGGAAGGGACCTCAAGAGATCATCAGGTCCAACCCCCCTGCCAGAGCAGGATCACTTAGGGTAGTCTGCACAGGAACGCATCCAGGTGGGTTTTGAAAGTCTCCAGAGAAGGAGACTCCACAACCTCCCTGGGCAGCCTGTTCCAGTGCTCTGTCACTCTCACTGTAAAGAAGTTTCTCCTTATGTTGAGGTGAAATCTTCTATGTTCTAGTTTGAACCCATTGTTCCTTGTCTTATCACTGTGAACCACCGAAAAGAGCCTGGCCCCCTCCTCCTGACACCCACCCCTCAGATATTTATAGACATTGATCAGATCCCCTCTCAGTTTTCTTTTCTGCAACTGCAACTTTTTTATACTTGCTTTGTGACTCACTGGATAGCTTTGGAAGAGAGCTGCAAATGAATGCTGTTCTTCTGTTTGTAGGTTGAGGAATAAAAGGACCTGGGAACTCATTTGGAACTCCAGCTCCAAATCTTATGCATTTATAATGCAGTTCCGAATAAATTATTTTGTAATCTAAAATTTACCTAATTAAACAGAGCAGATATAAATTATACTAACGATGATATCATTTCCTCTAGAGAAATGAAAAAAATTACTGCTTTCAGATCTGGCTCTGATGGGAGGTTTTTGTTATTTCCCTGCCAATACTGTGGTAGTTTCCATCTGTGTACTGTGATGAAAGAAGCATTGTAGTGTCTGTTTTGGGCCCCTTTTGACTCTTCATAAGAATTATATAAAGAAAGCCTCAGTGGATTCTCTGCTACAGTGGCTGGAAGTCTGTTCTAGGTGTCTATGCCCTCTATTTCAGGGCCCAAAATTTTCGTAGTATTTTGCTTCATGCTATTTTAAATACCATGATTTCCTTTCTTCTTCTCCAACATAACAAGTAAGCATAGGCAGGGCTCCAGCAACTACCTGAGATAGTTTAGGTGTAAAGCAGTGCTGTGCCTTCAGAATCACTTTGCACAACAATGAGAAAGTTATGAGAAGCTTCAGGACTTATCCCAGCTCCCACAGTTGGTCAAAAATTTCTCCAATAGTTGACAAATATGTTTATCTTCTACTGAGTGAGTCACAACTCCTATCTGTTGCCAGTTGAAGACAGCCCTGGGTCAGTAGTAGGTTAGTGTAGTGTATCTAATAATTCCCAGAGCAGTGAACTGGCTGCTTAGCTAACATGTGAAGTACCTTTGTAAGATGCCTTACATTTCTTCATCCACGACTCCTTTTTATAAACAAAACTGTCATGGGATTTGGGATTTGTCACTGTGGTAGCCTTTCTGCTTTGTTCTATATTAACAAATATTTATGAGCTGCTGAGGACAATCAATTTCATGTAAAACATGAAGATTTAACACCAGTGAAAGGAGAGATCTTGGCCAAAAAAAAAAAAAATTCCCAATTCCCAGCCACTGCCCCCTTCTTTCCATTCTCTACTGTATGCTTTCACAGCTGTTCTTTGCTTCCTGTAAATTTATTACAAACTTCAAATTTCATGAAGAAAAATTCAACTTTTAATTTCTTTTTTGTACGTCTAACCTGCAGCTGTTGAATATGTCATAAACCATTGCCAGACAGGCACACACAATTGCGACATTCCTCAGCGTGCTCAGTGTGTGTACACTGGTGGCTCTGCCTACATCTGCACATGCCTCCCTGGCTTCTCTGGAGATGGGCGTGCCTGTGAAGGTGAGTAGCACCATTTGTGTGGGGATTTTATACTCTGCTGCATAACTTAGCTGGCAATTGCAATGTCCTGTAGTTATTTGTGATTTAAAGTAGGAAATTTCATAGTTTAAGTGCCTTGGGCCAGTATTGCTTTAAGTTTTTGTCCTTTTCTCCCCTCAATTTTGAATTCACTCTTCAACACTTGAGCTTACTTCTGTAGCTCCAAGATGAGGTAAATGTGAATACTCTGGTAGCCACAGTTAGCAGACTAGGCCTTCATCTGCTGGAACTGTTTACACTGTGTTGATTTATATTACTGATGCTCAGATTATGTAAAGAAGTCATATTCTGTTTCATGCCAAATTGGAGTGCAGTTGAGTGAGAAGCTTTACCTAATTACAAGTCAGAAAACCTCCTGGCCAAATCCTACTTTTCTTGTCTTTTCCTTGCAAAAAATGGGCATGTATTTCTAAAATACTGTGAAAGTTAACAATGTTAATTAGCCACTGGAACAACCGAGTGCAGGGCTTTGCTGAGAGCCAGAACTTAAAATACATGCATGCTTTTAGTGTCGAGTGCTTTGCATTTCTGCGTAGGTGCTCTTCCAAAGGTGTGTAATTCCAGTGAGATATCCTACAATAGGAGCCTGAGAATCATATGACAGGTTCACACTTCATCACTGTAATTTGTCCCTCAGGAGGAGGGTTATCTGAGGTTGGCTTTCTCTTTTACAGATGTAGACGAATGTCAGCAGGGCCACTGTCATCCAGACGCCTTCTGCTACAACACTCCTGGGTCCTTCAGCTGCCAGTGTAAGGCAGGTTATCGTGGGGATGGTTTCCGGTGTGTGTTAGGAGGTAAAATCTTATAGTTCTTGAAAGTAGGACCAGAAATACAATTTGGAAATTGTATTTGTCACTTAGGGCAAAGATGTTAATTTGGTTCCTCTTTGGAACAGATTGTGTATTGTCTTATTGGGGTCTTCTTTCTCAAGTTTTTTGAGTTTTGAACTTCACCAAGCCTCTGTCAAAATCTATATCTGGATTTTTATCACTTTTCTGTGACATCCTGTTCAATGTCCCAATTTGAATGAAGATTGATTTTGTTTGCCTAAAACATCTGGAACTGCAATTACAAGAGAAAAGCAAAGGATAAGACCTAATTACCTGCACTCTTGTCTGTTGTGGGTTCCAAATGCCCATGTGCCACTTAAAGCCAGAAACGGTCCAGAAAGACTACTTCAAATTTATGTCACTTTGTTGGTTCTGTATTTATCCAAATTGCTCTCTATTTAGCAAAAAGTTCTTTGCCTTCACAAACGCATGTTCTTGAAGGTAATCTTAAAAAAAGAAAGTGACGAATACTGAGGCACAAAGTAATTTTGTTATGGTTACTCAAATTCAAAAGTATGGCAAACCTATGGGACAGCACTCAGGTTTTGCATGACAAATGCTTTCCTCCAGGAAATAAAGCCCAACTTTTTAATATATTCAGGTTCCATTCTCCTGTTTCAAAGATACTTGCTGTTGGGTAAAAGACCCTGCACCTCTCAGCAGAGCAAAACTCAAACTATGTAGCTAAGCATAAGGCAGGCATAAGGCTAAAGGGAAGTAGAGCGAGAAGAGAAGCAGTACGATAGAGGAGGAAGGCTCTCTGTATAATTCAGCTTCTGCACTTTGGTCTTAATGATGTCTGAAGCATTTGATTATTCAAAATTATTAAGCTAGCAGATGTGCTAGCTTAAAATTGCTTGTCTGTATGGCACAATATTACTACCCAATGTGTTGCTGAAACAATATTTTTCTTTTGCCACTGTATTCCATAATTCTGATTTTCTGACTACTTTTGCACAATTGGAACTCATGTCTTAAACCAAAACAAAAAACAAAGGAACTTTCATAGGAATGGCATAAAAAGTAGCAAAGTTGTTTCTGGTTTTATGTCATATTTACATGACTCTTCATCACGTGCTCAACAACATGTTCTGTGACTTTCCTGTCACGGTAAATTGTAGGAGGTTTTGCAGTGTTTGAATTCTGAAGCTCTACGTTTTGATACTTTGTCAGTATTTCAATATTATTTTAAACCGACTTTTCATACATAAAGCTCACGTGTATTTGCATTTTAATGCCAGATGAATTAAGACTTGCCTACTGTTGCTGGTCCGTGTCAAAATATTTAGCTAACAACCAGCTGATAAAACCAGGATTATTCTTAGAGGAAAATGTTGATGTCACTAACTTGAAGCAAAATCAAACCTTAAAGCCTCCAGTTCTTCAGGCAGAATTGTAGAGGCAGAAATACTGCCTTCATATCTAGCATATCTCCTTTGTAGCAGAAACAGATGGTATGGTAGACTGATGCTTGAATTCAACCAATTAACTTTATTACCAGGACACAATTACTTTATTCTGAGTATGTATGACAGCATACTTAAGCATTGTGGAATTGTACTTTATTTTAAGAAAAAAACAGATTTTCACATGCTACTAAACTGCTAAGCACAGGTTAGCAGCTCTGTGTTGGCTTTTGCTGCTTATTCCTATACACTTCTTGAGTTTTCTCAACACCATACTCAACACGAGTATGGAATGTCTGGAATAGGGATCATTCCATGTTACAGTTTTAATGGTAGTAACAAAATGTTTGGGAGAGTTTTGTTGTTTACTGCTTTAGTAGGTGAGGATCTGCCTGGTTTTGTGAATCTTCACATATATCTCTCTGATTTTTCAATTATTTTTTAATACTGTTTTGCACTGCCAGTAGAAGACATGCTTTAGAAGTACTTACATCAATTTGCTCTGCTCATGAAATGCTCTGAGCAGACAGAAATATTCATAGACAAGAAATCTTGCTTTTGCTGAATCCTGACTCAAGTAATGTATTGCTCTGCTAGTCTTCTGTGTTGGTAGTGTTTGCTACCCCTCCCTTCTTAGAGGGGTAATAGAACAATAGTTGTCTTTCAGATGTCATCTGCTGCTAAAGCTTTATAGTTTTTAAATGGATATAAACAATTGTTAATCCATTGCCAGGAGACAGAATTAAAATATACTTTCTGAAGCCTATCAAGAAGCAGATTAGTTTACTTTAGCACCCAATTTGTAAAATGAGTTGCTTCACAACGGAGATTTCAGATGAGGCTATACTGCATACATCTGTAATTAGAGACTCTTTCTTCCCCTTTTTATCCACTAAGGTTTTGATTTAACTAGCATTGGTTGAGTACTGAGGTCTTTCCTGCAAAGATTCATTCATTGGAATACTCAGTTCTTTTAGCTGTACCTTTTCTAATCCATGTGTACTATTGCTTGAATGTTTGGTGTCTTTGTATATTGAATATTACCACTGCTGAATGGCAGCTCTTGAAACAAGTGACTAACAAGTAAAATGGATTTGAGTCACACACAAGAGAACGTCTGTTGGAGTGAACCAGAAGGTTAATGAAAGAGTTAATGATGCTGGAATGTCCCACTGCTCACAGCTATTGAGAAAGTCTGTACTTCGTTATTTCCTCACGCTTCATTTTTCCATTTCAAAAAACCAGATGTCTGAGTGTTTCTACCCCTGCAGACCCCAGACACTGTTTACTAAACAGAAACAAATCTAGCTTCTTGGAATTAGGGCTCTGACTGTTAAGAGCCATTTGCTGGTCCTCTGTAGACAATCTGTTTCACGTGGGAAATGCACTTAGCTGAGCAACATTGTAAGTGAAGGATGACAATGAAAAATTAAGGGACAAAAGGAAGTGTGCAGTTTTTGTTTGGAGTTTTTTCTTTTTGTTTTGTTTTGGCAGTGTCTGAGAACAGCAATTAAAAATGTCAGTAAAATTCCTTGTCATATTTGGGGAATTAAACGATCCACACAGGGAATTAAAAAGTAGTCTGACTACATACTCTGAGTCTGGACATAGTTTTAAGTCACTTCTGTCTTTAGCTTGTGAATGAAAAGTTGTTTGAGTAGTTATGTTTTTTAAAAATTTCAAATGTTGTCACAGAACTAATTTGACTTGGTTTATTGTGTCAGACTGTAATCCACTCCTGCAAAATGGAGGGGAAGAAGTCTGGTACATCCCTGTTTTTCTTCCTGTTTTCTTAGCCTCCATCTTTTTTTTTTTTTTTTTTAAATCAATCAATAATTTTCTGCAGTGCTGCTGCAAGAGATTCATTTATGGGGAAAAAAAAAAAAAGAAGAACAAATAAAATAAATTCAAATATTTCCATATGGCTTTAGGGTTGTTTTGTCCCTATTCTGTTTGCTTATGTGAGAGATGTCTACATGTATGTTTTTCATCTGTCCCATCTTCTATGTTCACGCTGTTTCCATTTCATTTTTACAATTTCCATGATATATTTCAGTGACTTTTATATTCCAAATTGTTAACGATGGTTTATGAAACAACTGAAAAAATATGATTAACATATTAAATACAAATATATTTTTCTGAGGAAGGATATACATTTTGCTTGAGTTCAGGATGCACTGTTCTGTGTATCTAATCTGACTTGCATGTACTGCGGTCCATGGAACATAAATTCTTTATCACGCCATTGATCTCTGTTCTGCACTGCAGCTTCTCTCTGAGGAGCTCTTTTCTATATACTGGTTCAATTTTTCATTCTTCTTTTGAACTGTGATTACCTTTGCTGGACCCAGTACTTGTTGAATCATCTTCCCAGTCCCATATTGCTTGCTTATACCTGTGTGGTGTTCCCTGTGTATAGGTTGAATTCTTAGTTACTCCCTCTCACAATCCCTATAGCACTGAGCTGGATGCTGGCAGTTATCTGCTTGTAGCTGTGATCTACTGATAGCTTATTTTTCAGTTGTGGCTTCCAAGATGAGTCTGTCTTTATAGGCTGGTCTACACAGTGTATTCCAGGAAGCGTAACTTTCCATCTGACTGAGAATCTGCTTGATGATTTTAATGAGCTCAGTTTACCTAGTGAAGAGGTCTTCTGTCTTTCTTATGTTTTATGGCTATTTCTCTTCCATAAATGCTGCAGCCTATGGTTGTATATTTTCCTTTGTAATCCTAATTTAAGAATTAAATCTATTAACAAGGAAATTTAAAACTGAGATTAAGGAAGTTTAAAACTGAGATGGGAACTTACTAGAAATATTGCTACTTTATGACATCTGTCCATTGACTCAGGTGTTTTTTCAGTTTTTGTAATTTACCAAATTAAGGTAACCTACATTATGGTGCTTTGTTTCAAAAATCATACTGTCCTCTGGGTATACCTAGAGTGCCATAAGGAAGCATACAGCTATTATGTCAGGGTGTTACCTTCATCAGCAAAGCATTGGCTGCATCAAAAAGCAACAAAAACAGATTTTTACTCAATATTATAAAAAATGCTAATCAATAATGTTTAAACATAGATTCTGAAGTCTTGGGTCTATTGTTAATAAAAGTCTGTTGCCACCCCCACTTCCCTGCATCATTGAAGATTACCCCCAAGTCTTGCTCTTACTGTTTGTTCCATCTCTGTCAGTGTGAACTAACTCTAGTGTATACCATTTTTCTCATAATTTATGTGATCATTTGGCTTGGCTTTAAAATGCAGCTTCCAAGAATGGTAAGAAGCTCTGAAAATCAGGGTTGGTGGCTAAGCCCTATATGTGAAGCCTTGAAATAGGTATGACCTGGTTTCTATTTGCTACAGTAGGAATAGTAGTAGAGGCAACTGTGCTGTTATACCAAGTAAATGTTATTTGTTTGTAGCTATAACTCCTGTAGTTAATGGCAGTTTTGTTCATGCCAATCAAGAGATCAGAGAATTATCCTAATGTTTTCTGTATCTTTGCAAAGTCTTGACTGGTTGAAATATTACTGTATTTATATTAAAGGAACAGCACTAAGAACCTTAATTGAGGCTGCTATGCTGAAGGAAAGTTATTAGCCATAAGATTTGTGTCTAGAAACTGGCTTACCAAGTAGTCTTTGTCCTACATAAGTAAGTGCGAGTTCTTGTTATATGTTTTGTCCAACTTGTGGTGTTAGCTCATCAAAGCATGAAATGTACTTTCCGTGTCAGCCTCATCTTTCAAGCTCTCTCATAGTTAGCCTCATTTCAGACAGCTGATGAATGCAATTTAACACTTGCAAAATTCAGAGCATGTTCTCTTAAGCACACTTAGCAAAATATATAACAGTATAAGCAGATTATGTCAACTAGCTGTCATCTATATCCAGAATTACTGTGCTTTTATTGCTGCATAGGCTCCAACACCAGACTGGGATTGAGTTTACTTTTCTTTAGGTGCCTCTAAACTGATCATGATTCAGAGGTAAGGATAGAAAAAACACAGTATGGATTCCAAGTGTTTGGTTTGGGCTGTCATAACTAGTTTAGGGGTTTGTTTTGGTTTATAAATTTTAAAGAGGCTAAATTCATGTTATTGAGTTGAAACTAGTTGAATATTGAAAGACAGCTTAAAATTATTAACACTGATGAATGTGGTAACACTGATTTTTATTTCTTTTCAGAATGTTTCTTTAACATAAATTACTTATTGCACTTGATACTGTTAAAAAAAGTTACCATAAGTATGAGAGACTTTTGGGAGCACAGAAACAGAAAAATACATAGTTATTCCTAAAAGTGAGTGTCAGTAGGTTACTTGGCATCTTTTTATGCAACTGAAACATTAGCATTGGTGGGGTTGTTTTAGAAAGAACAAATCATATTTTCTGCCTTCTAGAGGTTGAGTACTAACTTTCAAAATTAATTTGACTAGTTTCTTAATTTAGCGGGGCTGCTTGCATACTTGCAAGCTGTTTGTGATTGATCTGGATTATTGCAATATAAGTACACTTGAAAAATTCCATCAGTTTCCTGTATAAAATCTGCAGATACAAATGTAATCATTCTTTTGAAATTAGAACAGACAATGGTATTTCAAGTTACTGACAATGTAATATATTTTATGTGTAACTGCTGGGTCCTGTCTGGGATATATACACACTCCTTTGTATAATTCATATTTGCTAACTCATTTTTATAAAGTTGATGGAGTCTGTTGGTTTTAAAAAGTTGCAAGCTGTGGATATGCTTTAATTCTGTGAGTTTCAGGTGGGAGGGAATAATGGCCAGTTTTTATATTTCCTTTTATCTCCCATTGAGGAGTCAATAGTGTGCCTCAAAAGTGACACGAATGCAATGAAGATTCTGCTCTGCAGTGAAGAAAATTGGAGTGTGTCCATTTATGAGCCATGCAGCGTAAAACAACCCACACTGTGGCAAAACTAACCAGTTACTGGAATCAACATTTCTTTTACCTACATTCCATGTAGCTCATTGAATACATGCAAACAAAATTTGAGATAGAAAATGGACGCTTAGCTTCAGGGTCTGGTTTTGTAGGTTGATTTGAGGCTCTCTACCACCCACATTAAAGCTGATGCCAAATATTTCAGTTGTTCAGAGTGAGCTGTTCTCCAGACATTTATTCTCTAATTGTGTCCAGGTGCATGAAACTTATCCAAGCAGCTTTTATGCTGCTTGCATAACTAGTTTAAATAATAATAAAAAAATACCCTTCTCTCTTGCATTTGTGTGATTTACACCACAACAGTCTGGGCACATGGGATTAGCTTTTTACTTAGCTGGGATAAGTCCAGTTTGAGCCATACTTAGCTAATGCTGTCCACCAGGCAATGTGAAAACAAGGAAGGAATAAATGGAAGTGTAATGTTAAAGTCTCTTCAGGAGACAGTTTGCAATATTTCTAATTGTCTGTAGAAACCATTGACAGGAAAAAGATACTCTCTCATAGTTAGAGCTGTTTCTCTTACAATACAGTGAACCCTTCAGACATCTCAAATATAAGGCAAAACTATGCCAGATTTCCCTGTCTAGGGAGAGAAAAACATTGCTTTTATTATAGTCTTTTAATTTAATTTGGCATCTAGGAGGGTGTATTGATCCAGATGACATTCCTTATTGTATGACTGATAATACTGTAAGTTGATACATATTTTGTATCCAGACTGTTTTGTAAAATTGAAACCAAAAGAATTGAATCCCTGAAGCTCCTAATAATCTGGAAATTTAGTTTTTCCTCTATAGTCTCCAGAATAGTATATATGTATGTGGTGTAGACATTGTGCATCTCATCATTCTCTGCATACGTAGTAGTTAGCATTCCTGTTTTCTGTATAGTCTTACTGACGTGCTTTTCCAGGAACTGGGCAATTTGTCCCTGCAATTCCTTTCTTAGGTCCAAAAGTACCAAAAGAGTGCACAAGCTCAATAGCTGAACTCTGAAAACCTAATATCCATCAAAGCAATGAGTTATTTCACTTCCTAGGTTCTCTCTCATGTTGTGATTCTCTCTTGTGACTCTTAAGGGAAACTTGACTTTTAGCATTACAAAACCAAAACACAACCTTACCCACTGTATGGCCTGGCTAATTAGTCATATGGGCCTTAAAGAACAGACAACAGGTTTGCAAGTTGGAGAGAATGTTCTTGCTTATGTGCCTCTAGGAAAAAGACAGTGTTTTCCAGATTCAGTTTATCACTCTTCTATGTAGGAAGTTGCAGAGAGGCTGTTTTAAACTAGGCAATGAAAGATAAAATTACCTAAGTTTAAGGCAAATGTGTCGCATTTACACAGTATTGCTGAACATGCAAACATGGTTTGCAACAGTACCACGTTCCTCCAGTGCTAAGAATACTTGTGTTATAGGTGGTCAGCATGTGTTAAGTGTTACTGGAACATAATTGTTAATTAAAATAGAACTATTCACTGGTCTTTTTTTTTTTTTTCTTCCCCCACAGAATTGGAAAAGACCAAATGCCAACGTGAACAAGAAGTAGCTCTTGGAAGTGGAGGCAGTTTCTTCCCAAGGGAGATAAGACTTGGTCGCTTCATTCCCCAGTGTGATGAGCATGGAAATTACCTACCCACTCAGTGCCATTCTAGTAGTGGATATTGTTGGTGTGTGGATAGGGATGGAAATGAGATTGATGGCACCAGAAGTGGCCCAGGAGTTCGACCACCATGTAAGCAGCTGAAGCACTTTTTTCTTGTGGGTGTCTCTGTACCCAAGTGTACTGTCTCCAAATGTAGGGCTTAGTCATGCACCTGAGACACAGCACTGACTTGGAATAATGCAGATCTTTGTTCTCCCAGTGATGCTATGACTCCTGCTGCATCTATTTTATAACTCTAGCATACACTTTTCCTTCAGCCAGGGCATCTGGATGACAGTCGTGAGCCTCTGTAAGAGAAGATGGTTTTCTAACTTCTTTCCTGCCTTGAAATTGCGTGGGGTCCTTACAGTTTCTGCCTTCTGGGAGCTATGGCAAATCTGAATATGTGGTAACTGACTTGCCTCAGGAAATGAAGGATGCTTCTTCCTACATCTTCCTCACTTTAGATGCAAAATAAGATAGGTTTTGCTAAACATTTAATGAAAGAGCAATTACGGAGCTCAAAAGATCTATTATGGCTGTCGTGCCTTCTGTCAGCCAAGGGGAAAAATTCAGAAGCTTTCTGCATCTGATTATAGTTATTACTGTCTGCTTTTAGGGCTGTTTCCTTCTTAGAAGTCAGACTGTTACTGTATCTCTGCAAATACAAAGAGTCTTTTCATTCTGTATAAGCTAATTTCCCGTCCCCCATCCCCCATCCCTTCCCCCCATCTATTTCCTTCTCTATTAAAAAGGTCTGAGCACAGCCGCTCCCCCAGTTGTTATTGGGCCGTCTGTTCGACCAGATACAATACCTCTGCCACCAGGAACACACTTGCTCTTTGCCCAAAGTGGTAAAATTGAACACGTTCCACTAGAAGGGAATGGTATGAAGAAAAATGGTGCCAAAGCACTCTTGCATATTCCAGTAAGTAACCTACTGTGCTAAGTCCATGTGTTTTAGAACATTTGTGACAAAGATGAAAGCCAGAGTGTTTGTCTATGTAATTTGATAATTTAAATTCCAAAATTAATTTCTACTCTTGATTGGAATTTCAGTGTCGTGTCACTTTGTCACTGTAAATTCCTGACCTGACTAGTGAAAAAGCCTAGAACTGAGCTATAGAAAAAATGATTTGCCTGTAAAGAATAGTTCATAAGACGAAAAAATCTAATACATGTGATTTCACATGCTTCCAACACCATATAAACTCTCCTACACTCACACTTCCTTTGGCTTTCTAACTCTGGTATAAAAATCTAGGAGACCTATCAAGAGCAGCAGGTGGAAAGATCCTTTTTTTTCTTCTTCTTCTCTTTTACTCCCTCAAAAGTTTTTTCCTTAATCTCTTCTTGTTTTTCGATCAGTTCTTTGCACTTCTTTGCTACAGAGATACATAATTTTTCTTCTTTTTTACTCGCTTCTCCATGTGCAGACCCAGTTTTTTGCCACTTACTTGAGATTATTTTCTTGAGATTTTTTTTTCCTGGAAAATGAATCCTTGATGGTGAGAACCTGTCTTTTCCATCACCTGTGACACCTGCCAACCCATTCTCACTTCCAATTCTATTGCATTAAATTATTTTCCCAGGGCCTGGGATTTTTGTTTTCACTCCGGTGTTACTGTGTTTATATAGTAGATAGCAATACCAGGCAGCATACTGGCCTCTTTTTTTGTCTTCCTCTGAGTATCTAATAGACTAAATACTGACTAAATTGCACAAATTGAGTTCAGTAAGTAGTATCACAAACTGTACTGTGATGTAAGGGCAAAATCAAGCTTTTGATTCTTATCTATAGTGCTACTGCAATAGCATAAAAGTAAAGTAAAATATTGTGTGCAAAACAGGGTAGTTAGTGATACAGAGACCCAATTCTGAATTCATCACTTAGTCATGTTATTTACTTGATCTAGTTTAAATTAATTAATTAGAAGTATCTTAAGGAAAAAGCTTCCAAGAGATAAGTTACAACTCTTCCTTAAAATCTGCAACTGAAATGAAACTTACAGTCTCTGCTAAGTGTCCTCTCAAGTATTGTGTATTAGCGAAGTAACAGTTAGTAGTCTAGAGGTGTTCAGGTTGTTTTGTAACCAACAACATCAATGTAGGCTGATGAATAAGCACATATGCTTTCATGTGTGCTTTAGGATCATCTTTCTAAGAAGTTGTGAATTATAAAAGCAGAAAAGGCGACAAAGCAATTGAAACACATCAGATTTGACAGAAGTCATTATTCCTCTCTGAAGGGAAAGGATGGGAGAAAAAAAGCATGTGAAGAATACCACAGTAAAATAACAAAATTTCTTTAAGTGGATATACAAGTGAAGTGTCAAAGTCAGACCAGCTGTTCAGTAATAATATCTACAATGCTTCTTTGAAAGAAGATAATTGTAAATTATGTCTGCTAGTTAAAAGGAACATTTTGTTGAAAGTATTTTTCTAAGCTGTTCTACAATAACTATTCACCAATTGTTTTCTCTGCCTGTCTTCCCCATCTGTCACCTTTCCTCAAGAGTTTTGTGTTTACAGGCTTGAGATTTAGATATATAAGCTAGTGCTGCTGGCAAATAATTGTTGTTTACTATAAGGTGATGTAAGTTGCTTGTTGACCCAACAGGACAAAGTTGTTATTGGAGTTGCTTATGATTGCATGGACAAGATGGTTTATTGGACAGACATCAGTGGCCCTTCGATCAGCAGGGCTAGCCTGCATGGTGGGGAGCCAACAACCATCATCAAAACAGGTAACAGCACAAAATTCTTTCTCTTGTTACTCCCTAGGAATTACGTCAGAGGCTTGAATTTAGTAATATGTACTTCGTGGGTGTTGCATTACAAGTTGGTTTTATTTGGATAAACAACAACCAAAAAGTCTGGATAACATAAAATGAAAAAATAACTATTTCCTATGCAATAGCTCTTCACTCTCCTTGCCTACTAAGATAGGAAAGAGGCCAGTTCTCCTTAAATCGACTAAGGTCAGAAGTAGAAGCAATATATCAGTGAGATGTTTCTGTCCTTGCTTGCAGTTGCAGGATACTGTTTCTGTCTAACAATTGAATGTCTTGTGAAAATCACTGCAGACGTTTTAATTGAAGGATGAGGGATTTGAAAGACGAATCACGCCAGTGTGGTGTTTTTAGAGCACATCCCAAGGCACTAATGGGCACAGGGTTCAGTTTTGGCTTTGGACCACGTCTCAGCTCCTCACAGGAATGTTTAGAGGATTTCTGCACCAAATTACTGTTGTAGGCTGTGCTTATATTTTTTCTGTGTTTAACAAAGCAAAACAAAGCCTTTACAGTTCTCTAAGCATGGTGGCATCCTTAGGGCTGCCACTATAGTGGGGCAGCACAGGTAGTACTCTCAGGGCAAATCTCCAGTTCATGACATCCTGGATTTCAAAAGAGCACTCAAGACCTCACTTTTCTGTATTGACCGCTGGTTGTACTATGCTGTACCTAACCTGGCAGCCTTTTTGTAGCCCACCTCCTTTATAGTCACGTCCACCATATTGATCAGAAAACACAGTCCAGCACCCTTCCTGAAAAGGTCCCATGTGCCTGGCCATGAGGAATGGAACACATAGGTAGGCTAAGTTAAGACTACTCTGAACAATGTTATTCAAGCTTACAATGATGCAATGGCTACAAGATGTGAATATATGAAGAAGGAAAGTGATCACTAAAACCTAGATCATGTGCTGGAGTAGACCCATTGTTGTTCAATGTATTTATGATCTGAAAGGACTATGACAGTTTGTCAGTTTGCTGTCAAGTGGGTATTGAACACCAGCAAAATTAAAGCTGATGGAAGAGCTGCATTATGTTAACGTGGAATAATGTCTGTGAATGCCACTCTTTGATTTTTGTTCTTACAAGCAAGGCAGGTAATCCACTGGCTAACTGAAATTTGGTTATGTTGTAGTCCTTTTCTCTCCTGCACTCTTCCTGTCAGCTGCCTTCTCTGCTGAGAAAGGACTGGTGAGCATTCACGTTGAAGAGGAGAACCCCTGCTCTCTAGTCCTGTGTTTAGGGATCAAACAGCTGAAAGGTGGTTAGAAACTGTTTTCAGCTATGACTTTCTATGACTCTCACTCAAGTTGTAAAATAAGAGTAACGCCACTTTGTTTCATTTGAACTACTCACAGATTTGAGGTTTGGATTATAGGGTATTGTGAAGTTAGTGCCTTTACAGTTTAGATCCTATTCTTATGCTCTTTCCCCCAAAGACTATGCTGCTCACTGCAGTCCGTGATCACTTGTGTTAGAAGGGTAAGTGTAAGCCCATGGATCTTAAATATGAAAACTTTTTTTTTTTAAGGAAAGAGTTGAGAGAAAAGACAGGTTTAGAGAACAAAGTGAATGAGGGAGCATTGAAAATAAAAATAGCTGGAGGCATTTTTTGAATACTGGTGTCCTGAGGATCCCAGAATACTTGTGAAATCAAGATTTTGGAGGAGGTTACCCTTGCTTTGGATCCTTTACAGATATTGTCATAAAAATTAGGAAATCATTTTAGCAAAATGATCATCCAGTTTTAAAACTACAATAAATTTGCTTTATTTTTTCTTTGGATGTGTTGAATATCCCAGAGTTTGTTCTTCAGAATAGCCAGTTTGTTGTAACTGAGTTTAGGCTGTTAGGGGCAATAGAGAGATGAGGGTGGCTTGGATCTTGCTATTGTCCTGAAAAGGTAAAAGGGAGAGCTTAAAGCCATCCCTCAAAATTCCAGCAATTATGGACTGTCATATTTCTGTATAATTTGATGCCTGAGATATTTGTAAAACTTCTTTTTCATCCCAACATATTTAATCTGAAAGTGACTCCATCCTGTAGTGCAAGCATGTGTGTGCCAGTACAACTACAAATTCTGTGGGGAAAGGCTTTCCAATTTCCACCATTAAAGTATTTTCTCAGATTCTGCACTTTAAAAAGTGTCAAAAATGACTACTGCTAAATTTATATGGCCACGAGTTACTCTGTCTAATGGGAGTGTGTGTGCGTGCATTGAAAAGGTGTCTAAAATATTTTAAAAATATTTTCAAAATACTTGTGAAGACTTTCAGCTAAATTAGTTTATATTAGGTAATTCAAGATGATTCATTGCCACATAGAAACCTCATGAGTTTTTATCTGCTACAAAACACATCGTATGTGTAAAGATCTCTCATGATTTGTGGTTGATCACACAGGAAGGAAATGCTATTCCTGAAGTGATGTTGCACTTTACTTTCAGTATGCTAATGGGGTCTATGATAAGGAGTCAGAATAAAATAAATTTAAATATTGAATATTTGAATGGATGTCTTCTATCCTGGCCAAACCTGAAATTTTAACATTTCAGGAAATAGGGAAATGCTTCACTCTGAGACTCATGGGAATTCTTTGTTTTGTTTTGATCTTTGTCTCTTTCCTCCTGTGAGCTGCAGCTGCTTTTTTGAGTTCACATGTATTTTTGTGGAATGCACTACATTTTTGTTTGTTAAAGCTCTTGTGATCCAAGTTGCATTGCTTTGCAGAAACTTGTTTTATTGTGGAGCCCCATCCAGTTCTCATCTATCCCTGCAGCTGTATAGCCTGTGGAGGCTTTCTGAGCTCTGCAGCTGTGGAGGCAGATGGAGAAGGAGAGCTCTTCTCTTTGTTGTAGGTGCCTAAGGCATATCATCTGTAACATGCCTGTACAAGCTTGTCCCCAGGGCAGAGCCTGTGACTCTATTACGCCTGTGACAATATAGCAGAAACACATTTGTATCTCTAAAAAGACTGGTGATACATGAAGCCTATGTATTACCTTGCCCTTCCAGGGCAGGATAGTTGTTTTCTGGCTCATTGTCAACCAGACAGGAAAGACACTTTAGGCTTCTTTAAATCTCCTGGCATAGAGCTGAAACAAGGAAACTGATAAAAGTAAGCTAGTCAGGGAACTGGGGCAGCAGATCTTTTGCCTGATAACTTCTGTTTACTAAAAGAGATTGGTAGCTCCTACACCATTTAGTCTGTGGTCATCTGATCCCAGAGACTGGGGATTGTTGCTGACATTACCTCAAAATGAGGTTACTCTCAGCATCCTCTGCCATTAGCAAGAAAAGAAGCAGGAACATTTGTGGATCTGAGTATACATGGGGTGGTTTCTTGCAGGTGACCGGTTTAGCTCCACAGAGGAATTTTGAGAAGTACAAGTAGTAACATGAAGCCAGTGTAACTAGGTTGAAGTATGCACAAGTGCCCCTGTGAGGAGTAAAGAGAGAGCTGATTCACATTAACTTTCTTGGGCCCTTCCTGTGTACAAGCCGTGAGCCAACAGCAATGAGCTACATCTTACTTGCTTTTTTCCACCTCTTCAGCAATGAATATACATCCAAATGTCATGTGTCCAGGTGGTAAATATAGTCTGCCCGTCTGATGGACCAGAGGCTGTTTAACCTCTCATGCAACTATTATTCATTACAAAGTCATAGCAGCAAATTTTAGACAGCTCTACTCAGTGTTCTGGACCAAATGCCTTTTCTCCAGAAATGTTGTTTGTATCACAAACTGGCTGTCAGTAAATGAACTTTAGAATTAATAGAAGGCTAATGGGCCACATTCCATCATTCTTGGATATTTACATGATGTGTGGATCTGCATGTGAAATGTGTCTTTTTTTCGGCATCTGGTTGATACAAACCTCTTTTTTGGGAGTGACCATGTACAATTCTTTCATTTTCTTTTGCAACTGAAATTTTACTAAACTTGATTTGTACCTCTCTTTGGCTTCATTACATTCCACATGGCCTGCCTGCTCTTTTTAGTGGATGTGTGAACCTTGAAAACTATAGAGCAGTTTTTCATAGTGGCTGAATTAAATCTTGCAGTGCTATTTATTTTGCATCCTTCATCTGAGTTAGAAATTACTAATGCTAAAGCACTAGGGTCATTATCTGTTATTTCCTGTTGGTTTTGGAACAACTAACTGTCCGAGAAAAATTGTGCACATTCAGTACTAAAACATGTTCCAAAAAAGATTGCTCTGCAAAAACAAAGAACTGGGTCTAAATCCCATCAGTTAGCTAATATTGTTTCTCTAGTGCTTTGGAGTTTGATTATCTTTAAGTATTACATTGGCTAAATATAGCATAAAACCAGTTATCAGAGAAGTGCCACCAATGCCAGTACCAAAGAAGGGGAAATACTAAGGCTTGTAAGATCCATTCTAGATCTACCCTGCTGAGGAGGGTAGAGTAAGATTCTCATGATCTCTGCTGTTTATTTCTCTGCTATCAACTCTTTCTGTGTCCATCACCCAAGGAAAGCTCACATGCATGATGAGTTAGGTGGTTCCTCATAGATTTTGTCATTGGTGTGTGTTTCTGAATGTTCTGTGTATTTAAACTTTGTAAGGCGAATCATGCATTCCTCTTCCAAGTGATGTGAGGTAGGTTGTGTTGGACTACAGACAGAAAATTGAAGAAAACGTAACTCAGTTAAGGGTTATGCTTATGAGGCTGGCATTGTGTATTGGAAATAAATATAATTCTTAGGCATGTTTTTCTCTGCTCTCCTGCAGACTTGGGAAGCCCCGAAGGGATAGCTGTAGATCATCTAGGTCGCAACATCTTCTGGACTGACTCTCAGCTGGATAGAATAGAAGTGGCTAGACTGGATGGGCGCCAGCGTCGCATCCTTTTTGACATTGGCCTGGTGAACCCTAGAGCAATTGTTGCAGATCCTGTAAGAGGGTATGGTTATCTTGCCAAGACTTAAGTGCAAAGTCTGACTTTTTATTTATTTAACATGAACATATACTCAGAGTCAATATTTTGAGGCTGTCTGTAAAAAATAATAGGACTACCTTTTCCTAAAACTGCTAACAAGCAGAAATGGAGCAACCCACTTACAACCTGTGTCTGAATGGTACACTGGAAATAAAAGTTCTAAAATACCTGCTAGGTAATACTGTGATATTTTGTTGAGAAGTTTGTCCAATATTTATTTGTAACGTTCAGTACATTTTGTGCAGGGTAACAAGCATTGCCCTTACCTAATAATTTCTTTTTTCAAGGTTACTGATCTAAAATACTAGATTAAGCAATCTTATATTTTCATTTCCATTATGACAGCCCTTCTTCCTGTATTGTGTTCCTTCTTTGAAAACTTCTGTGGTGCCTCTTTTGTCATTGTTTTCACTTCTGTCATTTAGTTGCCTCAGTCCTATTAGGCTTCTGTGTGAAGGTGCTGATAATGACATATTTTAAAAATTGAGGCTGTAAGCTCCAGTCACAGAAACAGCCCAGTGGAGTGGCAATAGGAAAGTATAAATATTTTCCAATTTTAGAATCACAGATTCATTTCAGCTGGAAAAGTTCTTTAAAATCATCAAGTCCAACCATTCTTTCTCTCTGAATATTGGAAGAAATACAGGGAAAATTAAAACTACTACAGAGTCCATGGCCATACTGCATGTCTGCTCATTAATGTCTGAATTTGCCTGCTATTGTTCTGGTGCAACTTTCTGTAGCGTGACCACTGCTGAGAAGAAGCATTTCAGCCAAAATACTCGGAAGCGCAGAAGCAGAGAGACTTTCTTTTCAGTTTTGAATTACTGGCACGCTGCATTAAACAATTGTTTAATTAATATAATAGGCATTTGGCAATTCTCTTAAGTGAGAATTCATTTATGAACAACATTACTATATTACTCAAGAAGAGTTTTTTGGGAAGACTCATCCTCATCCCAGATGTTTATAAATAAGGTTTGTAGTGAGAAAAGAACACACGCCATCCGTGAGGCAAAATTAAATGAGAAAGTAATGGTACTGAATTCTCTGTTCCATGCAGAAGCACACTGACAGAGTAGAGCTCTGGGTTAAGGTTAAGTAGTGTGGACTCCTAGTAGATTTTTGTGTGTATTAGGGAGTAAACTACAAAGGTGCTTACATTGAGGGGCTACGTAAATTCTTAGCCACCAAAGTGCATCCAAGGAAAAAAGACAAACAACAACAACAAAACCCCACAACAAATAAAAACCACACCACCAACAAATAGTCGTTAATAATTAAGCACCACTGAATTAATGGCCTTCTCTGAAGTTTTTCCCTGACCATAAACTACTCTGATCCCATTTGTATGTTGCTAACTTGGTAAACTGAAAAGAAAAATGTAGTTTTGAACAAATCCCACAAATGCATGGAAAATGCTGCTGCTGTTTAGCCTGAGCAGACATGGCAGACAATGAGAACTGTAGATGTGCTTTCTGACTGGTCCTCAAAACTGTTGAAATTGAGGTCTTCTTGTCTGGCATCTTGCACACAACATAAATAAGAGAAAGTGTTTGGTTTTGTGTGTGTGCTTGCTGGTTTTGTTTTTAATGAAAGTGTAATATTTGCTACAACTTTACTATAATTTTGTTACCTCTCTATCAAAGTGCAGTGTGGTCCTTCATGCTTATGTTTAATTATTTGTTTATTACTCATTTATTTAATTTATTTAGAATGTATGCTTGTAACTTTTGTGTCCTTAGCATTTTCCTTAATTACAACAGTCTTGAGATCAGTCACTGTCTTATGTCTTCCCTTTTTTCTTCCTCTGAAGAAACTTGTACTGGACCGACTGGAACAGAGAAGCTCCTAAAATTGAAACCTCCTACATGGATGGCACAAACAGAAGAATTCTTGTTAAAGATGATCTTGGATTACCAAATGGACTGACATTTGATCCTTATTCCTCAATGCTGTGCTGGGTAGATGCAGGTAAAGAGATGCTGAAATCTTTATTCATAATAGTAGAATGAGGTTGTCCAATCTTGAAATTATGCATGGCCAAATAATCTTTGTAGCCCTGTGGGCTGTATCTCAGATTTCATGCCTTTCTTTTTCACTCTAATAATCTCTCTGTTAATTTGTCTTTACTACCGACATGCACATAAGCATTCACATGAGACCCTGTGCAAGCTCAGAGATTGCAATTCTGATCACAAAATTCTCCACTAATGCCACGCGGGCTTATATCTGTGTGTCTTGCATGTGGCCATCTCTTTATGTGATGTTTAGGCCTTTGTAGAAGAAGCTGTGAATTTAAGACCAGGGAAAAACACTGATTCATCTAATCTGGCCCTACAGAATGTTGTCCTGGCAGTATTGCGCTAAAACCTGTAACCTTAGGCAAAATTTGGCTTATATTTGACTGAAACAGCTCCTGGAAAAGCAATTCACACTAGATTTAAAGATCAAGAGGTGAAGGTGGTGCCACTGATCCATTGTTAGTTTTGTGCCAGTGTCTTACCAGTGTGCTTTTAATTCTCATTTGAATTTTTCTTCCTAATCTTTCTGTCCTTCTCCATATAGACTCTGCCAGAGATCTCCTGTGGAAGTTCTTTTATACTTGAAGTCACCTTTCAAGTTTCTGATAAACTTAAAAGATTGAGCTCTCTCTTTCACTGGAAGCTATTTTCTCTAACCTTCAAATATATCTCCTTTCTTTTCTTTTTTCTTGCTTCTTCTCTTGTTCTTGCAGCTTTCTCTTTTTTCCTAATGTTGAAACTTAATGTTTAAGAGAAAACTACAGGTGTTTTCACTAGCAGTGTTTCCAACATGTGTAGTAACTTTACAGCAAGACATTTTTACATTCCATTTGTATCTACAAGTTAGATGTTCTTCCTGAAGACTTGCCTTCATGGCCCAACCCAGCAACCATTTTTGGTACATGCTCACCAAACTGACTTTGCAAAAATGCCTTCCAGAGGAAGTGGAACAGGTTAGTGGTTGAAGTGTGCCTCCAGAATGGAGGAGGCCTTCTGTCAACTTCCACACCAGCCTGAGGATGTGGTATGTGCTGCAGAAATCTCAGCATAATTGGGTTGGCTGCACTAGACATCTGTGTTCCTGTAAGTTAGGTGGTGTGCTAGTTAGCATTAGCACCAAGTACTTTTCCATCCAATCTTTGGCAAATGCTGACAAGTGCATGGGGAGATCTTTAGCTAAGCATCATACTAAAAGACTTCCAGGAAGTTTGACTCTCTTCATGCTTACATATGCTTGTCTTTCATCCCTCCTGAGAGCTATCTTGCTCACTTTCAAAGGCTTAGTTGTTTAATTTCCAGGTACCAAGAGGCTGGAATGCATGAACCCTAATCATCTTGGTCGACGAAAAATCCTTGAAGGAATTCAGTATCCTTTTAGTGTTACAAGCTATGGGAAGAATTTATACTACACAGATTGGAGAAGGTATGTTATCTGCTAAAGAAATTACAGGATGCTCTAATCTGTTTTTCTCCCTGGTATAAACTGAAGTACATGCTGCATTTCTTAGGTCTGACCTCTCACACATTCCTGTGTTTCTTCTCTCCTGGCAACAGATGATGGAGGGTGGAGTGGATATGTAGAGCTGACCTATTGATGTTGCCAGTTAACTGAGTTTTCATTTTCAGTATAGTGATTTGTGCTCTAAGAAAACACTTTTAAACACTGAATATTTTTTGGAAAGGAGTGGGAGCTCAAACATATTTCCCTAGTGGCTGTACTTGCTGAATAGGGCAAGAGGGCAGAAATTAAGCATTTGTGGTTTTCTATGCCATATATCATCTAAATATTCAACCAAAAATAAGAAAAAAAAACCCCTTACTTTCTTCTTTTCTCTTTTTTATGAACGATCCAAAATATTGACATATGATCATGACTCAAGAGTTTACTATATTTTCTAGAAAAAAATCCAGTCCGCATTTTTAAACATTTATTTTTCCTTGACATAAATAGTTGTGTAGGGTCCATCAGTTGCGGCAGGAATTGTAAGAATTTCCAAGCTAGAACCTAAGAGCTGGGAAATGCTAGTCAAGAATAGGCCTGTGTGAACAGGAAACAGCATGTTATAGGTCTGTCAGTCAGCTGACTGACCTTTTGTCTCTAGAAAGAAAATATTGCTCATCACTAGCTGTATGCCTTCTGGATATCAGGCTCTATCTGAGATGCAACACTGTCCATGCATAATAGCTGCAATGTCAGCGATACCATAGAAAATGTCAGGTGGGCAGAATATGGAGAATGTGTTCTGTAGAGGTACATCATCCCATTCTGGCTCCTTGCAAACTTTCTTAGCTGTGTAGGATGAGGGTTATTACATATTTTAATTATCTTGGAGGATTTTGCTTCTGGTGCTGCATCCTAATTGTTAAAAAAAGAAGTTACTTCAGAATTCTTCCCTGTTGGGTTCGTTTGTTTTGTTCTTTTTTCCCCTGTATTCCCACCTTCATCTTTTTTCTGTGTTCTCTCTTCTGCATGTGGCAGGGATGCTGTTGTAGCTGTGGATCGCACGATTTCGATAGAAAAGGATAACTTCCAGCCTCACAAGCGCTCTCGTCTCTATGGAATCACTACAGCCTTTGCTCAGTGCCCAGGAGGTAATCCAAACGATTCTCAAGTTTTTACAGCTGTGCAGTGCCTTAGCATGTAAATGAATTTAGCTCCCATTGACAGGCTGCCAACTCATCTAGGTAGGTAGTGAACAACTGGTTAGTGCTTGGATTTCTCTTTACTAAGAGATTAAAAGCCACCTGCTGTTTTTTGTTGTTCTGTGGATTGGTTTCTTTTCGTAAAAGAAGTTGTGGTTGCCATATGAAAGGGAGGGAATATGCACATATGCCAGTATAAGGTGGGAAGAAGGGACCTATTCTATCCTTTATGAAAGGACAAATGTATGGTCAAGATTAGGATCTGATGTTGCAAAAGCAGCTGTTTTCACCATCTAAATTAAATGCTATGTTCATGATTAGGGCCTTATTTACTCATTTTTAAGTTTAAATGACAGCTCATGATTTTCCAGATCTGGTGTTTTTTTAAAAAAGTATTCAGAAAACAGCAGGTAGTAGAGTGGCTGGGTTGAGCTTTCTGCTCTGTTGAATGTTAAGTTTTTCAGATATGTTATTGAAAAGCCCCTTGTGAAGCACAGAAGAGAGGAAGTTGATACCCTTGAAATAACAATTCCTTCTTTGGGAAGCATTGTCACTGTTTGGTTATGTGGATCTTAGCAAATCACAGCTAGGAGAAGGGGTCATTTTTTTATTATTACAACATGGCTGTAATTGTAGGAGCTGTGCTGTTTTTACGTTAGGCCTAAACCCCTGTATCTGCAAGTTATTCTATATATAGTAAAAACTTAATTTAATCAAAAGCTTGATTCATATAAATGTCCTAATTTAAGAAATCAGTTATATTGTTATTCATACTTAATTCACAGTTTTATTTTGGTAGGCAGTGTAAATATTTTTGTATGTAATATTCACAACCTTGGTATTGTTTCTTTCTCATCATAAATCTATTTCAAGTGTTTGTTTTTTCTGGGGGATGCCTTTCCCCTCAGATCCACTGCTCCTGGCACTTCTCTCTCATTTTACACTCCAACATTGATGTGCTCCACCTCCTCATCCACCTGACTTCCGCTTTTTTGTTTGTTTGTTTGTTTGTGGGGTTTTTTTTCCCCTCTTGGGACAATCCTATATTTCTTTATGTTTTTATTTTTTTGTAGTGGATGGCATCCAGGGATGATGTCCCATATAATTCTGGACTTTGTACACCTTGTTGCATTTTCTGTATTTCCTCCCTTACTGGCTTTTCATTCTAATGTCTGTGACTACTAGGCCAAGCTATGAAGGACATTTCAGGAACAGTCTGGGGTTTTGGGGTTGGTATTTTTGTTTGGTTGTTTTGTTTGGGGTTTTTTGATGTTGCCTGTTCTGCCCTGTCCTGCTATCTAGATCTTTCTTTGAGGTGATTATCAGAAGCTGACACAAGAGATGTGATGAATCCCGTCTTCCTAAAGCAGTTTTGTTTCTCTCAGTTTTGTTATGCCTTGTTTCTCTGCTGTAGTCATGAAATCTGCACCCTTTTTTTTTTTTTTTAAATATCTATGTGTTTTCATTGTGGTTTGGCTTTTGGGTTTTTTTGACATTTTACATCTCTCTTCTTTTCCAGGACATAACTACTGTACAGTGAATAATGGCGGTTGTACTCACCTCTGCCTGGCTACCCCAGGAGGCCGTTCTTGCCGCTGCCCTGACAACACAGTTGGAGTGGATTGTATCGAAAGAAACTGAACATTAAAATAAGCTTTAGAGCAACAGATACCTTTTGGAAAATGTGCTGTAAACAATTAACTCCTGTCAACACAATCAGACCTTAAAGATAAGTGCTCCATGCTGCTGACAGCAAGCCACAATGCACATACACAGACATACACAGAGGCAGCAACTGTTTTGTAGCAGTTAGGCAAGGCAGAGGTGCCTAGGTTGAGTCCAGCTGCATCTTGTTCCTTGTAGTATTATCTTCTTGTTTTCAAAGGTAAAAGTGGAGGCCTTATCTTCACTTGTGTTGGACTAGGAGGAATTGTCTTTTGTCAAAATGAAAGTAACAGATAAATCCTAGAGTCAAAAGGACTGCATGACTCGAATCCTGAGACTGGGTTGTACCTGGCGTCATGCAGCAGTTATCGCCATAGTGGCATGCTTAGCCTGTCATGTGGCTGGATCATATCTCCAGCTGGGAAAAAACAAAGCAGTCCCAGGGATGAATAGATGTGGGTGGGAACACCCAGTAATATCACAGACTTTATGTCTAATTGCATTCTTTCCCACTAGCAGTGCTTCCACTTCCAGAATTTGAATCTCAGCTTTTGAGATTACCAAAGTACTTTTTCTTTGTGCTGTGAGGGTCTCACCCTGGGTCATGTAGTCCTTTCCCACAGCACATGATTATAAATGTGCTGCTTAGGGGACGTGTTTGAAAATCTTGTTCGATTTTAAGAATTTTTATTCTTCTGTCCGAGGTGGATTCCTGAGTAGTTTCCTAAAATCCACTAAACAAACTTTAGAGATAGATCTCAATTCCCGACAGTTCTTCAGAGAACGGATGTTGATGCTTCTGGAGGTGTTTGGTTTTAAAGGGGCACACAATTACATTTAATTCCTGAGAGTTTTAAAATAATATTTCTGTTTGATTCTATCAGCCTGAAAATCATCTTTGAATCCTATCCTAGTCATCCTTCACCTTTAGCAAACCATGCCGTGCCTTTTCATAGACCATGGGAAACCATGCCAGTTAAAACTTTGTTTTCCAGAAAAGTCACCTGTGTCTTGGTGCTTAAAATGGTGGTGCCTCATTTGTGTACCAGTGTTCAGTAACAGCAAAAAAAAAAAAAGGTATGCTGAAAATCAAAGTTGAGTTTTCATCATCACCACTAACTATGGAGTGGGAAAATCAAAATGCGTATTCTGTCTCAAATTAGCAGCACAAATCTGGGAGTGAGGTTTGACTTTCACACTGTGTGTTAGAAAGGAAACTTACCTGCTTTTCTGCAACAGCAGGGGAAAAAAAAAAAACAAAAAGCCGGGCATGTGACCCTTCCACTAAGAGCAGAAATCTAACTTTACCATTTCCTCACTCCCAGACACTACATTAACGGTTTTAAACAGAGCCAGTTCTGAGTCTTAACTGTATGACATCTTCCTTTTTAATTGTATATTTATCATAAAATAATAAGCCATGTAAACATTTAAAAGATTTTTTGTGTAACTTTTTCCAGCTTTTAATTCATTTTATTAATACACGTAATCAGGTATGTCTTATTGTAAATATGAAAGATCTGTTGAAATGAAGGTGCTTGATAACTCTTTCTCCAGAATTATTCACATATCTGGTGAAATATTAAAGTTTACACTGTACAGGTATCTACAGTACAGTCAATAAAAACTTTTGGGTTTTATTTTCTATAAAAAAAGTCATACCTCCAAAAGGAAGTGACATGTGATGTCTCAAATCTCTTCCTGCTGAGTTCTGGTTTTAAGCTAACTCTTACATCTAGTGATGATACTTCTGTTCTAAGATGCAGCACTATATGGGGAAAAGGGGGAAAACTGCTGCTGGGACTTGTGTGTTGTGAAACCATTAGGTTACTTTTATGCAAAATGAATATTTGAAAGAATTTAAGGAGCATGCAGCTTCCTCTGTTTTGATGCACTTTTTGCTGAGTTTTAACTCTTTCTTATGTTTGTCAGGTAAGTGTAATTTGGTTGTGCTGTACTTCAGGCATCTACATTAGTGGAAATACAGAACAAGGATTAGATTAAATGGGGGACAGAATTCATCCCTCTGCACAAAGATGCCCTAGTGCCAAGTTTCTAGGTGACAGGGTGCTTTGCTAGCTGGTGCCCTGGCATGCAGGCTCTGTGTGGCTGCAGATGTTCTGTGACTGTGGGGCAAGTAGCAAGCTAAGTGAAGTGTGGCCTACTGGATATGATGATGGCTGAGTTTTAAACTCCTCCACTTTTGCAAATACAGCATGTCAGTGCCTCAAGGAGGCTAGCAAAAGCCTCTGTAGTACTGTGTAGATGAGTTGCTGGAGAACAGTATGCCTGTTGAGTGAGCCATTACAAAATGGACAGCAGCACAGCAAAGAGAGCTGCTGCAATCTAAAGGGTGGTGTGTGGAGTTACAGGAGGAGATTGGTGTTGATCCATGCTGGGGACTGTACATGGAACTGGAGGGAACTGGGCTTTTAGTTTCTCCTTTACTGTATGCTTTGATTATTTATTTTTTTATTCTGATCCTTTAAAATTTATGATGGCCTGCTTTGTGTTTGGACCCACAGAATATGTCAATTACTAGTTTACTAATCCCCAGTCAGTTAATTTGGTGCTACACAATGAGCAATGACCAAGATGTCAAGGAAAATATATCTCAATAGAACTTCTAGTGTTAATGCTTGAGTTGGGGTATGAGAGAAAGACTATTACTATGCCCTGAGTTTTCATACTGAGTGTCTCTTTGTTAACTCTGCTGTTTATCTCTGCTGGCAATAGCTAGCACTTGGTTAGAGGAAGTTCCAGCTGATCTGTGTCAGTAGTTCAGATGTGGCAGTCTGCATAATTTCAAAGCAACCTTCACTGTTCCAGTCACTAAAACTGAGGAATTTTAAAAAGTTCAAACATCAGAGTTTATTTCTCATAAAATATTTGGTGCTAGCTTCAGCTGTTGTAGCTCTGTTTCAGGGTGCAGCAAGGGCAAAGCTTCTCCTTTAGGGAAGGATGACTAGCTACAGGGCGTGATACAAAGCCAGCAGAAGCAGTGACTTCCCCACAAGTGACCAGTCCCACCATTCCCCAAGTGAGGCAGGCAGTGCCAGTGAGAGTAGTTGGATTCAGCTGAGGGGCCAGACCACCAAGCAAATCTATAATGACAGGGTAGGTCCAAAGTCAAGTTCAGAAGCTGAGTTGAGGTCAGGGTCAGGCCTGGATGTGGTGATCAGTGATTGCCAGGCAAGTTTATAGTGGAGAAAGAGAGCTGCAGTCAAGATGGGAAGCTGCCAAGATTGGGATCAATGGGTGTTTTGAAGGGAAAGAGAGCTGGCCTCACTAAGGCTAACCTGCTGGTGGTGGGAGTATGCTCTGGGTCTGTAGTTCATTCCTATGCATACTTGCTTCCTCATTAAATCTTGCTAAATTTTTTGGTCTCTAAAATGATCTGTGATCTTGAGTTCCTTATTAATCACAGTTTGGGCCACTAACCATTCCGGGGTGTGTGTCTTGTACCTATCACATTTTTTCAGTTAAAAGTTCACCGGTATTTTGAAGGCTAAAAATGTGAGTTTTCCATTTCCTTCTTCTAACCCTAGAGAGTTCATGGCACCTTTTTATAGCTGGGTTTTTCTCATGCTGACATGGGTCTAATTCATCTACCAAATCCTTTTTCTGACTATTGCTTACTAGTGTTTGATTGTTGTAGTCTTTCTCAGGGAGCATGTAAATTGCAGATGTGTTTTTATGTTGTGTTTGGGGTTAAAATGGTAGCAGAAAATGGGATGTGTTTTGTTTCATTATTAACATTTTTTTGTTACTATAATAGGCTGGGACTGGTAATCATGTCAGTCTCTGGTGTAGCAGTGAGGAAGATTCAGTTTAACTGCAGTTCACCTTTTTTGCTAAAAAAAAAAAAGAAAATAGATTAGTAGATTCCCAGGTTTTCCCAGGAAAGGAGAATTGCTTCAAAGGTTAAACATAAGATGAAATACTGCCTAGATTTATTCAGAGATAGGCTAAACATTTTCTTAAGTGTTACAATTCAGATCTTCCAGCATGCATAAAAATATTTAATGTTGTAAGTTGGAAAAAAGTCAAATCTACTGAAAGCAACAGTGGCTTCCTGATGGCCAAATGGGTGGCTTAGCCATCTCTTCATCTGAAGGCTGTTTGAAAACCCCAACTTTACTCAATTTTTAACCTGTAACCTCATGATGAAAATCCAGTGTGGCTTTCTTTAAAACCTGGTGTCTTGTTCAGTTGTTCCAGGCTGGCAAACTGCTTGCTTTGCAGTTCTCCAGTTGCACAGTTTTGTCACAACGTATTAGTTTTTTAGCTTGCAGACGTATAATTAAGAATGACAGATGATTACCAGAGGATAATGGCCTCTCAATGGCAGTGTCACAATGCATCAGTTTAACCCATGGTTAACTGCAATCTGTTTTTTGAGTAGTATTTCACAGTGTAAAACAAACACCTATGGCTATAGAGACTAGAGCTTGGCTGGTCTGTAAGAACTATATATATCCTCCAGAACTCAAGTCCCCACCCGGGAATTTGGAAGCGGTTTGCTCATTAAGTGATTGAATCACCTCCTTTCTTTAAATTCTTTTCCACTTGAAATCTGTTCCTTATCTTATTTATAAGTTTAAGACACCATGTCAGTAAAACAGGTGAAAGATCAGTGTATTGTGCCATACAGATGTACATGTTGATGACTCTGGAGCTTTGCTTGACTAACAAAGGGCTTGTTGGCCAGTGGAATGCAGTGAGTGGTCTTCCCTGCTGCTTTATGGCAGAGCATATGGGGTTGCAGTAAATGTCCTTTTTTTTGTTTCCAGAAGGATTCTGGGGTTGGTGAAAGGGGCCTTTGGCTTCTTTGTCCTAAGTAGCCACCAGAGTCCATTCAGTTTGTGGTGACGTTTGCTCTGCACAGGCAGTGTTTCCTACCCAGTGGGGTAGAACACACAGGAAGCAAACAGAGGAGCTGCATAGTGCCAGGCCTGCAAGATGAGGAAGATGATCTGCCATACAGATGTTGGGGGAGTCATACCGAGTGGTGACTGTGTATCTGATCCATTAACTTGTATATTGAGGATGACAGTGGAAATCTTCCCTGGAACTGAGTGTAGGCTTATGGAGAAAGAGGAGTTGTAGTGGAAGGCGTCTGAAGAGGAAGAAGGTGGCAGTGCATGCGAATGTTTGTGAAATTTGGGAAGTTGGGGAGCAATTAGTATGTACTATGCTTTTGTGGATTGTGGCTTGTTCAGCAGTATGCTACTGGGGATAGGATGAGGGAGACTAAGATGCAGAGTTGCTAAGTTATAGCAGATTTTGGAAACCCTTCCAGTCTCTTTCTTTCCCACTAGAATCAGAATAACCAAGTAACCCACTGACCATAGCATTGTGTTAATGAGCAACTAATGTACAGAAGTTAAGGAATACACATTAAGAATTTGTTCATAGATTTTTATCAAGAATAATACTTTCTCCTGAAGCCTCAGCTCTCACACACATGAACCCCAACAACCAAAAGGCAAAAAAAAGAGACCAACACACATGATACTATTTTCTTCAAAAATTTATGTTAACTTCTTAGAAAATTCACACAGAAATTTAGATTGTAAGGAATCTCTGGATTCTGTCAAATCCAATGCCCTCCTCAACTTGTATAACTTGCCCTGGTATAACTTGCACATAAGAGCAGGTTGCTCAGGACCTCGTCCAGTCAACTTCTGAAATCTCCGAAGATGGAGATGTTACAACCTCCCTGGGCAGTGTCTTAGTACTGAACCACTTTGGTGTTGAAGTCCTCAGGTCCAATAGGAATTTATTTGATGCAACTTTGATTGCTTCTTGTCCTTTGCCTATGCAATTCTGTGAAGATTTTGGGTCTAGGTCCTTTCTCTAGGTGGTAGAAGAAGGTTGCTTCACCTTGTTTCCCTATGTGGCATCTACTATTTTCTTCAAAAATTTATGTTAACTTCTTAGAAAATTCACACAGAAATTTAGATTGTAAGGAATCTCTGGATTCTGTCAAATCCAATGCCCTCCTCAACTTGTATAACTTGCCCTGGTATAACTTGCACATAAGAGCAGGTTGCTCAGGACCTCGTCCAGTCAACTTCTGAAATCTCCGAAGATGGAGATGTTACAACCTCCCTGGGCAGTGTCTTAGTACTGAACCACTTTGGTGTTGAAGTCCTCAGGTCCAATAGGAATTTATTTGATGCAACTTTGATTGCTTCTTGTCCTTTGCCTATGCAATTCTGTGAAGATTTTGGGTCTAGGTCCTTTCTCTAGGTGGTAGAAGAAGGTTGCTTCACCTTGTTTCCCTATGTGGCATATACTTTAGTCTTCTAATCATCTTAGTGGTCTTCAGTGGACCACTCCACTGAATATCCACTCCAGTTTGTGGATATTCTTTTAGCCCTAAAGGCCCCAAAAGACAGAGATATACCCAGGACTTCATCTTATGAGTCCTGGGTAGATGGATGCAATTGTCTAGGTCCTTGACCAGAGCTTTAATACTTGGGCTGGACAATCGTGAAAACAAGTTCTAAGAAGAAGTGTCTGTAGAGACTATTTGATTTCTGACACTAAGCTTACTTTTTAGGGTGAGGTATGGGTAGTTGGCGTCAGTGGTCATTCTGGAAGCATGTTATTCTTCATGGCTCTTTGCATTTGTATTTTATAGGACAAAATAGATACTTACACAGCACACAAAATAGATCTTTATCCATTTACTGGTCCTGTTTTCTCTTAGAACTAACAGGGAGGGGCTGCACAACTACCCCTCTCTACTGAAAGTCCTAGGACTGACAGAAGTCCTGGAAAATGAGATCTGTATTTGTTCTCCATGTGTGAGCTGAATTAATCCACCATACTGCAATTTAGAGGGACTGGCATAAACATGGGAGACTTATTACTGTCAGAATGAAACTGAAAGGGTTTTGCATATTTAAGAGCATGAGCACTTGGAGGGATCTTCACTGAGAAGGGTGGTGTGAGACAAGCAAAGAAATGTCTCATCTAAAGTTCTCCTGGAGCCTGGGCATTGGGCAAGGTCGGGCTCTAGTGAGCTGAGCATGCATCAGATGAAATTTGGACCTTGCAGTGACTGAGTGTGCAGAAGGGGATGTGATGGTCTCAATGTCATATCTGTGGTGAGTAAGATTCCTTCTGGTTCTTCTCCTCATTTCCTCATGTGATTCACTGAGAAGTGATGACTACTGGTGGTGTTCAGCATCAAGGGATGTTCTGTGCCACTTTACTGTCTGCTTATAAATGTTTGGTATCGTGTGGTGTCAGCAGCTTCAAGCTCACTACAGGGATGTGAATATTTTGAAACTTTAGGCCATTAAAAAGAATATTATTAACATAGGAATCAGATCAGCAACTCTGCTACCCATCAGGTAGTCTTAAACTGAAGATCAGGAGCACAGCCCTCAGACTTTTCTGCAAAGATATGGATGTTGCAAATGGCAGGGGAGTGGACCACACATCTCCTCAACGATCAGCAGGGCAAGAAGGACATTCATCTCACCGATTTGTGTTATGTTAAAGTGAAGCCAGGACTGGTGATGTTACAGGAAAGGGAGCCTTGTGAAACATTTAAATGAAGGATTCTGTCGCTTCAGACACTAACAAGGCACAAGACAAAATTGGTACTCTAATGTAGCAATCTGAAATACAATAATAGGTTTGGAGAATGTGGAAATAGTCATGTGTCACAGAAGTCTATGTCAGAAATGACATCTATTTTCTGTATCTGTATTTCAGGTTCTGCATTTGTTCTGCTGCATTGCCATTGGACTTAGGAGCTCATGAGATACTTAAAACACAGTCAGTCAAGTCACAGGGTATCAAAACATTCAGCTGCAAAATACAGCTCTGAGTGCAATATGCCTTCAGGCAGGTCACAGAATTTAATCTTTGATGTCAAAGTATATCACCAAGTTGCATAACAGTATCTCAAGTATTGTATTAATGTTGTTAAATTAAATAGCCATCTCATACAGTTTATCATCCTCGTGTTAGCCGTAGTGTTGTCTGTGGATCAGGTATAATTTTCGTAATGCAAAATTGCCTAATATTGGTTAAGTTACAGTAAATTCTCATTCCATGTTTCAGGTGGCTAGATAAATAAATTACTAATTCTAAAGGGAGAGGCTTCGAGTACAATTTCCTTAGGCATTTGTACATGCTCACAATTTGAGAGGCTTCCAAGAATCTTTTGTTCTTTATACTTTGGCTCAATTCACTGCTTGAAGCTCCAAGATATGTCCACCTGCAGCTGCCTGAAATGGAAAATAGATTAAGCATCAGAGGAGGGCTTTTTAGGCTCCTTATAATTGTCTGGATTCCACAGCCCTGTTACTTGGCTGTGCAGGTCCCTTACAGCAACTCACATGGCTGTTATTCTAGTGGTTTAGAGAGAAGAGAAAAAAAAAAGTAAAAATAAGGTAGTTCTGTAGAAAATGTGAGTTACTTTGAATTAATCTGACTGTCCAGCAACTGTCAGATTAAAATATGGTTTAAAATATGCTAGCAGTTACAAATCAAAGTCTTCAGAAAGCTACATGTAATCTGGCTGACATCAGTGGTCTACTTGTGGTGGGTGCACTGACTTGCAATACTCTTACAGAACAGGAGTCTGATTTATTCTTGTATGTACAAGTATCGCTCTGAAGAAAACCTGAAATAGACAATTCTCTTAAATTACAGCTAAACAGCCCTGAAGTCATGAATTCCAGCTCTGATTTAGGCTTACCTCATGAACAGTGTAGGTAACTCTAAGCTTGACATTGGTAAATAATGGGATTTTGTTGTGTTCCTACCATGAAACCATTCTTTCAGAGTCTTGCCATGCAAACAGTAAAACCAGGCTCGAGCCACATTTTCTAGTCTTTTTACTGCAAAGGTCCGCATAGATGAGTTTTAATGCTGCTTTCCCATTGCTTCTTCCTCTTTTGCTTGTGGTCATTGTTTTTACTCTTGCTAAATGAAGAATTTGAAGTGTTTTAATTCAGCAAGCAAGGAGTTAATTTGAGCTGGTTTTTTTGCTTGTGAATGACTGAGGCCCCATGGTGCCTTATTTATTAGCATTGCTGGGAACAGTGTGGAGCGTTGCGGTAACTCAAGTTTTCCATTTGTCCTTCTGTTTAGTTGTACAGGGAAAAGACGAGTAAAGGAGAAGGAGAAAATGCACTTTTCCAGCACATATCCCATGTTTATTTGGTGCTCTTGTAGCCTCTCTTTTTTTCTTTCAGTTTTCCCCACGAGAATTGCAGCTCTCCAATGAAAGTTACAAGATCATGTACCAATCTCTTCAATTCACAGGAAGAGTTTAATATTTTTTTTTAGACTGGCTTTTGTAACTCTTGTTGCTTGCTAGGCTGGATAATGATGGTGGTGTTTGCTTTTTGGGCTCCCCTTTGTATTTCTCTTTTCTGTTTTCTCCCTTACTTTTTAGAAAGGATATTTGTGTTACTTCGGCCCTGGCTCACATTTTCTTGTTTGCAGTTAGGTGCTCTGTAGTTCATTGCTTCTGTTTATGCAAGGATCCACATCAAAGACTTCATCATTCCCTGTTTAAAAGATCATATAAAGATCAAAAGACTTGAAAAGCCAAATCTCCCTGGAAAATAGCTTACCCAAAATATCAGCAAAAGCCATGAGACCAAGCATTCAGCAATTTTGAATGTTGCTTTTTGATTAATGCAGGTGTGGTTACAGCTTGTGTAACTGGACACCATCTAGTGGCAGAAGGTCAAGAATAACCTGATTACAGTCATGTGTTGATCTGTTTGCTGGGATTTATTCAAATGCTTACAGTGTGCAGTACGTTGAATCTTCATACTGAAGATCTTTCTGTGATCACGGACCAGGATTTTACTTGTTGGAGTGATTCACAAACTTGGGAAACTAAAAGCCATCTTATGAAATCATCTCTTAATATCTTGCAACCATCAACAGTGTGTTTATAATTTTAAATAATTTCCCAATGATTATGATCAATCAAAATCTTATTTAGTAATCTTATGTGTAGAGTTCAGTAATGCGTTTGAAACCAGTTGGCTCCTAGGTGTGCATAGGTTTTGTGTTAGGGTTATGACTTGTGGGGTTATCTTTGTCTACTCTGATTTAAAAGCAGGAACTATTTGACTGCAGTGCTTAAGAACAGTTTTGCAAGGAAAGTGCTGCTTAGTATTTGTAACAAGTATTTCTCCTAATATTTGCTTAAAACTTAATGCATTCAGCTGTTCTGAGGTTACTGGAGAGTGGAGAGTGTCTAGAAAATGCAAAATACAATGCAGTGTTTGGATGTTGTTCATACAAGTAAATATTTGTTAAGGCTTCAGTGATATTGTTGTAAATAAGGTATTACTTTTGGGGGTTTACTTCTACTTGCTTGGTGAGTAAGCATGATGGGTGGGTTGTGGAAGCGCTCAGCTGATAGTATAGATTCCTTGGGTTGCTCTCTTCTTAGCAGAATAAAGCCAAATTTAAAGAACATATTTCAACCTTAATTTTACAGAGTTGTTATATATTCTTAGTCGGTGCTTTCTTTTCCTGAAATCTGGAAGGCCTGTCTGTCAGGAATGAATATTTAACAAAAGAAGTTAAAACAGATGAACAGTGAATTTGAAATTCATCCCCTTCTTCTCTAAGATGCATATTTCTTTCAAGCACACAAAGGTGATACAGAGTTTACATCTTGTTCACTGGTGCTATCTCCCAACACAAAATGATGTCACCTGTTAGCAATGTATTTAATTCCTTTACTTCCTTTTATGACAATCATTCACTCTTCAGTAGCTAAGTGAAAGACAAGGTCATTGTTTTGAAGACCAAAGATCTTAAATTAACATCTAATATCAGAGCTGCTGAACAAAAAAGAGCTGTCTAAAGAACAGACCAGCTGTAAATTTACATCATCCAAACAGGAAAGCGAACTCCAAGTTTGAAGAGGGGCTGAAATGTGAAACTTCACAGCTGGGTCTCATTCTTTTTTATGAACAGACCCTTATATTTCACCAGAGCTTTAGGCTATGCACAGAAAACTTGAGACATGAACCTCTGTCTTTAAGTAAATGTGTTAAAACAGGCGGGTCATACAGATAAAAGCAGAAGAAACAAGAAAACTTGCACCAGCAGTCATATATGAGAAAACCAAGTTATGTAGTCTATACAGTGTCTGTGCTGAACTATATAAAAAGTTGAGATCCAGGTGACTAGTGGAGTAAATGTAAAGCCTTTAATTTGTATAGGTCAAACACATCTTTACTAAAAGACTCTTAACATAAAGCCTCTGCATTCCTTCATATGGAAAACACAAAACTGGTTATCTTAAATCCTGCTGTTAATCAGTCTCATCACTAGGAAAAAAATATCTGAAGCATCAAGTAGCAAAGAACCCAATGATGCTACTATGCTGCCTTACTTTTTCCTACTAGGCACTCATGAAAGCCCACCCAGCAACTACCAACTCTCTCTCTCTGGCTCAACATCGGACTCCCAGACCCTTCTTCCTTTCACAATCTCGCTAGCAGCTGCCTGATTTTGCACAGCTCCAGGAAGTTCTTTGATGCTACTTTTGGCTGAGGAACTCAGTGAATATACTGATCTGATACAGAAATGAAATGACTGAAGTCCTTGTTTGAAAGAATTCAGATGAGTGGGAAGCTTTGATTTATTAGAGTAAACAGCTATGAGAGAAACATTTTCAAAGTGCGGGTGTGAAATAGGAGTGACATACATCAACTATGGATTAGAAGCAGCTGCTCTGAATTTAAAAGAATATTTGGCACCAAATGAGCAGAGGTCCTTAAGAAGGGAGAAGAAAAGTGTGAGGCTTAGTGGTTAGTGCTTGTTAGAGTGAGAGGTCAGGGGGTCAGTGAGCTGGTAAAGACTTTATAGCATTATCTGGAGGCTGGCATAGGGACCTGACTAATATTTGTGCTTTGTTCTGTAGTTTACTGTGGGTGCATATTCTGCTTGAATAGTGTGCAGAATTGCAGGCTGTGCATGGTAGAACTTCTACTGGCCTGAGAAGAAATAATTGCTGATTTCAGAACTCCTAGGTGTATTAGTTTTTGTGTAAGTCAAGTTTGAAAGAGAAGGCTGAGCATCCTGTGCTCAAAGCTTGACCACAAGGCTCTGTGTTCAAATATTTTCTTGGCAGTTTTGGCAGTTTTGTGACAGAAGGATAATGTGAGTTGCTCAGTTCTTTTGCTTTAAAATTGAGGAGATAATAGCTTCTCACCTCAGGTTTTTGCTGTCAGGATCAACTTTAGACCATGAGTATGAGGTGGTTCACAGAATTGTCATTTGACAAAACCAGAGGATTTGCAGCTGTGGGAAGGTGGATGAAGAGGAAGGCTGCATAGATCTGACTGTGTTTGCTGCTATGCTGACAGTGACAGTAGTGGGCCACAGCTCCGCTGCCCACTCAGTAAGTCCGTCTGTCTGTCACATTACAGTGCAAGAGTAAACTCCAGTGAATTGAGCTATTTACTGAAATACCTTAGGTGAGGGGTAAAGCCAGGTTCATGAAGATGAAGAACAAGCAGATGATGGAGATCTTTAAACAAGTGGAACTCTTCACAACCCTTCTCTAAAGAAAAGACTGAAAACATGCTTTGTCGGCTTATCTTTGTTGCCTATTAAAAACATTATCAAAATTAGGACAATGAGGACCATTTTTTGTTTGGTTTGATTTAGATTCTATCCTGTGAATATACATGTGAGAGAAAACAAATGCATCAGAAAAATTGCAACTCCATCCCTGGAGGGCTACAGGCTGTGATATGTGGTTGAACCCAGAGAGTGGGCTGAGTCTGGGGCAAATGAAAAGAAACAGTCAAGTGTAAGGTGTGTCTATAGTCCTCTCTGCTTACCCCTGTTAACTGGGTTGGAGTTACCAAGATGTGTCAGGGAAGGGCATGCTTTTGAAAAGGAACTCAGTGGTGTACCAGTAGTGGGTTTAGTGGCTTGAGAGAGGAAGATTTTTTTGAGGTAACATGGGAGGCACTGAGAAAGTGCAGGAAGATAAATAGAAAATTATCCTTTTGCTAGGATAGAACTAGACTGTGAAAGTTTTTGAAGCAAGGACAAAGGAAAGGGTTAAAGTTGAGGATGATAAAAGGAGAAATGAAGGAGAATATCCATAACAGTTCAGACTACCCAGATCTGGATCGGCAAGGAGCAGATGAGTTGCCAAAGCAGGAGATTAGCAGGGTGAGTGACAAGTTTAGCAGCACTAATTATGGAATTGAATGGTGATATGGCTGTCTGGAAGAGGTGTTTGACTGGACAGAAAAAAAAGTAGATGTTTCAGAAGGGAGGTTGGGTGTTGTGTTTTGACTCAATAGGACACAGTGAAAGGGTTTAACAACACTTCTCAGTAACTGGTGTTTTGCTTTTCATGTGAAGGTCTGCAGACATTGGTTTTGTAGAAGGCAAGGACAAGCATTGTGAGGTTACCTGAATATAACCGTAAAAATCACATAAGCAGTGCTAAAGGAACTTATAACCTGCATAACACAAATAATTTCCATCTAGAATGTTAAGTAGCTTGCTAAGTGACAGAAAAAGCTATCTGTTCATGTATCTAGAATGCACTACAACTAAGGTCAGTACAGCATTTCAAATGCTGTTTCTCATCCCCACCCCACTCCTGTACAACTAATCTCTGGCAACTTGAAAAGGACTCACCATTATAAATGGTTCCTCAAGTGGAAGTCTTCCTACAAAGTGTATGGAAAAGGTAGTCTGTCAGTTTTAGAAATGCTTTATATAAAGAACTGCTAAAAAAAATTGTCCCATACTTTACTACAATCACCAAATAGTGGGCTGCGATCCTTGGATAAAGAATGAGGAAGAATTGCCAAGTTGCATAATCAGCTAAAACAAAATGTCAAGAGCTTTTGCAAGGAATTCTCTAGTTTCTTTCCAAGGAATGCTGAGGGTAGAGCTCTGTGTTATTGCATGTTCTCCCCACATATTTTAGCTGGTGGGAGAGTTAAAACTTTGAATTTTAAAATCTATGAACTAACAAACAAAAAGCAAAGTGGGTAAATTTTAGTCAGAGAGGAAATATTTAAGGCCAGTACTTTTATGCCACATCTCAGCAGCAAATGTGAATGCCTTGCAGCTGTGTATTCACACCGATAAGTCAGGGGAACAGAATCTGATCTAATGTTTTGTTCTACTGTGACACTTGTGGGTTTGGTAGGATGTTTGTAATTTCTGAATTTTGGGAAGGCATTTTCAGGCACTTCCTATTCTCTAGTTTCTCAGGGCCTGCACAGTATCAGAGTAATGCATAGCATTTTGAAATCTTCAAAACTGTGTAATGGTTAAATTGTCAGCTTTAAGCTTAATGTTTCCCACATCTTCTGTAGCAAGGTCTGAAATAAGAAGCTTTTCTTCAGATAAAGATGTTTCCTAGTGTCTCTTTTTGCCTTCTGAATCTGGGTGGTGTTAGGTTTGCAGCCAGTGACTAAATGCTCCTGTTCCTGAGGGCAAGCACAGGGCATCTGCCTGGGAAGTTGATTGCTGCAGCTAGAGTTTGCGTAAAAGAACCAGAATCTCTTTGAAAGGTTGGATCCATCTTGCAGATCAACAGCTCAGCTGCCTACTTAATCCTGGGAAGGGAGAGCTGAGCTCCAGACAGCACCAGTTTGTCCTGAGGCAGTACTTACACTCCTCTGCTCAAACACAGGTTTAGCCCTGTCTGCTGCAGGTCTGTAATGGAAGGACTGATGGTTTGGGCAGAGCTCTGTAGCACAAAAAAACTACAACAACAACAACAAAACCACAACAACAAATGAAAAAACCTCGAACCAACAACAAAAAACAAAAGCCCAAAATCCCATGGTGGGAATTGCTCACAGTAGCCTGGTGCCATGCTAACTGCAACAAAGCAGCAGCCTGAAGTTGCTACAAGAATGATGCCTGTGCATGGGATGAGCAGTGGTAGCGATTTCACCCTAACGCTGTCAGATAAAGTTCGGGAGACTGTGAATGCAGCATGCTATAGGGAATTGTCCCACAGAAGTCTGTGCGGAAGCAATTAGTGCCACTAGATGGTAGTGTATTAACGCAACATGTCTTTTTCCCAGCTGTGAGCCTGCCAAACTGGAAGCAGAGGCAGTCAGGGTGGGATTGGGGCAGGGCTTGGACCTACAGAATTTCTGCCACGATGCCTAGACTGCAAAGGACTGTAATTTTGCAAGTTCCCTGAAAACCATGTGATGATTGGGAATTTGAACCATAGCACCAAGTGTTACAGAAGGTTTGGTAAGTGAAGTGTTAGTAGGAAATGGAACAAAAATTATAAGGAGGCAGCGCTGGGAGTGGAACCTGTTTCCTCCCATTAAAAATAAGTGCAGAATAAACAGAGACAAACCATAATCTGGCCAAATATGGTGGGGTGTACCCCTCAGGATGGCACTGTGCCAAAGAGATTTTCTATGAAATCTCTATTCTCAGGAACTTGCTATCAGTTTATTAAACTGTTTTAGACCTCTTAGCTGCTATGGTGCTACTGAAATGACTCTGCAGGAACGCATCTAGGCCCTGTGCACTGAACCAGAGTTAAGTTCATTTTTATCAGTAATATATATTGCAACAATTGCTGTAATTTTTTTCCTGAACAAAGGCATTATGAATGCAAATATTAAGGTTCACTTTGAGAGACTCAAACAGTGCAGGCAAAGAGATACTCAGCCCTGTGAAACAGCCTTCGCTCTGCTCTGTACTGGCAATAAACCAGCAGTACCATTTGGGCTAGTCAGTGATCTTCTCATTAAATAGTTACTTATGGAAATGAAGAGCCAACAAAACAACCTGTTGTGAAAATGTTAGTTCCAGTAAAACCTGCAGCAAACTCCAATAGGTGTTTTTCTTCTAGCACATTCAAGCCTGTCAGTTTGGACCATCTGCGTGCCAACCCATTGGGACCACCTGCCATGTCAGGCAGTCAGTGTCCTGTTTTACTAACAAGCTCCACAACCTTGATCAAGCAAAGAATACCTAGATATTGGCCACCTCAGAGGACAGAGGAGCCATTGGAAAGGACTTCGGGAGAAAGTCCAGATTTGTGACTCCTCTGACACTGAATCTTTGCAAAAGATATTTTTCACAAGCTAAACCTCCTATCTCCATTTTCTTTTTCTGTTCTGGTCCTGAAGAAATATTTTTTTTTTTTAAATCTCCCTTAGGAGAGGAGTTGTGATGCTGTTCAGTACTGACCAACATGGTTATCAGGAAGCACTTGTAATGAATACTGTCCCACCTTAGAGTGCCTTGGCTGAATTTTCAAGTCCCCCAGGATTTTCAGCTACTTTTCTCCATCAAGCAGGCATTGTAAGGCTGTTGAAGTAGCTAAGCTAGTTGAATGGAAATGTAGTTAAAAAAAGAAAAATAGCATTACTGCTCTTTGAGCTAGGTGTTGAGCAACAGTGAGATACCTGGTCTAGCTGTTTTTCCATTGCAGTGTTCTGGGGAGAGGTTCCTGAATTCCAAATATAGTACTCTATCCCTGATTTAAAAGATCTTTCATTTAGAGTAGTTCTGGACATTATGGCATGCTTTATTAATTAATAAATTGACCCCTTTGTAGAAAATGTTTTAAGTGTTTTGTGTTCAAAGCAAGAGGACACAGTCTCAAGCTGTGCAAGGGGAAGTTTAGGCTTGATCTTAGAAAAAAGTTCTTTACAGAAAGAGTGATTGGCCATTGGAATGGGCTGCCCAGGGAGGTGGTGGGGTCGATGTCCCTGGAGGTGTTTGAGAAAAGACTGGATGAGGCACTTAGTGCCATGGTCTAGTTGATTAGATAGGGCTGGGTGGTTGGTTGCACTTGATGATCTTGGAGGTCTCTGCCAACCTGGTTGATTCTATGATTCCGTGTTAAAGCCATAAATCAATGAGGTTCGTTACTAGCACCTTGCAAAATAATAATGGAAGTATGAACTACAATAATAGCCATCTAAGTATCTGAATATAAGGGATGATGCAAATGGAGAAAATCTGAAATAATTCTGTCTCAACACTAATGTACAATTCCATTTCATTTTCTATGCAAAAGGCCTTTTACATATGGCACTTTGAAACAGCACTATTTTAAAGCTGAGACCTGAATTAAGTATACATTTCTAGGCCAAATACTGCAGAGAGTATAGTGGACTCAATCTACTGTTTACCTATAGCATAAGAAACTATTGCCACATTTGTCTGGGAGCTTAGCACTCATAAGATCTTTTAAAATAGGGAGTCCAGTTGTCTCCTGTTGCAGGCATCCTTGTCCTGTTATCCCTTTATCAGATTTATCAGGCTTCATTGTAAAACTGATTAGGGCCAGCCTCTGTTCCTGCCTGGAAGTCTGTTCCAGAGCATTAGTTTATTGATGGATAGAAATAATAATCTAAATTTTTATGTGGCTTGTTCACAGCCATGTGTTCTTGTGCCAACATTTTTCCATTACTTAAACTGCTCTTTCCCTTTCTTTGTGTTTTTTTTTCCAGTGTTTTTGCATAAAGTGATCATATGCCCTCCCAGGCTTTGTTAAACAAAAAAAATTAGCTGGTTTAGTCTCCCCTTTCAAGATAGTTTTAGATTCCAAACACATTTCTTTGCATCCATTTGGTTGCTGATCTTAGAGGTTTTTTCCAACTGAAATAATTCTGTGATTCTGTCCCTTTCAATATGAACTTGATTCGGTCCCTTTCAATGTGAACTCATTTTTCCTGATCATGGAGGACCATGATACTGTGCTTTGCTCAGAAAAAAACCTCATCCAGGCAATGCCTCACACCATGGCATTCACGTACAGGGCTTTTCTGCAAGTTTGCTGCAGTGCATGCAAGCTTTTGGCAACTAGTGCCATCATCCTTGGCATGCCCGGCTCAGTTCAGTTGAGTGTCCTATGTTATTACAGTCCTTTTGCTGAGGATGCAAACTGAAGGTATGAAAAAAAAAAAGTTAAAAGAACTGGACTAAGGGGATATTTAGCTCCAGGCATCTGCCCTCAGACCATCCTTTGAGCACTGTGAATGTAGACTTCATAATTTCTGACTTGGTCAAGCCATAATAAAAGGGTGTTTTTTCCTTTATTAAATGTTTCCATATTCCTGTTCTATAAATACAGTCACAAAATACTAGGTGCAGCCAGTGCTGTATGTTTGATAGGACCTGGAGTTATTCCAGTTTGCCCAGATAATGTCTGATGCCAATGCTTTCCCAGGTAATCTGAGGTACATGGATTGGGTAAGCAGTAATAAATATAACAAAGGGTCTCAGAGCCATGCTACACAGTGCAGAATAAGACTTCTATTCTGGAATCTTTTGAAATTAGTGTATTTTAGGCCTACTAATGTCATTTAAAGCAGAAAATCTGATTGTAGTTGTGCCCAACCCTGCTATAACCAGTGAGTTTCTTGGAACTGGGAAAACACTTTTCTATATTAGATGGATTTTGAGTCTGTGACAAAACAGAAATAGAGAGGAACTCTTGCTCATGAATGGTGTTTGGAAGGATACTATATGTTCATGTGTTAGAGGTGCTCTAAGTGTATATTAAGCTACTGTTTTTTGGAGCTCAGTTCTCATTTTGCCTGTTCCAGTTGATGTCCATTTATTTGTTTGGAGTAAATTCTCATTTACACTAGTACATGGTCAGAATATAAGGATACAGAAAAGACTCCAAAGAGCATTTGTACAGTACAAAAAGCAAACAGTGTACTTTTTTTCAGTTCAGTGTTAATGTGTCTCAGTCTAAAGCAACCATCAATAAAACATGGTACCCACAGCCAGGCTAGCCCTTGACTGTTTTCTGTTTCATTTAGGTACCAAGTTCCAGTTTTGCTGCATTTCTTTCTTGAATTGATTTGCTACTGTATAAAAGTCAATGAAGTGTTGAAAACATAAAATTCTCCAGATGTTGAAGCTCATGACACCTAATAGATCAGCTTGATTTTTTGCTGTGTTTTTGTTAATAGTTATTGAGCCAGTCAATGTGTACAGTTGCCTAGCTTTGCTGAATGGGGACTACTTTGCATGTGTGAGGCTATAAAATGCAGCTGTACAGGGGACAGGTATATAGCTGCACCTTCCTCTGATACATTTGAAGGAAAGTATATAAAAGGAGGGTCTGCAACACAGACTTGGTTGTTTATTTTCGGAATTAGTGGAAAATACCAAACCATGTTGTTTAGGCTCACACTTGTTTTGTTTCCTGAACAGTACAGATAATGAAACAGTAGCAGGTGTTTATAAAACCTCTTCTGCAAGCTCATTATGATATATGCAGTAATTAGCTCTCCTGGGGACGTACTTCCCAGCAGCCTGCACAAGTGACTCACACTGACTTCAGTGTGAGCTCCATGCAGGAAACTGGTTCCTTTTATATAATCATGAAAAAGAAAATTGCTGTATGTGCTGTCATCTTTACTTCAGGAAGTAGATATAGCCAGCTATTTTTATGTCATCCTCCCATTTTACTCACTGCCATAGAATTCTGTCTACTGCTAATGTTCTTTCAGAGATTCTTTCCTCCCACCTCTCCAGTGATGTTTGTTTTGCTCAAACATTCTGGCCCATGTTTTTCTTTTTAGGTACACCATCCCCACTGGTGGTAGTATCACCTCAGAGATATGAAAATAGTACTAATTGCTTTGGTTCTGAGAGTCCTCTTATCCATTGAAGTCATCACAGTAAAAGGTATCGGTTCAGACTTTTCTCTGCCTCTTGTCTACTCCTGCTGTACATCACTGCAGCTGCAATAGCTCAGCAGATCAAATCCTGGCATACGCTGGAATGAGAGAGCTGACTGCTGCTTTGTCTTTTGCTTAAGCCTTAGCTGTCATGCTTGCATGGTACAGTTCATGAGGCTGACATTTTCTTCATTTTCTTGTATAAGTTACAGATGAATCAGAGTCAAAGATTCATGGAAATCTCTATAGTAACTTCAACGGCTTTTGATTCGTGCCTCCAGTACCCTTGACTGAAAGAGACAGTGCATCAGCAGGAGAGCAGACAGCCTGACAGACATCATTTACTGTTGTATGATGTCACTGACACCAGTTTACAGGAGTTGTTAGTGAAACAATACTTTGTACCTGTAGAAAGCTTTTTCTGAGAGTTGCCATAGTGAGTCCTGTCCTGTTGCACTTTCATTCTGTCATTCCATCCCTGACAGTGAGGGCTGTAAGCGGCGAAGCAGAAACAGAAAGATGTGGGATAACCCACTTCTATTACAATCTTTTCTCTTAAGCACTGGAAACTGGGATTGGCTTAGTCCCTAAAGAGTGGGCCTTTTTGGCCTTTTCACATTTTAGCACTTATTTTTAAAACATTTGACTTGGAGGGGGTGAAGTGGTTTACTAAAAATTGGCTGTCATTTTTCCAGAGACAAATGGTCAACACTGACTTCAAAGGTAGTACAGTAAAATTCTGTTTACCAACAACACAAGCTTTCTGAAGTCATCCTGTGGTAGGGGACAGCAGCCTAAAATGAGTATTTTGGGGTACTGAAAAACCTTTAACAGTCATGAAAGTATCACCAGATATTTCTTGTCTGTGTAGAAGTAAAATGACTCCTGTTTGTTATGGTCTCATCCTAAGAGTTGGCAGAAGGTGAACCATACAGAAATCTCCTGTAAAGACCTCTGTCTTCAGGCAGTCTACAGATAGAGTTGCTGATTGTCTTTGACGGTACTTGCCATGATCTTATTCTAATTGCTTCTTTTCCGGTAAAATTCAGAAAGGGTGATGAATATCATCACTTCTTAGTCTGGATAGTTGAAAGTTTCCCTAGTTCTGGCTTTGTTTGCAGGAGCTACTAACCCCCAGGCCAAGGCAATGGCAAAGCCTTAGGAAGTAAAACTCTGTTTCTACTACCTGGCAAGGATCGGAAATCTCTTCTGTCCTGCCTTCTATGCTGTAGTGTTATAGATACTTTACTGAGCTTATAATTTTCAGTGAGAATGAAACTGAGCAACTTTTAGTCAAGATATGGAATGCAAGACTGAAAATGTAAATCTCTAAGTTTCTGAAAGTGAATGGAGGTATCAAACTAAAACCGGCCATGTTACTGAGCACCAAAAAGCAAGTTCTGGTTTAACATAATGTTCATTGTGATCAACCACTTTCACACAGTTTATCTTCTTCTTAAAACAGCCACTTGCATGAGGAATTCCCATGTCTTAGTTTTTCTCTTGGAGCAAAGAATAGAGGAGAATCCTTCTTGCCAAGAGTACAAACTTAATCTCCAAATCAACAAAGACTCCGTGACTCACAAGCTTTCTCCTCTGGTCAGGTCAGCCACTGCCAACAGCTTTCTCTGCTTTGTTTACAGCCTGCTCCACTGCAGCTAGGAGTGTGAACTGTTCATGTTGCATGCTGATGATGGAAGAGGGAAACTTTTTGTATGTCTCTAATAACCTGTGAGATAGGATGAAAAAATCAGAATTTAAGTCACCACCAGTTTTAGAAAGGGAAGTCTTCACAGATTCTGATGTACTTCTAATATTTAAAAGAAATCAGGTAGTTTTGACCTTGTGCTCTCCCAAATACTAGTATGTTCATTATTATCTTTAGGGAGGAAAACAGTTGATGGCTTTTATTGGCTTTGGATGACATTTTTACTGAGTAGAACTACTTAGAATTAAGGTTTGCAACAAGTCTGACATTTTTAAAATTTGTTTTTCTTACAGAAAGCAAGGAAATTTAACAGAAAACATTGGTTTTGAACAACGAGGTATCTGTCTGCATATATGCTGCCAGAGATGTTGTAATGTGATAGTGCTGTACTGAATTGCATCAGGTTCTTCCCTTCATCTATGCATGTCATTACAAATTTGACTTGGTACCTTATGGGAAAAGATCCTTCTTGAGTAGTATTCTGTTTTGTCAGTTACTGAAGTTTTAGAATTTCTCTTACGTTGCTTTAAATCTGATTTATTGCTTCTGATCCAAAAAAGAACGTTTCCAATGATATTCATCTAAAACCTCAATTTAGAAAGTGCTCCCCATGCAAATCTACTTCTAGATAGTCAGTGTCACTGGTGGCACGCAATTATGGGGAAAACAGAGAGAGGAAGAAAAGAGTTACATTTGTGAACTCACACTTCTTCATTTAAAAAAATGCCTTTGGGGATTTCTTCAGAAATACGTTCTTACGTCAAGGTACATTTTGCTTATAGCAGGGGGTAGAGGTTGGATATATATGTTCCCTGTTCCATTTCTTCAGCTTGTGGCTGAAAACAGGCTGGCTCCGTGATAGTCCAACTCTGCACACCCATTTGTAGAGATAAAGAGTGAAAAAGAGGAGAGGTTTTCTCTGCTTCTTTCTGTTCAATGAGACAAAATGAGTTAGTAGTTAATATGCAGATGTTCACACTACAGAAACATTATGACCAGAATATAATTACAGAATAAACTGTGAGCTTTTGGAGGCTTGTCACTTGCCAACAGAGCAGACCCTTGGCAGCCCTTGAGGGATGCTCTGCTGCAGCACTCCTCTCTGCAGGAGGAACTACTCTGCTAATCCTTTCTTTTGCTTTTGACTGCATTTGTAGAAGAAGGCTACTTTAGTAGCCACCTTCAGAAAGGGCAATTGGGCCAGGCTCTATACCAAAAAAAAACCCAAACAAACAACAAAAAACAACCACCAACCAAAACCACAAAACTGACTTTTTTTTTCCTTGCTGAAAAGTATTCATCTTATCTAACATCTAAGCAGTAATTAAAGCATGCAAAGCTCTGCCAGACAAATTGCTAAGTCCCATGGTTCTTGCAGGGGACTGACAAGTGCAGCTGAGACATTTGCAACCCACTTCTTCCTGCACCTGTCTCACAGGTAACAGAACAGTCTGACTGTCAGCCAGCAGAACTACTGAGCAGTACAGCAAGACTTTTGGCATGCAGAAACCTGAAATGTCCTGGAAGGAGGTCTTGCATGTTGTGCTCACATCATGAGTTGTATGGGTTAAAAGACCTATTGAGTTCAGACAGGAACAGATCACTGTCCTCTGACTGTACTTATCTGTTTGGGCACCCCTACATAAAACCAGACAAACAGTGGCCTATTTAGCTCATGTGACCTGTTCAGACCCTTCAGGTTTCCCATCCAGCTTCACTATACTTTCTCATAGAAGTCCACAGGAGGGCAATTAAGCTAGTGAAGGGCCTGGAGAATAAAGCTGATGAAGAGCTGGGGCTGTTTAGTTTGAAAAAGAGGAGGCTGAGGGAAGACCTCATCGCCCTCTACAACTACCTGAAAGGACATTGTAGAGAGGCTGGTGCTGGTCTCTTCTCACAGAGAACATGAGGGAACAGCTTCAAGCTGTGACTGGGTAGGTTTAGACTGGACATTAGGAAATTTGTTTTCATGGATAGAGTGGTCAGGCATTGGAATAGGCTGTCCAGGGAGGTGGTTGAGTCGCCAACCCTGGATGCGTTTGAAGGTCATTTGATTGTGGTGCATGGGGATATGGTTTAGAGGTGAACCTTGTAGAGCAGGGTTATCGGTTGGACGTGGTGATCCTGATGGTCTTTTCCAACCTGAGTGTCTCTGTGATTCAGTTAAGTAGAATTCCAGGGTTATATTTACAGGTATAGTGCATTGCATAATGCAGGAGCAGTGTCTTTTGAGCATTTCAAAGCTTCATTCATATTTTTCCAACATTCGTGATTTTCTGTGATTTTTTTTTTTCTGTCTACATTGTAGAATATGGTAGAGAGCTTGAAGAAGACTTCTCATGTTTTTCACTCAAGCTGTGGCCTCTGTGTGCTTTCATCAGAGAACCACTCATTTCTAATGGCCTGACATTTGTCTGCCTGAAAAGAGTCAGAAGGCAACTCCTAGGAGCTGTGGTCAATTTCATATATATTGAAGTAATATTTATGATGATTTCAAGAGCTGTTCACACATGAGTCATGCTTGGAAGCTATTCATTTTAGATGCAAATCACTTTCTGCTAATGCATGACAAGTTTATCTATGGTGCTGTAGGTCATACATCATCATATTTTTTGCAACAATATGTTGCAAGTAGGTTTGTTTATAAAAGCAGGAGTACAAAGCTGCAGCCACTTCATATATAATGGAAATAGAGTGATTAGCAGAATAAGGTTGTTATTCTACTTCTTTACATGTTTTAACTACATAACTCTACTTGTAGTTATCAGTCCACATCACATAGTTTAACAGCATTAACTACCATGAGTATTTAACCACGTTTTTTTTCTGAGGTCTTTGTAATTTTATCTAACAGTACTCAGGCTGTTAGGCATAACACGTTTAATAGTATCATCTGTTGTGCAATAAGAAAAACCTGAAGTGTTAATAGCCCACAATAAATAAAAAAGGAGTCCAAAGCCTGTGGGTAAAGCAAATACGTTTAATGGAATACAGGAAGAGTCCTAAGCTTTGATAAAATATGCATACTCCTCACAGTGTACTTCATGCTCGAGAATGAAAGCTCATTGATAGCACTTCAGTGCTTACTTTTATTGCGGCGCTAATTCAAATAAGCTGCTCTCCAGGTGAACTCAATTCTTGAGTTAGCTTGTCAAGCATGAGCATCAGCACCATAAGACTCCAGAGCTGCAGAGTAACACTGCAGAGTAGCTAAGATTGTACTCTCAGGTTACGAACATGTGATGACAAATCTACCTTAAAATATTCCTCTCTCCCTGCTACAGATGATTTAACTGTTTGTATGATTGAATTCTACACTGTGTCTGAGAGAACCTGTACCTGTACATGGTTCAGCTTGTACAGGAGAGGAAGGCATGACTGGATGTCAAAACCTCTTCAGCTGGATCTTCTGGTGATGGAGTAGTATCGTGGAACCACTAGCTGGTGGATCGATAAGGACAAGCCTGAGAGCTCATAGATAACTGCAAAATGAGCTTCTATACTCTGTGCTGCCAGTTTGATCCTTCCCTGGTGGGAAGATCATTATTAGCCGCACATCCATATCTTTGCTACTCGCTGCCCCCTAAGGATTGTACTGCTCTTCCCCTCTTGCGTGAAATCCCACGATCAACCACTTTGTGTTTCTAAGTTTCAACACTTTTAAACAACTATGACTTTTCAGAACCTCCAGTAGTTCAGCATCTATAAGATTTTCCTTCTAGGACTAACAGCAGCAGACAAACAGTGACATTTGATCTACCCTTGTGCTATGCAGAGATGGTCTGAATCAGTGAAGTGAAATGTAATGACTTCCTGTTTAGCTGGTGCACAGGAAAGCAAAATTGTGTCCATTCCTTGTGCTGGGCTTAAAAGATCAGCTCACAGTCAAAGATTTCATATCTCACCAACAATCTTCTAGAAACTCTGACTGATAAAATCTTGTGCTTACTCTTTTTTTCTTGTTGTTTTGTTGCTCCTTTATACAGTATAACATATCAATCTCCAGGAGAGATTGCACCATTACAAGCTTGTAGAGCAGGTGTTTGTTTATTGAATCATTCATTGCCAAACTGCTCAGTGATTATCTTTTTTTATTATTATCTTTTCCCCACCTTGTTAAGGGATATACATGTAATTAATTGTTCAAGAGGATGTGTTAAAATATTCACTGTAGTGAAGGTCGTGAACAAAACTTTGCACCTCCAAATGGCTTTCTTACTGCCTAGATTTCCTCTTAGTATCTTAGAAAGCTCTCTGACTTCAGTTGTGTTTTATTCTTCCTCCTAGGGACCTCCAAGCTGTTGTTGTTAGTCAGGTCTGGATTCAAACCTTTGGGAATTTTGACTTAAATGCCAAGATTAACTGCATGCTTGAGCAATATCTGTGGACTCATTGGCCATGGTGATCTCATGTCACCCAGGTTCAAATACCATTGACCTGATAAGCAGTGAAAATGGATCACATTAAAGTCCTGCATGACTTACCATTGCACCTGCTTGTGCATTTATATTTAACAGTCCTAAGCCATTTCCACTGGCAAGAAATTATTGAGCACAATCAGGAGACAGTCTTCTAGACAAAATAATATGTCTTGTTTCTTTTCTTCAATGTCCCAGAGAATTTTAACCCCGATTGTGAAATGAAGTTATTTTTCAGTTTGAACAACTGATTAATTTTTCAGTGATAAAATTTCTCACACCAGTTAATACATAGTGATCATATTGTTTGACTCCAAAATACAATCTTTGCTTGCTTTCTGTTTTTCTTTTTTCCCCTCTTTTTTCTTTTCTTTTTTTCTTTCTTCTCTCTTCTTCCTTCTTTCTTTCTTTTTTTTTTCTTTTTCCTGCTGAGTTTGTAACAGAAGCGTGGTACCAACATCAGAGCACATGAAATATCTGTAATAACATTGAGTTCTTCACAACCAAAAGCAGCAGTAGTTTATAAAGCATTTTAGATCAGTTTATTTCCCTTTCAGATAAAATGTAGGTCTCCTTCCTCCCCACTATTAACAAAAAATAATGGGACTGAAGATGAGGCAGTTCTTCTAGACAGTCTCAGGGTCAGGACAGTCATCTACAGCTAGCCCATATGTGGGTTTTCCCTGTACAGAACAGGTCTTATCACAGGTTGCTTTATTTCAATCAAATCAAAATTTCAGAACTGAAAACCAAGCAAATATGAAAGTCACCAATGTCCTAATTAGCTGCTTTCTTCTTCGTGAAAACACACTTGCAGATTTCATGTGGTATCAGTGAAGACACCCAACACCATTACCTGTAGAGCAACAGAAGATAAAGAGATCAAAGGCAAATATTTATTTACATTATTAGACAGGGATGTTAAATCTTTCAGGTACAGAACATATAATAATGTTCACAGGTATTTCTGTTATCTGTTTGAAGGTAACCCAAAACTTTCATTCCAGAAGTAATTGGGAAACTTTTTTATATAAAAAACTACTACTTAATTATTTTTTCAGCTTGTAGAATGAGTAATTTCTATGGAAGCTGTCACAGAAGTTGGGTCCGTGGTTAGAGATGCAGTTTTTTAGAACTTTTTTTCCTTTCTTATATATTTACGGGATTCTAACTCTGCTCATTAATTAGAGATGCTTGGAGTAAATGTGAGTGACCAGTTGTATGGTCCTCCTGAAGAGCTGAAATTTCAGAATTTTTCATTAGCTAAGGTCTGGTTACTACTAAAGGGTTCCACTTTCTGTCACAAGGGAAACACATGGGCAGAGCCACAGCCCCTGCAGGCTATTTAAACACCCCAAGAGCAAGGTCAATCGGCAAGCAACATGAGTCATCTGGGCATGTCCTGATAGCCTGTGAAGTAGTTGGTTGTAGAGATCCAGTCATGGCTACAACCAGGCTGAGTACTGTTGTCAGTAGAACTGTGGGTACCCAGACAGAGGCTCTGCACAGATGTGTAGGTGTCCAGGCCCCTGGCTGTGGAGAGCCTGCCTGGCACTTGCAGTGGAGGGTGGTGAACAATCTGCTCAGCCTGATGGCTGTGATGAAGGAGTAAGTTGCATGGCTAAGGACTGCAAGGGGATATGAAGTCTAGATAGACTTGTGGAGCCAGGCTCTGCCATCCCTGAGGGAGGAGCAGCAGGTGTGGGCGACTAAGAAGCAGGGGATCCCATGTCCTCTTCTCACTCCGAAAGAGAACTAAGAGAGTGGGGGGGTGGAGGGGGAATGGAGGCAAGTCCCTCACCGGCAATGAAGGAGAGGCAGGTGATCCCCTTCCCAATCTCCCCAGCCTCCCTAGTTGCCCACACACAACAGGTATGGGGCTCTTGAAACAGAGGGCTGGACACACAGCTACCCAGGACTTGTCAGTCAGACCCAAAATTTAGGACTTTTGCAAACAAGAAAAAAAGAAAGGTGCTAGTAGTAGGGGATTCCCTTCTCAGGGGAACTGAGGGCCCGATTTGCAGGCCAGACTCATCCCATAGGGAGCCCTGCTGCCTGCCTGAGCCACAGGTTAGGGACATTTCTAAGAGACTCCCCAGTCTGGTGCGGCCATCAGACTATTACCCACTGCTGATTATGCAGATCGAGAGTGAAGAGGCAATGCATAGGAGCACAAAAGCAATTTAAAAAGACTTCAGGGCTTTAGGGAGATTACTTGAGGGCTTGGGAGTACAAGTGGTGTTCTCCTCAATTCCTCTAGTGACAGGAAGTGATACTGAAGGAAAGAAAAAAATCCATGTGATTAACTCATGGCTTAGAGGTTGGTGCCACCAACAGAACTTTGGGGCTTTTTACCACAGGGAAGTTTTAATCTGTCTACTGGTGACAGATGGACTTCATCTGTCCCATCAGGAGTCAAGAATCCTTACACATGAGTTGGCTGGGCTTATTGACAAGGCTTTAAACTAGTTTTAAAGGGGGACGGGGATGTAGTTAGCCTTTCCACCAAGAACCCTGGGTGGGGTAGCCCAGCGTTTGTGGAGCAGTATGTTAGCATCTTAGATAACCAGAAGGTCTACTCCCCCTCAAGGTTGAAAACTGTGTACTCAACTCCCTCCCTGAAATGTTTAGACACCATGGGCAATAAACAGGAGGAGCTGGAGGCCATTGTGCTACAGGGGAACTATGATATAGCAGCCATCATGGAAACCTGGTGGGATGACTCCCACAACTGGAGTGCTGCAAATTTCAGAAGGGATATGCAAGGAAGAAGAGGTGGTGGAGTGGTCTTCTATGTTAGGAAGACATACAAAACCATGCAAATTAATGAAGGTGATGATAGGGTTGAGTCCTTATGGGTAAGAATCAGGAGTAAGGCCAGCAAGAGTGATATCGAGGTGGGAATCTGTTATAGACCACCCAACCAGGATGAAGAGTGTGCTGGGTTGCACCCACCCTGGATGGGGCTGAAAGAACGCAGCCCCCCCAACTAGACAAAAGAAACTTAATCCAGGTGGGACTTGGTTCCTTCCCCCCCCTCCCCAAGAAAAGGGGTCCCTTGGCTCAAAGGTGGTCTATTCCACTCCCCCTTCCTGTCCAGCAAGCCTATAAAAAGGGCGGACATCTCGCTGCTTGCTCTCTTTCCTGCCCCGTCCGCTCGAAAGAACATCCCTGCTGCTACTGCTGCCTCCTGCGCTGACCACATGGCTGGGGCCTACTTCTTCCAACTGAATCCACTCACATTCAGGGGAATACAAGGCCATCCAGGCTTGGTTTTGTATATTTTCCCATTTACCCTCATCCCTTACCTTTGTGAACCCTACCTGTTACAGCTATATATTTTCTCTTTTTATTTTTGTTAAAAATTTACCTCTTCTACTTCCAACCATTTCCAGACTATTTCTTTCATGAATTTACCTCTCCTCTCCTACCTTTTTTTTTTTTGTTTTTCCTCCTCTACCTTGCCAGGGAAAAGGGAGGGGGGAGGAATCTCAATCTGTTATCATTTGAGCTCCTAAACTCCACTCAGAGCTCAAACAAGCACAAAGAGGTAGATTGAAATTTTTTTGTAAAAAGTTTGAGAGGACAGGCTTTCACATATCACTTCCCCATGTTCTCGTAGGGGGGGACACTTCAACTTCCTGGATGGTCTACTGGAAATAACAATACAGCTGGGATAGAAACAGTCCTGGAGGTTCCAGGAGTGTGTTGGGAAGGTAACTTCCTGGACAATAACTGGTGGAGGGAGCCAACCAGGGAAGGTGCCCTCCTGGGGACCCGCTTGTTGTGAAGGGAATAACTTGTGGGGGAAAGTAAAAGGTTGGGAAAAAGGTAAACGGGTTTATTTGTTAGGGGGGTTTGGGGTTGGGGTTAATAATTGAGATATATGATGTTGTGGTGGAGAGGAAGGTTATTTTGGGGTGTTTTAGAAATGAGGGTTAGGAATTGATTTAGGGGAAGGATTTTAGTTGGGGGGGTATTTGAAAAGGTTAATAAATGTTTGGAATTTGAGGGGTGTTGATTGGTTAAAGTTAATCGGCAGGGGGCGTTTTTGTTGAATGTGGACATGGGTTTGTAAGGGTAAGATTTATTTTGGTGAGTGGAAGGTTTTATTGAATAAATGTTATTATGTGTTAGGGGATGTTTTTGGTTTATATAGTATAGGGTGTTGTTTTTTGGGGATTGTTTAGATGGTTTTTTTTAGTTTGTTAGCATAAGGGTGGGAAGTTTTTCCAGGGAGTTTGTTTAGAGTTTGAAGTAGTTGGGGGTGGAAGATGAGGGTGATAGTAATCTGTTTCCCTGTATACCACTGACGTTGAACTAGGAGTCATGGAGGGGAATCAGAATGAGGTCATCACAATAAATGAGGAAGTGGTCAGTGATCTGCTACACCCCTTAGATGCACACAAGTCTATGGGGCTGGATGGGCTACACCCAAGGGTGCTGAGGGAGTTGGCAGCTGTGCTTGCCAAGCCACTTTCCATCATTTACCTGAAGTCCTGGCTAACTGCGGAGATCCCAACGGACTGGAGGGTAGCAAACGTAACCCCCATCCACAAGAAAGGAAGAAAGGAGGATCCAGGAAACTATCGACCTGTCAGTCTGACCTTGGTACCAGGGAAGGTCATGGAGCAGGTCATCTAAAGTGCCATTACACACCATACAGAGAACAACCAGGGGATCAGGCCCTGTCAGCATTATGAAGGGCAAGTCCTGTCTGACCAACCTGATCTCCTTCTATGACAAGATGACCAACTATTAGATGAGGGAAAGGCTGTGGATTTTGTCTATCTAGACTTTTGCAAAGCCTTTGACACTGTTCCCCACAGAATTCTTGTGGACAAACTGGCTGCTTGTGGCTTGGATGAGCACAGGCTCTGCTGGATAAAGCACTGTCTGGGTGAAAGGGCCCAAAGAGTCGTCAATGGAGTTAAATCCAGCTGGCAGTTGGTCACAAGTGGTGTTCCTCAGAGCTCAGCGTTGGGACCATTTCTCTTTAACATCGTTATTGATGATCTTGATGAAGACATAGAGAGTGTCATCAGTAAGTCTGCAGATGACACCGGGTTAGGTGGCAGTGTTGATCTGCATGAGGGTAAGGAGGCTCTACAGACAGACTTGGTTAGATTCAATCAATGGGCCAATGTTAACAGGATGAGCTTCAACAAGGCCAAATGCCAGGTCCTGCACTTGGGTCACAACAACTCCGAGCAATGCTACAGGCTTGCAGACGTGTGGCTGGAAAGCTGTCTGGCAGAAAGGGACCTGGGGGTTCTAATCGACAAGTAGCTGAATATGAGCAAGCAGTGTGCCCAGGTGGCCAAGAAAGCCAATGGCATCCTGGCTTGTATTAGAAATGCTGTGTCCAGCAGGAGTAGGGAGGTGATTGTCCCCTTGTACTCAGCTCTGGTGAGATCACACCTCAGGTATTGCATTCAATTTTGGGCGCCTCAGTACAAGAGAGATGTGGAGGTGCTGGAGTGAGTGCTGAGGAGGGCAACGAAGCTGGGGAATGGCCTGGAGAATAAATCTTATGAAAAGTGACTGAAGGAGCTGGGGCTGTTTAGTTTGAAAAAGAGGACGCTGAGGGGAGACCTCATTGCTGTCTACAACTACCTGAAAGGACATTGTGGAGAGGCTGGTGCTGGTCTCTTCTCATAGGTAATTAGTGATAGAACAAGAGGGAACAGCCTCCAGCTGTGACTGGGTAGGTTTAGACTGGACATTAGGAAATTTGTTTTCACGGAGATAGTGGTCAGGCATTGGAATGGGCTGCCCACAGAGGTAGTTGAGTCACCAACCCTGGATGTATTTAAAGGTTGATTGGATGTGGTGCTTGGTGATGTGGTTTAGAAGTGAGCCTTGTAGAGTAGGGTTATGGGTTGGATTTGGTGATCCTGAGGGAGGGTCTTTTCCAACCTGAATGTTTCTGTGATTCCGTGATTTCTGTGAAAAGGATTTTCTGGAAAATGTGATGATGTGCAGGGAGGGAAAGTAGGCTTCAATCTTTCTATAGTGACTCATGTTCATGCTGTAACAAACATGAAACAACTATGTCCTGCAACATCTAAGGCATGAACACCGGTATAGCATGAACAGACCTTAAAAGCAACATATTATATCAGCATTTTGAGATGTACTCTAGCTACATTGTGGGTTTTGGCTGCAGTTACTACTTATCCTCAACCACAGTGTAAAAATTAATTGACTCAGTTGCACTCTATTCAAGGGAAAATGAAGGAAAGTCATTGTCCTTCAGAGGACCTCAGGTTTGAAATATTTCTGGATAAAAAGTCCTCCCAATCTAGGCAGTAGCACAGTGACCGTAAGACAACAAGGGAAATCACAGTCAATGTTACCAGCAGCTGTCCTTTCCTGTACACTTAACTAATTGGAGCCCAAGGTAGCTTACTTGCATGGATTTAGTGTGATGGAAAATCTGCTGACACTTGTGTCTTCTTGAAATCAATAACATGGCTCCCATTGTCTTCGGGGGAACAGAGGCCAAAGCTGCAAATTCTATAGGATAATTATAAATGAAACAAAGAGTGGCAGTATGCAGTAAAACCCTGCATGGCTGTGATTCAGGAAAGCACTCAGTGTTCTTTCTCAGGGAAGTAAATCATGTAGCAGCAGGAGACATTTCCAACATTTTATATGCTCCTCATGAAAACTAAACACAGTTTTCACTGTGCAGGTTTATGTACTGTATGTCTTCATGTAATTTTTCCAGCCTTGAGCTGTTTGGGGTTTTTTTGTTTTGTTTTGTTTTATCTCAAAAAAACCCCTCATTTCTTCTTTTAATATAGTGTGCATTTGTTTCTACAGCTGATCACTGAAATGCCAAGAAGGCAACATCTGTTATGAATGTATAATCAGATTGTCCAGCTAATTAATGGTTTTAAACGGCCTTGTTTGGTTTTTGGTTTTGTTTTCCCCTCTCCTTCTTATGATTCACTGTCGATGACACTGTTAAAAAATCCTTAATTAGAAAGAATGTTAAATAAGTGTTGGCTAAACTAGGTCTTCCCTTATATCCAAAGCATAGCACACAGTTAAACTGTTCTATGGATAGAATCATAGCTTCATTTAAATCACCTCAACCTACCCACTCTGCACTGAAATGAATACATTCTGCTTTTCATTTGATGTAATCTGTTGTGTTAGATGTACCATACTGATCTAAAAATGGCAAATTCTGTGGGTGCCCAGAGTTGTTATCAGAGCTACATGCTGCATGCTTGCAAGACAGGCCTCTACACAGATCCTCTAGTCAGGAGAAAAAGAAATGTGTAAAATTATCTCTCTTGTGCTTTCAAAACAAGTTTCTAATCTCTTCCCTTGCAAGAAAATCATTGCAAATACAATTTTCCAGTTAAAGATGATAGTCTATTACTCATCTTTTCTGTAATGTTTCCCAATTTGTTCAAGGTGTGGTCACAGTTAATCAGGGAATGACGGTGCAATCTGTAAGGATTTTTTAAAATCAGTTTGAAATCATTACTTTAAAGAAACCCTGTTATTCAGGATCACCTCACAACATTAATTTAAAAAGCAAACTACTTTTTTTTTCAAGGGTTTCCCCCCAACTCTTGGGATTTTATAAGAAATATATTTTTAAAGATAAAGTGTTATATTTAAGAATAACCAATCAGAGGTTTAAACCTTCTGAAAACAACTCTGACAACCTCTATCAAGCAGTGCTGGTAAGTGGGAGGGGGAGGGGGCAGGAGGGGGGAAAGGAAACCCTGCAGATTTTAAAAACACAACTAAATATTTAACAGCTTGAATTGTAAATGAGTCTAATTTATTCAGTAATATGGATTTTTTAAGGAAATAAATAGTTATGGTAAATTTTAATTTTTGATAAAATGAACATGTGTCATCAGTTATCTTTCTCATCAAAAAGTCCTGCTGTATTGTGTGTGATGGTAGCAGGCCTCAGAATAGAGAGAATGATTTAGCCTCTTTACTGCTGGGGGAGGAAGGCTACATAAGCTTCCCCAGAAGCTATGAATCTCTCTATAAAAATAACATTTGGTTTAGAATTCATAATGTTTCTGAAAATACTAAATATTAATTTTTTTTTTAGCCTTCTGTTTCCTGAGACTTTACCACTTGCATTTTCCATGCATCAATGAGGTTATCAGTAATTTTTAAAGGGGAAGTAGAATTTCTGTGATGACCGCATAAGTGCAAGTGCTGGCCTTTTATGAAACCCAATTCAGTATGATGAAACTAGTGATGAACTCATTAGATTTGGCATGGCTGAGAGGACAGCTTTAGAATATGAGAAGTACCAGGTGGTATTGAATAGAGTGAAGGGACGATAAATAATTCCAAGCTCTGGCATTGCATCCCAACAGCCAAGTACCTGCATCCGGAGTTCAGCTTATTCCTTTTCTTTGCAAGCATCATGCAAGTGTTTTCCTACATGCACCCTTTTAGACATGATTGATTTATCTGTATCACTGGGCAGAGATTTAGTTTATTTAGTTAGTTAGTTAGTTTAGTTTATTTACCTACAGTAAAGTAAAGTAAAGATTTCTATTCACTTACCACCTGTACCCTCCTCAAAACTTTTCTTTTCATGGTCTGTGAGATAAAGATTTGGAACTTAGTTCTCTAAGTCTTTATTTTCTTTAAATATGCTGTTGGTATGACAATGTGCTGAGTATATGCAGTAACAAAGGCATACAAGGTTCTGACCTATGTGCAGGGGCCAGAGTTGTGTATCAGAAAGTGAAAGAGCTTTTCCTTTCTTTCGGAAATGATACAAGAAAGCTGGGGAGGAACTTTTCAGGGAGTCAGGTAATGATAGAAGTCAGGGGAATGGAACAAAAATAGAAATGGGTAGATTCAGACTGGACGTTAGGAAGAAATTCTTCACCATGAGGGTGGTGAGATACTGGAAAAGGTTGCCCAGGGAGGTGGTGGAAGCCTCATCCCTGGAGGTTTTTAAGGCCAGGCTGGATGTGGCTCTGAGCAACCTGATCTGGTGTGAGGTGTCCCTGCCCATAGCAGGGGGTTGGAACTAGATGATCCTTGAAGTCCCTTCCAACCCTAACAACTCTGTGATTCTATGATATCTTACCTATTATCACTGCAAACATTGAAGTTGTGCCTGTGCAATTCAGTAGGTGAGCTCTGCCATTCTCTTAGTTAAGTTGTTCATCATGGACTTTGATTAACTTCCATTCAAACTCAGCTTTCTCTTGGAAAACCTAGCTGTTTATTTTCCATTGTTTTACAGTTCTGTCTAATACCTTTAGATCTACATTATAAAAAAGAATAAATAAATAATTGTAATGATATGGAATTTGTTTGGCATCAGTCAGCTATATTAATGACTACCAACAGCTGAAGCAGCCAGATGTGTGTGTACATGTGTGGTTTGTCAACCATACAGGCATTTGCACAATAAATCCATTAGTGCTGATTGTTTCCCTTTCTCTAAAAGGCCCTGCTTTTTCACTTCCTTTTGCTGTCTCCAACTCTAATTCAGCAAATAGCTTTTTGTAAAATCCTAAAGACTAAGACATGGTAAAGTATATAATTTAATGCATCAGTCACAAAATAACAGGTGAACTTGTTAAGGGTGAGTCACAACTTTATTGCCTGCTTCTTCTAGATTCAAAATGGATCTTTATGGCTTTCTATTTTTTTTCCTCCAATCTTTATTCTGCTCTGAATGACAGATGCCTTGTCTGGTTTATGGCTAGGAAGGCATATTGTATGAAAAAGACACCTGCTTTCTCTGGGTTTAGTCTGCATTTTTAATAGTATTTGCTCATTACTGCCTGTGAAACCTCCCTCTCTCCCTCCCCCTCTCCCTCCCTCCCTCCCCCTCTCCCTCCCTCCCTGCCTCCCCCCCACCCCCCTCCCTCTCTCCCTCTCTCCCTCTTCCTTCCTTCCTTCCATCCTTCCTCCCTTCCGTCCTTCCTCCCTTCCTGTTGTAAATATGGGTTCAGTATACATTATATTAACACAATTGAAAATTGGCATTTTTCACCAAGTCTCAGGGTGCCTTGTGCACCCCTGGAGCGAGCTCCTCCAGCGAGCTCCCCTGGAGTAAAGGAGGTCCAGATGTGGCTTGTGGCCTGGCAGAGCAGAGACAGGGCCAGGAAGCATGCATGGAATGGTCCTCCCAGTGGCAGAACAGCCTCCTCCCTAAGGTGTAATTTCAGTTTACAAATTATAGGGAGGTTTATCACTTTGGTCTTGAAACGGAGCCCACAGCTTAAAAGTCAACCTTCTCTCACAACAACTCATATGCTGCTTTGGAGTGTGGCAGCTGGAGGAAGAAGGGATTTCCTCATGACCCTATTTATCTCATGCATTTGCCAATGTGTTTGTACATTTCTGAGCAACCAAAGCTGTACATTGTGACTAAGCTGTTACAACACCTCCCTGCAAGCAGGAGGAGAGGTCTTCCTTCCTTGCCACATCCCTCCCACTGCTCAGTCTCCAGCTCTCCCATCTCCCTGCTGCTACTTATGGGACCAGTCAGGGAGTGGGGGAGCCTGGACACTTGGCAGGACTGGGCCAGAAGAGGTGGAAGGAAGGGAAAGCTGGGGCATGGGAGAATATGTCCTCCCTTTTTGATGGTTCCCAGATCAGTTCATGTCAAAACCACAAAGCATCACCCAATAGCTTCATCCAAAGTTTCACTTTTTTCATCCCGTGGGTGGTTAATTAATGAGCCCTTCACATTGTCACACAATACAGAAAAAAATCTTGAAGCCTTGGGAAATGCAAATGGATGATAATGAGATTTGAAGGCATGTGATAGGATCCTCCTCAGAGAAGTCGTCACAGTTTCTTCTGAAGATCCAAGCCTTTTTTACAGTTTCCCTAAATATACCCTGAAGCAAGAAACAATGTAGCTTCTTCATGGAATGGGTTCAACGGATCACTCAATACAGAGTCTGTGAATCGAGCTTTTATTTGATTCTGTTGACATGCCATGGAGTCTGTTTTTTAAGGCACATGACTTCCAGAAAAGTAGTGCTATCAGAAATAATTGTAGTGATGCAGCACTCTCTTCAAAACAAGCCAGTGTTTGTGAGTTCACTGGATATAGTTGGCAATGTCCTTTGATTAGAGGGTTGAGATGAAATTCAGATTATGCCTACAGATGCAGAAGCAGTCATGCAATAGGCTTTGCTTTTCCCAGAAAATGTCTTACTGCTTTCTCTCCCTCTGTGTGCTTCCTCTTCTGCATCTTTACTTCCTATGCTATGTCCTTTTGAAATTTTAATTACAGGAATAACTCAATTATAGGACCTTCTGTTATCATCACTGTGATGTTTTTCCCTCAGGAAAATAGCCTCTTCAGTTCTTGACAGACCATTTCATACCAGCCTGCCCTGGGTACTGTTTGCCCACATTTTTCTTTCTACAGTCAAAGCTAGAGATTAACTATTTTCCCACCTCTCTCCCCAGTCCAGCAGCTCACAGGAAGCTAAGAAAAGCACAAATATAGTTTATATAAATAATACACAAAGGCTGAGGGTTTATGCAGGGGTACACGAGGATGCCCAATGGCTCTTGAAGTTTTGCATGAAGCAACAAATTAAATGTTTCCAGTTCACATGTGCAAATGAAACAATATTTCAGAAGTCTGCAGCTGATCACCTGCATCCTTGACAGCAATAGCCTGGTCTGCTGAGGGGGAGAACGTTGGCCCTTGTGCTTAGGCACATTTTATTGACTTTGTGAGGACTTGGTAAAAAAGAGTGATTCTGCTAATGGTTAACCAAGTCAATAACAAGACTGTTAATGATATATTTCCCTGAAAGTGCAACTAGAGCAAATTGTAAAATGATGTGTGATATCTACATGTACATGCAAACATTCCAAAGAGAAATGGGCAGAGCTTCACAGTGTACAAGGCTTCCTGACTCACTGCACAAATAATACAGTCAGGAGAGTATTGTCTGGAATGATTCCTTCTAAAAACCAGTGTCACATAAGGATAAAATTCATTCCAGCCATGGTAGGTTTGATTACATCTTTGCCTGTCCATACTTCGGGTGAGAGCAAAACTTGTGCCATAAAGTCCCAGATGCAAAAACATCTAGGTCCCCTGCATGTTGTTGTGTTGACTGAACACTCTTATTATGCAAACACTAAATCATATGGAGTACAGGCAAAGGGGAGATCTATTTTGCACTGGAATGTGGCCCTGTGGCATTCAGTAATTATCTTCATTTCAGCCCTACCTCTGAAGAAGGTAGTTGCTTTGCTTACAACCACTGCGTAAGTGCTGGTGTTTACATATTAATGTCCATTTTGTTTTCTGTCTTTGCACCAGAGTGGTAGAACAGTTTCTCAGAGGCAATTCCACTGTCTGTGCCATATTTGTGCCAGTCCTGTCATAGACTGCACATTACAGCAGTATTTTGTCTAATGAGCAGGGCGTGATTTTGAGAGACCTCTGGACACCATGGACATCCTCTTCTGAGGCTGGGGAAAGGCTGTGGCTGTCGCTCATCTTAAAACACTTGTCTTGGACTTCACTCAGCAACAGCAGCTAATAGTCTATTCAAAGGGAGCATTCACGTCTGTCTGTAACCATGGTGACCAACTCCATCCCAGTGTTTTGGATTTCCAGGAGCTAAAACTGTGAAGGCATATGTAATGTTTCTCTTCTGTGGCATCTTCTTCCTTTCCTGAAAATATCTGCTACTCCTCCTACTATAGCCATGTAATACAGCAGAATTATGACAGTAGTTCCCCCTGTCATTTTAAAACTACTTTTATAGTCTCTTTTTTATTTCCAAAGGAGAATCACTTGGTTCTTAAAGTGTGTTTTAAAACCAATATGAATTCTAAGACCATCTTTTGTCCACTGGTTTTATATGAATAGCTTCAATAAAAAAATACATGAATGATTACTAATACAAAGCAAATCATTTTTCTTCCTTTTGTATTGCAAACTGCAGATTTACTGGCCAGTTTCCCTTTGCACTAAGGAGACTCAACATTGTTGCTTGGCTTTCTGCCACGTTTCATTACTTAACTCCCTTTGATAGTTAGCAGCTCTTCTGTTTATTAGGTTTGTATCAGTTTAATGAGGCATCTCCACTGAGTGCTACTAAATCTGTCTCTCTTGACAGCACTCCTTATGCTTAATGATTATTTTCTCCTGTCTCTGCAAGCCCTTTTTAGTGAAATCCCAGGCATCTCAGCCTGAGTATCACACAGAATGCAGTAGTGCAGAGGAGTGTCCTAATCAGAGGTTGACCACACAGCCCACTGCTTCTATATGTGAATCCAGATCCTGCAGTGGCTCCATACCCCTGGAGATCGGTGGGCACAGCAGCACATAGGTGAGCCTTAGCCTGAGAGAGACACACTGGCCTTTTGAAGAGAAGCAATGCAAAAGCATCTCTGTAAATTATTTGCATAACAAAGCTAGAAAGTTTCTAAGTATCAGAATGACTAAAGGAGGTGATGTGGATTCTGCTGCCTGTCATGCTCTGTTTGGGCTATTAAGATGGTTTTACTTAGTCTGTCATGTACACAGCTTCTGTGGCAATACATATGCAAATATTCACTAAAATTAGTAAACATTCACTAAAGTAAATACACCAGCTTTGATAAATGCACCTCTTCTCAGTGAACCTGACAAGCATAAATTAGCAGATATTAAAAGCAAAGATTTCTTCCTTTTTTGTGTGTGTGTGTGTACAGTAAATGCCAGTAAACTTGTCACCTTTGCCATGATAATGACACCTATACCATAAGTGATCCTCAGGCTAGTGCATTTCCTGTACTGTGGAGATGGAGGAAAGGAGTGTTTTTCTCAGGATGCATAGACTTAAAAATGATAATTTAATCCTTAAATAAGACTAAGATGGCCTTAGATTTGTTCAGTAATGCTTCAGAATCTAGAGTGCCTTCATTTATTTGCCATAATAAAACAAGAGACTGCAGCACTCATGGCTAGAGCTGTGCTTGCCAAGCATACATCTGTCACACTGGTAAAGCTCCCCAGTCCTAGAGCTCTGCAGCTCTTCAATTCTCTCATTCTTTGAGGCTCAGTATTACAAAGTGATGGAGCAACTCTAGCTATGCTGAAATCTCTCAGCTTCCATGGAAATTAACTGAAGTGGAAAGTGCTAAACACTTTCCAAGAGTTACTTGACACTGTAAGCAGAAATGGTAACAATTATTTATTTGGTTTTCATTTGCATGTTGGCCCTCTTGTTGAAAGGAATATGGTGCTTACTTACACTAAGGCCTCTCTGAGTAACTCCAGCATTAAGATGTGGTGATGACACCTCACCCTAAATGAAGGTGCATCTGTGTAATGAACATATGATGTGCAAAGTCCAAATACTCTATTATTCTGAAAGGCTGGTGCCAAGCCTTCATATGCTACTTCTTTTCTGTCACATAAAAGGTGCTTGTGAAATGACAAGCAAGAATTTACAATAAAATCTGATAAATGGAGGAACAAGGCTAAAAAGAGCAAGCAAACCTAATTAACTGCTTACTGTAATTGATCACTGTCATTTTTATGTTCCCTTCAGACAACTGAATCCTTTTAAGAGAATAGATGTAAGGTTTATGATATCTGATACTCGCCACAAACTGGAACATTTGGAAAGTGAATCTCAGGACCTACTGAAGTCTGACTAATGCTTGGTGTCTTTGTTATGTTTACTTGATCCATGGGTCAAATTACAGCTCAGAAAGTGACCACATAATGTGATAAAATAAAAGTTTATCTGAATCAGACATAACGTTTGCATCTGTTGTGCCTAGCCTCTCTCTGAGTGAATTGGCATAGCTTGACAGAACATGAATGAAAAAGGAAAGAAACTATTTCCAAATATTTTATCCATCCAAAAGCTATCTTTGCTCATACATACTAATTCTGTTTTCCTTTTCAAAAGGGTCTCCTTTTACTCACATTTCAGGAAGGGTATTTTCACAGACCTTTTTCAGATAAACTCACTAGCAGGCAAGTGCATGGCAGGAATGCATATGATTTAACCGAAGAGTCACATGCAACAAAGAATGAATTATGGATAGCAGAAGTTCAAAGAGAAGTCACAAGGCCAATGCAGTATTTAAATCCTGTCTACAGCTTCAAGTAGGGGTGCTTAGATTCAGTTCTTTGCATATTTGCCTACAAATTGGAAACCTTTCAGGTTTCCATGAGCCAGAAAGGAATGTCACCAGTTTCCATTTACTAGTTCTCACTCTCCATACCTTGCTCTCCAGCCTATGAAAAAGTAAGGGGAAAAAAAAATAAATGGGAAGACATAAAAAACAAAGAATCAATAAATGACCTTTAGCTGGAATTTAAAAAAAAACACAGCCATTGATTAATGCACGCTGTAGAGCTACCACCAGAGCTGCCAGAAATTGCCACCTTTGCTGACTCAAGGTGCCTGTGAGAGGTTGACTGCTTCAGTGCCTTTGTTCCCACACTCCATGGGCCAAATTTAAAGGGCCACCTTGTGCTGTAGGTGTCTTGTGGTTAAATGCACAGCTTTGCTTTCCAAAAGTCTTGGTTTGGTATTTCTCACAAGTTTTGTGATCACAAATTTGTATGTGAGCGTGGGTAGAAGAAACACAAAGCACAGTTTAATTAGTTGCAGAAGAGGCTAAGGCTTGGAATAAAAGTATCACCACAGAATGATCTATACCCCTGCTTTGGGACCAAGATTATAGCTTTTATGTATAGCAATCAGCCAAAATATGCAGTTTGCTTTGCACCTTCTGGCACAGAAATAGATGTGATCCAACACAACCTTTCTTCTAAAGGGTCATTATGCCCCACGTCTGTTCTGTGCATACTAGTCTCTGTCTCTCTTGCAGTCTTGCAGAGGAAGAGCTGGCCAATGCAGGGAATTAATTTAAGAAAAGGCAGAGAGGCATAACCATCTGACATTGTGCTTGGACTGTGCTGTGTCCCTAGCTGTCACCTCTGCAGATCAGCTATCAAGCCAAACTCTTTGCAGTCCCTTCCTCCTAGTCCTTTCATTTTCTGCCAGCTTCATTTCCAGTTCTTCTACCTGTCCTTCATGGCTTACTGCTTTCAGCCTTTGTTTCCCACTGTACTTCCTTTCCTCCCAGAGATAAAATTGTGATAGACTGTTGTCACCTCTTTCCTTCATCTTTCTTCCATTGGACCTATCTGCAGTGTAAGCCTCTTGGAGCAATGACTGCCTTCCTGTGAGTCTGCACTGCCCAGCATGCAAATGTCCCAATGCCATCTGGGCCTTCTTGGTGTTGCCTAACCAGCCCATTTCCTGCATAGAGATGTTAGTGCCCTCCCTCCTACATGGATGTAACAAGGTGATTTTGTCTCCTGCTGCAAATGCTGTCTTTGATGGCTCAGCTGACATCATGGCTCATACATGAGCTGCCTGATGATGAGCATCTTCTTCAAGCAGTAATTAAATCTGTAACAACTCCTTTAAGTCTTCACCTCTCTTTTTTACCCCACCTCTGCTCTCCTGCAGCTCCATAGTTTTTCCAACTAATGGAGCAAGGTGCTCTCTGTTGCCTTCCTCAAGTCTTTACAGGCTTGGTGACAGCTCCAGGTGTAGTTTCCTCACAATCCTAGGACTGATGATGGAGAAATGACATGGAAAGAGTGGGGATAAGCCATGCTGTTTCTCACTAGCAACAGACCATCCCAGGCTGGTGGCGTCTTTCTGCTTAGGCTTGGGAGGCTGCAGCCTACTGCCTCCTCCCCAGCCAGAGGCAAGGGAGCTACCTGTCTCCTTCAACAGCCCTGGCTGGCCCAGCCTGCCAGAGCAGTGCCTTTGCCTGTGAGCCTTGGGGCCAGCACTGCCTCTCAATCTTCAGCACTGTGTGACAATGCTGGCTTCCACTCATTGCCAATCTGCAGGCTTCCGGGGCAAGACATGGGCTCAGGCAAGACTTCCCAGGATTGCCTCAGGAGCCTGATGTCAGATGGTGCCAAGGAGTTTTGGAGATTCCCCCAGGGGTGAAGAGGCACTGAGCAGGGTCTCATGCACCCAGGCTCAGTAAAGCAAAGCAGAGGGCTTAAAATTCCCAGGCATTTGGGGTCCATTAAAATTAATCAAGATACTGATTTCCTGCTAATACTCTATTAATGTGCTGGGATTTAGGGAGTCTTGCAGTAAAGAAAAATTCTGGGAATGAGTCTGAAAGAAATGGTCCCAGAGGGCTGATGCCACACAGAAAAGGCAGAAGCCAGAAGTATGTCTCCTTTTCCAAGTACCTTCCAGTCCTTTGCAGGGACTTTGCTTGTCATCCTGCTCCTCTGTAAGCAGCTGCCTGGCTCTTGATGTCTGGGATGTCTGTCATTTCTCATCCCTCAGTGTGGGGAGACTGGGGTTTTTTTGAGGGGCTACTGGACTTCAAACTTGTATTTTCACACCTCCGTGTGCAAAAGTGGTTCCTTCTACCTGTGGCTCCAGACTAGCCAGCAGCCAGTGGCAGCAAAGTTGTCCCCTTGATGACATAAGAATTAATGTGAGCCCTGTGCCTGTCTTGGTTGATCTTAATGATTCTGTACCACAGTGGGGCAGAGAGTCTTGTCCCTGAGCTGCCTATGCACCCCACTTCAACCCCTGCCTCAGACCAGCTGGACAGCAAGGAGCCTGCTTACAGAAAATCCATGGGAAAGTGAGGCTGGGTACTGCTCATCAAGGCAGGCATTACTGTATCTGAGCCACACTTTACCTGTGTGTTTGCTTTTACTCATGATACAGTGTCACTCAACCTGTGGCCTTATTGGGTAGTTTAGGAAAACGAATACTTTTGGCTAGTACCAGCCCTATTTGGAGGCAAATTTTGTGCTGAAAAATGCATGTATGGTTAGCTGACAGAAAGGAAACAACGGCAAAGCCTTTCTCTGTTACACAGAATTATTTTGTTGTTTAAAATGACACAATTATAATAAGCTTGATTCATTAGTTCTCCTTTTTAAAGTCATACACCTTCAGAGAAGGCAATCTTTAAATTTTAATTTCATTTCTAAATGACTTGGCTTGACCTGTTTTGCTAGAAATAGTAATCCTGCTCATGAATACCATCTGCCCATTCAGACTGCTCGTGTACCAAATAATATCTTCAAGGCTGGAGCTTATGGCTTTAACTATCACATGATACACAGTCTCATGCCTCTTAATCAGAGCATCAAGTGATTTATTCAATGTGCTTTCTTATTTCCTGCCAGAGCCTGCCCTCTCAGAAGTTTCCAACAGCTTGAGGCAGCCAGAATTCACTCTCAGGACTGTCTCATTTCTGGCTGGCAATGCTGTTTTATAAGCAGCAGCCCTTTAGGTGGCTCTATTTTTTATTTCCCTTGTAAATTTCCCACAAAGTGATGAACATTGTCAGACAAAGCATATAATTCTGCTGGGAATACAGCAAGACTTCCCCTGACTCCAAACACTGCAACCTCCTTTAAGGAAGGAGGTAATTTATTTGTACCATACCTGGCACAATGAGACCCTGAGATGTATCAATCAGTATGCTGCTGAATGCTTACCCCAAGCGTGCTTGCAAGATGAGCAGCCACAATGATTTAGATGCATACAGAACATTAATTTAGCCAAATTTTCTGCTGGAAATGTAATTAGACCTAGTTACCCAACATTTGATCCAAACATCACTCTTTAAATCCAGCATTTTTTTTATATCAAAACTGCTCCTGATCTTTTACAGCTCAATTGAAAGAATGATTCGAAGATCTCTTCAAAGAACAGTTTGGCCAACAATGGCCATTATTACAGAAAGCAGGAAAAAAGCAGATTGTTGAACAGTGTTCAATGACTTCTTATTTTGCATCAGTTGTAGTTAAGGTTTATGCACCAGGCCCACCTTTTACATGAAATTGCTGCTTTATAACAGCACAGATTCACTGCACATATAGCAGGGGACAAGACAGGGATGGACAAGAGCAGATCTTGCATGATGGTGCACATTTCATTGTAAGTCTGTGAGCCAAACTTCGGAGGCCAAGGGCGTGTTTTGAAGTTAGAACTAACCCCAGTTCGTGCCTTCTTGGCACAAAAGACACATGACATCCCATGAGATACATGTCTCCAAACACATGGCCAGGTTTGGCTTGTCTGAGCAGATTAGTAACAGGCAGTAACATTACACCACGCTGGCTCCAAAGAGTTTCTGGATAGATCTTGTATATAAACCAGTTTCTCTAGTGTTAATCACAATGTCTTCACCATTTCTGACTCTGATTTTGGTGGTAGAATCACTGATAATGTTTTCATCAGCTAACTCTTCTGGAACATCTGTGATGCAGGCAAAGAACAGGCGTTCCCTTGGATCACTAGCATTTAAATTTTTTGTTACAGGCCTGACTTTTCAGACCAAAGTAATTTGTGAAAACTTCACTCATGAAACCAAGGGCTTTACCACATTAAAGACATAACATTGTAGACAGAGACCTTGAATGTAATTTTTTTTCTCTTAAAAAGTTCTTACAATCCTGTAAGTTAAGGAATCATGTCACTCGCCCTTCCCTAGGGTGAACAGAGACCAAAGCTACTGAGGAAAATTTTGAAAACCTGAATGTTGATCTCCTGACTTGTAGCCCGAGACTATAATCATAAGACTGTCCTTCCTCCCATTTTAGTAATAAAAATCAGAAACCAAAACCAGAATGAAATGAGACAAAAATGCCTCTCTTTCATTGGAACACGCGTAACTACTAAGATTAGGAATGTAGGTTAGATCAGAGTGAAGTTAAAGAAGGGACCTCTATTAGCATCTCCTTTCAAAATGGATATATCTTTGAATGTACATGCATGATTTAATTCTGGCCATTTTATCAAAATGACAGCCTTCATCTGTGACTGAGTTTCATTGTGTTTCTTTAACAGTTTTATGAGCAGAAAATAGGGCTGTTACACTTTATACAGGATCAGAGGGGAGGCCGCTATGACAGCAGCAGAATATACAGCTGAGGATATTACCCCCAGCCTTTCTTGACTCTTAAACAGCTTTCTGCATTTACATGGTTTAGGTGGAACATCACAGTGGCACTGAAGAAGCAGAGTCCTCTGGGATGAGTCATTTGTGTATCCTGTGATTGTGGTTTAATTTATCAGCCTGCCAAGATAAAGATTAGCATCGTTTGAAGGATGACTAAAAATTGTCCTATGGTGCAGCTAAAACAGCATCAGCTGTCTACATGTGTTACCTTCTAATTTTTGTAATCTCATTCATCTCAAGAGATCTTGTGTTAACAGAAACTGATATTTAGCTTTCTTA